>NW_028145191.1:0-600000 GCF_050947405.1 Trichoderma evansii | reverse complement strand
ATTACCGACAGACAGCAGGCGAACGGCGAGTGGCTCCAGGAGAACATTGAAGGTGTCTTTAACAAATCTTGCATGATTTCATATCCGAACTACAAGTACACATTTACGATCAAGGCGCTGGGGTTGTTTGCTAAAAAGTATCCAAACGAGAAGCTATAATTGGAAAAGCTGGTTCTGGATATACGAAGTTACGATAAGACTTTGGTGGCAATGGGGTAGAGAAAAGTCATGATTTAATTTGGACGATGGGTATTAATAACAAGTCAAATGATGGAGTCTCTTTGCAGACTATCTTAGCATAGCACAGCGGCCTGAGGAAACCATGATAGGAGAAGTAAAAATCACGGATTTTAATATAAGAGGAAACCCATGAATGGTTAAGCATAAAACAAAATGACTTGCAACAAATGAAACGTGCTATATGTCTATCTATGTACAAGAGAGGTGCAATTCTATCTCTCATTGATTGCTTGGTCATTATCCATCTCGTTCTATAATCAGCGCTCGAAAACAAACATACGCCCTCAACTCCATATACAGCGTGTGACAGACGAAGTGTGTAATAAAATAACAAAGAAACTCGAAAAAAAAGTAAAGGAAACAAAAAGAATTAAAACAAAGCGAAGCCACAAGCAGTTGTGTTGTTACACGCATATCAAAACAGACCGGTAGACGGCCAAATAACACAAGGAGTGTTCATCGGGTATCATCAACGCTTTTCATCCACTTCAAATATTGCCAACCGGCGATCGATCTCATATCTCACGCCAACCATGGCCTTGAGGTAGAACGACGCCTTTGACTGCGGCCGGCTCAGTTGGTTGTTCGCTAGGCTCTAGCTCGCCCTTCATCTGCTCCTCGCTTTGCTCAATTTTCGCAGTCGTCGATTTGCCGCTCTCTTTCTCCTCAACCTCTCCCATGCCAATGGTGTCGATCCATTTCCAGCTCTCAACAATGTTATTTCCGCTCCTGTCAAAAATGGCCTTGTCGTCGGTCAATCCATCGGCGACCACATCCGAGCTTGCGTCCTTCTTAGCCAGATCCAGCTTGTCCATATGAGCGCCATCGACAAGGTCTCCAATCCAAGTCCGAGCTACAGGAATGTTGTTTGTTCGGAGAAATTGCAGCTGTGCCCGAAGATTCAACCGCAAAGCACGCTCTGGCTCGACAGCATTGAACACCTTTTTGGTCAAGAGGGGGAACAAAATGCCAAAGTCAGATTGACTCAGGTGAGCCGAGTTGACAACGTAGAAGAAGTTGGGTTCGGAGAGTTTGTTGCCGCTGGGTCTCTCAAAGATCTCTGGGGTCACAACCTTGGCTGCTGGGTCGGGCGACAGCAATCGAGCCGCAACATTGAGATGCTCAGACCATTTGAAGAAAGCGTCGGATTCAACTGCCAAAAGAGCAGCGCCACCGGGTGCCGAGGGAACATCAGCGTATAACGGAAGCGGCAGATTGAATAGAGCACTGGAATTGGGGGCAAGCAAGGGCATGCACCACATATCCAGGAGCATAGTAACGCTCTTCTCCGTCACCTGCTTCCGCAGGTTGCTGTCCTCCGCTGGAGTAAATAGCGGCGCTTCCATATTAGCTACCTCCGGAACAGCAGCATAATAGGTGCTTTTAAGAAGTTGATACATGGTAGTGGAGCCAAAGCTGTGACCTGCAAAGATAATGCTGCCGGGGTCATTAACATGCAGGCGGCCAACAAACTGGCTCAAGCTCGGGGTAGAGAGGTTGAGATTCGAAAACTCTCGGCCGGCATCCATGGCCAAGACAGCCTCGTGTATCAAGCCCATCTCCCACAATCTGATTCTCAACTGTGCTTCTCTGGCCTCGTATACTTCTGGCGAAACTTCGTGAGAGATTCGGTTGTATGGGATCACCTTTCGACCAAGGCGACCGTGCTGGCTAGGAACGCGAACATAAGTGGTGACGGAGCTTCCATCTCGATGCTCAGGGCAGATGACAACAACTCCATGGGAGGCAAGCGATCCGGCAATGTATGAATAAGAGTTTCGGCTGCCTCCAAGGCCATGAGAAAAGATCATTGTTGGCCATCGCTGGTTTTCGGTCTCGGGAGATGCCAATTTAGCATTTTTATGGGCGGGTATGGAGGTATAATGAAGATGTCGGGGGAGGAATCTATCATAGCAATCATGTCAGTATGGCTTTGGCGTTGAAGAAAATTTGGGTAGTGACATACGAGAGGAGCTCAGCCAGCGTGTGTCCAACCCCCATGAACTTGGTGTAAGCTGAAACATAGTGTCTTTGTGGCGCAGGCAGCCAGCTAATCAGCTTCTCATTCGACTCTTCCACAGCTGGGTAGAAGACTCGAAACAGGACTGTTGGAATATCGCTGGCAATTTCTGGTCGTGGAGCTGGTGAGGGAAGATCGGCGACTGGAATCTCGACGTCAAGCGTGCCGACTTTGAACGGTCCGGTATACTCGGGGAAAGCTGGCACGGGGTTTAATTTGGAGAGATAGGCGGAGAGCCTGGAGGTCGCTGAGGGTTCTGAGCCTCCAATCATGGTGGCGGTTGTTTGATCGGTTTGCAAGTGTTGCTTGGATGAAGTGTCGATGACCTAATCGATTGAGTGTGGCGAGACGAGCGCTGTCGAGGTGCACGAAGAAAATAAAGAGAAGGAGAGAGAAGAGTAAATAAACTAGAAAAACACAGAGAGAAATCTAGACCCGAGATACGAGAATTGAAACACGAATTCTAGGGGATGGAATATTAAAAAGTCTAATTAGGGGGAGGAATTGAAATGAGAAAGAGAATTGGTTGTGGAAAAGGAAGGCTAATAATGTGTGATACGCCAAGGTTTCGAGGCTCAGCATGTTTACATAGTGACGCAAGCCCCTTTCCTCGCCAGCAAATAGAGATCGAGATCGCCCATTACATCAGCATCACAAGCAAGAAACAGGCTCGTAGGGCGGTATAGCTTCAATAATGGGTCTTGGGCCTTGAAGATAGCAGCCAATGCCGTCAATGGCTCTGGGTCCAGCTACAGAATTCGGGATACCGTCACGCGACTCATGTTTTTCCTCTCTTGTTTTTTATTTACGTAGCACAGTATCAGTATGGCGGTAAAGATGCATATGGCTCCATTCCTACTGTAGCACGGGAGAAAAAAAAAGTGGTGAAGGCAAAAATGGGCGGAAAACAGATGCTAAGCTGACTGGCGTGGAGCTGGTGTTAGAGACAGCTTGAGGCTAAACCAATTCGGCTACCGAGGCTCTGTCTGAGAAGAGAGACCTTGTGTCTTGTTGCTGGATTGGGACAGCAAAATGACGGACAGGCCGTGATCTGTGGAGAAAAATAGAAAAAGAATTTCTAGGCTTGAAAAAAGAAGAAGAAAATATTTAGGTGATGGAGAAAATGCCCTACTATCACATGCAATCCGTTGCTGCTTGGAGAGCATGATATCATTAGCTAATCGGCGTGTAAGTGAAGAGCTGGAGTTTAGAGCTGGTTGGTCATGTCCAATGCTGCACAGAGTTTGTGATAAAGCATATGCAGGAGCAAATACGAGATGCAGAACGGCGTTACTCGGATTTTGCTGCTGGATACGGCATGCTGCATAACAAGATTCATCCAATGATAGCATTTTGAAGCAAAGAAAATGCCGAAGATGAGCTATCCAATCAATGATTCGGATTGACGAGTGACGTTCATCCTTAGTCAGCAAATAACCCTGCCTAAACGAGTATCATTCCGTAACTGGAAATGGAAATTGTTCAGAAATGGAAGTTCAGCTGGTAAACCTTGATATACGGTGATATACATATTAGTGATATTAATATAGTAGGAAACTCTACTATAAGCTTAAAATCATGGCGATAATTATTAAATTATCCATGATTATAAAACTATCTGTCCAGCTTGAGCTTCCATCTTTACCTAATCCGCCGCACCTACACCGTGACTAGCCGCTGCAGAGCAGTCCCGTTTGCCTAAGCTAAGTAGTATGCAATGTAAATGGCGCCCTTCTTATTCGACATCAAACGAAAGATTTGCCTGCTTAATGCTGATATTCGCTGAAGTATCCTCTAGAAGGAACAATACTTTGATATATCTGGGTTTCATCGGCCAATTCTCATTTAAATGTCTAGACGGCTAACAATTCACATATAGTCTGCTGAAGCAAGTATACATGTATATCTTCTCGACTTGGGTTATTATATGGTAGCTGACATGCGTAAAACTTCAATGGCCAATACCCAAGAATAATCACCTTTTTTGTATGCAACGAGGCTGTAACTATCACCAGATCTGCAATATTACCTCCCAGCTAGGCAAACACAGCCCCTTTCACCATTGCTCTGTAACTTAACCATCATGACCAGGCTACCCAAATTGACTTCAGAAATCGCGCTCCACAGCGCTGTCGAATCATCAACATCATGAGTTACTCGTCATATGTGTTGCCGTATTGATAGGCTATCAATGATGGGTATCCAACTTCTCGGCTTTTATCTCCGGATCATACGTGTACCAGTGAAATTCACTTCACTCACTTGCATGCATCACTGAAGAAGAAACCACAACGAATCGAGCTCGGGCCGCCTCATTAGCTCCTGCATCTATGGGGCGAATAGCGTTGAATACTTCCGTGTTGAGTTTGGCATTGGATCGCCTCAAGAAGTCCGATCCCCCGCTAACTCCGCCTCGCTTTATAATGACAGCAGCATGGTGGGGTAATAGCTTGATATAGCACTGTTGTCGACATTGTTCTATATACGTATCGAATATGAGCTGTACGCTACGTTAGTCTTGGCTTACTCTCTATTAGCTACTAGAACTATATAGCTTGGCCCTTTGTCCTCTATTCTATTGTTTGGTATCTCCATCTCTCTTAGCTTCACTCACACTTATATCTTGCCTACAAAATGGCTACCACCAATCAATCAGCCCAGACTCTCAAGGCACTCCATACGCCCGGGTCTCCTCTAGTTCTCTCCAACATCTGGGATGTCTCTTCACTGAATGCCATCGTTTCCTTGAACACAGAATCTTCCAAGCCGGTCAAAGCGTTAGCCACAGCATCATGGGCTATTGCTGGCACACTCGGCATTAAAGATGAAGAGCTCACTATGGTGCAAAACCTCGAAGCTATTTCCAAAATTGCTCCCCTTGCTGAGAAAGCAGGCCTCCCTCTTTCAGTAGATCTTCAGGATGGATACGGCGACCTCATTACAGCAGTAGTCACTGCAGCTGTCGAATATGGAGCCGCCGGTGCCAATATCGAGGATGGCATTCCTTCTTCCGGCCTTAACAAGGGCATCTCAGGCTCTTTATATAAACTCGAAGACCAGGTTGCACGGCTCAAGCGTGCTCTCGATGCCGCCAAAGAGGCGGGCGCTCCAGATTTTGTCCTCAACGCTAGATGCGACGCCTTTCTCCTCGCACCATCTCCCGAATTGACATACGAAGTCAGACTCGCAGAGGCCATTAAGCGTGGTAAGGCATACCTGGAGGCTGGCGCGACTACAGTCTTCTACCTGGGTGGCCATGGACAAGGCATAACGAGTGAAACTGTCAAGATGTTGGTCAAAGAATTGGATAGCAAAGTCGCAGTTGGATTGTCTGGAGCCCCTGGTGCCCTCACTACAGATGATCTCGCCAAAATTGGCGTGGCGAGAGTCAGTGTAGGGCCTGGCCTTTATATCGCAGCCCTTAATGCTGTGAAAACGATAGCATCGCGAATGTTCTTGGGAGGTGGACTGGTTTAGGTGCTTCGTAGGAAATAGCAATTAGCTGGAATCCACATGTTCAGAAGAAATCCTATGTAGAAAGCACTATATAATGGAAACAATGACAGTCAATGAATAGACATTTTAGACGCGGCAAAGTTTCTACCATGTACAGCTCCATAATGGTCAATAGTTGACTCTTAGGAATCCAGTATTCGTAGGCACAAAGTACAGGACCCGGTGCAAAGATACATAAAAGCTTAGTTCATTGCGCATTAGGTACAGAGATAATTACGAGAATTTACAATGTCCTATCGTTGAGTGGAGGGAATTAGAGGCGCACTATTCGGCTTTTAGAGTTTTGCAAAATAAATTGCTGCTATCCAGGATATGTACTCACTCTCCCAACAATATTCTAAAGAGAAACTCAGCAATCTCAACACTTCAATACAATGTTGTATTATTCAATATTAGCATCAATATATTGCGCAGCCTAGCACTTCACTCGGCTCTTCTATTGGCAGACATGTTGGCCTACTTATGGGCACATATATGTGATTTATATGTGGAAGCAATACGGACACATGATTTAGCTTTCGGTGTTTTATAAAAGAAGCTGCTGCTAGCCAAGCTATACAATCACCTTCTCAACTTTATTTTGAGCGGTTGAATGCGATCTTGTGGCTTGATACGGGGCACCATTTTGTTATATATGCCTACTTTTCCTCCTTGTGACCTTCTTAGCCTTTTCTTCTTCTCACATTATCCCCTGCTCTCATCACTCTTTATATTTCATCGAGAAATATCCAGATACATAAACTTGAGAATGATGATTCTCATTTTAGCATTTATTTTCTTTCTTCTCGTGGCAGCGCATGGTGGAAAGCCTTGGCCAAAAGAAAAGCCAGGTCACATTCATGTTGAAGACTTTTCGATGCTCAATATCATCGAAAAAACCACCGTCGACCCATATCTTTATCTGAGCAAGCCAGAATATGGATTTCCGAGACTTTTCCGATGCCTTCCTGTACGACTCGCTCCGCTTATATTCCTACACTATCTCTGTTCCATCATTATATGATAGAAACTAATAGCACTTTATAGGATGAAGAAGGTGCCGTGGAGTTCTTGGGCTGCTCCTTTGTCAATTCTCACTGGGCGAAATTGGTAAATGGAGACGGCAACATCGCCATCAAGGGTGGCCATTGCAAATCCGTCACGAATAGATGCTGCCAAAGCACCATCTGCGCTCCCAATCAGGTTGATGTTATCCTGACACCCGAGGAGGTAATGAATCTCGTGTGGTTTGGGTTCTCCGACGAATGCCTCGGACGCGGTCTTGGGGCAATATACACGGACGACGGTTGGAATTACATGATAATGTCATCAAGACCCCCGAGTTGCATTCAAAAAGGCCATCGGCCAGATTCGAATCGTCGTAGCTTAATGAATGAATCATATTGGGAAAATTGAAATGGCGTTTTGAGAGAAATGGTTTTGATGCATGTTTCAGTTTTATAGAAATGATAAGATGGAAAAAAAAAAAAAAAAAAAATACAAAATGGGCATCAAAAAATATCTTCTGGGAAATGGCATTACTTTGTCCATAGTCAGATATTTGCACTATCAAGTTCAGGACACGCGCCAGACCGCTTCCCTCTGGCGGCCAGCTCTTGTATGCCAGTTTTATCAACTTTTAATACAGTCCAATCCTTCATTTGTTTCGCTCCTAGTTTTTCATAGAACCTCAGCGCTTTCTCATTGTTCAACAAGCAAACCCAGTCCATTTTGACACAGCCTGCTGCTTCCGCTGCAGATGCCATCGTGTCAATCAGTATTTGGGCATATCCATGGCGCCGGAATTCAGGCACAACGTATAACTCTTCCAAACACACCCCGGGGGCCGCCATCCAAGTCGAATAATTATAGAAATAAATCAGCAACCCAGCAGGCTGTTTATCCGGAGAAAAGATGAGCAGCGCCCATGCAAATCGAGCGGTTGTTTGTGTCACTGAATCTGAAGGGGGCCCAAAGTGCAGCGTCCTAGCGAGGCTATCCTCGGTTGCGGCTATCTTAGCTCCGGGAGCTTGCTCTTCTGCTGCGGACCGGATGAACTGCAAAATAGGGGAAACATCTAGAAACATTAGCCCCAAGAACTTTACTTGCCAACAAAGTACGACTACCTTCGAGACGAGCGTACCGGACTGATGGGGACAAAGACATGGTAATAAGTAATCTTCTAAATGAGAAACTCTTTTGAACAAAATCGTTAAGAATAAGACTAGGAATATATACATGTGCCGACGATTGCTCGATAGGCGGGTAGTTTCTACTAGTTTGGGGTGCGATATTGTCAAGTACGCCCTGCCATTGACTATAGTACATGTACATATCTACAATGTGGAGACTTGGTATAGTATTTGAGCATAACTGATGAGGAGAACAATCGGCCTAGCTACTACTAACCTAGTACACACTTGAGTACTTATACTATGCTTAGCAAGTGCCCATGAACCGCCACATCAGTAGGCGAGGCAGACATGAGGATGCAACTCTATTTATATACCATATTGTGTAATGATCCAGCCATTACAGCGCACCTAAGGATTAACGACTAGGAATGTATCATACTGTGGTCCATGTTTTGGGTTTATTCTGTATGTATTCGGCGTTGGTCCACAGTGCGCAGCGCTGCTTTTATTGCTATTGATATCGAGCTCCTGCTCATTCTATTGCAGGCTATCCACGAATACATGTATATAAAGGCTTTAACACTATGTATGATACGATCACTCTGAGAAAGACAGCTCACTATGTAAATCTTGGCTCGCACCTGCTATAGGCTGCACCCACTCTATTCTCGAGCGTGTAAAAATCTCTGCATCAAATATCGCTGCCGAAATAATCTTCTCACTGTCATCCAAGGTCCCGGCCTTAACCACCTTATTAGTTCCTGAATTGGGAGACTCGCGCCACATCATACTACCGCAGTCGCTACAAAAGTAGCTAACGACGATGACTCCTGATTCGGCAACTTTGCTAAACGCCTTTGGTGTACCGGCAGTAACTCGGAATGCTCCCTCAGGGACAAGAAAGTTGATACTGTAGCTGCTGCCACTGATCTTGTGGCAATCATCGGCTCTGCATCGTACATGTAGCGAACCTTGCCACAAAGGCAGCTGCCACTGTAGGCAACCATTTCTTCAACTAGGAGTACGCGAGAGGACTGCTTATTGAACCAGTTAGATTTGCGAAGGGAAATTGAGTGAAAATAGTGTAGAAGCACATGTGCAATATCGAATTTTCTCGTGTATTTTGAGAAAACTCTCCTTTCAATCGACCTACTAAGACGTATAAGGTTGTATGGTATCTATCTTTTATATTTTCTTGCCTCTCAAGAGACCAAGAACGCAAGCAATCTTATTGGTATCTGAGAGAAACCTGATTACTGAACTTAAGCCCTCAGATCGGCACCGCCGAAAGTTCCGGTTCCTGGATGGAAGGTGCCGGCTCCTGGCTGGGAGGTTCCGGTTCCTGGCTACTTATGAATGCGCGAAGTTCGGTGAGATGGGTGGGAGTGCTGCATGGTATCATTGCAGATGACCCCATAAATCTCAAATAAACACGCAGAATATCTTGATCAATAGATAAATAGATATCTCTTCGGTAGTAGACTGGTTGGGGCATGGGGAGTTGAATTTTCGAATACCTCGAACGACGCAATTTTCTATACAGGAAAAATATTGCCCCTAAGTTTTAAGCTAGAAATGCATAGCTGTCAAAAAGTTATACTAAGCTGTAATCAAACCCTCTCACAAGCTCCTCAAAGTACAAATAAAGCAACGTTTACTGCTTCATATACATGAAACTTTATGTATACCTCCAACAAATTTATTGTAGCTCCAGAACATACTGCAGCTTTGCCAAGGCCTCAAATAAATCATTGTCATGATGCTTTCTCGCTACTATCTGCAAGCCAATAGGAGCGCCTTCAAAGTCACCCTCTTCCCACATCTTTCGCACATGCTTATCTTGCTCATTGAGTGGCGGAGGAGTATCAGCTGCGTAGCCCTCAGCTCCTTTTGCTCTAGCTTTGATAGGCGTAGGGAAAACGACGCCAGGACAATCGACATAATTCCAGAAACAAGTGTAGTTCCAATAAAATCCTGTTTCGTGCTCACATGCCGGACCAACAGAGGCCGGACAGATGACGAAGTCAACATCCTGAGACTCCCAGTGGCGGGCAAAATCACACCTAAAATTATCGCGGGCTACATGTTGTTGCAGAATCTCCGTTGGATTGAGCTCTAACCCATTAGTATCCTTCAACTCCCATTCAGTCAAAGGAAGCATTGGCTCGCCTGAGGTAGCTAGGACCTCTCTTACGCCTTTGCCACCATCTGGCCAAAACGCAAGATGTATGTTCTTAAGAGCTGTAGCTACTTCGTATGGCGCGAAGGATTTGACAGAAAAGGCTTTCGATGCCTTTAATTTCTCCACTACCCAATTCAAAGCTCGGGTGACTGGCGGCTGTGGAATAATAAGACCATCATTCATCATGATACCAATCTTCAGCGGCGAAGGCTTTGGGGTTGTTTGAAGACCCGTCCATGGGATTGGAACGAGCCTTGGGTCTAATAAATGCGGCTTAGATGCCAAGGCAACTGACGTAAGGAGATCCAAGTCTCTCAAAGTAGTGCACATTGGACCAATTGAAGCCAGAATACTGAGCTCCGCTAACGCTCCCATTGGCAGGACATCCTTCCTTGGAAGAGTATATGAAGTTGGCTTGAAGCCATAGATGCCGCAGAAACTAGAAGGGACTCGAATGCTTCCACCAATATCAGTCCCAAGGCCAAGAATGGATCCTCGCATAGCCAGTAAAGCACCCTCTCCTCCAGTAGACCCTCCTGACGATAAACCAGTATTATGAGGGTTCAACGTGCGGCCATAGAAGGAAGTGCTCTCAATATGCATTATTGCTTGGGGCTGATTGGTCTTGCAATAGAAAACAGCTCCAGCAGCTCGCAGTATCGATACTAACTGGCAGTCTTCCTTGTCTTTGAATCTTGCCACGATGAAGCCAAGGCCTGACCAATGTCCAGCCACAGGAAAGAGGTCTTTGACGCTGATGGGAACTCCATGGAGAGGTCCAACTGTCTTTCCTGTAGATTGCAAGTATTCATCCAAGTGCTTAGCTCGCTCAATAGCCTCATCCATGAACCATTCCGTAAGACAAGAGGTCAGTTGATGCGCTATAATCGCCCTCTTGGCGAAAGCTGTGACAACTGCCACTGAGGTCAGCTTTCTTTCTCTGATGAGTGCTGCCAGAGCAGTAGCGTCGTAATTTTCAGTGATATCAATTTCTTCAGCAGATAAAAGACCACATTGTCGAGGAATGCCTGTGACATCTCTAGCAGCATTATTTATCAGATCCAGAGAGAATCGAAGTTCAGCCGGTACCTTAGTAGCAAACTCCTCAAGCAAAGTTCTTCGCGATGCTTCGTATTCTGGTGACCCAGTAGGCAATGCCATCACTTGGACAACAGGGAGAGTTTGTAAAGACATGATTTATGATTGAAGTGCTTGAGGAAGATTTGAGACTTGGGTTAAACTGCTGATACCTTGCAACCAGATCGATCTGTGAAAGCAAGCAGCCGTTAATAAGACAGATACCCATTTGTTTAAATAACCATTGGTTTTGTTAGTAACTTATAGTACCTAGCGCTTATTGGTATTAATTTCGCTTTATTCGGCTTGTTGAAGAAGCCAAGTTCATTTTCTTCAACCTAGTGACAAAGAATTGTGGCTAATAACTATGATCCTAGGCTTTTCGAAGGATCTCACAAATAGCGAGCGGGGAACGTTACATCATCACGAAGGTATCCACGCGCCTTGTCCAGAAACAGTTTAATAACTGACTCAAAAAGAAGAATATATGTTAATGCAAATTTACCTCGGGTGGTTAAACTGGAGGGGAGTGTAAACTGCAAGTTGGCGGAGCCTCTAGCCTATACGAACTTCATGCTGTTTATACCACCAACTTCTTGAACTAAATAGTGTAACCAAGACAGTTATGAGATAATTGAATGACTTAGAAAGCTGATTGTAGGATATAGACCTGCCGAAAAGTCATATTCAGCAAATTCGAAATCTAGATGTACGTGTTCGGCTATACGTGTATAGTGGAGTCCTATTGTGATAGCGTAACAAATAATATGGTGACTTTAACTAGATAGGTAGCTTATTATCAGATAGAAATTGTAACTGGCCGTGATATGAGCCGCCAAA
Source organism: Trichoderma evansii (assembly GCF_050947405.1). Lineage (NCBI taxonomy): Eukaryota > Fungi > Ascomycota > Sordariomycetes > Hypocreales > Hypocreaceae > Trichoderma > Trichoderma evansii. Next base: position 588,011 of record NW_028145191.1, on the reverse strand, counting down.
CCAACTATAGTATTATACTTGGCCTGATGTTATTATGAATACATTATGAATGGATAAGAGGTTATAGTATTACTAACTTCTTATTAGCGTGCCGCGTTACCGTTTCGGCGATTTAGAGCCAACACAAAAGCATAATTTCATGTTGCTAGGTGGACCCCGCGGGATTTAATATTAGCCTCGCTTCTTATTTGATAGTCTGAAAAGTGTTTACATACAGTAGTTTCGTCAGTTAATAGACTTGATATAATATAAACGCTAATAATAGGCCTGTGAAGCCAAGACAAAATAATAGCTTTAGTCATCAGAAGCATTTGTAAGTCGAAAAAATATTTCTAAAACCGTTTGTAATCTGCGCTAGTAAGATGATTAAGCTTATACCCCATTTCCGGCCGGACTGAACTGGCACGTGGAATAAGTCAGACTAGTGGCCTTCCGACCCCCCCCCCCCCCCTTCCGACCACCCACATCTGTAAAAATCTGGATTAACTAGAAGGGAGAAAAATAATATAACAGCATTGTGAGAATATTTTTTTTTTTTTATTTTTTTATTCTAGCTGCCAAGAGTAACAGAGGTCTTAGAAATTATTTAAAATTATAAAATTTAATACTATTTAAAATTATAATTATTTTTTAAGTTAATTTCTTATATTTATTATTTTTTTAATTTTAATAAATTAATTATTTAAATTTTTATTTATTTTTTATTTTTTTTTTAATTTAAAATTATTAATTTAATATTATAAAATTTAAATTTTTATTTTAATTATTATTAGCTTTATATTTTAATAATTTAAATAATTTTTAATTTTTTAAAATAATAATTAAATAATTAAATTAATAAAGCTAATTAAATTAAAAATTATTTAAATTTAGTATAATTATTTAAAAGTATTAAAAATAATAAAATTTAAATATTTTTTAATTTTAACTGCTTATAATAATATTTTTAATATTATTTTTTAATTTTTTTATTTAAGAAAAATAAATTTATTTATTAATAGTTTTATTATATTAATTAGTTACAGGCTTAATTTTAACTAGCTTACTTTGATATTTTATTTTATTAAGTTAAGTTTTCTAATTTTCTAATAATAATATAAAAAAATTATTTTATTATATAATATAAAATTTTTAAAATTAAAATATTTAATAAAAGCTTAATAATAATATATTTTAATTAATAAAAAAATTAAAATATTAAAAGGTTAAAAAATATAAAAAATATATAATAATAAAAAAAGTAAATAAATATTATTTTTATAATATTTATAAAAAAAGTTATTTATATAAGTCTGTGGGGGGGAGCAGATTAGCCTACCAGCCCTACACTCCACATCTTGCGCTGCCGATTGCGATATCTCCTTGGTGGTCGGTATGATATTCAAAAACTCTTTAGCATATGCCGCCGCTGTTGCTGCTGCATACTCTCGCCACACTTTGTTCTTATGAGAATCCGAATAATCACAAATTCCCCGGATTACTAAATACGGAAAGTTCATCAACCCAGCCGCCTCCATTTCAAAACATGCAACTTGAAGCTCTTGAGCGATCTTATCTCTTGTGAGCCCGTGCTTCATGACCTTATTGCCAGAGGCAATGGCCTGGTAGTGGATTTTCGGATGGGAGTTTGTTCTTGGGGGTCGCTGTACTAGCATAGACGCATCACACTCATCACAGCTAGCTGCAGCAGGATTGTGATCGTAGCCGGCATGAAAGAGTCGATCTTGTGCATTTGGATGAGCATACTCGGTCATCATAGGGTATTTGTTATGCATCTCTTGAAGAATAACTGGCACCCTCGTAGCTGTTGATTCGTGAACTGCGCGAAGTTTTGAGATATGAGTTAATAATTTCGATGGGGGGATTCCGAAAAAGCTTGTCCGCTCAATTTGGCCCTCGCCGACAATTTTACCGAGATCATATTGCATCACTCGGCTGCCGACGACGATATCACCAAGTCGAATATCTAATCTGCCTGGTGCGCCACCTCCGACGCCCACCATCAAATGTATTTCAATCGATGGGTAGCTCCTTTCTATGTTGCTTGCAACAGTAGCAGCATTGTTTGTTCCGTAGTAACCATTGGGCAAGCATGCTATTACAACATTGTGAGACCCAATGCTACCCAATGTGTACGTATTGATGTCGTTTGGTGGCGCGGGCAAGTCGTTATGGATGTGATCTAACATGGCACGCGCAGCTGCCATCTCGATATGAAGTGCACAGATCCAGCTGACAGTGTAGTCTTCGGGTTGATATCCAGATGTGTTAAGGGTGTTGCTGGTTGACATTTTCTGTCGCTTAGCAGCGCTTGGCGAATTATTGATTTCATCGTAATCCCGCCGTCGTGTTCGATTGACCATTGCAGCGAATGTCTTGTCTAGCTTGCGGTTCGATAACTCAGATGATAATGACACTGTTGTGATATTGCTTGAATTGGACAACGGTGTGAGACATTGGGTGTTTCTTCAGAATTGGACGTAGAGCTAATTGGAGATACATTTGAATACAAATCCAGCAACGGCCTATAAAACTTCACTACTAGCTATCTACTGATTACAGGAAAAATGGTAGAGTGGAGAATCTAGACGAGGCGATTGAAAGGTAAGGCAGAATGCGCTTGTGAAACATAAATGAGGCGAAGCGCGCGCTTCGCAGCAGGCCAAGTCGCGATATGAAACACGCACCACACGTACTTTACTCAATTCAGGATGATGCATGCATGAATGCTACGTAGATTCCATTTTGGGCTTTTTCTGACTTTTTCGAGGAATTGCTACCTTTAAATTATACGCTCAGTTTTGTGAGATGGAAATATGTAATGACACAGCCTCCTAATCTACATTTAGGTACATGTATGGAGAAGGGAAAGTATCCAAATCCTCTAAAAATGAGCAGGGATACATACGGGCTGAGCGCTACATAGTTACGTTAGTGCTAGAAGACAACAACTATTAAGCTAAGAATGCTAAGAGAAGTGAACAAAAAGTAGCGAAAATTGGAAAATAATTGCAAAATAAATTGATAGAAATATGGGCAGTGCCAATTAGCTTATTCTATGCCAAAATGCAGATATCTCACTAATATCACTTACAATTGAGCGATTTGATGTACCCTTGATTGATCTTAAGTGCCTAAGTATATATAAGTGATAACTACGGACTTTCCATGTTCTATAAATGACCAGCATCGAATCCAATGTTTTCTACTGAGGCGGCCTGGCAATGACCACATCTGCGTTGCCTTCAAGAATGAATTCACCATCCTCGTGCGGAATAACTACTGTTGATCCCTTCTTCAAAACTGAGGTGTGCGAAGATTTTGTCTTTAGTGAAGCATCGCCATCAAGAACAATCAGAATGGCAAAGCCGCGCCGGCAGTGGCTGTAATCTCTAACAAATACTCTTTCCAGATGAAAATAGTCTTGAGACTGTGCAACGAAAACGCTCTCGCTCGCGTTAGCTTCAGTTACCAAACTCAACACTTCCTCTCTAGTCCTTGCCTTTGTCTCAACAGCTGTCAAAGCAGTCTCAAATCCAAGACCGAGGTGACCCGCTTTCTTTCCATCAATGTCGAACCCGCCCCACTCGCATAGTATAGACATGTCTTCTGGCTCTTGTACTTCAACGATGAAGATGCCCTCACCGATTGCATGGAGAACTCCGGGAGGTACATAGACTGTTTGATGGGGCCTGACGTCGATTTTGTGCATCCGCTCCAAAAGTTCAGCTCCCTTCTCTTCCTCGACAATTCGAAGTAGATCTTTTGGGTCAACCTCTTCGCGAAAGCTAAGCCAGATGGACCCAGGAGTGAGTATGTACCACGCTTCAGCTTTTCCATGCTTCCTCTGAAGATGCTTTGACGCCCAGTCGACGTGAGGATGCGCGTGGATAGGCAAACGCTGCCCAGCATCGAGCAACTTCACAAGCAGCTTCGTATCAGGTCCATAATTGGCCACATGATCAGGCCCAAGCCACTTTTCGGGTTCAGAAGCGATGGCATCGGCGAGAAATGTGCCGTCAGGCAAACGACTCAATCCAATATTTCCTTTACCGCTGCAGCAAGTTGTAGAGGCAATCCAATCTTCGGGTTCATGGGAGCCGCATGGTGGATTGGAACGAAATTCGGATATGCGTGCACCTCCGGCGTAGAAGTTATTGGCAGGTTGGTTAGCGGGGAGGATTATGGGTGCCATTCTTCTGATCTGTACGTATACAATTACACTGAGATTATGCGATAGTTTAAAAAGCCGGTGCTCTGTTTAATAAAGGAGTTTGTGGGTGCCAGGAGCGCGTCCAACAAAGGCATATTTTATATTGCGTAGGAGTAAGAGAGGGCTGACTATTTAATAGCTCTGCTGCTCTATTAGCCAATACTAATGTGAGCCAAGAATAGCAGCTCAAGGACAGAGAAGATGGCCCAAACCGTAAAAAGTGGATGCTGAAGATCTTGAACTGGGGTTATTGCACATCTATTGATTCGCGTGCAGAGATATTTTATCGCAAGCCATGAAAAAAATGAGCCAAAGTCTCTGTCATCCCTGGAATTTGATGTCAATGGAGTGTTTTCTGGTATTGATCTTGGCCGACTGTCTTTTCTTCTTTACATATACGTCTTTTCTTCAAAGAATACATAGCAGCGTACGCAGACATTGGATCTGCACGATATATATCTTTAGACATTGGGTAATGGCGAGAGACTCAAAGGGGCGTCTGCTGCTCTTCGAGTCCGTCTCAAATCCGGGCTCTAGTGGAATGTAGTAAATCATGGCTGATATCGCCACTCCGCACATGGCGCCATTTAGCCGCTGTTCCATCGCTAAAAAGGGAAAACTGGGGTCAGCCTGGCACTTTGAATAGACTTACATTCATTAAGTAGATATGTAGATAATTGAAGTGATGAAGCCATGACGAAGCTCAGCTGCAATGAAGTTTTAGATGGACAGACTTTTCCATTATTTACTATCACCAGATCAATCCCAACACTACTGTACTGTAAGAAGCTGCCCTTCAATTATTGGGGGACAAAAAAAGGCGAATTAGTGAACATGCTACATCAAACTAGTGCCCGGCTCTACTGCAGTGACCTGCGCAGGGCGTGGGGCGCTAACTCTAGTTCGTCGCACACTACCCATGGTCTACTGTAGGCACCCAGATGAAGATGTTAGCCATTTTGCGTTTTGTATTAGGTATACCTGATGAAGTCTACCTCTGCATTATAGAACGTTTTGTGAGGTTGGAACAATACAGGCTGATACAAATCTTCAAAACAGCTGACCCAAAAGGTCATATTCCTTGGTCCATCATCCCAGGTGTGAAGCACATCTCCAGCCCCTCCAGCCTTGCATAGGCAGAACTCTCCCTGTGCTCATCCAATACCCCCAGTCTCATCCTGTAAACTGAGCGACAGCAGACGTTGTAAGTCGGAGATACTATCTGGATCGCGTTTGTCTGCAACTGGGTACATGTATTCTCGGCGGTAACCAACAGCCTTTGGGCGATATGCCACATAAATTCGGGTGTATGCTTTCCAGCTGAATGGTCGTGTCGCTCCAGGATAAAGCACAGCTGCGAATCTAGCCATCAGATAGCCTCATATGCCGTCAGATAATGCATCACGTAGAGTGCCTATCATTATTCCCGTATCAACCGGTCCTGCTCGAAGAAAGAGCTGCTGCTGATATAAAATTCGGCAACAACGCTCGCTTGCTTCGAGTATGGCCCGTTCTCGAACCTGTAGCAGATTCGCCCAATGCCATCTACGCACGCGCCAACCGTTCTGCTACTCACCACACCGAAAGACTTTGAAGCCGGCTCATCACTGACGTTCAAGAGGTCAGGATGTAATTGTCGTCAAGTGCGCTGGGTGTAGTAAGCAGTAAGGCAATATGTACGCTGATGATATATATCTCCGTTCTTTTTCTCTTCTTCGTCATACTCCTCGTACATGTTCTGCGTACCCGATCCAGAAACTGCCGGTTCATCACGCTTAATGCCATGCTTGCGCCTATTTCTTTCTTTCTTTCTTTCTTTCCTTCCTCATGGTGTGCGTGCCCAGCCATGGTCACCGCCGGTTCATCAAACTCAGCATACTCGCACCTGCCTTTCTGTCAGTTCTTGCCATCTGCTCATGACGTACATCTCGCTTAGCACTATTCGCTTCGAATACGTATTCTATAGCATAAATATCCATTTTCTTCCTCTCCTCTTCGATTTCTTTCTCTCTTCTTCCTCACTTCAGAAAAGACTTTAGCCGGCTCATCACTGACGTTTAAGAGGTCAGGATGGGGGTTGACATTGCCAGGGCCCTGCGTGAGGCGACCAACACCTTAGGATGATCAGCTGGTCAGGTAAACCCCGGCATAATTTTTGATTCTTTTCTCGTGCCCCTGGTATTACACTTCCTCCAGGTGTTTGCACTTTTTTTTCTCTCGTGCCCTGGTATTACACTCCTTCCAGGTGTTGCACTTTTTTTTTCATTGCATTGGGCGGCTTGTCCGTTGATGCGAAGAAGAAAACATGCTGGCTTTGCCTCCTCGTCATCCTCGCCGCCCTCTCGCTCTCATCTTTCATCGCGTTGATGGCCGCACGATCAGTCAGTCAGTCAGTCATCGACTCTCAGGGGCCGAGGCGGTTGCTTGTACTATGTGTCTCCTGTGTGATATGGTCGTTGTGTAATGGCAGGATTGGGATGGGTCTAGCAAAAGAATTGGGACAGAATTGGTGGTCTAGAAAGGAGGAAGAAGGAGAGCATTTTATTGTACACTTAGTCGCTGGCTTACGCGTCAATACGATCCATACATCCATCTGCTGTGCGCGGTGTATTGATCAAGTATGCATTGCCCCCGCCACCATGATTGTACAAACTGCTCGCGTATTCTTTGCACGCGCCTCCAAATCTCTAGACTGCGGCTTGGTGCCAATCTGCTGGGGAAGCCTACCAGACACAGTCTTTGGAAGCCAGCTTCATATTCCCACGCCTGTGCGTACCCTGGCCACAACCCTCATTAACATTTTATCCTGTTGGATCGTCACCGTCACATGGGAGAGGTTTCGTATCCGTTGAGATCTAAAAAATAAACTCAAAGTTTTGGAGCATATGCTCTTCGGCTGTTGATCTGAACTTTGGCCAACACAGAGTGTAGAGATGAACATTGCCAACAAGTCTTCTTCACATAAACTTTTTCCACTACTCGCTTATCTCGCAGTCATCCTACAGTCTTGACTCAAAGTTGAGTCCCAGATGGCTCGACTGCCATGTGAATATTGGAGGCGGTCCAGCCCAAAAAGCCAGAGGTTTCCTCGCATAGAGTGAAGGTGACGTGGTTAACTTCTATACGAAACACTTTGCACTAGTAGTCTTTATGAAAGTGGTTCATAAAGCTAGTAGTCGGCTCAATTATGGGTCGGAGAGTGCCTCCTTGCGCATTTCAAGCTTTGTCATCAGCCTCGTGTGGTTTCATCTGTCCTTCTAAAGATAGAGGGGACATTGGCCGAAAATGTAGAAACTATTAGCAGATATGGAATACTCTGTTCAATATTTTGGGATCAAAAGTCTTGGATAAAACATCATCCGTTTCTTGGCGGATATTCAGCTACATTGTGAATGGATAGGAGTATACATGTGGGATAGATTAGCCAAGACTTGGTTTATCTACATGCGCCGATCACGGCGGGCGCTGTTTTCCACTGCCTCATCGCATTACATATTATATCTCATAAAGATATGGCCATACCTGATATGGATTGCTTATCAGCCAAAAATAGATACATATCTCTCGAAAGTAGTGTCCCATTCAAGGGGATCCTCCAAGCGCCACTCAGGTCAAAGCGGCGTCAGCTCAGAAACATGCACAAGGAAAGCAGCTCTCAATGTCGAGAACCGGGTGAGATATTTAATTATTTTAAACGGCAATAAATCATTCACGCTATTCTACATGCTATTTTACATGCTATCATACATGCTAGCAATTCACTAGCCCCCACACTCTCGTGATAAACACACGCAATTGGAGAACTGGCTGAAGCAATCAAACAGGACTACAGCACTTTATTTCTCCGAGTTTTGCGCGTGGCTATGCACCTCGCTAATTTCTCCAACTTCGTTTTGGTGCTGCTTGTTGGGGGTCCATCGGCTGGACGTGATGGGGTTGACGTGCTGAACGTACATGGTGTCAATCTCCTCGAGAGTTCGGTCCTTGGACTCGATGACGAAGAAGAAGACAATCAGGACGAGGGCAGCACAGCACCCAGCGAAGATGAGGCCGTAGAAGTAGTCAATGTCATCAGTAATGAATCGAGTGCTAAAATCACGGCTGTTAGTCGGAGTCTTTAAAACGATTAAAAGACCAATAGCAACATACAAGAAAGAAATCATAAAGTTCCAGAACCAGTTAGAAGCAGTCGCAATACCCATGCAGACACTTCGGTATCGGATGGGGTACAGCTCGGCGTTGACAGTCCAAACCAGTGGTCCCCAGCTGACGGCGAAAGCAGCAATAGCAAGGCAGGAGAATGTAACCAAAGCAGATCCAGCCTTGGGGGTAAGCATCGGGTTCTCGTGGTCGAGGGCAAAGTGGCCGACAAAGGCGTAGACACTATCAATTTGTTAGCAAATCCCGCTGACTTTGGCACAACCAACATATAAAGTAGACTCACAGGAAACACATCATCATCCAGGCAGCACCAGTCATGAGGATAACACGTCGACCGAAGCGGTCAATGATCCACAGACCGATGATTGTGCAAAAGACGTTGACGGATCCGAGAATAATCTGGGTGACGTAGCTGTTGCTGATTCCAGTGGCAGCAAAGACGGTGGTGCCAAAGTAGAAGAAGAAGTTGGCTCCAGTCAGCTGCTGGCCGGCCTGGAGAACAATTCCGAGAGTTGTACGGTAGAGCATACGAGGGCCAGTGAAGATTTCGGTCCACTTGAACGCCTCAGTGTGTGCATTCTCCTCATCAATCTTTTCTTGAATCTCTGCAATCTGCTTGTTGACGACATCTGAGTCGGGAGCAAGGCCAATGAGACGGGCAATGGTTTGACGAGCCTCGTCAGTGCGACCACGGCTGTAGGCAAATCGAGGACTCTCAGGGAGCAAGAGAATACCAGCACCAAGAGCCAGGGCCCACGCAAAAGTGAGACCGTTGGGGATTCTCCATGAAGCGCTGCTGGCCTTGGTCTCTGTTCCCCAGTTGACCATTTCGGCAGTCCAGATACCCAGGGTAATGAGCAGTTGGTACGATGAGACAATTACACCACGGATCAAGGCAGGAGTACTCTCTGACTGGTACATGGGGACGACGACAGACAGAGCTCCGATGCTCACACCGGTGACGAGACGACCAATAGCAAACTGAACCCAGTGGGTGGAGGAAGAGATCTCAATGATGGTTCCAATGCAAGTGAAGAAGGCAAACAGCGAAATCGAGAGTCGACGACCGATTGTATCTGCCATCTTACCAGCAATCAAAGCACCAATCAATGAACCAATACACAAAAGACCGACAATGGTGCCCTGACGGGCAGCGCTGAAGGTGTACGATCCATCACTTTGTAACGCTCCGAAGCGGCTGGCATAGTCTTCCATCAGGAAGAAGCCAGAGATTTGACCACTGTAAGCCAAGCATGGTTAGCATGATGGTCAAGCTGATAGACATCAAGTGTCATCATTGTAAATGTCACTGCTGTAGAGTGTCATCAAGGAGTGCCTACCTGACATATCCGAAAATGAAACCACCAACACTGGCAACAGCTCCCAGACCACAGGCCAGCAGCGTGACCTTTCCTTCAGCATGGATCTGAGAACCTTCTTCGCTGCTGGTTGAGTTTTCCCTCTTGGGCTCCTCTACGGGAGCAGAGGCTTGTTTCTTGTTGAATAACCCCATGATGCTACTCGCAAACCATTCACAAAACGCTTGATTCAATGCGTGTGATTCACGAACAGTGCAGGAGGATTAAGGGCTTAGAGATAGGGGAGAAAACGTTGATAGATAAACTATTTTAGCAAAGCTAGTAGCTACTCCTATGAGTGACGATAGAGCTTGGAAACCAAGGGCTGGCAAAAGGGATAGTCCCACAGAGCCATATAAAACCTTGAAGCATTCGCGTCCATCTCGGTGTCTTTGCGGGCCGCTGGAGAATGAATTCAATAATCAACGGTCCCGTGGTTTGGACCATCAGGTGGAACTGAACCGATCCTTATAGGCACATCTCCTGTTCAATGCTGTTACCATCACGGTGTTGATGAGGCTGATTCGGAGAAATTCATCGGGGATATTCAACGAACCATTGCCCTTTCCGTCAATGCACAGATCAGGTCGAGTCATGGATCTTGTTTCGAGCGCTCCACCAGACCCAGCAAACCGCTGCTCGGCGCGAGCACGGCACCGGTATGTCCGGCGAGCACTACCGAGACTAAGTCATCCATCTGCCGCGTCTAAGAGGCTGTCAAGCTGCCAAAACGCCCATCCCGTTCCCACCAGGTGCCCACTATTGCCCACTATTGTGCCCACTCTGAGCTTTGCTGATGGAACATTAAAACATTAAACGCGCAACAAAATGTCGTCAAACTTCGTATTTTCTGGGCTTATCCATATATCCATATAACGTGATCTCCACTGAAGGATGGAAAAAGAAATTTTCTGCTCGGCCCACGATGAGGCTCGTCGTCTGATGTCCAAGCTCTGGCATTGATGATTCGTCAGGACACCGTTGCGAAAATGGGATGAACCATGCTTCTCATCTCGCGAGATGCTACTGCGGCAAATTCCGTGATTTTTTTTTTTTTTTTTTTTCTTCTTCACAGCACTGTCACATTGAATGTCACATTATGCAAAATCACAACATTGTATCGACTGCTTGAAGCGTGGTGAATCACGTTGGCCGTAAACTCTCTCGGCCAAATGTGTTGATGTAGAAACTAGGCAGCTGTATCTTGCGTATGGCAACGCCGCGATGCAACAGAATTGATGGCCGTAAAGCCTTCATATCTTGAAAATGAAGCATTCACATGCGTGCATAGTCATTTTATGGTTGTGAAAAACTCGGCACGGCACGGAGCATTATTTATTAACTGCATAATCTGTAACAGCCGAGAAATTCGGCGAAAAATCCTTCTGGAAAGCTCACATGCGATAAGGCTAACCAACACAGGTATGGTGTCGATCTGAGATCATGCTAGTCGCTGATGTCATAGATATGATAAGATGATAAGAGCCAGTCTTATGTAAAATCAACCTTGAGTGCTCCGTAGAAGATGCTCTAGAGATATTCCTAAGCAAAACAATGTGGATACGTGTATACAGACAATTCAACGTCGGTTGTCCAAATGAAGGAGTATAGCTAGTTTATATGTCTTTTTTAAGTACGGTTGTGGATGTTTATTTACGTTTTGCGTCACATCTTACCTCTCTGTTATATCCGAGGTTAAGTCAGAACTACACACTCAAATTTGCCCATAGGCAATTCTATTAACCGATTACCTCATATAAAACCATAACAACGAAATAACGGAGGCGGATATCCGCCTATAAATATGTTTTTGATGGAGAAAAGAAAGCTCTAATCAAGAGAAAATTACTATTTTTCTCCCCTTTCCTCCCTTTTCAATAGAAACATGACTTTGCAGCACTTTAGTTCAGGGTAAACATTGCCGAGATTATTGCGGCTTAGAGTGGCAATAATGATCAACAAGCTCAGCACTGTCTCATAGGCGTATTTTTCCAGCATCACCAAAGGGGTTCAAGATTAGCCGCACTGATGTCAAGTTGACGCTAGACAACTTCTACCTCATTTTGCTTCCATATAGTTGATTTTTTGATTAGAACACCGGGGCATGCTCGGGATTAAACTTTGAGCTTTCTGGCAATTAGGTGATGCGCGAGAGCATCTGTGCGCGTCATAGGAGTGATCTTCAAATGGACAGATGAACGCCCTCAAGATGCAAACGAAAACATATATATATATCTGCCACATCTTTCATGGCCAATATAATAGAAAATCAATTACATCAACAGCGACAGAGCCAAGCATTAAATCAAAGCCTTTTGAAGACAATGTCTGATCCTAACAACCCCAACATCAATATCAGGACCACCCCTCAGTGGTCGCTGTATCAGCGAGAATCTTTCTGGAATACAAACGATGGAAAATATCCCATCTTCAATACTGGTAAATTCTCATGATTCTTCGTTTATAATGATTCTCATTAACAGTATATCATAAGATCCCGCTGAGATTGAGAAACTCGCAAAGGAGAAACTTTCCCAGGGCGGCTGGTAAGATGATACAAGCCAAAATATTTTGCAAAATGACTTACAAGATATTGCAGGTATTATTCCTCTTGTAATGCTGGAATTTCCTGGAGCCATCTTTCGAATCGACAAGCTTTCTACCGACACCGAATTGTCCCTCGAATGCTCGTCGACACTAATGTGAGAGACACTGCAACTGAGATTTTCGGACATAAGGTGTCTGCTCCTATTGGATTCGCTCCTATTGGCATCAACCGCATTTATCATCCCACTGGTGAACTGTCCGTGGCCAAAGTAGCTCAAGAGCTCAATTTGGCGTACTGCCTGTCTTCTGCTGGAAGTTACAGCATCGAAGACGTTGCCAAGGCAAACGGCTCTGGACCTCGGTTTTTCCAGCTCTATCAAAGTCCCGACGATGAGCTCTGCCTCTCCATGCTCCAGCGCGCTTTTGACTCTGGATTTGACGCTTGTATGCTAACGACGGATACTTGGTCCCTCGGGTGGCGCCACAACGATGTATTCACGGGAAACTACGCCTTTTATCATGATCATGGAGCAGGAGATCTTGGCCTTCAAGACCCTGTCTTCCAGAAGCGTCTTAAGGAGGCGGGAATCGACCCGGTGAAGAACCCAAAGGAGGCGGGTGCAAAGTGGATTGATGAGAATATCTGGCACGGCCGGGCTATTACTTGGGAAAAGATGAAGTGGACTATGGAGCAGTGGAAGAGAATCAGTGGAGGGCGGCCATTTTGCTTAAAGGGCATTCAGAGCGTGGAAGACGCCAAGAAAGCAGTTGAGCTGTGAGTTTACCCGGATATTCTGATTTTGTACGTGAAATCATGAGAGACTAACTATATTTCGTTTTATCAGCGGCGTGGATGGTATTGTTGTTTCAAATCACGCTGGTCGACAGGTTGACGGAGGCATCTCCAGTCTTGATGCCCTCGAGAAGATTGTCGATGCTGTCGGAGACAAGATATATGTAAGCTGAATATGCCATCTTCCACATGCAAATGTTTTATAAGAAGCTGACTAAGTCTGGACAAGGTCATGTTCGATTCTGGAGTTCGAACTGCTGCCGATGTCTTCAAGGCTCTCGCTCTGGGTGCAAAATTTGTCTTCATTGGCCGCCTTTGGGTATGGGGCCTTGGAATTGCCGGCGAGCATGGAGTACGACATGTTTTGAAGAGCTTACTGGCAGAGTTTGATATCTTGATGGAAGTGGGTGGCTTTGTAAAAGTCGAAGATATCGATCGCAGCTGCATCGACTCGTTGCCTAACTCATCAAACTTGATCGCTGAGCATTCAGCAATCTAATAGAGTCTATGTGAAAAGAATTAGCTATAGCCACTTTACTGAGTAAATTTAGTAATTAGCAATTATTTCAAATTGTATGTATGTACAATGTTATAAGGCTCCTAATATCAGCTCCGATAGTGATTGGAAGGTTAGTCATGTAGCCAAGTATAATAGTAATGGAAGGATTTATGGCCCAAGTCTGATACTATATGCCTCCTGACGCACATATCCCCATATTGAGCTCAAAGGGGTAGGGCCACAATGATTCAGCCTAACTATGCCATTCTAAAAGACCCCTGACAATCAGCCAATTCAGCTCTCACGCCCGGGCTTAGGGATAACATCATGCATATTAAGGTGACTAGGCTCTTGGTTGAGCGGGGCGCGGGCTTATCCGCCAATTATTTGGAGAGCTTCAATCTGCATGAATACATAGCCCATTTTAGGCTTATATTATATACATTGGGAAAGTGATTCCGCTTCTCCTTTTTGTTCTTCAAGGTCTTCAGCGACCCGACTTTTCGTTTCATTTATTCAGCATCATCACTGATACCAACGCCAAAACAGCCTGATCATGTCTCTAACAACCCATCAGTAAGCGGATGAACACTGCAGTATCAGCCGTTCCGACTAATTTGTCTTTTGTCTATTTACACAGAGATATTCCATTGAACTCTGCTAGGAGTGAAATTCGAATTCTAGAGATACATCCGGCACGATCGCCTCCGGATAGGATTATATGCCACTTACGAATTATATCTCTTTTCGACCAGCCTGAATACGAAGCTCTATCATATGTTTGGGGGGACTGGAGCGACTCTAAGCAAGTACTTCTCAATGGGAGGGAGTTTTCGATAACAAGCAACCTGTTTGAAGCTCTGATTCGTCTTCGCGCTGTAGATAAGGCACGCGCATTATGGGTAGACGCCATGTGTATCAACTAGAAAGACGATACTGAAAAGAACGTCTAAGTGCTGATGATGGGTAAAATCTACGCCAAAGCGTCCCAGGTTTTGGTCTGGCTATCGAAAGACGAATCTTCAAAGGTCTTAAGCGACATTTCTTCGTTTAGTCAAGGTCAAGAACGGCATTTTATTGAGCCCCCATCTTATATTTTCGACGTATTTCGACTCAGCTGGTGGTACAGGGCTTGAACATTCCAAGAAGCGGTCCTGGCGAAACATCTAGTATTTCTTATAGGAAGTAGGTGCTTTTCTCTAAAGGACCTGGAGGCGTATTGCGACTCTTTACATTGTCATCTATTTCGACCAAACGCATGCTGTCGCACTATATTCAGGGCACCTGCAATAGCTATGGTATATTCTTCAGCCTTAAATGTCCTGCGACAATTGTGCAAGTGTCGAGAGATTATCTTTCAGAGCAAGCATGATCTAATGGACCTTATTTTGGGTAACAAGGATCGCTCAGCAACAAATCCTCTAGATAAGGTGTATGCGTACCTAGGACTGGCACACGATGTCCCCATAGAGCTTGTAAAATATGAACTGTCTCTGAAAGAATGGGCAGTATATATCTCTACAAGGCTTTTACAACATAATATGTGCATCAAAGTTATTCGCCATGCAATCCCCTTGGGAGTTCGTAATGTTGAAACATGTCGAATGGATGGGTTGCCTTCATGGTGTCCTGATTGGACACAGAAAACAGAAAGTGTCATTTCCTATGAAATACAAAAACAATTTGACTGCTTAGATCAACGATTTGCTGCCTCGGCACAAACAAAAGCCAATCCATTCTTTCCGACAACGGAAATACTTGGTGTGTCCGGTGTTTTCTGTGATACAATCACACATGTAGGGAATGTTAGTACCGGCGTATTTGGACCAGGCTATGATCCACTGACTCTGCGGCAATGGTGCTATCTTGTTGCCAACAGTACTTCAGCTCATTAAGCCATATGCGACGAATGTCACAAGATAATCTACGGTATTCGAAACAACTGCCTTGTGTGTCCTGATTTTGATTTCTGCAGTAGATGTTTCAGTAAATCAAGAAACAAGCATGCGGGCCACCTATTCAAGAATATTAAATTAGACATACCCGAGTCAAAAGATGATAGCTGTAATCAAGGCAAGGCAACGGAAAGTTTACCCGCTTTAGAAGAGTCTAAGGAAACAATCGAATTCTATGAGGCACTAGAAATCGTTATAACGAAAGGTGAAAGTGGCTATGATATCAAAGGCTCTACTTGGGAAACATTGGACAAAATGGATTACCCATTCAGCGAAGGGGACACTATTCAAGACACGTTTTGAAAAGTGCTGACTGCTGACACACCAGTAATTAATATTGCTGATAACATAAAAGATGAACATGATGCAGAGTCCATCTTTCAAGAGATAGCTTTTACGAAGTTTTGGAGCCAGAGAATCGAACACCGGCCAGAAGCAATGTTCCCCATAAAAGACGGCTACACAAAAGATCAAGTGAGCTTGGCGCTTCGAGCACTTACTAAAGAAAATATTGATTCCGTTGCTTCGGTGGTCATCTCAGTACTTAATAAAAAGAGGTTATTTGTGTCTAGTAAAGGATACATCGGCTGGGGTCCAGAGACAATGCTTCCTGGAGACACCATTGCCATCTTGTACGGCTGTAATATGCCCTTTGTGCTTCGCGCAGTTTCCGAGCATCTATCTAGGACTGGATTTGGCGGCGGATATACCGTGATAGAAGAGTGTTATGCGCACGGTCTAATGAACGGAGGCTTTGGAAAATGTGGAAATGGAGAAGCGCGATTTCTTACTATATTAGTTTACATATTATTAGTTGCTGTCAATATCTGGGGACACGTCTATATTAAAATAAACATTGATTCCGCATGCCTGGGTTTCTCTTTCGGAATATCACGGCTCCTTGATATCTAGCAATGCTCCTGGTATAATATTGATTCCAGCCTAAAATTACCCTCGCTTTACACTTGTTTTCTATTTTACTAATTGTCAAGAGGGCTAACTGTAGGATCCCACGTAGTTGGCGAATAAGAGTCAAAATCCAACGTTGCCATATCCTCTGCTGTCAGTTCAAAATCGTAGAGCTCCGTATTGGCCTCAATTCTAGACGGCGTTTCACTCTTTGGTAAAGGAACAAAGCCCTAACAAGGTTTGTTAGAATTTGTACAACAAGAAAATTCGAAGGATCCCTCAAGGATCGGTAATTACACACCTTTTGTAAACTCCATCGTAGTAAAATTTGGGCTCCCGTCTTCCCATATTTTTGCATAAGAGCTTGCACTTGCGGCTCCTCGAATCTCTGTCCCTTGGCAATCGGGCAATACGCTTCTATCACAACCCCATGCTTGTTGCACCACTCGACAATGTCTGGGTGTGGCAACCAGGGATGCAATTCCCATTGACCAACGCTAATCTCCCCCGCGTTCCCTTCGCCAAACTCGCCTTCAAGCTCCTTGATATGTGCCAGTGTCTCTTCAAGATGGTGCACGCCATAGTTGGACACTCCAAGAGATCGAATCTTGCCTTCGTGCTTTGCTTCTACCAAAGCCTTCCACGTTCCCTTTCTCGCCTCTGATCCGCCGTACGGACTATGGTTGAGATACAAGTCGATGTAGTCCAGCCCCGTCTCCTGAAGACTCGTCTCAACGGCTTTCTTAGTCTCTTTGTACCCGCTCTTTCGAACTTTGGTGGTAACAAAAATCTCTTCACGGGGGATGCCAGATAACCTGATTGCTTCCCCACAGGCCTTTTCGCTATCATACATGCGCGCGGAATCAAAATGTCTATATCCGGCTTTCAGTGCATGGACGATAGTCGCGACGGCCTTGTCGTGCCCGATTTTGAAACCCTGACTAGCTCCAGCTGCGGTCTGTGTATTACCGGTCAATCACGATAATTTACTAAACGCTGCGCTGGATTGTAACGTACCCCAAAACCCAGTACGGGAATCTCGTACCCCGACTTCATGTTATATGCGGACGTTAGAGTTAATTGAGCCATTGTGATAATGTTTCTGATGCAAAGGCCGTGATTCCTATAGATAATTGGTTTTTAGTTTCACCAGTCTTCCAATTGATAGCAAATTAAAGAAGTATATCGACTTGGTGAAGACAAGACTGCGTGTTTATATTAAGTACAACGTAATGAAGTAGCCATGAGGAGTGCAAAACGAGTGCAGCAAGGCTAGAGCTGCTAGTCCACCCACTTCTGTTGGCGATCCAATAGCACCGCAGCATCGCCTGGGGTCGGCAATAGGGTGGAATAGTTGCCTAATTGGGAGTTTTGGGAAATGCTGGGCCGCCACTATCTCCAGCAGCCAATAGTATAATAATAGGCTCTTGTTCATTTTTGTTGACGATATTTATAAAATCCGATTGTGCATAAGTAGTGATCGGCAATCTCCGAATTAGAGATTCAATATAGATAGTGGCATGTCAAGTAACTTGAGTGACGCCATATCAGCCATGGAAGGGCGCATCATCGACATCAGAAATGATAATGAATAACTCCACCGTGGCCATGCTGCTAAACTAAATGATGCATGGATGCATGAGATCATAGAAACGTCGACCGAAACTTGAGGCAACATCTAATATCCATCATTCGTCGTTCTCAAGGTATCCCCTCCGGAATGCTACGCAAATGTCAGCCAAAATCAGCACAGTCTTCGATTCTGAATAGCCTCACCTCCCGCATTCAAAGCCGTCGCAAACATCACCCGCGATATCGGCTTAAGTTCATCCTCCGTATCTTTGCTATCCAAATGCTTATCCCAGAATTTGACAAGAGCCGCCACTCGCGATTCTAAATAATCATTGGCATCATAGCACGCAACACCCACGCAGGTGCCAAATTCGCGAAAGGCCAGTCTCTGGGATGCACTTCGGTGCATTACTGGGGAATTTTCGCCAATAAGCTCCTGAACCCTGCCTAGAGCTTTTTCTGAGAGTTTCATAGCCCACGGTTCATCTTGCCATATGTGGCACATCCAAAGGCCCATTCCGAGATCCAAGAAATCGTTTCCTGGAGATAGACTTCCTTTTCGCGTCATGAGATTCCAATAATCGTTGATTTCCTGGTTTAGTACACCATTCCGATGACCTTGTTTCGTCGCTGTGCTCTGGAGCAGCTTATATATAACGTATCCCGTTGCCGCATCGAGATGGCCCTCTGCCTGGACAAGCACGCTCTTCATATCAACCGATATCTTCCACACCATTCTTAAATCTCCCGATAGGCAATGCATGAGAAAGCGAGGATGAATCGACCTCGCCAACTGTATAGCCAAATCGTTATATTCCACATCTCCCGCCGCAATGGAGAGACGATTCAGCGCAAACATCCAGAGCGTAAGATAGTGATGATACTGTCCATCGCCATCAGGCCCCTTTGCATCCATTTTACCGATTCTCAATCCTCCTCGCAGTGGCTCATCATCTGTAGCGCCGTCCAGTCTTTTTCCACCATCTCTTGTTCGGCCGAGGATATCATGTACCGTTGTGACAAGACGCTTAGCTAGCGTCAGATACTTTGGCTTGGCCGTTTCTTTAAAAAGAGTGATGAAGTTGACGACTCCAAATGCGTCCGTCCAGAGGTACCTACCGCGATGGCCTCCAGCTCCAGGATCGTCAGGGAAATTCCAGCCGAGTGCATCGTCGTATGATAATTCGTCAAATGGGCCATATACCGTCTTCATCGCTTCAACGAAGCGGCCGATCTTATCGATTTCAGTCATGGCTTTCCGGATCTGAAGTGATGTGTCACACAAATAGTAATGTTTCACACTAGTAAATCTTCTCTGCGTGAGAAAAATGGATTGATAATTTGCAACAATCGCTCTCGTGATGTTTCTCATGTTGCATATATTAGTTGTCAGATGTGATGCCATTATGACGCTCTCATAATGGGGGTCAGCTGGACAGCTCAGCTCAGCCAAGCTTGACACTAATTTTTACTTTCAGCGGCTAAAAATCTCAATACAGCGTATTATTTACTATATTTCCAACTGTTTAGGCCTTTTTACTTTATTCATACTTATTTTAAGCCTTGGACCACATTCGCTACATGTGGCTTATATAATTTTCTTACATGTCTTAATATGGAAATTTAATTATTGTTTGGCCTTCGAGCTATATAATAAAATTGCTAATGCTGCACCCTGCTAACTCTATTAAACTAAACCCAAGGTCAGGCTACTGAATCATAGTCAAGTTTTATTTTGCCAGTTAGTGCAGTAGCTGCATGGTGGTTCCATATATAAGGAATGTCCTTGGTATCGTTGTCTCTGCCCCGTATGATAAAGTAAAATATTTGCAGCGTCATCATGAGTTACTTGAGTGCAATTAAATCCCTTTTCCGCAATACAATCTTTTAAACACATTTGAGGGGTTTTAGCACGCGTCACACGACTAGGTGACCCATTGATGCTAACTATAAACAAATTAGTATAACTGCGCAAAACTATTAGAATTTAATACCATACGCATTCCGCAATACACACGAAACGTTCTATTGCCTTCGGTTATGTTAAAAAGAATAGAACCGAATAGTTTGCCGTAGCCTGTAAGTAGACCAACTGTTAGCTACGGAACTGTATATATATAGGTTAAACATTAAACTTATAGTTGCTGCCTCAAGTTATCAACCTCCTCTTTAAAGCCATCATTTTGCTTCTTCAGCTCGCTAACTTCTTTTTTAGTAGTCTACCAGAGCAGACCCAATTGATTCCATATAAAGTACGCCGTCCTGTCTTGTAGCCGGGCCTGCTTCGTCAAAGTGAAAGTAGCAGAGGCGTGCAGCTTGCTCCTATGAGTTACCAGTGCATCCTGGAGTATCCTTGCAATACTGTGCACAGTCGGTAACAGAGTGTAACCGGATTGGCTTTCCATTATTAGGTCCAAGAACATCGCATTTGATAACCACGCGGTATCCTGGAAGAATCCCATGAGCATAGCCGTCATCTAAGGCAGGGCAAAGGCTACTGTAAGTAGCATTGTTTGTTTGCGCTAGAGCAGGGAGTATTGTAAAAGAAAAGGTAAATAAGGTTGAGAGCTTCATGACTAAGAAAATGTTACTCTTATATTATCACTTAAGAGTTAAGTATTATTATTCTTTTTTTTTTTTTTTTTTTAAATTCAGGAGTTGTATTTTATTGCTGTGTCAAGTGGCAAGTGAATGCTTTACTTTGGATTTGTATATATTCATGTATATATTCATGGAGAGACTTTCAGGAGGACGTTGCAGGAGAGTGCTGCAGGAGGGTGGTCAAGGGAGAATATGACGTATGTAATAGAAGAAAATATGTAACACATGACTTATCTGAGATAATATCTCAGGTACTAATTTAAAATCTAGATTCTTATATATTAAGATCGGTTTGTCTTACTTTTCTTCTCGGGTTGAGCCGGCCTTTGAAAATACATAGTAATTGACTGTCTTAGCTGAGCTGTTTATGAAGTGATAGAGTTACAAGGGGGCCAATGGCTCTTGTCTTTGAGCGTTACTTTCTATCTGCGTATGAAGTGATGTATTTGCACTGTATCAGCCACGTTTAAATCCAAAAATTGGCTCTTTTTGATAATACGTAATATGTTGTAAAATAAGAAGGCGGACACTCGTTTCGGTCGGGCGTGTACTGCATTTTCCAACTGTTTAAGCCATTGTTATTTTCAGTAATATCTCTCAGCTATACATATTTATAAGGTCCCTTTCAAATTATACAGAACAAACACATTATAAAACCTCTAGTAGCCCAATCGCTAATGTACACAGAATATCCAAAAGACGTGATAACTCGTTGAAGCCAAAACGTCAGCTTACTCAATCTGACCAAGAGGTCCCTCATACACGTTTTGCGGGTGGTTCATCGCCAATGGCCACAGCTCAAACAAATGCTGGGTCTGCGACAGGACAAGAGCACCAAGATCATCCCAGAGGAGGCTTCCGAGAACACGCACGACGCCGCTATAGCCCGGCGACTCCTCCGAACGCTCATCAGCAGGTTCGTTGGGATCGAAATCAGCGTCAATGGCCATGACAAAACCTCCCTGTTCCGGTGTTGGATGGAGATAGGAGTCGATGACGCCCTTGTCTGCAGCAAGGAGAATATCAGTGTGAACACCGGATGGAAAGTCTCCCGATTCGCGGAAACCTTGGAATTTACTAAAAGATAAGCTCCTGGTTAGTCTATGATTACTCGTAGAGAAAGGGTATACAAGTCAATACGTACGTTCTAAGAGCGTCAACATCGTCATCAGCGACGTCCAAATCTCTAGCATCCCGCCAATGGATCACTGAGCGCCCTCTGATGTTGTCAACATCCTTCAAATCATGACCCCAGTTGGCCACATCAGCCTCAAATTTAGTCTTGAACTGCTCCCACTCCTCATCCGTTTGTTCATGAGAAAGGCGGTATGCCACAAATCCCCATTCAAAGTTATTCGGCGTGCTGAGATAGCGGTTCGCCATTTCCACCCAAAGTTGACTTTCCAAAGGCACTGGCGCTCCTCGAAGTTCCAATCTTGTCTTCTCTTGAGCTGTAACTTGGCTATAAGCACTCTGTGCAGTGTTTGACATTAGATCAAAGCCAGTTGGCAGACCGGCCTCAGGGGGCTGGTCGGCTGGACGTTCATGGCCGAGCCAAAGCTCGCTGCGTGATAGATACTTTAGTCTCAAGTAGTAATCGCCCTTTCTAGCGTGCGTATTCGCCGAGAAGGAGATGGGCTCCGTGCGATAGGGCTCATTGGCACCAGGGCGTGGTGGCGCATCGTCTTGAGAACGAAGGCTTTCTCCCTCATATCCATCCATTGGTAGAAAGATGGCCGAATCAGCTTGAGCTGCATTTTCCAAGAGATCATGAAGCTTGTTTGTCAAATCCCACTGCTCCGGGTCAAGTCCCATACCATTTGACAAAGGAATAGTCTCGAGCTGTTCAAGGATAGGGCGGCGGAGACGATCAACGCTGTTCACCACCCAGCGATGGGAGTCCACAGAGATAGAATTGAAGTGAGACTTGATGTATTCATGCCATCTTGCCGCAATTTTAACCTCTGGTTTCTGCTCTAGCCTATTCTTTGCGTTGTACGCGTCTTCGAAAGCACGCAAGTGTCCCCATATCAGGTTATAAGTCTCGCGAAGAGCAGCCTTGATGGGAGGAAGATTCAGATAGTGAAAGGAATTTGTCACGCCCGCAATATACTGGCATGCTGTGTGGAAATTTTGCGGAGAGTCAAGGGAAAGGTCTTTCCAGCGCCTCTCGGAAAGAGGCATGATGCCCTCCCATATCCTCGACTTCATTGCGTGAAGCTCCTTTTCTATAGGCACCAAACGCGATCCGTCCTCATGGGAGCCAATGCGAATCATGAGCTGCTGTACAAGAATATCATGGCTGGCGTCATATGGAGCCGGTGCCCACGTTGCCATCGGCTGCTGCATCAGCATAACCACTTCCTCTGAGAGTGGTGGGAACGACGATTTGGAGCCATTGGAAAGAACACCAAAAGTCATGGACTCGACAAAATGAGGAATTGTTTGTGGCTCCATGATTCTGTCTACAACCCAGAGCTTCTTATCGTCCATGGTATCCGGTTGCAAGACAAGATCATGGGCTCCAGACGGCGTATTGCGCCGGGCAATGCGGTTGCTTTGGAGCTGGCCCGAAAATGGAGTTCCATTGCGGCTCAACAGCAGATCAAGATTCAATAAAAGATTTCCCATGTTCATCTTGAAGGATGTGTGCAGCTAAACGCAAGCTGCCAGCGAGAGATGTTCAATGTTTCACCTCTTCAGAGTTATCAGCTCAGCTTATGTGTGGCGCCGTCACTGGGCCTGAGAAAACAGAAGCGAGAGGTTTAAAATAGTAGGAATAGCATTGATATCAAAGAGAGAAGAAAATGAAGGGTTACAAGGTTGGATGATGGCAACTAATGAAGAGAAAACGGGGAGATGAAGCGCACCTTTATATCCTCACGAGCCGAATCGTGAAGTTATTTCTCGAACGACCAAGTGGGACAGCTAGCTTTAATGGTCGCAGTGGCTGCCTGGCCTGCCTAGGCAAGCGAGCTTTAGGGGAACTATTTCATGCTAGCGCAAACAAATGCCCATATCCGCCTGAATGAAACGTGGGCTGCCAAAGTCTCGTGTTAATCGGCCTTTCGCAACCAACTAAGGAATCAATCAGAGCACGATGTCGATGCCCCATAACCGTTGTTCTCGGATAGTTCATAGGATCTGCAGTAGATACCCACTCGCGACCTCAAACGAGACATAGACAACCTATTTCGATCTTAGAGGGCACAGCAAGTATCCACTGCCTGCAGGTCAAAAACAATTAGCCCCATAAAGGCGGCCCATAGAATAGGTTCCTATGGATAACGAAAATCGCCAGCAACTAAACCAATAACCACTGCCAAATCTATTCATTCACGCAATCTGTTCCAATAATACCTTTGTCTGTCTTCAAACGGTTCAAAACAAAACACCGCATACAATCTCAATCGCCAAAACGCCCCAGGTAAGCCACGCTGACTCCCGCAACCTCATCCATGCCCCGATTCAAGCTCCGATGTACACAATATGCCTCCTAGGCTTCGTCATCATTGTCATCAGTCATTTCCATTCCAGCCTCTTCCCTTTCGTCCTCATCATCAATTAGCATCGTCCGCCGTCTGCCCAGTCTGCCCTTCCCTTTATCCATTGTGCTGCGTCCCGTTCTTTTGCCATTGATTTTGTGTGACGCTTCAAGTTTCCTCCTTTCCAGGTGTTGCTCGAAATCCGCCAAGTCATCAGCCTCATCCTCTGCAGCACCATCCACCAAAGCCGTCTCTTCCAATGCTTTGTTTAAGAGTTCCGTTGCGATACTATCTTGGGGGTGAATGGCTAGGGCCTCATGAAGGACAACAACGGCCTCCTGTGGCCTGTTCTGTTCCATCAAAATAAGTCCCTTAGCACTAAAGATGGCAGCATCCTTTCCACCTGCCCGTAATACTTCGTCAAATTCTGCCAGCGCACGGTTAAAGTGACGTAGCCGGCGAAATGCGTGGCCCAAGTTTGTTCTCGCCGCAAGCCATGCTGATGGCTCACTGTCGTTTTCATCGGCCACCTTGAGGGCAGCGGTAAAGTACTGCACAGCCTCCTTTGGCTTATCCTGATGATACTTGACGATACCCATCTCGTTCAGAAGTAGCGGATCTGACTTGCACAGCCCATAGGCAGTCTTCAAGAACTCTTCTGCAATAGTCATGTTGTTCAAAGCGTGATTTTGCATGCCGAGGAAGATTTGTGGTAGATGAGTCCCCATAAAGAGGCGTGCCGCGGTTGAGTAGGCTGAAATGGCCTGGTCGTGTTCCCCTTCTTCGGCAAACGTGTGCGCAAATCCGATCCATGCTGGGCCGAAATGTGCGTCCATCATGCTCGCTTTGCTAAAATACCGCCTGGCTTCTGCAATTTTCTTGATGCTAAAATAGTAAATGCCCACCGCTAACCATGTACACGGCTCTTCGGGGTGGCTGTCTGCCAGATCGTGGGCTATCAGGAATAACAGATTCTTCATCTTGAGCTCGTATAGACACGCCAAGTGAACGGGGTATATGGCGAAGTTGTACTTGTCTTCTTCTAGGATGGCATTGGTAATTGTCAATGCATCTCGGTATCGGCATTGTGTATATAATAAGTCGGCTCGGGCAAGCTGCAGGTCAGGATTAGCGGCTAGCTGATAGTGCGTTGACAGCGAGTCGTATGCCGTGTCGAATGCGGCGGGATTCCTATATTTGGATAGTCGTGTCGTGTAGAGCATCTTTGTGAATTCGGCCGCCTCTTGAGAAGACTTTGGATCTCCTGATAGGTGTATTGAGTCAAAGTCTAGGCTGTCAAGAAATTGCCACTCTTCGTCCGGCGATAGAAGCGAATTCTTCATTAGCTGCTGGAAGGCTTCGAAGCATTGCACGTCGATCCGCACGGCATCCTTGTAACATTCCTTGGCTCTGTCAAAGGCATTCTGCTTCGCATAGCAAATGCCCCGGAGGAAGCACATAGCTGCCTCAAATCTTCGAGTTGCTGCCTCTTCATCGCCCGCATCATCGTCTCGTCTGCGTCCGCCTCGAGGCTGGGCTGAAGCCTTTCGCTTGTTGCTCGGGCCATTGGATATCAGGTGTGTCGGATTGCGCTCTCCGAGGACGGCTAAAGCTTCTTCGAATCGCGACTGTTTAATAAGGCAGTGACCAGCGAGATATCGGCAGGCTGGGTTGCGACTGATGAGGTCCTGTTTGGAGAGGAACGCTTGAGCTCGTGTGTAGTTTCCAGTCGCAAAATGGACCTGGGCTAGCCAGAAAGCATCGTTGTCGTCATCTGTAAACAAGCAATTTCATGTATTAGCTCAGTCATCTTTGCCAAGATACAGAATTTAGCGGTTATCACGTACGAGTCAGAGCAAGGAGCTTGTCTCCGATAAAGATGGCCGATTCATATTGCGCCTTGTTGAGGGCATCCTGTCTCCAATCCCTCAGAAACTTCTCCATCTTCTAGCATCGATCGGAACGTCGCATGGGGAGGATCAGAAAAGAATCAGATATTAAAATAGAGAAGAAGAGAAAAAGGAGAAAATAAAATTAGTATAGGCGGGTATTTAGCAGGATAGCATGGCGGGTTGTTTAGTGGTTAAGGTAGCGATATCGAATATCCAAATCTCAATGTTGACGCGCGACAGCTAACTTGGAATCTGCCGCGATCCGCGTTGGCACCAGCGATTATTTACAGCTATGCTACAGGGGTGGTTGGAGCAAATAGCGGGGTAGCTTCAGCGCAACGGACCCCTCCATGCCGCGAGTTCAGCGAGACTCTGCCCGCTGTATGGCATTTCCAGGGCAACAAATTAGTGCTAATGCCACCACTATAAACAATTTACCTACCTTGGACGCCACTAGAGGCAAAAAGAACCAGAAAAAATAATCCCACCAACCCCGAACTCCGATACAGGAGCGAGACAAATCTTTCTCTGCCTCTAAGCATCGACTTAGTCTTAGCATTAGCACGACTCCCATTGGAAGATAAAAGGTCGCCAATTCTCTTCTAAAACAAGACAAAATTACAGATACAAAACGACATCAGTCAATTCTACAAACAATGGCTTCTTCTCTTCCCGTCCGTGCTGCGGCCCTGTCCCGCGATACCAACGAAACCTCGATCCAGATCGCCCTCAGCATCGACGGCGGCGAGCTCCCTCATGATACCGACCCTCGCCTGCTCGAGGCCACCAGCGCCCACGCCTCGCAGACCAGCAAGTCGCAGGTGATTTCCATCAACACCGGCATTGGCTTCCTGGACCACATGCTCCATGCGCTGGCCAAGCACGCCGGCTGGAGCATGGCTCTGAACTGCAAGGGCGATCTCCATAGTGCGTCATGACACATACCACATCAATCCATGACTTACGTGAGTTACTTTACTGACTTTTGCTGCCTCATCCAGTTGACGACCACCACACTGCTGAAGACGTCTGCATCGCCGTCGGTGCCACCTTCAACAAGGCTCTCGGTGCCCTCACCGGTGTCGCCCGCTTCGGCTATGCCTACGCCCCTCTCGACGAGGCCCTCTCCCGCGCTGTCGTCGATCTCTCCAACCGACCCTACACCGTCGTTGACCTGGGCCTCAAGCGCGAGATGCTCGGCCAGCTCAGCTGCGAGATGATTCCCCACTGCTTCCAGAGCTTTGCCCAGGCCGCCCGCATCACCCTGCACGTCGACTGCCTGCGCGGCGATAACGACCACCACAGAGCTGAGAGTGCCTTCAAGGCGCTGGCTGTGGCTATTCGCATGGCTACTACTAGGGTCCAGGGCCGAGAGGGAGAGGTTCCCAGCACCAAGGGCACTTTGAGCGCTTAAAAAAATAGGCATAGAAAAAAGTAAAAGGGATGATATAGAGGGAGTTTGGAGTTTGATCAATTTTGAATACGTAAATGTTTCGCTATTGCGGAATGGCTATCTTGGGATATCTAGCGGCAAATCATGTGGAAGAAGACTTGGAATAGAAGTTGAATGGTTATCCATGACTATACGCGACATTCACGAAAAAGACAGAAAGAATAACAAAAAATATTTACCATTCGCCTATTTTTACATGCCTATGACTACACCTAGGTTCGGTAGTCTCCATTAATCGTAACATAATCGTGACTGAAATCACAAGTCCAGTGCACAATGCTCTTATCACCCGTACCCAGCCTTACCAGAATCTCCAAGTCTTCCATCTCGAGAATCTCACTCGCCCTCTTTTCATCAACATTCTCCGGCTCGCCATTCACCAGCAGCTTCAGCTCAGCTGAGCCGTCTGTAGGGACGAAAGACACGCTCGTTCGCTCGGGAATAATCTCAGGAACATCATTGATAGGCTGACCAGGAGGAGAAATAAGTGCGTAGCCCGCAGCACACAGGATACGGCCCCAGTTAGCATCCTTGCCATAGAGAGCTGTCTTGACGAGAGGAGAACGAGCAATGGCTCGGGCAATTTCTCGAGAGGCCTCCTCAGAAGCACCATCCACAACACGGATAGTGACAAACTTGGTGGCTCCCTCACCATCACGGACGAGGTACTTGGCCAGCTCGGCAGAGAAGTCAGTCAAGAGCCCCTTGAAGGCTTCGTAGTCGGCAGACTGCTCAGAAGAAATCTCCTTGCCGCCAGCCGCGCCATTAGCAAGAAGAGCCACGGTATCGTTGGTGGAAGTATCACCGTCAATGGTAAGAGCATTGAATGACCGATCCACTGAGTATTTGAGCAGAGGGTTCATAAGACTGGGCGCAATGGGTGCATCGGTGGCCAAGATGGTGAGCATGGTGGCCAGGTTGGGCGCCATCATGCCGGCACCTTTGGTCATGCCCGCAATGCGGTACTCGACTCCAGGAGAAGAAGGCAGCTCAAAGGACCTGGACATGAGCTTGGGGAAAGTGTCTGTGGTGCAAATGGCCTTGGCACAGTCCATCCAGTGCCTGTGAGACTCTCCAGCATGGTGATAGGCCATGGGGATGTGGTCCACAATCTTCTGGATAGGAAGTCTATAAAACAGTCAGTTAAAAAAATCTCTTCTTTTCAACAATTGCTTCACTGGCCTCTGTCCAATGACACCGGTGCTCATCACCAGCGTCGAATCATCGCTTCCAACCCTCTCGTCCGTCGTCTTCGCCATGCTCGCTGCATCCTCCAAGCCTCCGACACCGGTCACAGCATTTGCATTGCCAGAGTTGACAATCACACTGCGCAGCCCAGCATTGGCCTTGCTCTGAAGAATCTTTCGGCTAAACGTCACCGGCGCCGCCTGGAACTTGTTCTTGGTGAAGACGGCAGCTGCTGAAGCTGGTCTATCAGACGTCACGAGGGCGAGATCCGGCTTGCTCGTGTTGCCGGGCTTGACGCCGACAAAGACGCCTGAGGCGAGGAAGCCCTTGGGATACGTGCCGGACGTGGGCACGTATTTTAGCTTGGCGGGCGGGATGGCATTGGCAAAGCCGGTGGAATAAGCACGTTTGAATTTGAGCATTTTTTATGTGCTTTGCATGCTTGGTGATGTATCAATGGAGAGAATGTAAGTTCAGAGAGAGTTTTTAGCTTCTGAGCTATATTGGAGCAGCCAACTGCTGCCGTGCTGCCCCATACCTACTTGGTAGTAATGGGTGTGAGTCAAAGTGCATCCGATATGGGGGATTGCAATCATAATCAATTCGTCAATTTGAAAGAGTCGTTCATGTAAATTTCAAGGATAACAATGAGCTAGATCCAAATGCATGCGGATATCAAGCCTGTGACTCTGCCTGTGCATTATAAGTGCATTGGGTTGCAATAACAGCGCCTTCTTTTGACGGCACTCGAGTTTTAGCTTATCCCATCTGCAACTCATTAAGCATACAGGTCATAGGTTACATACAAACTGAACTGGGTACCAGGCACCAGGGTATCAAATTGTTCCCTTTCATGTAGACAATTAAGCTTGGCATAATCTGATGCTGCTTTTCAGTTTCTTCTTCACATGATCTCAGCTTTTTATACCTGCTTCTAGTAATCTACTTCTGCTGGTGCTGCCTGCTGGGCTGAGCCGCCGCCTGCTGCTAGTGTCTCACTGCCTGCCACCACTAACAGCAAACGCAGCAGGCAACTGCTTACCTAATCCTGTGACTCGAGCCCCACTCTACCACTATAAAACCTCGTCTGCCCTCCCACATTTTCAAACTTCTTTTCTCTCCTTTCCTTCTCCATCCAAGTGCACGGGCGTTTTCCTTCTCCGTGAAGCGATAAGCTGAGAGAGGAATTTTGCTAGTTGAAAACTATACACTGACCACTCCTGGCTGGGTTCGTCCCGGCCAGGGAATTTTTGGAACCCTACAATTTCCTGGATGGAAGTCTTTGTTTATTTCTTTCATTGCGGTTGGTCCCTGGTGGACTGGCGTGAAGAAGGAAGCTGGCGGAGAGCGAGGCGAGCAGTGGACTGCGTGGAGGATCTACGATAGCGACAGGCATGGAGACGACGGATCTCGTTCAAAGCGATGTAGATGTTTGACTCAGACGCGTATTCTCGCGCGTTGGCGATGCTTGGGACTTCTGTAGCTTTACGTTGTGCGAGATGGATTTGTGACAAGACTACGTGTGGTGGCTGTTCACTGGCACGCTGTCGTTGTACATATGGAAATTAGTCTGTAGCAAGCAAATAGAATCATATAGCAAAGGAATCAGCTTGGATGCCTCAAAGGAAGATGTG
Source organism: Trichoderma evansii (assembly GCF_050947405.1). Lineage (NCBI taxonomy): Eukaryota > Fungi > Ascomycota > Sordariomycetes > Hypocreales > Hypocreaceae > Trichoderma > Trichoderma evansii. The sequence goes on along the minus strand of NW_028145191.1, from coordinate 557,751 downwards.
ACGATGTCATATTTGCTGCGTATCACATCTAGGCAGCTTCAGCCGCACAAAATATCACATCGCGTATGCCTCGCACCATGAAGCTCTGCGCTGTAGAGCAGCCCCTAAAGACGCCTACAACAACAGCTAACATCTACCTATATCTTTAGCGTCCAGCTTCATCGCTATAACCTACGTATTTACTAAACTAATCTTCCTCTAAAAGGCTCAGAAAGCTTATCGCTGCACAGCTCGTAAAGTCAATCATTCGCTGCTCGCAGCAAAGTTTCGCTGCAGCTCGTCCTAAATCTTAACATTAGCGCGGGGCATTTCCGCTTCTCGATTTATTTTGCAGTGACTCAAAGACCCCACCTTTTCAACTCTCGCAAGACTTACTTCGACATCTCCAGCATTCATTTCTGGCTGTTTTGAGCCGGTATTTCTCTATTCTTGCCGCTCGAATATTCGGATCCTCCTCTTGCGACAATATTTGGATTTGTGCGATTCCGATCTCTTGATTCAATCGTTCGATCGAGAGCGACTCCGATCCAAGCCCGTGCCTATTCGGTGACTGATACGCCCAATACTTGACTCTACATCTCGCTTCGACGTCGTCCCTCCCAGTCGCAAACCTTCCCTCCTAATGGCGGCAGAAGGAGGACAGCCTGCGCCCAAAAGCGAGGCTCCAGCGGAGAAGAAGGACCAGGCCGCTCAGGGAGACCAGAAGAAGGGTTCAAAAGACCAAAAGGGCGGCGCAGCAGCTGAGCCTGCTGGCGAGAAGAAGCTCTCTGGCGCCGAGCTGAAGAAGAAGGCAAAGGAAGAAAAGGCCGCAAGAAGAGCAGCCGCCAAAGCTACACAGCCCCAACCACCAGCGGGAGCGCCAGCTCAAGGCGACGCAAAGAGCGGCAGCAAAGCGAAGCCAAAGCAAGATGGACCACAGGCCGCAGCCCAGCATGGAAAGATTCCTGCGCCACGATCGGCTGCGCCAGTGCCAGCAGCGCCCAAGGAAGTGAAGCCGTCGATTCCAGATTACTTTAGCCACCTGGCGATGGCAAAGGGTGTCAATATCACCCATGCGGACAAGGACGTCCATCCCGCTGTCTTGGTGCTGGGCCAGCAGATGAGCACCATGGCCATTAGTGATAGCACCACTCGGCTGGAGGCCACTCTCCTGGCATTCAAAAAGGTAAATAATGCTCTTTGTAGGCTTGTTGTTTGAAATGTGAATTAACGGAAAATAAAGGTCATCGACTCATACACAACACCCCATGGAACTACCCTCTCGCGACACTTCACCTCCCACGTCCTCAACCCTCAAATCGTCTATCTCACAGCATGTCGGCCCATGTGCTTCTCCATGGGTAACGCCATCAGGTGGCTCAAACTTCAGATCAGCAAGATTGATATCGACATGGCCGATTCTGACGCTAAAAAGCTGCTGTGCGAGGCCATCGACAGCTTCATCCACGAGCGCATCACTCTGGCCGATGTCGTCATTGTCAACACAGCAGCCGACATGATTGCTGATGATGATGTTATCCTCACATATGCGCACCACCACCTCGTAGAGAGGGCTCTTCTCAAAGCCAAAGCCAACGGCAAGCGATTCAAAGTCATCCTCGTCGACGATCCGTTCGAGAGGGTCGGCCTCGGCCATGTCAAGAAGCTGACTGCTGCTGGCATCCCCGTAATCTACTCACCCAACTTTGGCGCCCTACGCACCAACCTTCAAGAGTCGACCACTGTTCTCGTCGCTGCAGAGGCCATGTTTAGCAACGGAGCCATGTACGCGCGAGCAGGCACTTGTGATGTCGCTACGGCTGCATTCGACCTGGGCATGCGAGTGATTTCACTATGCGAGACTATTAATTTCACTGAGCGTGTGTCGATAGATTCGCTCACGTACAATGAGATTGATCCAGAGAGGAACACGGATGAGGAGTTTAGGCTGTTGTTTGACACGACGAGAGATAAGTCTATTTCAGCTGTAGTGACGGAGCTGGGTATCTGTTCAGCGAAATCGGTGCCTGCAATTTTGCGAAAGTTGGAAGAACTGTAAAAGAATAGTAAAGTAAAAGTAAGAAAAAATAAAGAAGCATATGACGGAATACTGGGCAGGCTGTAGCCAGCAAATCATGAAATGAATAAACAAATGAACCAATTGGTTATCTCTAGATTCAAAATTGACATAGTGAGCATGAAGAATGATTTGTATCATATATTTGTGTATGTATCTTTGGCAGCTGCTCAATGCATTGAGCATGATAGCTTGCCCATCTGATGACATATAACATCACATCTCAATCCACGTCTCTCAAACTCCCTCATTTCTATCCATCCAAGACAGAAAAAAGATTATCAATTCCGAAATCTCCCTCGCTCTCCGGCCCATCGTTATGTACAATTCGGATATTTCGCTCTTCTTTTCCCTCCATCCCATGTATGTCCCTTTTATTAAAATCTCCTCCTTCAAACACATTTTTCTCTTCTTCCTCGAAATCGCTTAAGCCTCCTGTCCCCGCTCAGCATCACGCTGTGCCTTCCTCGCCCTCTTCTCCAGCAGAGCCCTCTTTCGCTCGCTCAGCATCTCGGATTGTCTGTCGTCCACGCCCTGCAGCCAGTGTCCGAAGCTCGCTCCGCCGAGCGCATAGACGGGGTACGCCCACAGGGAGGAGCGGTTGAAGAAGGGGCGCATCTCAATGCCGACCTGCCAGAAGCGCACGGCCAGGCCTGTAGGGAAATAAAAAGAGGTTAGCTGGGGGAGAGAAGCTTCAAGAGAGATTTTGCCCGGGTGGGGGAGATACGAACCGAAGGTGCTCCAGAAAGCGATGCGGTGGACCATGATGGATGGAGTGTAGGGTTTGATCCGTGTTGAAAGGAGGAGAGATCAAGGGTCCGGGAATTGACGTCTTCCCTGGTGGTGTTGGAGAATTGGCCGGTTTTGAGAGCTTAGATGGGCCGTGATGCCTGGGCTATCGGAATTGGGATGATGAGGTTGGACGGCCCACCATTGAGAATTGAGTCACGTGGTGAAGCATGTGACTTTGTCTGCGCTCGGCAATGAGAGCTACAAGATGCTCAAATAGCTACCAGCTATTGCTCATAATGGCTTTTAGATAATGATATTAGTATTAATTATCAAATTATTTAATGTTTATTATAGGTTCATTTACTTTGCTCTGAGAGTATTTGCGTTGTGTTGGCAAAGCAGCTGAGGAAACACACTCATCTGCACTGTAAAGCAAGACACTTAAAATCAAGCTATCGCAGACCATATGTGAGAGCTGTAATTATTCAATCCAGGCTGAGCTAGAAATACTTTGAAATGATCCGTGATTCCATTTAAATTGAAAGCCATGTCGTTCCAATTATGGCATAGTTGAATAGCAAAATAGGCTCGAATAACAAGCAATCCTGCTGCTAAATACAGTTGCATCATGTCTCAGTCAACCATCCATTAACGAGACAAAAGCAAACAGATGCATCTCTTCCAGAAGAAAAATGGCCATTAATTATACATCTTCTAAATATCACAGCTAGCTCACTGTTATTATTAAACCCACGCCCAAGCAAAGACACAAATCCCATCCCTCCCAAAGCCCAAGTTATCGCAATTTCAAGCACCATCCATACACCTCTCACCGTCGATTCACCCCAATCAAGCTCAAAAACTCATTCCTCGTCTTCTCCCTCCTCTCAAAGCATCCCAGCACACAGCTCGTAATCGTCGTGCTCCCCGTCTTCTGCACGCCCCTCATCACCGTGCACAGGTGCGACGACTCCATCACAACGCCCACGCCTTGCGGCGCCAGCACCTCGAAAATGGCATTCGCCACGTCCTTTGTCAGGCGCTCCTGGATCTGCAGCCGGCGCGCAAACATCTCGGCTATGCGCGGCAGCTTGGAGATGCCAATGACTGCGTTGTTGGGGATGTAGCCAATGTGCATCTTGCCCATGAACGGCACGAGGTGGTGCTCGCAGAGGGAGTAGATTTCAATGTCCTTGACAATCACCATCTCATTGTGGCCCTCCTGGAAAATGGCCCCGTTGACAATGTCCGAGATGTTCTCCTGGTAGCCCTTTGTAAAGTCCAGCATGGCCTTTGCATATCGCTGCGGCGTGGCTAAGAGGCCCTCTCGGTTGGGATCCTCGCCGACGCACTCCAGCAGCGTCTTGACGGCGCCCTTCATGCGCTCCAGGCGCAGGGCCGCAGCCTCGGGCGTCTCTTTTCGGCGCTCCTGTGTGCCGAAGCTGGGGCGGCTGAGGCCTTCAAAGTCGACGAGAGGACCGTTTGTCTTCACCAGGGCTGTTTCCGCACTCGCATTCACATTGCTGCTACTGTCGCCGTCGACATCTTCCTTTTTCGCCCGGCGAGCCTCCTTCTTCTTTCTCCTCCTACGCTTTGCGTCTGGCTGGTCGCGCTCGTCGCGTGGGGGTAGTATGATGCTAGGTCGTCTCCTGCAGATACATTACATTGTTAGCGGGAACTGGAGTCTCAGAAATTTAGAGGCGGCATTGTTACCCTCTGCTTCTGCCGTTGTTCTGGCCCTGCTCGCTGCCAGAAGAGCTTTCAATAGCCTGCACCTCTGATTGATCCATTTTTAAAGAATACTTGGAATAATGATAAAGATCAAGTGTAACAAATAAACAATGCGCCGAAAGTTTTTTTCCTTGTAACTCAAGCTACACCAGCCGACAACGGCATCGCCTTAGGTAATCAGCTTTTTAAGATTTAGTGTCGAAACTAACGAATTAAATTAGAGTAAGCAACAAGGGACTAGAACTTTTGTTGAAAGACACAAGCGAGTGAGCTGACTGCAGTTCTCTATAATCATCATGTCATGGACTGCATGGTATCTAATCGCAAAAGGTAAGCTGAGTAATCTATAAAGGCGTTTCCAAAGAAATTGCCCATCCATCCGTCATCGCGACTTATACCCTGTCTACGTCTACTCCCCCGTCTATCATTCGTCATGTCAATCAAACGCCCAGAAAAAGAGAAATGGACAAACATAAACGCCCACACAATACAATTCGTGACATTAGCCAAACATGTAGTCGGCCGCATTTCGCGCTTCTCTATACGAAGGCGGGGGCTCTGAAGGAACCGACTGTCTCTCTGCCGCAGGTCGAGTAGGAAGCTCAGTTGACCGGGTAGCACCGCTCTGAGTCCACTGAGCAGTCTTTGCCATCATCTTGCCCATATACTGCTGGATAAACGATTCACTGCATAACTGTTAGCCAAAGGCTGATACTAAATTAAAAGATAGGGGGCAACATACGTATAATAACTGTGATCAGAGTTGTGAGTCGAAACCAAGTTGTGAGCCAACTCGTGAGCCATCACAACCCACCACCAAGTTCCTGCCTCGGCCTTGCCAGCCCCGTTCGGGACATCAACCTGTGCCGCGTGAAGCTGCAGGAAAAAGCGCAGGTTGCAAAAGATACTTCCACCGGTGTTGAATGCAATCGTACCGCCCGCTTCATCGTAAAAGATGTGAATAACTTTTGGTGCCAATGAGTAGATACCGCCTATTTCAACAAGCAGAGATGCAAACGAGTTGATTGCCCCTAGATTTGCCGACAAAAAGGCTGCCGGGTTGGCACTCATATCCTTGGCCACGAAGACCTTCATGCCATTGGAAGCTTCAGCCACAAAGTTGATGTTTTGAGCCGGTTTCTTGTCGCAGTATGTTGCCTGTTCTTTGACCTCATTTACTTGAGGCTCAGAGAAGACTCTGTCCGAGCCGTGTGCCCTGGTTGCATTGACGGCGTTTAGCAGATTCTGTTGTACCACGGCCGGGTTTGTTACTTTGCCATCATCCTTTTGACCATCCCCATTACCAGCGGCCCCGTCATTGCCCGACGAAGAACCAGCGTTGGTGTTGGAATTATTGCCCATAAACTGCTCCACCTGCCCTCGAGAATCGTTCTTGTCGTCCTCCTGGGTATCAAAGCCGAGTCTACGGCTAAGATTTGAAAACAGGCCTCTGCTTTTTCTGTTATTGGCAGTTTTATCCTGCGCGCTCTCTTCAGGCGAGTCCCATGCTCCCGGCATGGAGGGTGAAGACGTTGGAGATTTGGGGGCCTCTCGTGCAGCTTCGGCTGCCTGTGGCAGTTGTGGATTCTTGGAACGGTCAGACTGGGATTGCTGTGCCCAATTCTGCTCCCTTTCCCGAATCTGCTTTTGCTCTTCTTCCAGCGCCTTGCGCCTCTCCTCTTCGGCGATTCTCGCTTCAGCAGCCTTTGCTCGAAGGATTCGGTCAACGTTGTATCCACGCGACCTCAGTTGGTAAAGGTCGAGGGTGAGGAACGGCTCAAAGAAGAGGTATGCTTGCTGATTCGGCCTATCGAGCAGCATTTGACATATAGCTTGGCCAACCTGGTACATGTCCGGTTTTCCATCATCAGCCACGTACAATACCCATGATCGGTTAGTGTATGTGGCAGCCGCAGAGCGCCTCTCGGTATGCGTTTGTCTGTGGCCTTGTAAGGTTCGTCGAAGCGCTACTGATCGAACCACTTCCACAGTTAGATTCTTCTCAAGCCACTTCGCATCGTGCTTGATAGCATCCCTACGGTAGTTGGCATATTCGTACAAGAAAATCTTGGATCGTTCAAGAACATGCTTTTTGAGCGACTCGGCCATCGGAAGCCGCCCTGTGTGAGGTCCAATGCGCACATCCTCTTGAACTATGCTGCTTAGCCTCGTCGCACCCAGCTTCAGATAAAACGTCTCCAGAATGTCCTCCTCAGGAGCACATATCAAATACTCTTTGAAAAGGCGGTAGCTGATAATGTCGTCCAAAACCACAATTTGGTTAGCAGCGGCAAGTTGATACTGCTTGATCGGAGCTTCTTCATCGTCCAAATCGTTGTTACCGCCCTTGGACGGGGCCACGAGTTCTTTGTAAGCGAGAAGACACGAACAGCTTTTCATTTTTCGCCAAAGCTCCTTATCGCGCTGCAAGGTCGAAGCAGACTCCGCTAAAGATTTGAGCAGATCCAAGTATTTCTCAGGGCTCTGTAACACGCTGAGAAGCCTTGCCGGCTCGTTGCACGTCATATATGCAACCTCCACTTTAGTTGGCTCGCTCTTCGCGCCGCATTTAAACAAGAATGCATTTCCATCCTGACCAAAATCCACAAAGTCGAAAATGTCGCCATATGTGGAAGAAGTTCCCAAATATGCCCGCGATGGACTGATATAAGACGTGCTTGAGCCAGATTTTTCTGATCCAGCGGACCGGTTCACAGGGATAATGGCAGCCGTTCGAAGCTTGACAAGGCTATTTTCTCCAAGCTCGCTAATCCGAGAGGCAAAATAGCTAAAGAGAGTCACAGCGGATTGATAGTTTTTGGGGGGATTAGCCAGCAGGCGGTTCACGCACTCGACCATAGGCGGGTCTCGAGCAACGCCGAATTTCTGATATGCTCTGTCAGTTTACATAGTGGATCTCTGAGGGGAAAGGAAAGGATACATACGTTAGCATGATCATGGAGATCCCGACTCAAAATCTCAAACCCAAGTACGGAAGCTCTCTCATTCGTAAAGCATGCAGCTGGCGTGACCAACTTGGTACTTCCATGAAGCGGTAAAATGGGTTTGCGGCAGTCGCTGAGATCAAAAGCAGCATATCGATTCGTATGATGATTAGCTATAAAGTAGGTCATGGCTGAGGTTCTCAAGGCCTGGTCACTCGACGACATCATGTCTACCAGCTCAGGGACCGAGGGGAAAGTCCGCAAGCCAAGGACAGCCAAGAAGCGAGCCTCAGGGCTACTTGGACGAAAGCTGCCAGGAGGCCCGGGCCACTGAATGATGGGTAATTGGAGGGATCGAAGCGAGTCCTTGGGCTCAAACAGCTCCGAAACCTTGTACAGCTTTGTCGTAGCCTTTGTAGGCTCCATACCCTTGGGTCCTGCCTCAGCAGGACAGATCCTAGAGTCTTTCAGTTTCCTGAGATCGTCCGAAGGAATGTCATTCTGAACAGAGGCAAGATATTTGATAAGCTCCATGTGACTCCACTTCTTTTGGCCATCCTCTCCCGAGGCGTTGAGCAGACGAGTGAAGATAGTCTCCAAATCAACCGTCTTTCGTACACCAATAGCGGCCAAGAATTTCTCTTTTACCTTTTCGCAGCCTTGGATGACCGGTAAATCATCAAAGAGCTTAACAGATGCGAAGAAAGATTCCATCGGCTTCTTCATGCCCAGCTTGGTCGGTATCATTGGGGTTGGTTGGATAAGGCTTAGCACAGTGCCCCTGCTGATCATGGTCATATTCTCCCAGTTTTTGGATAGAACAGTGAGAACAGAAACAGCAAATTTAGACGACCTAGTGACGCTCTCGTCCTCAGGCCTAGAATTTGTAGTTTCAATGAGGAAACGCAGCCATGGTACGATCTCCAATGGCTCCCATCCAAGAGCTTCCAGCTCAGATGCACTGATATTGACAATGAGAGAGAAAGGAACTGTGGTTGGAGGGACCGGCATGTTTGCAGGAATCTTTGCAAGACTGAGATAATTGCTTATACTGCCCAGAGCCACGATTTCACCCTGATCGTTTTCATCACTTAGAGTAGCAACAGCAACGTCCATGAGAGCAGCCCTGCTTCCCGGGTCAATCTCGCCGGTTAGACTCTTCTTACCCGCCCATTTGATGAAATTGATGGCCTGAGACTTTGTGAGTGCCTTGGCTTCCAACTCCTGCTTAACATCGGTCACAGTTATGTGAGAGATGAGGCCAAAATCGATCAGCTTCTTTACAAATGGTGCATTCTTCAGGTCCTGAGGCACAACTGGAATGCTATCCACAAAGGAGCTCAGCTCGTCCGAGCCCAGCCGAACTTGCGATGTTTGCAATACACCTCGGCTTGAGTACACTTCGATAGAAGCCTTCTTGAAGCATGTCCAAAACGCCTCTTCAATAATCTGCCCGACCTGGCTGCTCGGCGTAGAGTCAACAAAGGAGAATGTTTTCAAGGTATGGAGCGCCTCGGGCATGAATTTATCAACAATCTCGGCAGATATCTTCTTGCCAGCTTCAGATGATTGTCGGATCTTGTGATCGAGGTCGTCCATCTCGTTGGCAAAGGCTATTCTCGCTATGATGCCTGCTGCTCGAAGAAGTTCAACATTCCACGTTCTAACCCAGCGAGCATTCAAGTCGATGGCCTCTCTCTCCACAGTGGGAATCACAGAAGGAGCGGAAATATGCATGCCGGCACCCGTTGTCTGCATCGTGGGGAAACCAATGAAGATGCGGCCGCCAGGCTTTTTGCTCGGCAATACGGAAGCAAATACGTCTATCGCTTTGGCAAAAGCGCCGCTTTCAGCCGATGAGCTATTAGAAGCTTCTGCCTCATCATATGACGAGGTGAGGATAGATATCTTGGTAGTTTTTGGAGGGGGTTTCTTCGTAGCACGCTCAAGCTCAGCCGAAAAAGAAGAGGATACGTGAGTCTTGATGCTGGCAGTGGTAGCTCTAAGGAATATAGTGGCCGTGTTCAATTTGGTAACATCCTCTGTAATCTTTGTCTGTGCCTGGCTCTCTTCTGCCTGCTGCTTAGTCTTCAGGAGATTGCTGTTTGATGCAGTCGCGGCGAATCTGGCAAAGAAGGACTTCAGAGATGGCGCATCGTTTGAACCGTAAGAGTCTGAAGATTTTGTCGCAGTTGTTGCTGCTTGCGGCTTCCATCCAACCGCATTCATGAAGGATGCGTCAATCTGAGTGCTTGTACGACCTACACTTGCTACTTTCATGATGTTGTCCTTTGTCCGAGGTTCTAGGTCACGGGGCAAGGTCAGGTCAACGCTTGGCGATGTCTTCTTGTGAAGAGACAAAATCAAATGATCGTCTATCCAAAACTCCATCTTCTCCAGCGCAACGAATGTTAGACTCGTAGCCAGAAACTGACTTATAGATAGCAGATTCGGCATAGGAGTCGTCGTATTTCTATAGTCTAGCACGAACGCGGTATAAGGCGATGATTTATCTTCAGGCAGATGTGACTTTTTGGTAAATAGAGAGTTTCCCTTCCAGTAGAAAGCCATGGCCTCGCTTCCAGAGCTAACAAAGGGCTCTTCGCAGTCGGCAAAGACGCTGTAGAAGCCAACACCGAACGCTCCAATCTTGGTTTCGTCCGGGTTTCCTTCTGCGATTCTCTTCAGACGCCCCCAGTCAGTCTTTGTGAAAGGCTGGCCATCGTTCTGGACAACCAGTCGCCTAAGCGTGTGGTTGGCGATCGTGTGTTTCAGCAACTCGGATCGGTTCGCATTACTGGGAAGAGGGACGCTTGTCGAGGGATGCGTCTCCCACTTGATCGAGACAGTCGTGGCTTGCGCATCGGCGGCATTCTGGATGAGCTCTCGCAGAGTTGTCCACTCTCCCGAATATCGGGCCAGCACTTTGTCGATCAGAGCGCGGGTATCGACGGTGACAGCCTCTTCATCTTCACCGTCTCGAAGAGCGGCTGCCCGGAGGCTCGAATAATCCATCGCCATGGTTGGAGACGGGTATGGATCGTATTCGATTTGTAGATTCAAAAGTACATGTTGCTATACTTCGTTACACAGAAGCGAGAGTGTCGTAAAGGGGGGATCCCAGTATTATGCGTTAAACGAACAAGCTGGCGCAGTAAAGGTTTGGAGGCGCAGCTAAATGAACCCAACAAAGCCAGGCGGCGTTACTGATGCTAATAAAACAACCGAAAGACCCACGGCAAATAAACGAAGGCAAATAAAGGAGAGAAAGATGCAGAATCAGATCGAACCCCTATGCGCAGAGCCGAATGCCCGCATCGGTTTTTGGAGGGGGATTGTTTGAAAGTACGAAATACTAGTGATGCTACTCGGGAGCTTACGTTGACGACTCGCCGCCACTGCTGCACGTGTCAAGACCCCGTGCAATCAATTATTTATAGCGATCAAATGCGCTAAAGGATCCTCGGCTAGTGAGCCGACTGGCGCTGAAGTGCAAACACGGAGTACTGCGTAGGCCTACATGCAGCCAACCGTTGGCATGCTGCCTGGCACTTCAAATGTGGGAACAGCAGGCTACCAGTTTACAGAGCAAGACCGCGCATTTGGTGATTTTACGATAACAGTGTATCGCGTCGTTTTTTAGTATCTAATATGGGTATCTTTGCTTATCATTTGTAACATACTAGTAAAATGCACATCTATGAAACAACCTTGTAGAATAATAGCCTCTGTAAAAGACAACCACATCAATCTTCTCGCCGAGAATTTGGTCCAGGGCTCCGTCGTCTGTGCTCCCTTGATCGCGAACGATGCCGCTGCCTGCTATCTCTCTGTCGTTTCTCATCACGTTTCTCATCACGCCTCTCGTCTCGCCTCTCGTTTCTCCTATCATTACGCCTGTCGTCCCTCCGATCTCTGCTTCGACTTCTTTCACGATCTCGGCGGTGTCGGTGATCACGATCCCGGTCACGGTTCCTTTCGTCTCGTCCCTCGGCACGATCAGGACTGCGTCGCCGGTGGTCTCTGTCGCGTCGCCGGTCGGGGCTCCTACTTCTGTCTCTACTTCTGCTCCTGTGTCGTCTTCGTTCCCTTCTATCGTCCCCATGTCGTCTTGATCTCTCCGGCTTCGCCTCATCTCTGCCAGCCTCTCTCGGCGGTCCACTCGCGGGGCCGACTTGTCGCTTGGGCTCAACTTCCACAGCATTGGCTCCAGATGTATTTCGCACTGGAGGTGGAAGCCCTAATGCTTTTGCCATTGCGTCTTCCTCCGCCTCTTTGATCTTGCGCAGCTCCTCTTTTTGTTCTCGGTCTTGGCGCTCTTCCTCTGTCTCGTTTGATGATGCCGCGGTGGCATCAGATTTGGCATACCAATTTAAATCTCTGCCCTTTGCCCATCTTCCAACTGGGGCTTTGAGACTGTGGCCGAGGTAGTTTTCGCGATGGCTGGAGTTGGCGACTTCGTCCCAGCTGAAGTTGACGCCACCTCTGGAGCCGCTCTTTCTGATAGTCGAGAGAAGATCCATGATTGGTGTCGTCTAGAATATGAAAGAGAAGCAGTAGTGTGAATAAAACTGAGATGTAAACTATTGATGGTTCTGCCGATTCGCCGCGCCGTTGGAGGGAGGCGAAACGAAGTCTCAGTTAAAGAAGCTTGGCAGCTATGTATGTATGTAAGAGTCTTGGTTATGATAAGATGCAAATTGACGGCAGAACGCGAATTGAAGACCCGCCCACCGGCCGCTGTAATCGATACCCCACACTGCCTAGCGCTTCTTACAGCGCCCGCCCACTAAAAGCTTCTGCTAATACTACTCTACGAGCTAGGCACTCTACAAGCTTACCTCAAATCATCCATCACCTTCTCTCCTCCAACATCAACACCAACACAGCCAGCCTCAAAATGTCAAATCCAAACGATCCCCCTCTCGATGAGATCCAATGGCGATCTCCCCAGATCGTAGCCCAGATGGGCGGCCTCCATTCCAACACAATTCTCTTCTACTTCGCCGAATCGCCCTTCTTCGAGCGCACCTCCAACAACGCCGTCATCATGGCCCAAGCAATGAACAACATGGCCATGTACCACTATATCCAAACGCGCGAAGCCTTTGAAACGCGTCTCAAGACAATGTCTGGCTTGGAATTCATTGTGGGAGAGGAGCCTGCCGAGACAGGTCCTGGAATGGGAACTGGTGTTTGGGTTATTCGCAAGCAGACGAGGCGGAAGCGATACCAAGACGACGATGAAATCACGGTCCACGCCTCTTTTTTTGTTGTAGGAGAGAATATTTATATGGCCCCTACGCTGGCGGATATCCTGGCAGCCCGAATTGTATGTAAAAGAGCCAGTGGACTTGCTCATTCCTGGTGGAAACGCAACATCAAAGAACAGATAACTAACGCTGCTCCCAGATGACTATATCTTCAGCCATCGCAAAAGCTTTACCAGCCGCCGAAGCAGCACGCAAATGGCGTCCATCTACAGGCCACGTATACCATCTCCCCCCAAGCCAATCCACCACCACTCAAACCAAACCGCAAGAGGAGAAACCCGTGCTCGATCCCGCTGGCAAACCAGCATCTGCAGCAGCAGCAAAGCATGACGCCCCTTCTATGGACAGAGTCGCCGAAGAATCATTACTGATCCACCTAAAATACGGAGGAGAATATATCGACGAAATACCCATCACTGGAAAGCCCGGAGAATTCCACCTCTCTTCTACGGGTCGCAAGCCAGTACTGCCTCCTCAGGGCGCTGCGGCTCCGACTGGTATTAGTGCCATGAGTGGGCCTCCGATTTTGAATACCAAGTTAGACGATAAGAAGGATGGCAAAGCAGACAAGACGCCAAAATCGGCTACGATGCCCAAGTTGAAGAGGAAGAAGAGCAAGATGAGTCCTAGCGTGACTCCAGCAGCAACCCCTGCGGCTTCATGAGAAAGTAATCACTGTCTTTCTTAGTGTGCGCAGATGTGCCAGAAGCTTTTTGGCTATAAAAGGATAAATGGCGGCGTTATGGATTTTTGTTTTTGATACCCGGTTCGAGGTTGGATCCGAAATATTCACGGGAAGATAGATATATAGCGTAGCATCATATAAACAATCTTTTCAATTCCAATTCATCCTACATTATGCATTGAAAGCTAACCAGTGGAAGTATAAGCAGTATAGTATCGATAGTAATTTATATCTATTACTTTTTGTTCATTCTAACCCATCCAACAACGCCATTATGTGATATATATATATATATACTATTCAACTTCACTCAACAACCCACCCCTTACCCGCTAATTTCTTCTGCTTCACCTTTTGTGCTGGCAGAGGCCATCCCTGTCCTGAAGTATTCTCTGCTCTCAAATACGGCACAACCCAGCATTCCCTCGTCATAGCACCATCTGCTCCCAATGATTGTGGCTTCACCTCCTTGATCGGCTTTCCGTAACTAATAAGCGGTGTACCCTTTGCCAATCCAGCTAGTTGTCCTCCCGTCACGTCTGTGAGAGCGTGCATTCTCGTCTTGGGCTTCTTTTCCGAATCGAGTGCGCCAGAAGGCGTAGCTCGCTGGAGGAAAGCATACACGATGTACTCGGGACATTCCTGGATGCTAACGTGTGCAAGGGAAGAGGCAGGGTGGATATAAACGCATGGATCTTCGCCGCTGCCGGGTCTGTGTAAAGGAATAAGAGGAATGTACGGCACATCGATAGCTCGGCGTGGCTTTCTGAACTGCTCAGGTGGGTTGGGTGCCAGATCAGCGCGGATGGCAACTTGGTCTAAGAAACCAGCTGCAGTCATTTGCTTCAAGGCACTGACTTGTTTAGGTGACGGGGGGTCCAGCTTGTCTTGGTACTTGAGCGCCGCGAACGAAGGAATATTTGTGCGCAAAAGGTCTGTGATTTGTTTCCGCAGCTGTTGAATCTCCTTAAGAACCTTGAAGCGGACGAAGTGAGCCTCGCACCACTTCTCAGTCGGCTCATGCGCATATTCGCCGACCACCTGCAGCAACTTAATAGCGTCAGACTTGTCATCCAAGAAGCAGAAATTCTTCTGAACTTGGTTGAACATTCGTCTAGCATTGGCCTGGCGGTCCTCTGCAATTACATCCTCTGCGGTGCGAATCTCGGTGTCTTCTTTAGCAGCCAGAGCTGGAATCGCTTGACTCTCTGAGAGGTAGACTTCTGCTGCGGACAATCCAGCTACCAGAGCAATGGTATAAGGCAGACAGTTGTGGAGATGTCCCACGAGTAGAATTCTTGCAAATCGGGGTGATAAGGGGAACATGGACATTGTCGTTCCCACCTTGGTAACTTGTCCGCTAGGGGAGATGGCAGAAAGATATGTAAGTAATTTCTCAGCCCTGGCAAGCATCTGTCGGTCGGGAGGTGTTGGGAAGGGGAAATTGACGACGTTTTGTAAGTTCATGGCCTTTAGTTGCAACACAATGCCTTCAATGGGCGTCCGGAGTAATTCGGGATCTGAAAACTCTTGGAAGTCTCTCTCATAGACAGCTGATGAATAGAGTCGGTAACAGTGACCAGGTCCCGTACGTCCAGCACGACCAGATCGCTGGCTAGCACTAGCCTTACTGACCCAGCCAATCTCATAGCTTTGGACACCACTGAGGCGGTCGTAATTCCTCTCCTTTGAACGTCCGCAGTCAAAAACAAATCGCATACCAGGAATGGTCAAACTAGTTTCTGCAACGTTGGTTGCCAATATGATTTTTCGGGTTCCTTCCGGAACGTCATCAAAGACTCTCAGCTGCTCTTTGACGGGAAGTAATGAGTACAGAGGCAATATCTGCATCTTAAGGGGAACGACTTCATCTTCTTCATCAATCTTGAATTCGTCCTCTCCTTCTCCCTCATCATCAGATTCGATACCGTCTATACCGTCTATATCGTCAAAATCGTGTGCATCAACATCGCCAAATTCGAGATCTTCGACTTCAACTGGTGCTTCAGTCGCAGATATCTGCACCTTGGGGCCTTCAGCTGACCTTGGTCCTCCAAAAGCTGCCTTTAACTTCTTGCTTAGCTGTAAAATCTCGTTTCGGCCAGTTAAGAAGACCAAAAATCCACCAGGAGGCAGCTTTTTATGACCTCTGCTAATCTTTTTGAATGCCTCTTCTACGTAGTCAGGGTGAGTGCGACGTGCGAAGTGAATAGTCACCGGATGTTGACGTCCTTCAACCTCGACAACAGGGGGTGGTGTGGGGAAGAGAGTCGGATTCATAGTCATATCTTCTATCCGTAGAGTAGCAGACATGATAATGAGTTTCAAAGGTTTGATCGTTGGGTCCTCTTGTGACAGTTCGGTCCTCAGCTTAATAACTCGACTAAGCATGCCAATTAAGATATCGGTGTTGACGCTTCTCTCGTGAGCCTCGTCAATAACAATAGCCGAATACTTTCGAAGAGTGATATCCAGCGCAACTTCTCGAAGCAACACACCGTCAGTCATGAATTTGATGGCGGTCTTTGCATCAACGTTGCCCTCAAATCGGATTTGATAAGCTACGGCGTTTGAATGGTCACCCAGTTCATCCGCCACTCGCTTAGACATACTGACAGCAGCAACCCTACGAGGCTGGGTGACGCCAATCATGCCTGGCGTTGGAGAATCAGGAGACCCATAACCTCCTTCATACAGGAATTGAGGTACCTGCGTAGTCTTTCCAGAACCGGTAGAACCGCAGATTACAACAATATCATGGTTGTGAATTGCTTCCATGATCCTCTGCTCTTCAGAGACGACCGGGAGCTTCATTCGAGCCTCTTGAATCTCAGGTGTTCGGACAACGCCTACGCTAAAGACTTTTCTTGAGGTCTTTTCGGTTACTTGTAATTCCATCGGTAGCGGATCTTGTTCGGGGGCCCTAGGAACGAAGTTTTCTGGCTTGGGTATCTCCAGTACAGACGAAGCTGCGTCGTATCCTTGTGCCTCGTTTATTTGTTGATGAGCCCATGCTTTGAAAGAAGATGACCTGTTGCTCTTTTGCTCTTCATCCATCACCTCATCCTCGCTTGTTTCTTCTTCGGATTCGGATTCATCTTCTTCGGAGTCCTCGCTCGAATTATCGTCGGAATCTTCGTCAGACTCGTCAGACTCATCTTCCTCAGCTTTCTCCTTCTCATCACCGCTGAATCCATTCCATTCATCATCCTCTGATTCTTCTGCATCTGATTGTTGATCCGGAATGAGGGAGATTTTTGACTTAAGGCCTCCTCTCTTTTGTCGCTTCTGGATTACTGGTCGGCCTTCGTTGTCCAGTTCGAGCGCTCGCTTGAGGCCAGATCCAACAGAAACTGCCGGTGTCGCCGCCACTGTTGCTTCTTGAGTCGGCTGAACAGCCGCTTTTGTTGGCTTGGATTCAGGTTTTGGTGCGGGCGCAGGTGCAGGTGCAGGTTCGTCATCCGACATATTCGCATCATCTTCGTCTTCCTTCACATCTTCGTCGACATCCGGCCGCTGTTCAAAAAGGATATTCTCTGCCGACGACGTAGGATCAACTCCAGCTCTATGCTCCCTCAGCGCACGGGTTATTGCCTGCTTCTTTGTTTCGCGCCCTTGTCCCAGAGATCTACTGCTCGAAAACAGACTCGTATCAATCTTTCTCTCAGCTAGCTTCGCAAGCAATTCTCGGTTTTCGTCTTTTCGAAGCTTGTTGTCGATGTATTTTTCGAGACGTTTCGCCTTCTTGCCGCTCATTTTGACGCCATCTTGTTTCAGCTGCTCCTTCATGCGTGCCTTCTTCTCCTCCAGGTCTTTCTTCGCGGCCGGCAAGATTTCTTGGTTGGTGTCTTCGACTTCATGGCGGGCATTCTCTTGGGCTCGTTCGCGAGCCAGCACCCTGTGCTTTCTCTGTCTGGGTACGAATTTAGCCATTTTTTAGGCTTTGTGATGGAGACTCTTTATAACATTATGCTCAATGCTGAGCTGCATTGGTATCGTTCAATTCGCAGCGCTATCGCCAGAACCAAGCGGCCGATAACCAGAAATTTTTGTGGGTCAGCGATTTTGCCATCTTTGACCGCTAAAGTCTTGATCTGAATTGGGAATAGTGCGGGGCCCTTCCGCTTTCATTTGGCTTCGTGAAGCTCTCACAGAGATGCAAGTTACCCTGCATCTTGGGGGATTCACAACAAAAATTCAGGATGGCGACACTAGATATAAGACAAGAGCCCTTCCCAGCACGGAGCCGATCCGCCTCTGGGTTGGTCAATGGAGTTTCCACAGAAGTGACTTTGTTGGAATTTTCCGACAAGATTATGATCACAATCAGCCAAGAGGGGCGATTAGCTCAATGGGTAGGCTAAATTCGTAAACCAGATACAGACGAAGCGGTTTGCTGATACAGCTACAGATTCAAGTTCCTATGATGGGAACTTCCGCAGGCATCGTTGACATGGCTTTGCCAAGCGGCAAGCATGGATTGCTCCCCTCCACTCATCTCGCACCAAAGACACTGCTAGGTGGAGGAGGCGACAGCAGAGAAACGCTTGGACAGCTTTATGCCTCACAGATTGCAAGCCACATATCGTTACGGTCACCGGAAGAGAGAAGGACGCTGGTATTCGGATTTGGGCTAGCAACGGCTGAAAAAGAGCAAGAGGCTTTCTTTGATCTGTTTGAGCTGGCTCTCAAAGTGTTATGATGGATAAAGCTGTAATGTTTATGTGAATGGAGTTCATGATGCTACACGTTTATAGGCTCTATCTAATTATGAATAAATGCTATGGTATCCTTATCGCGCAGTAATCTTAGCCCCTGTATTTCTTATACTGAGATATGAGTACGCTTGCGTTTGACATCTACCAGATGAGATTACAGAGTGATAGATGAAATAAAGACCAAAGAAGTTATATACATACATCCACACAAAAAGGAAAGCAGTGATCTAATCAATGCCTTCTCAAGAACCAGTTAGTAGACACACACACGATTGCCAACTTGAGCCAATTGTTAATAAATGCAAAAAAAATAACTTGGACGAACGGGGAATCGAACCCCGGACCTTTCCCATGCGGTAGGTCAATCGAATGATTGCCGATGCTAAGGGAAAATTATACCACTAAACCATCCGCCCATGATTGGTTGATGAGCGCTATGGTATAGAGATATATACACCTCTTCGGTCCTAGTTTTCTCGAGCCATTTGCGTCTCGCCATTGTGCTGGACGCGCGCTCTTTGGCGACTGAATTATCAGTTATCTTTTAAATCTACTGCATTGTTTACATTCAATTCTCAATTCAAATCTTTTTTTCTTGCATTGATTAGATAAAAGGTCTTTCACTTGGGAGCAAAGCACTGGCATCACGAAATAGATAGTACAGCATGTAAACATTATTATTCATTAATCATGTCCTAATCCAAGTTTCATTCTATTCTCACAACAGCGGGAAGTTCAGCACAACTGCAGAAGAGTCAGGCACCTGGACGGTGACCTGTCCATTCTTCACAACTGCAGTCTCTCCCACAGTAACGTTATGCAGCCGCACGGGCTTGCCCAGCGCAAGCTCATAGTTGTAGCTCCATCCGTCAAATGTAATACCAGTGATGGCGTCGCTTCCGTTTGCCAGCAGACGCTGAATGCCAACGAGTTCTCCGTTGCGGACACCACTGACGGCGAAGGTGTAGCTCTGGCTGGAGCGTGGAGGAGGGTTAGGGACTGATTCAAGGCCCTGGCCGTCAACGGTGGTGTTGTAGCCACGCATGTTGAGCACGGTGATGCGAGCGAGGTGGCCGTTTAGCAAGGGGCTTGTATAATGGGCTGCGTAGGCGGCTTCGCGGGCATCGGCCAAAGGAATGTTGGTGATGCTGACGGGGAGGAGGTTTGAGGCGCCCAATGTGGCAGAGACGGCAATATTGCCATAGTAGGGTGCTTTGGTGCCTCTGGAAGCCAGGTCTGTTTCGATTGGCTGCCAAGCTTGGTACTGTTTATTGTGTAAGCCTCAATATTCTGGACAACATGGATACTAAGCTTTGACTTACACGATAGTTGGTGCCCATGTGCATGTGGACGCGCTTGAAGCCTACTGAAGCTGCGTACAAGTTGAAATCTATACCCCAAAGGGCGGCTCCAAAAGTGTTGGACAAGCCTGGCCTGCCCTGGTTGTAAAGAGAGTTGCACTCTCCAAAGATCAGAGGAGTGGCCTTCTGGGCTTCTGGAGTGGCGAAAATGGCATTGTACTCTGGGAGGTGGCCCTGGATTGAGCTCACAGTCCTGGAGTGGTTCATCAGAGTTCCTTGCAAGGTGACGCCGAGAGAAGTGGCACCGCTGATGTAGCTATTTTTCTCGTCAGTATGATTCAGTCTTTCACCACTATGATGATTAATGGTGCAGCCTACTTGTGAGTTGAAAAGAGTTGGATATCATTGTTCTTATCAAGGCCGTCCTGGAAAGCAAGGGGCGCCTTGAGGTGATTGCTAGTGCCGGCAAAAGACGGGGCAAAGAACTTGGGCTCTCCAAAGAGTGACAGTGCTGGGCAGTACTTTTGGACCTGTTTCTTGATCTCAGCTGTACCATTAAGCCACTGCCAGGCATATGTGCTCTCATTCCAAGTTGAGGGTCGTACTGGGCCCTGGGCTGATGTCGAATAGAGATCAGGCTCATTGCCGTACTCCCAAGCATACAAGTTCCCATGGCTGAGGGCCTTGCAGGCCAGAGGAACAGTATCAACGAGGGTCTGCCATCCCTCCGATCTATTAGCACCAAGACCAAGATTCAGGCCGTGGGAAAATTTGACACCAGGCCAGGTGCCGTATGACTCGAAGTAAGAGGGACCGATGTGAATGGTGGTTGGATAGTCGGGTGATCTGCTGGGATCGACGATTCCGACCAGAGAAGTCTTGAGCGACGCATTGTAAAGTGCATAATCCTGAGTATTACCACCAACACGAATGTATGGCTTAGAACCAGAGATCGCGCCGAGATTGTTGATGAGATTATACGAGAATGTGTTTGGAGCCGACTTGTTACCTATAGAAGAGAGAATTGGCATCAATTGGTTCGCTAAGATGAGATTGAGAGCTAAAAGAAAGCTTACCAGCAAAATCGGGGAATGATGAGAACTCAATTGAGTAGCTCACGAAGCCATCAAAGGGCTCGCCATTGGCATTTGGCTGAGAAGGGACAGTGTACGTATCAGCCGCCACAGTCGAGGCGGCGCTCAGAAGCGCAAACACGGTGCTCTGCGTCAACATATTGAAGATGTTACAGGGCAAAGCAACAGATTGGCGAAAGACGACACGTCAATTGCATGGCTAGGTATTGTATATATAGTTTCTTGTCCCCGAACCTGGTCCGAAGTTCGGGACCTAGATGAGCTCTTCTCAATGCTACTTCACAGGAGCTACCTTGCATCTACAAGCATAGCTGCATTCTCCCCGCACGATGGCAAATGCAACATAAGGCCATCCCCAGATTAGCCAATGCAGCATTTTGTCATTGAGCGGGCTCGGCACGGGGGATTGTCTCATCACCTACCTAAACGGGAATATGTCGATGAGAGCTCGACGGAAGCTTGATTAATACTACGTACTTAGCGCTGCTAGCTACCGGATTAATATCCGCTTAAACAAAGTTCCAAGAAAGCGAGGATCCAGCTCTGTTTACGTAACATTCAATTGGAGTTCTAATTGGTGTTCTGAGAGCTATTCAAGAGCTGTTAGTATCCTGGATATGAAAAGTCGGGCAAGATGAAGAAGCGATATGCCCCTCGGGCCGAATTGCATCCAATTTGCGGACAGCGTCGCAACAGTGAGATTCCGCGAATAGGGTGTCGAGCCGGATGAAGCTAACCCCGCGATTCGTTGAGCCGGATGGCGTCTTTTTTCTTTCCTCTTTCTTTCCTCTTTCTGTTCTTGTTTGTTTTCTCTTTCTTATCCGGATTCTACAACTATTGCTCGGGTGAGTTGAGCAGCAGTATACCGCGTTTATAATGTGGTAATATGTCCCTTCTTGACCGGCCCACGCATATTGATGCATGTTGAGGTAAGCGCGCGAGCTGTCAAAACAACATGAAATCTGGGATTTCTAGGCAGTTTATAGTTGGTTGAAGAGTTCGATTACATAAGTATTTTCTTTTGAGTGCGTGAAAGATCAAATCGAAATCGCTGTGTATATGGCTATGACGCTCAAATCAAATACTTATACAAGCGGTTGGAACGCAGTGCTGACTATGCTGCAGCACTGGGCTTTCTATCTCTACTGCGCGCCATAAGTTGATACGATCTTTTTATGTTTCAGCTTACATCAACAAGTCGCATAATATATGCTTACTCCATAGGCTATTAACTGTTCAATTACATGCAACTTTTGAGTCCAGAATACAAGCAGCAATGTCGAATCGATTGCCATATCAAGTAAGGTACATGGTAAGTTTTGCTTGGTGAGCTTATGAAATACGACTCGTACCTACCTAAAAATAGTACTTGCTCCGCTTAGATTCTAGGTCAGGTACATTAATCAGATATAGATCTGTATATGAAGGGAGAGATGAAGTGTATTTTCGTAATTGAGTGTCATAATGGGAAGCAGAAAACCGCAGTACAGTTTTTCTTAGACTTTACTTGACACGAAGGATTTAATGGCTTTTACGGAGTTCTAAGGTACCCGAATTGCGCGTATAGAGTACATGGCCTTGGGTGGGACGTTCCATGCAATCTGAGGTACCTCACATGTGGCGCTACCCCAGGCCTTGGTAAGCAGTTAAGCGAGTGCGAGATGGAATGAGGCTACCAATGAGACTCACCTGATTTGCGTCACAGAAGCGACTAAGTTTGAGGCCATGCAGGAAGCAATAGCTGGCTTCTATAAATTCTCTCAGCTGAGGTTTGGACGCTTTAGACTCTCATTACAAACTTTTGAGTATTATCTGTTGATTTCATGAACCTGCTTCATAACAACTTCCGATTCAGCCTCTTGAAGGACTTACAAGGCTCAAGCCATCGTCACGCCACCTGTAAAAAAGCAACAACTCAATAGTCATAAAGAGGGGGTAAAGAGTTGAAATCTTAACCTTTATAATTCAACACAAATGTCTCGCTATTTCCCACACACGCCCTACGCTGAAGACCAGCCTCTTTCTCATGTCATCCTCATCACTCACGTCCTCACTCGCGCCGTCACCACAGGCTCCATCATCGGCCTCGCCGCCACAGGCATCCGCCAATCCATCCCAAAATGGCGACATCCCGGGCCACTCCCCGAGAGACTTTTGCTTTCAGTCTCGCGAAACACAATCATCACCATGGCTCTTGTAGGCGGCATAGGCATCCCGGCGCGGATGTGGGGCCGAGAGCTCATTGAATGGCAAGATCGGAGCTGGAGGCTGCTGGAAAACCGAGGCCAGCTTGAGACGGACGATTGGACTTATGCTGGGATGGGCGCTGCATTACTGACAACTGGATTGATTAGAGCCAGAGGAGCTGGAGGGCCGGCTAAGTTGGGATACCATGGCGTGGTGGGAGCTACGGGTCTAGGCAGCGTGGCAGGGATGATTGGATATATGGCGTGGAGATATGGTATCAATGGAGGCAAGTTTGTTGAAAAGGATAAAAAGGGAGAGAAGCCCATTTGAATGCCAGTCAGAGAGGTGCGAGGGACGGGGAAACTATGGGAGTGAAGAACAGCGTGGTTTTGTAATAACAGAATTTGTAACAGTATCATATTAACTCGTAAGCTCATCTCAAAGCACTATGGGGTGCACATTAAATTCCAAAATCAGATATACCCTCTTAATCTATGCCTCTATAGTTTTGCCCGTGGTTCTTCCAGCTCTTCAATCTTCTGGTATTGGTAGAAATGATCCAGGCTCTGTGGATTTAATAGCGTTCCACTTGGCTTAATCGTCCTTCCTGAGATGATGCTCTTAACTGGCAACTCAACCTTTTTGCCATTAACAGTGACCTATATGATAGAAACAGCTTGCGTTAGCAATAATAGACAAGAGTATAAGATGAAGAGCATCATCACTTACCGGAATTTCTGGAATCTCAAACACATATTTGGGCACATGCCTCTTGGTCAATTCCTTCGCAATTGTCTCCTTGACTTTTATTACAAACTTCTTGTCCAACGCACGCCCTCCCCTCATTAGCAAAAATAGCACAACCCTCTCATCCATATCTTGCGGCCGCCTCTGTCCCACGCACAAACTCTCGGCAATCTCCTGCGGGAAGCATCTCTCCAGTACGGCATAGATATCTGCGCTGCCGAACCGCACGCCGCTGGGATTTAGCACGCCGTCAGATCGGCCCAGCAAGAATACCGCACCCGTCTTTGGGTGAACGGCGCAGAAATCGCCCTGGGCCCAGGCACCGGAATAGCGCTCAAAGTATGCGGCACGATATTTCGGTCCAGGAGCTGGACCGGGGCCGTCGTTCCAGAGATAGATTGGCATATTGGGGAAGGCTGCTGTGGCAACGAGATCGCCGGAACTACCTGGAGGAAGAGGAGTGCCTACACTGCCCTCGGGAAGATCGTGATCGTAAGTGGCGATGGGAACACCGAGACTGCCGTTCATACAGCCACCGACGTAGAGAGGGTCGAGTGGGTTTTCCTGGATAAAACAGCCGGCCTGTTTATTTGAGCATGATTATTAGTATATCTCAAGAAACCACTCTTGCCCGTACATACATATGCATATACATATAAGTAGCTGAGGAGGATATAAAGACTCACAATATCTGTTCCGCCCGAGATGTTGGCCAGCTGCACTTTTGCTGGAAACCCTGTATCATAAAACCACTCAAACAGCTGATCTGGACACACCATGCCAGTCGTCGTCACCGAGTTCAAACTCGACAAGTCGAACTCCTCCCTCGGTGCGATGCCGTTTTTCATGAGCTCGCCCATCCATCTCGGACTTATTCCCATCAGCGTCACCTTTTGCTCTTCAGCAATCCGCAGCAGCACCTTTGGGTCCGGTACCAGCGGGGATCCATCATAGGCAACACAGCGTGCGCCGTAAAACGTGAGGGCTATACTGGACTGGTACATGATCCAGCCAGTGGTGGTATACTGCAGACCTACTTCTGAGGGGCCAACATCACGGTGGATATGAATTTCCTTGGTTATGGAGAGAAGCAACGAGCCGGCGCCGTGGACGAGAGCCTTGGGCGTGCCTGTTGTACCGGAGGAATAGACGATGAGAGATGGATCCTGGAAACCGACACGAACTGGGGCTGGAGGCGGTTTATTGGCGCCGGCTTGGACAAAGTCTTCGAATCGCTCTGTCTTGGAAATGGCCTTTGTATCAAAGGGTTTGGCAAAGCGCTGGATAATGACAAATGACTGCAGCAGGTCGCATTCAGACATGCCGTCTATCATGCCTTGGATGTTGTTTCTCAGATCAATGGTTTTACCGTTGTACAAAGCGCCATCGTCAAAGAAGACAAACTGATGGATGGAGTTAGTTTTACCTCGCCACTCGTACTCTCATCTCGCGATATCTCACTCACCTTTGGATTCACCTGCACCGCCCTCTGCAGCAACCCGCCAACTCCCATATCCGTCGAGCTGCTACTGAATACGCCTCCCAGCCACGTCGTCGCCAGGTATACAACATATGTCCTCAGTGAATGTCCTCCAACAATCACTACACGGTCGCCCTTCTGCAACCCTCTCTCCTTCAGCGCTGCCGCCAGTACCTCAACCTCTTTGCGGAGTTCCCGCCATGTGACGTGTCGCACTTCTGTGTTTCCTTCTCGCACCTCTGTGAATGCGATTTTGTCATCTTCTTTATTCCGGGTGCTGCGTGCCTCAGTAGAGGGGGATGAAGTGTCTCGGCTATAGAGGGCGTTTTCGGCCCAATTGAGACGCACGCCTTCAAACCATCGAGGCAGCTCGGTGAGGGGAATAGACTCGTCGACCACGCGAGTGTATGTGCCTTCATGGATGAAGGGTTGGAATTCCCAAAGATGCTCGTAAAAGTCACTGCGGTGGTTACACGACCAGCTGTAGAGCTCTTTAAACGTCTAATTGTGTGACATTAGTCTCAAACACGAGCATATATGCCGTCGAGATGCTCAGCAAATCAAGCTGAGAAGCTCACAGGCAGTATGAGGTTGGCGCAAATATTTACTTACTTGCATATTTAAATTATGCTTCTTGTTTGCTTCCTGCATGAATCGCCACATGATGGTGCTCTTGGGATCCGAATGTTCCCATAGCTTCCGTGGCATTTTGTCGAAACTCGTGCTGGCCATTGTGCCCTCTTGTTGCAGTACTTATCCTTGATGTATACTATTGTGTATGGATAAAAATCATTACTTGAAACTCTCAACTCTATTAAGCCCTTTAAATATCCTGTTGAGAACCCAAAACTCTTGGTGGTTAAAATGCCGAGACAACTTGCTGTCTGCTTTCAACCCCAGATCTTGGGATCTTGCTCTATATAGTGTGTGGGATGGGCCGAGGCACATTGTCAGTTTCCATGGCTGGGCCTCCACTGCTTTTCGTGGAAACTCTTTCTCCTCACTTCCTCCCCCTGTCGTCGGTTATCTGCCTACGTGTGCACCATACTGTACTTAATAATGGCCCCTGCTCCCCATGATCCATTTAACCGAATCCCACCCGCCAATTGCGCCGACTGACAGCAAGCGTCTGCAAGGGAAAGACACCGCCGTCTTGCGCGCATCGGACTTTTTATCAAGCGCGAGATACTAGTGCTATAGACAAGACTTTCGGCCCATTACGGCCCTTGGCTAATTTGCAATGAGTGGTTGGAAATTGGAACCGCGGCACAAGAAGCGCTATTTAGGTTCTAATAGAGCGGGTAAGCATCTTATTCCCGCAGACAGTCTTGGCACAAGAGGGGCAGTTAACGACATTTAACGCTGGACAGTAGTGAAGATGGGGCCTAGTTAGTGCATCAGATGGCATGAAATCTGGGGTATCCAGATCCTAGCACTAATACCGATTGTCCCGATTTAGGAAAAAGGTCTCCAGAACGCTGATATTGGAAGCCGGACGCTGGGGCGGTATGAGCACATTCTGAGACAATACATTTACTTAACTTGTGCCTGGACCCAATGGATCTCAATTATATTTATTTCTTATCTTATTGTAAAATACCAACCAGCATTCCTGATCACTGAGGGCACCATTCAGCGCCGTAGTGGCATTACCAAGCACCTTGGAGCACTTAGATTTACCACACCGTTTCCTGTGTGTTACTATGGAAAAGATGCTGAAGAGACTCACCATAGACTGGGAGAAGAAGAGGAAAAAGAAAGTAGGAAGGAAAATACTTTAAAAAACTAACTCTGCAACAAACAGTAAATGCAGAAACAAATACCTAAATAGCTAGTAAAACTCACGATGCCAGTATCCTAAACCGACTTAGTCCAATGAAATCTGACGCACACTCAAGTTTATCTAACACCACTCAGAGCCCTCCACGACAACGTCACTCAAGATCAGTTCATCGTCGAAATCACTCTTCCACATATGATTCTTCTCTATTTTGAGCAATTTGTAGGCAACCAGAGTGTCCTCGGCCGTCATCAATAGCATTTCTGAACTGGAGCTCGGCTCCCGATCAGTGTAAGTAATAGGAGGGGCTATATCTTGTCTAAACCGAATCTCAGTTGTCTTTACTACCGCTTCTCGGAACATAATTCTGCCTTTTGCAAATTTTAGCCCAGTTATCATATAAACTGGGTTTTCACGGCTCCAGAGTCCTGGCAGTGCCCGTATAGGCGCATCCATAAATTGATCGATTGTTGGATTCGCCAATCGGGCCATGATCTCTCTTAGTCTAGGACTATCGCCGAATTGCTTCGTTACGAGGACTTCCGCCTCAAGTTGGTACCTAGTGAACTCCTCTGAACTCACGGATATCGCTGACATCCCACTGGAAAAATGTTCCCAGCAGCGTCTCAAAAGAGAAGGAGTAGCTTGGTCTGCAATCCACAGAAAGAAGCGATTGGGTTGAATAGTCTCACTTACTGGAGGGTAGAAAGCATCCAGTATCGAATTGTCGGGGGCAGTAAGCACTTGGTTAGGTTTGAAAGGATCGGCTATTATAGCCCCTAGCCGAATGTTCTCCGACGCCCTACGACGCAAATCAGGGGGAAAGGGCATCCATGTAAGTTTATGGTCCATGACTAGTATATTTACTAATCTAGATAAGATGATAGAGGACAGGATGAAGGGACAGATGAGAGGATAGAAGACGGGACGGGGGGATAATTGAGAGGTGAGATGATAGACGAGTGGATGATGGGCTGAATTACCTGCAGAGAGAGAGTCGACGCAGATATTTGCTCATAATGCTATCGAGAGCAAAAGAATGCAAAAGGGAGAGCCCGAGTTCTTGTACTCTTGGATTTAGCCTCGTTGCTGCCTTGCCATGAGAGCATAGTGCAAGAATATAGGACGAACAGCCATAGCATACATCTTTAGTACAAAAGAACAAAGATGGAAGGTAATGAGAGAGACTTGAACTATCCAAATGTTGTTTAACGTTCTCCCCGTCTATCGCTCGTTCAAACTGGTTTACACGCTCCTCAATTGTTCCAAGATTGTGTCTGGAACGCCTGCAGGGCAAACAAGACGCTCAAATAAACATGAGAGCTAAAGGAAGCTGTTGAAAGAACAAAGATGCACGTAACGATGCACAGGATTTGGGACAAGGGACAAAGCGACATCAAGACTGTCATAGATAATTATGTAGGTTCAATCTTTGTAAACAAGATATGAAGCGATGAATTACAAACAGTATGAAATACCTGAATGAGTAACGGCTATTATACAGCCTAGTGAGGCAGCTGTTGAAAGAACCGAAATGCATGCGAAATGCACGTTACTTGGGACAAAGAATAAGGTGACATTGGTTGGTCACCGCAGTGAAACGGACAATAGACACATAAAAAAGCTGTGATATATGAGATGTAAATAATAAATCGCAGATAGTACTAACAACTCAAGATAATATTAATAAATGTATTGTTCTGCGTAATATTGCACAGTTACCATGCCCCCCAGGGGAAACTTTCGTGTTCACCATACCATTCCTGATATCCAAACATTACTAAATATCCACACTGAATATAAGGCATTCTGATAGACGATGGCCTCACTACTTCGAGACCAAGTGAAGCCTCAGCCATTCTTCCCTCGTTATTGCGTATTCAACTTCACCCTCCTCTGTCCCAGGAATAGGGTCGTCGAACTCAACATAAAAAGTACGCACATGCCGCACCCCACAAGTCTTTTTGGTCGCTCTTGATGCCTCATTCACAGCCATCGTCTGTCCAACAACCTCCATCAATCCCAGCTCTTCAAATCCATACCTCAACAACTCGCGAGTCATTTCTTTAGCATATCCCTGGAGCCAAAAGCGAGGTGAGATCTGGTATCCCAGCTCAGCCTTTGATGCATGAAATTCCCCGCCGTTGGATTGTATGGGCGAGAGAGCCCCCATCCGATAAATGTCTCGCCCAAGTAACCAGCCCAGTAGCCTAGACCTGGGACATGCTTGCACGCTGAGAGGCGCTCTTGATGGTCTTGGACGGCTTCTTCTTGAGTTAGCGGGCGACCGCTGTGAACATAATTCATGACTTGAGGGTCCGAATCGAGGTCTATGATATCGTTTCGGTTGTGCTCTGCGAGGGGGCAGAGGGAGAGCCGAGCGGTTTGCATTGTTGGTAGAGCCATGTCACGATATTCTTAGTCTTAGTCAATATAGTCTGTTTCTTTTGAAACCTATACTAGTTAATCCTGGTATAAAGTAGCGCGTCTTATATACCGGCTGGTCCAAAGTTAGCTTGAAATCTCCAACTTATGGACAGCACCTTTTGACCACAGTGCTTTTCCTTGTCAGAGGCCGAAATGAGTGTCTGATAGCCATATGCAGGGTCGGCGCTGACGCCCCGCCAGGGCGGCACGTCGGACAGGCTCGGTGGACCTAAGGACGGAAGTTGATTCTGTTCACAAGAGAGGCAAGACAAAGGCGATGCCTTGTGGAGAAAAAGCGGTTTAGAATGTTAAATTGTACTCTGTTCTATGGTCAAGTAGCAAACCTATTACAAAAGTCCCAAGTTGAGTTGAGTAAGCCACATCAAGCATAAATGACTAAACAATCGTACTTCATCTTTTATCCACGCCCTTATCCATTTATGTAATTATATAACCCTACGAGGAATTCTAGATCAAGTCATAGGGATTAGTAGTCTCGTTTAGCGCAGGAGCTGCTTGAATCGAACCCCAATGCTCTGCAATACAGCCTCCCTCATATCTAAAGACGTCCACCACAGAGTCATATCTCGCGGTGCCAAATCCCTCTAGCTTCCAATGAACCCACCCAATTCCATTATCGAATCCCTGATGACGAACCGTTACGTTCCCGTTAGGGAAGTTTGCTCCCAGGAAGGCGATCGTTGCGGCCCAGCTCCAACTGGGACTGTAATCGCAAAAGCCAAGGCTGAAGATGTCGGCGCGCAAGGCTGCCAGGCGGCCATCGCGACTAGCCTGGTCGAGGTTTGAGATATACTGTTGTTAATAGTGCTTGCATTTTACTAACTTTAATTCACTAATATAGACTGGCATCATGATGTCTGCCAATTACAAGGTTCCCAAATCTTTAAAATATTACCATGACCGCGTTGACTCCGACCACGACCGTATAGGTCTCTTCCAACAGCGTGCTTATATCTACAAAGACATCAAATGTGACATGGATGCCAGTTGCTCTGCCGGTCAGTTCTTTAGCGAAATGAAGGAAGTAAACGGCTGGCAATCCATGAATATTGGCACGCTATGCCAGAAGATTCAGCGTGCTGCTAGTCCAGGCCACTATGCTAAGCAAGTCAACCTCGCAACCAGTATTTGCAATGCTGGTGGCTTGTAAATAACCACGGATGGAAAACTCTCATATGAGCCTGATTTCAAGCTATGATTAGTTGAAAGCCATGCAAGTGAAGAAATTATAGCCGTACAATCAATTCACAGAAATGAGGAAATCGTACTCAAACAGGAATAATATATATAATGTTCATTTAAAATATTTAAATACATATTATAAAACAGTTTGTTTTAGAGATAATTCCCTGTAGCGGCATTACCTATGCCATTAAATATACAGCCCTTTTACCTCATATAGACGGCTTCAGCCCGACTGCGAGGAGAGAGAGAACCACCCAAAGGAGGGGAGAAAGAATCTGATCATCTACGAATCTGACTCTTTCTCACTCACATCTTTGATATGGTCTCTTCATGAGATCTATAAAGACGGAGAAGAAATTGGTCATATCACTTCCAAGGCCCGCTATTAGTTGATAAAGCACCATTTGCTAACCGATATTACCAATTACCATCCAGTCCAACAATATGACGTCTCTATCACCTACATAGCTATGAATATTTAGAGATTCAGGCTTATCCAATAGCATCATTCACATCACCTAGTCTTTACAACGCCATAGGCAAGAGGCAGTGCTAAGACAGCAGCAGTAACGTTCACTTCACTCCAATATCATCAAAACAATTAAACAAAGAGTAATATCAGTATTAAGACTTTTTGCAATTTACCAATTCTATGCTCTCTCTGAATCCATAAAAAACCGATTCAACGTACCCGCATCCCTCATTAGCAAAATCTAGCTTTGTCGTGAATACATGTACCCTGAGCACGCTTTCTCGTCCTCCTAATTTTTATTATAAAAAAACATGAGCAAGAAGAAAAAATTAAGAAAAAGAAAGAAAAAAACACTCGAGCCTCTCCTTCCCTGCCCAACGCCTTGCTGAATGGAATAATACCAAAATTGCAACTCCTCCCTTTACACATTTCCTCCCTCCTCATCCCTCTCCCAAAGTCTGTTCCTTCTAGTCCTAAAAGACGAAAAGAAAATAGAAGTAAAATAGCACATTATTTTTTTCTTTTTTTTTTTTTTTTTTTTTTTTTAAATAACAGAGATCCATTTGCTGTATGAGATTACAGGTATGGCATCCATAAAGCGTCGCACTGCGCCAGATTCATCGGGTTTACAGCCTTAGCGATCGCATCGATGACTGTCTGGTTTGCAGGCAAGTTGCCCGATGGGTTGTGCGCCAAGCTGATGGCTCGCTTCACAATAGAATCGCTGTTGAGTTGAACCGAGTCACGGAGTTGGTTCTCGCTAATGCCGCTCCTATGACTGTTCATCAGCCAGAACATCATTTCGTCCCTGACAAATAGAGTCAGTGCGTGCTCAAGCTCATGCTCCGGTTCCGTCAAGCACCGTGCAATCGCCATGACTGAGCAGGCAAAGATTCCTTCCATAGCCAGAGGCCCCATAAGCGTCTGCAAGTTCGGCGTGAGGCGGAATGGCACCGGCTCTGGGTTGTGGAAGAACGGCTTGGACGCACTCATAAATGACATGAGTTCCGAGCCCCAGATGTTGCCAGAGCCACGCGCAATGTTCATCTTGGCTGGGTATCGGTTGTGCATGTATAAGATGTAGGTCATGAACGTCAATGCCGACAGTTGGTACGAAAACTGTCTTCGGAATAGCCAGAATTCGGCAAATTGCGGGAAGGCCTGCTGGAAATATTCCAATGCCACAGTTGATGGCACCCACTTCTCTTGAATTGCGTTGAACACTTCCAAGCGCGCGGTAGGCGTCAGTTCGGGTTTCGACTGGTAATAGCTCATGTTAGTTATCATCTTCGCTGGACACTCTCCCATCTGGGGATAGCTTACCTGTCCTCCCTTGGATTCAAGAACCCCTCGGAGCTTCTCCAGTGTGAACAAGACTGGTTCATCTTTAGACATGCCCATGCGTCGGCAATGATCCTCGTAAACGCCATGCAATGTAATATATGACGTATCCTCTTGCACAATTCTTATGTGTGGCGCCAAGGGAACCATCAGTGGTAGAGTGAACTGCAAGTCTCGTCGTCGGCTCTCCTTCTTGCGGCTTAAAGTTTGGTTGAGATGTCTAAAGAGCTGCAAGATCTTCTCTTCTCGTCGGCAATGTCTAGCAGCGGGGTGCTGGACAGCCCATGAGTGAATACTGCCATCGTGACCACGCATTTTGAGCCTTCGGTACGACGCATTAACGGATCGTATCAAATCAACATTAGGCAAGAATCGTTCTATGCGGATAAAGTCTTGATTCTTATCCTTGTGCTGCAGGTACTGCCCGGGAATCTCAACTTCGTCAAACTTTTGATACCGGAATTCGCTCAAGTGAGGAGAAAACGCTTCCAGAGGGGTGTGGACAATTCTGCGGTCCAGCTTCTCTTCAAACTTTGTTCGCCAGCGCCTCAATTTGTGGATATACTCGTACATGGTAGGCTTCACCTCAACGAAATCGGCTTCAAACGACTTCTTTATGTGGTTTGGCAAGATTGTTTCAGCAAAGCGCGTGATATTAGTCTCCGTTGCTGAGGGGAGCTTAACACTCTTGGCAAACGAAGACGGTGTCCTGCTAACATATGTAAGGGCATCGTTAAGCAGCGCTACAATGAGACGGTATGCATCCTCGTCTGGTGGACATTTGAAGTGCTTTTGGATCTGATCCACCATAGTCTCCATTGACAAGGCCAGCAGGGGGAATGCTGTCTTGAGAACAGACATAATCTCTTCAGTCAACTCCCATGGTGGTCTCTTCTGATTTTGGGCCGCTGGTTGGGCTTGCGCCGGAGCCTGAGGCTGCGTTTGCTCTTGGCCTGCCTGTGCGCCGTTTGCGGGTGCAGGTGTCGCCGATGCTGTACCATTAGCATCGCCATTTTCAGTCTTGACTTGAGTTGCATCGCCTGTGATGGCTGTACCCGGTCTTGATGCAATTCCCTCAGCCTTTGGTGGCTCTTGCTTTGTCTGCACAGGAGAAGTGCCAGCTTTACCATTAGCACCAGTAACAGACTGAGCTCGAAGTCGGGCCTTTTCTTTGGCTTCTTGAGTTTTCTTGATGGCCATCATATCTTCCCTGTTTGTCCTGAGTTGGAAGTAGAGAGCCTGTGGGTACGACTTTGCGATTCCGAGGAGGATCTGGTACACTCTTGGCGCCTCCTTATATCCAAGACCAGTCAACAGCTGTGGAATGAATGTGATCCAGTACCATGTGGGAGTCTCTCCCTTGAAATCATCAAATCCTGCAGCAATAGAGCCCTTGGTATCGTCTAGACTCAGTAGCCAAAGAATTCTAGCAAGGAGCTTCCGTGACTTTGCGTTCTTGTAACTGCTGGCTGCTTGCAGGTAGGACGTTAATGCCTGTCTTGCTGCGTTCAAATCCGCCGGGTCTTCCTTGAATCTTCGATCATTGAAGTAGCCCCACTCGGCCCAGGCCTTTGCTGCTCCAATGTCAAAATACAAAGCTGTGCCGTAAGCCGCATCAGCTTCCTCTTTGTGTTTGAGCTTCTCGAGGAACATGCCCTTCAACGTGTAAAATTCGGCCTTCTGCTGAGGATTGAAGTAATTCAGGTTTGTATTGTTTATAACATCCAATCCGCTGTTCAACTCTTCAGGATTTTCGTAGTGGCATCTAGCTTGTTCACGGAGTTTCAAGAAGGCTTCTTGAATTTCAATGTTTGGAAGGGTGTAGATACGGCTGAGTTGGTTAATGCACACTTCTGGCAAGCTGTGCTTCCGAGCTACGTGAGCAAACCTGTTGATTATCCAGGCTGTCTCATGGAAGCCACGGTAAGCAAAGGAAGCACCACCAGCATTTTGCTGGCCTTGCTGTGGAAGCAGCTGGAGATAAGTCTGGTTGATGAGGTTGAAAATGTGTTGTCTCCAGGTGACCAAGTCTTGCCAAGCAGTTATATCGTCCCAAACATTGGGGAGGCGATCCCGCCAAGCTCCAAGCAGCAGCTTCAGCTCTCCGGACTTAACATCGAGATTCGTTGCGTTGGTATTGGCTAAGCTCTGGCAGATGACACTAGCATCGTGCAGCTCGACCAATTGTTGGAAACTTTGAAGCAAGGGGATATGGGCATTGGTCAATCGGACAGGAAGCTGGTGCCATTTTCTAATAGACAGTTGAATCGCCTCATCGCAGACGCGGGCAAAATCATTTGCCGGTTCTTGCTGGTTGTGGAACTTGAGCAGAGACATGAATGCTTGGAAGAAAGCTCGTCGTGGGGTGGGAGCATCCATGACTCCTTTGATAATATTGTCTAGAGCTTCACGGTGCTGCTCATCCTGCCACATATCCGTGTTGCGCCAGGCGCATTCGAGCAGCAAGTCTTGGAAATTTTCGTGCTTAGCAAAATCTTGAAGGATTTCCCATTGCTGCAACTTTTGAGCACAAAGAACCCAGTGGTCTTCCCAAATCATATACTCGGCTTGAGAAAACGGAATCACGCCAGTTCTTGCCTTAATCTGTGCTGCCTCATAAAGTTTCTGTGCCTTGTCCCACATTCCATTCTGTTCATAGGAAAGGCCAGCGTTTGTCTCCACAAATTGAGAACGACGACGCCAAGTCCCATAGAAAAGGTCATCTTCTTGTAGAGAGGAATAGAGATCAACAAGCGCATCGAGGTTGCTCTCACGAACAGTAGCTGAGTCACCGCCCGGTTTGATGGCCGCATTCTCAAGCTGTACTAGAGCTGTATACCAAGCATCATACGTCTTTGCCTCAAACTTCAAGACATGCGGAGGAAGCCTACACTCGGGCCAAGTCTTTGCTGCTCCTTCGATCAAAGACTGGACGACATTGGGTCGCTTGTCGATTTGGCGACTGTGATAGTCCTTCGTCAATAGCGAAACCATACCACGTTGAAGCTCAGGCCTCTCATCACGCAAAGTCGCAGACCAGTAGATTGGGAATGCGACGATCCAAAGCTGATGGGCAAGCTGGTTGTCGATGTGCTGTAGTTGTGTTAACGGTTCGATGATATCGCGGACCTTTACATCGCCAATTTCCGCCATGAACCGTCGATGATTAGCCATGAGAGCATCGAATTTTTCATCCTCCATCATGTTTAGCTCCCTAGTGTTATCCTTGGGATAGACGCTGGCAAGCTGGGACGCGCTGATTACTTTAAAGTCATCGGCATGGAGCTGTATGTTTGTGTTCATCTCCACGGCTCCCAGCAAGAGGTGATTGGCTTGGGCAAGCCAGTAAGAGTCAGCGAGAGTGTCCCAGTTTTGCGATGTCAACACGTATGAGAGTCGAACGCTAGCTGTTTTAGACAAGCTCTTGTCGAAAATAGCCATAAACCGATTTCGCATTTCTGCATCCACCGCTCTCGTTCCGATGAGAAAGGCGTGCTCCATACGCACAGTCAGCTCTGTCCGGGTTATCTTGGGGTCTTCGTAGATCCGAATCACCAACTCCAGGAACTTGGATAGCATTGTCGGATCCTGTCTGTGCTCAAAGGAGAGCATCTTATGAAGAACAGCTGTCTTTTCCTTCAAGGTCGGCCAAGTACCTTCAGACCTAAAGACCCAGCCTTCTACCATACCAAGGATCTCTGTGCAGAGCTCGATGTGCATAGATTTCTCCACAAGGGTTGCCAAAACGCTCAAAAATGGGCGCCGATTATCACCCAGAGTCTCCATTCGTAATGCCACGACCTGGATCTCCTTGATCATCAATTTTGTTTGCATCTCAAGCTCATACGCAGAGAGTTCTCCGGTATTACCGTTCGCTTCTTGACTTCGTTGGACTCCTGTTGCTTGGCTTGCCAAGGCACTATAATGCTGCACATGCTCTCGTGCGTGTTTGCTTTGCATGGCCTTCATGAGGGAAGGAATGTGCTGATCAATAATCGCAGGCTTTCGATTACCCAGTGACCATAAGATATTAACGCCTGAGACGTAAAGGTTGCTATTCATCTGTTCCGTCGCTATCTGGGAGAGGTAGGCAACGATTTCAGACGTTTGAACCTCCGACTCGCCTTCTGCATCCGCATCTTCCATGGGCGTATCTTCAGGTACAGCGTCAAGGACACGCCTGATGGTGGACTTCAGTTCTCGCCCATCATCGTACTCCTTGCTGGAGAGGTGCAGGCAATCCTGAATCTCCGGATTTTCAGACTTCAGGCACTTCTCCAGAACCTTTTGGATGGGCGCGATACTTCTTTGTATCCACTCATCCGACTTGAAGTTTAGAATAATGCGGACAACCTGCAGCGTGTTGATGATATTGGTAAGGAATTTTTCGTCATATTTTTCCTTGTCTGAAGGATCAGCATTGAGAACTGTCTGGGTCTTCTCGTGTGCGAGGATAACATCGGTGACATTCGGGAATAGGTCGAGATCCAGGTCTCCCCAGCATTGAGGCTGCACGAGATTGTAGAGGAGGGCCATGGCTTTCTTGCAAAGCTCTGTCATGGGAGCAGATACTGGAAGAGCACTGGTTGGAGGTCCACGAGGTTTGGCAGAAGGCAGTTGATACCTCTCATTAAGCTGTGCAATAAATTCCACCAAATATTTAACCATCTTTAGGCGGAATAGAGGCGGAATTTGATATTCTGGACGATCTACTGCAGCCGTCTGCCTCGCCGACGATGGCGACGTAATTGGCTGGTCGCTATCCAGCTTCCGTTTTCTCGAAGTTGGTGATTCGGAAAGGGATCTTGATGATAAGAGGGGCGATTTCTTACCCTCAATCCGCCATTGCTCCCAGGTCCAAATGAGCCACATCATATTCAGGGCCAGTTTCTTGCTTTCATGAGAAGGGTTCGGTGGTGCAGCAACCTTTCTAAGAGATGTGATGATAAGAACGGCGTATTTGTCCCTAGCCTCGTAGAAAAGCTCGGGATGTCGCACGAGAAAGTTGAAGATACTCGTCATCTGCTGCATATTTTGACCCTCGTCGGCCAATACGCGGCGCGGCGCCACAGCCCATTGTGTGCTCCGTTCATTTGGACCCGTACCACAGCGTTTAGGAAGAACTGGAGCAATGAGCTCAAGGGC
The DNA here is from genome assembly GCF_050947405.1 of Trichoderma evansii. NCBI lineage: Eukaryota > Fungi > Ascomycota > Sordariomycetes > Hypocreales > Hypocreaceae > Trichoderma > Trichoderma evansii. The sequence continues at coordinate 520,431 of NW_028145191.1, read as the reverse complement.
TTGGGTGACTAAAGCCCGGCCTTCATTAGAGTTGGTCTTCAACAGAGACATATACACCTGGCTAACGATTTTTTGAGGCGTTTCGTAGTGGGCAATAAAGTATCCTATCACTACATATGCCGCATGTTTGTTGATGACATCGTCCAAGCGAATAAATGTCCAACCAAACTTAATGATATCTTTTCGCGCCTCCTGGAGTGTCGTGTGGTAGTATTTGACTAGCATTGCGGATAGCTGTAGTACTTCGAATCGGATGTGATCGATTCCTGGTTGTGCCGAGTCGTCAAGCGTCATCTCAGGGTGTACTTTCCAAATCTTGGCGCTCACAGCATCGATTATTGATCGATCCATCAGCCTCTGAGTCCGATTTTGTTCTGGCTGGTTCCAGTGTCGCATAACATCTGTGGCAACAATCGGATTAACGATGTAATGGAGTAGGAAATATTTCGTCTTGTTTGAGGCAGTCTTTCCGGAGTAGGCGTCAAGACAACGAAGGAACGTCGATTTCCAAAATTCTAGGGAATCACTGCCGATAATCTTCTCGTAGATGAATGAGAAAAGCGGTTGTGTAGAGCGGAGCTCCTCCGTAGCAACGGACTCTATTAAATTGAACAAGGCATCCAGGTCTTTTGGTGATCTCTCTAGCGATTTGACCAGAATATTCATAAGCTGCTCGGCCGCTTGGTATCCAGGCAAGCGAAGAGCCGCTGGGAGCGAGTAGCCACGAATGTTAGCTTCGAGATCTTTTCCAATAGTCTTCAGCCAAGCCAGGTGCTCCTTCTTATCCATCCAACCACTGGAAGCAGAGAACCGTCCGATGGAATGCAGAATGTGGATTGTGTTGACAATAGCAATGTATTTCTTGTCGTTGTTCAGAGCGGCAATCTCGTTGCATTTTCCAAGCAAGCCTTCTAAATTTTCCACAGCCGTCTCTCTCAGTGGCGTGCTATCTGGATGAAGAAGGACCTGTGCCAGAAGTCGTCCATATTTCAAGTCATCTAGCTTGCCAAGTAAATATGCCCAAATTTCCTTGGGGTATCTGTTTAGGTATAGGAACATTGGCAGCCTGAATGGGCTCTGATGAGTTCGTCGAAGTCGCTCCTCAAGGCCAAGGAAGCAGTCGATAAGCCGATCTTTAAAGGCCTCCGCTGGCGAAGGCAGAAGATGGAAGATGTTGAGAATAGCGGTTATGACCTTCATTTGAGGATGCTGTTCAAAAAATGTAAAGGAAATTTGCTGCCATGCATTGGGCTCAACTATAGACTCGATCTGATCTAGCAAACGGGCTCCAATCTCTACTTTGAAGTAGCTGGTAAGAAGCTTCAGCAGTCTTGACAGATTATCGAGCCCGTGCGTATTAAGCCTTTTGGGATCCGATAGACTCTGTAGAACAGGGCGTAAACCGCTTTGGAGCAGATCTTTCGGCAGGCGTCTATCAACAGCCAGCACCGACTTCAGGGCGTCGTTTGCCGCTGCAATCGTAGGCTTCGACTCGGAATAGAGGCACTTGAAGAAAACAGAAAGTATTTTGCCCTTGGTTGGGTTGTTCGCAAACTCGTCAAACGTCATTGCAGTGGAAAGAAGCTTGATGCAGGAAACGCGGAGGTTGACGATGTGCTCATGCGTTCTGAACTCGGCAGGTTTGTTGGCCAAGGACTCGTCGTTGGCATCAGCCAATGCGAGTGACTCCATCAGCAGACGGTTGAGATTCTCATCAAAAGTAACCCAGTCGTTCTTCAGACTCATATGGTAGGTCATAGCATTGATATATCCGATCTGGATGGGGAAGGGGAGAGCACGAAGGGGCTTGGCGTATATGGGCTGGAGAAATCTGTCCTTGTATGGCTCGACAAGTTCCCACACCTCACAACCAGCGGCTTTCGCAATAAGTTCTAGCGAGTTTTTGGCAGTCTCGCGGACAAACTTGTTCATATGAGAAAGCTCATTATTGAATTGCATGCAGATTTGGGCCAGGCGAGGTTGCTTAACCTGTGGTTGGCCTGGTTGCTGCTGGACTGGCAGGGCATCCGCTTTCTTGATGTCCTTGGTGATTCGCCGAAGCAAAACCTCAAGGCTAGTATGGGCAAGACACCTCGTCTTCTCAGGGAGATCCAGGGGCATGTCTTTGATGACATACATGAGAGCACGAATGAATTCGGTTTGTTTTGATGCGACCCAAGCATCTCCAAGGTCAAGCTCCGTCAGCAAGAAATTGATACCAAGGCTTCCTCCTGTCTTTGTAAACCATTCCTCCTCATAGCAGCTATGACAGAATGTGTTACTTAGGTGGTTGAACAACTGAAGTCGGCCAACATTGACGTCTGAGCCGAAAATGAGGGCTGTGCAGCTGTAGAGCTCTCGGATCGCCTGTTGCGCTGCTTCGCGAACATCGGGGTGGTCAGATGCCAGGGATTCCACAATGGCGTCTGATAGGACACGAGTATCGATCGTCAATGGGCCTTCGCCTGCTTTGGGATCAAAGGGGCTATAGTTCCGCTTCAGGTCGATCAAGGATCGCCCAACTTCGATGAGGACGAAATGTCGGCAAACGTCAAGGAGAAAGCCGTTGGACTCCTGTTTGACATCCGGTATTGACTGCGAAAACATGACTGCCTTGAGCAATTTCTTGGTTATTTTATCCTCTTCATCCTTTTTGGGAATAGACTTTTCACGACTTGAAATTTCAAACGGCGCGAAATTGATATCCATGTTGCGATTCAAAAAATCTTGTGCCTGGAGCCTAACAATCTTTGGGAAATCATCAGGCAGTTGATCAAAGCCGATACGCAGTTTCAGCTGAGCCTTGATGAAATGAATAGCCTGTTTCTTGTAGTAATCATCATACTGTCGATTTTGGCTATTCTTATTGTTTCTGGGCACATCCATCAGCTTTTGAATAGCAAAATCGATACCAAGTTCGGCCGGGAACGCTCTGTCTTTCTTGGAACCAATAAGCCGTAAGTCAAAGCTCGAGGGATCGTCTGCATAGCTAGTATACGCAAGAGGAACAGCGCCCGTCATGAATTTGCGGTTTCTGCCTCCGAGCTTTCCCAGAATCCGCATGGTTGTATGCGCATGGAAATGGCTATAAGGATGCGGCTTCAAATGGTCGAATAAGGCGGTCATGAGCTCGTCAATTACTGGTGCCATGATTGGATCGAGGTAGTCGGCTGTGAGATTGTCGACACAGAGCTCCAACGTACGAAGTCCTTGCCCAACAAGGTCAGTACCGGCCCGAAGAGCAACAACCAACGGACGCATGAGAAAGCTCAAGTGCGGTAGCAAGTGGCTAAGTCGAGCTGGCACCGTAAGACACAGCTCAACATATAGATCTCGCTCTGAAGGCTTCCGCGCGGCCATGAGAAGGTTATTGAGAACATCCAGTAGCATTTCAAGCAAAGGTAGAATTTGCTTGTAGAGCTGCTCGAATTTACCGCCGCCAATGCTCCTAAAAAGGGACCGCAGAAGAAGAAAGTAGTTCATAGGCTCCTCTGCTTTTGTCGACAGCTCTATCGATTTTGTCACAATGTTGACGACATGAGGTAACAAAACTTGTTCGTTTTGTGTGGCAAACAAGGTCACAGCCATAAAGGCCAGCTTGAAGAGCCGTAGCAAGATGGAGGATTTCTTGACGTCTGCTGAGCCAACTTCGTCGATTCGCTCCATAAGAAATTGCAAAAGCATACCGCAAAAGCTCGGCGACGTCGCTTCACTCGCAAGGAAGAACTGGGGTATGTGCAACAGGGCTGTGTGCTCAAAGATCATATCATAGAGATGGGGGATCTCCTGCTGGAACACTTCGTGAAAGGTAGCCGGGTCGATACAATGGAAAACTGTAGCGAATGTCTCTAGCAGATCTTTCTCTTCCTTGCTGCTCGAGACCATATAGAAATTAGCCATATACTCAACAGGTGAGACATACTGATTCTCTGTTGCTGGTTTTTCGATTTCGTAGTATCTGAAGACATATGCACCCTCCCGAAACAATTTAACGATTACATTAACTTCCTCTGCCGTAAAGCCATAAGCGACTTCTTGCCAGTGTGGCGGTGCGTTTTGGGGGTCAATGGGGGTGCCGATGTTACAGGTTCTTAGTTGGTAGAATGTGTTCTTCAACCCATTCATCAAATTTCTGAACAGGAACTTGTTGTCTCCGACTGGGTCAGCTCCTCGATCCCGGGGGTTCGAAATCTTGATGGGTACCGCAGAGAAGATATCGGTCTCGTCCCAATCGGGGGGTGTCTCTTTATCAGCAAGATATGATTCAGGCGCGCCAGCCTCAGCCTGTTGGTGGTATAGCTTGGAAAGCTTAACAGCGTTCGGGTACTGTCGATTCATGGCAGCAAATTTGTCACCAATGGCATTGAGGATCATCATAAGGTAGTGTCTTGCGTCCACCTTATTAGGAAGTTTCGCAATGCATTCAGCCATGTTCAGAAGAAGTTTCGCACTCATGGTCTGGAAGCTGGTTCCGGGGAAGTTATCTTGAAGATTCCTAGTATATACTTCCACAGTTTTGCGAATCTGCTCTGGAGTCAATGAGTCGCGGACATGGTGAATCAGGTCAGCCAACATGCTGTATGCCAGCGGCCTCATCGTCTCATAAACAGTCAACCCATCTCCAGTTAATGTGCGTTCGTCCAAAAGCGCATCGATTTTGGGGAGAAAAATCTTTCGAAAATTATAGTTGATGATATGTCTAATAGCAATGAGAAGTTCCTTTCGCGTACCCGACTTCTCTCGCGGGCAGTCTTTGAGCAGTCGAATCACTATGTCGGGCAATAAGTGAAGAAAGTCTTTCAGCTGTGAAGCGTACTGGCGGAGGAGGTAGGCCAGGAAGCTCATAGTCTTGATCTGAGCCGTGATGAAATCGCCAAAAGCGGCCCGATTCTTGATACCCGCACTCACTCCTGTGTGTATATCGCCCCTGGCAGCAGCATCTTCGTGGGCCTGTTTCTGAGCGCTTGCCTGAAGAGAGAGGAAGCCCTTGATAAGCGGAACGAATTTAGGGACGTTAACCTGGACTGTGCTGCGGTATATCTGGAAAATCGAAACAACGATGATGGGACACTCGGAAAGGACTTTGAAGGACTGCATTCCCTTAAGAAGCGGTCGGTTCTGTTGCTGGGGATCGGCACCCAGCTCCGGCACTGAAGCTGCAGGAGAGCCTGGTCGAGGAGACTGGAAGTTAGCGTGTGTGCTGCCCGGTGTTGACGGTGCACCGGGCTGGGGGTTCGGAGCGAGAGACGCATTATCTAATTGTTCCTTGACAACTTTTTCCATCTGATCGAAGAGCTCCTGGATCAACGAGAGGAAAGGCTGGACCTTGTTCTGCAAAACTTGATGTTGGTGGCGCATAATATCAGATGTGATCTTGACGCACAGCGTGGCATTGTCTTCGTTGTCGATGCGAACCAGCTGCATAAGTAAATCGACAATCTCATCGGCGTATGGTCTAAACGGTTCGGTGGGGGACATGGCGGTTGGCAGCCGGTGTAGCACCTCTAGGATGCAATTCCGGAGTTTCTATCCTCTCTATCAGTAACCAAAAATTCCAAACGTATTCTGCAAACTCATTACCTGCTCCGGAGAACTGCTTTGGAAGATGCATGGCCCGCGTAAGATGTTTATGAATATGGGCATCAACCGTTTCAAAAAGGGTTCGTAGATGGGGCCATTGGTGTAAGCGTCCAGGCTGTCGCGCAAGGTGGTCGCCGCTTCCACCTTCAGCCGAGCATCTATTCATCAACAGGAGGTTAGCAGCGGTACCCATCACAGCACCATGCGACGACGAAGAGGGGACGAAGAGCGAGTACTGAGGCCGTCGTACCTAATTCCGGGGTGCTAAGTCGCTTCACGACATCGTCAATAGTTGTTCCGGACATGGCTGCATTATCGGCGTCCGCGAGACGCAGCTCTGCCTTCCATCCGAGGAAGGGATGGTGAGGCGATGCCTAAACCGAGAAATCGCAGCAAGGCTGAGGACAAGTATGGGACGAAACGCGCCGCGAAAAGGCTGACAAAGATGGTGTTTGGTGGAGTAATGCAGCGAATTAAGATATATAATCTCTCCAAGGATCTTGTCTGCGAATTAATTCGGATCGATGCGACGCTAGTTGTTCTGAAAGCTCGGATGGGAAGTGTTGGCGGATAAAAGTATGGAATCCTTGCGGCCCGCAGCCTTGGAGGTTCGAGTCTACTGAATGTGACGCCTCGTGAAATTTCCGGTGTTGAACGAAACTGGGCAGCGCGGTCACCAAAACCAATTGCGCTAGGCGGTGCATTAACGATGTTCCGCGCACTAGCGATGCATACTCCCCCAGCTTTGGGGTGAGTGTAGAGGGCGTCTAGGCCGCCTTTGAGCGCTCTTATCTTATCGATAGCGTCCTCTAATCGGTGTACAGAGTACTGAGTACAGAATACAGAGCAATACTGAATAACTGAATCAGTACTCCGTAGATTACTAGAACCATATATCCCGGCATCCCAGCTTCTTGTAGGTGGCATCTGCTATCTATATGTGAAATTCCATACATTTTCTATCATAAATGCCACATAAACGTGACCGCTGGTGACTGTTTCTTGGTGCTGATACTCTGTTTGCGCCAATATCGTCAACTAAGAGAAGGCGCTTAACCCCCACTAGAGATACACTTGGCGGGGAAGCTTCGTAATATTGCCGAGGAGATAGCAAAGAGAATCGGCAATTTCATATAAAGCGAAGCAGTATCATCGTGATTCTCTCTTGGCTTTTATCCTCCAACCCAACTCTGAGTATATATCGACTTTTCGCTTAGAAATTCGGCACTGTCTGATTCATATCAGTTGAAGTTACTGTTGCTGGCTCAACCCTCTTCCAAGCTTATAGCCTAACCTAGACTCCCAACCACGACAGAAACAACAGAAGGACGACGCAAGCAACATGAGTGGTGAAAACAAAGCTTTCTTCTATGGTAAATTCTCATCTTAAACCTTGACATGTTCCAGACTAACTCTACGTGTTCTTTAATGCCCAGGGACACTGGTGAGATTCTCGCATAGGACTCAGAGAACCGACTCACCAGAGATACTGACTTTCGCAGATGGCCCCCGAAGTGTTCTTTAGCGTCTGCTATGGCGATAGACAGCCGCCACAGGTGATCCAAGACCTTCACACCTTCACGCCTGCTATCCTAGACGGTTACTGTCGCCACAGAGTTCAGTCTGAGGACTACCCAGCCATCGTTGCCGAGGAAGGCCACTGCGTGCGGGGCATGTATGCGACTGGACTGACAGAGGCCAATTTGCAAAAGCTGGATATCTTTGAAGGAAATGAGTATGAACGGATTGACGCCAAGGTTAGGTTGCTGAAGAAGGAGGGTGACAAGGAAGTGGATGGAGAGGTGAAGGAGGCGTCCGTTTATGTGTTCCTGAATCCTGACGCGCTGGAGAAGCGCGAATGGGATTTTGAAGATTTCCGCCAAAACAAAATGAAACTGTGGACGCGAGGAGACTGGGTATTTCCCGATGGTAATATCTAAGCTCTTGTGTGCATGCGAGAAGTATACGCTGATTTTTCACCTTTAGATAATCGGACGGCGAATGTAGTCGGCGCTTAATCGTCGAATGCTGGGGCGACACGTACAATGCATGTGACAAGTTTCAGTAGCTAAATAGATTTGTGCATGCTAGTATGAATTATGTATATTTGGAATAATTGATAACGGATGATGAGACATATAAACGCGCTATCGTAATGCATATCAGGCAAGACAATACAAGACGATAGACGTCAGACTTCATCCATTCTCGCAGCAAAGCATGCGCCTTCTAGAAAAGTTGCGCACCGTGATAGAGTGACATTCGCTCTGCGCAACACACCCAGAACGGGTAGTATATGTGGGCACGGAATACTATAAAACCAGGATACTGGTCTTCATCCAGACCATGGTTGACAAACAGTTAGCGGAACTAACAATTCGGGCTTTCTTTTCTTCTAGAAGTGGCTGCGACTAACAGTACGTATGATTGAGCAGTCTCCACACTCGACGACATGTTCGCATCACATGTAATTATATAGAGAGTGTGAAATTTAGAGCAGTGGATTCCTAATATTACTTAAATATATGCTTATTGCCGCATAGAAAAGTGTCTAGGGGTAATCGAAGACTATATGGTCCTTGTGGCGACGCAATTTGCGAGAAGCGAACACTATCGACAAATCGAGAAGGTCAAAACATCAGGACAAATTTTAGGTGAATTTCGGATCGATTCCGAAGTAAATTGCCTGTAACACTGCTAGTGCAACGGAGCAATTGAAGCTTAAAGTAAATTAAACAGGGTTCAGTGTGAGAAAAGTGTCCAAAGCGTCGCTCAAGATCGCGATTTCAGCTGCCAGTTGTTTTACATTTCGGAGGGCTGCCGAGCTTGAAGCGAATATCCGCGCAGAACTGGAGAACAATGCGATGAATCTACAGTATGTCCACGCTAGGATTCTGCCAAGGACAATTATTTTCTCTCATATGCGAAAGACTCCACAGTAACAAAACAAGGACGTGATGCACTTCAAGCTGAAGAGAGGCGCCAAGCCCAGGGGTGTCTGGCATTGAGAGAAATTCATGCAGATATTTTTGGACATGATACCGCTGCGGAACCGAATGACTGAGTATTGATATACTTTCATTACAAGCCGTCTTGGCTACTCTGCTAACAAGATCTTTTGTCTTATATGTGGATAGACGCAGCGGCCAAGAGTTTGGATTGGAAAGGGTCATGCCGTCAATTACGTGCAATTCGCCGATGCAGCCGACAGCATAGTTCGATGGCCCCTTCATCTTATCCTGATTGCGAGGATCTCATCCGCCTTGCCTTGGCCGCGAAGCTTGTATCAGCATAGCATAGCCACTTGTGAGTCCACGCCCGTGCAGAATCGTGATGACGACTAGACAGACACATGCTACCACCAAAGGTGCGACGGCTTACGACATACCAAAGAGGGAAACTGACGATGGAATCAAGTTGCAGAAAAGATGCACGTGAGAACCCAAAGGCGGTCTGTTCCACACCTGATATCCAGTGGTCGAGCTGCCCAAGGGGCCCTTCGGCGGCTATGAGTTGATGCGCACGTGTCTGTAGACGCGATCAGCAGGCGATGCCATATCGCACATCACACACCACTGCATGCTGGCTTTGGAGGCCTTGGGTTTTAAGAGCCCGCTATTAGGCGACTGTATGCAGGTACCTGCACGTTTTCGCGCTGGCTGAGTGAAGGGTCAGCAGGGCCAAGGCTTCTGCGCATCCTACTGGCTGCTGGCCTGCAGCTTTCACCCGTCGCCAGCCTCAGCGCGTCTATCATCCAAACAAAAACTCTGCCAAGTCATCCGCTGTGCTCGCGACTGGCCGTGGTGCTACCGCTGCCGCTGCCACACGTCTGCTCTTCAACACCATTGGTTTCTACTGCTGCTGACTAGCGATCCAGCTGCGTGGTGTCTCGCTGTGACGCCATCGTCCCTTGCTTTACTGTACTGGTGCTCTCTCCGTGCAAGTCGACTAGCAGATGCTGATCATGAAACCAGCCTTTGTTTCACTAGAACTAGATCTATCCCACGGTACGGAGGCTAAGCTCGGCCAAGGGATTTAGAGCACCCCTGCCTCTGCATGCCGAGAGAACAGGGGTCAGAGAGCCAGGCTTTCTGTAGTATTGGGATCTTAGAGAGGGAGGATCGTCGCCACAATACTCTCTAGAAGCGATACAGACGAACAGACTAAGCCCCTTCCTCGTATACATTACGAGTCTTTTGTGGCTGGCTGGTTATTGCCTAAATCAACATGTGAGCGTTGACGGCATGATACGACTCGCGATGTGTCAACAAGGTGGCGAGTGCCTCCTTTGCTTCCTCTAGTGCACTCTGTAATACGGCCTTCAAGATTGTTTACGGTGCACGACAGCTTCGGGAGCTGTGATGGCTCCAAGAAATTAAAAAGAGCGCTAGTGCTGCTGGCATGTCTGGTACGCCGTATGGAGAGCGAGGCCATAACCATGGGCGAGCATCAGTCTGCGAGACTGGATAGGCAAAAAGCCATCGAGCCACCGAGCCATTACTTTCGGCTCGTGGCCGATCCCAATGTTTCTCGAGGGAGCCCATACTCCCACACCATACCGGGCTTCGATGGAGAAGCTGCGCTGCTCAGAAACGCCATGACGGATATGCTTGAAGCGTACGAAGTAGCTCTTTTCTCCGCACCATTCCTGGGAAGCCTGGCTCTCGGCGGCAAAGCCTGATGCCGCGTTTCCGGTTTTCATAGATACTACAAGCTGCGCCAGACTCTGCGCAATGCGAATGTTTGAGTGGTGACTGTTACCTCCTCTCACGAAGCAGGCGTCATTCCTCTGTTTGGTGACAGCTCACGAGCGTTTAGTGCACCAATAGCCTATCATACTTTGTACCCCTGCCACCCCACCATTTTATTGAGTAAAGTAAATGCCTGGCACTGGCAAACCGTTGAGCATTCAGAATATTTCGTTTAGAAGGCATTACTGTGATGGCAAAAGTGGAGTGTCTCTTGCTATTCAATATAGCGACGCGACGTTGCGCATGAATGTTTATTTTCTTGCCCCTTTGTTGGCAGCTGCAGGGAGATCACATCGTTTTTCTGTATGCTAGAAAATCAGTGGCACAAGATCTTCCTCTTCCCTTGCACAGGCTCGGTAAGCCGTGGCCAATCATGAATGACAGACCAGGTAGACCATGACGCTTGTGGATCTTACCCATTGACTAACCTCAACTCCGGCTTCATGCCCAAGGGGTCGGGACGGCCTCATTGGCGACTTTAGCAGTGCTACCACGACAATGCCCGATCATCTTTAGAGTGCTGAGCCTCTGAGCCTCCCTCCGCATTTGAGTCTGCACTCATATGCATAGGCAGCCGAGTTTTCTTAACCGCTGCACCCACGTCAAGCTACTCCTGGAGTCGCCATGACTGTTATGTAGCGCCTCCCTCAAAGTGGGCTTCATACTGCAGGTAGACGCCATGACAAAGGTGACTGGGCACCGTGTTGATGGAGCTTTTTTTTTCCTCGACGATTTTTGTACAATTGTAAAGTAATTTGTTTTTTAAAGGAAGATGACTTTGTTGTCGCTGTTTCCTTAAGGTACGTGCGCGCACAAGGTTTTTGGATATTTGTATATCCATATAGAATTAATCTTTGAACAGCTTGGTACATGTAATTATCTTTTGTTCTCCAGCATAGTGAACAGCTTACAGTATGTGAATACTCGTCTGGGACAGGTTATCTACGTGTACACAGTTCACACACAGACCGTACAATTGTCTGACCCCTGTACACGGCACAAATTCAATGTACATTCCTGGTCGTGGTAATACGAGCCCTGGTGGCGAACTTCTTAAGAAACGAAAAAAAAAAAGAAAGAGAGAACAAGGTTACTTAGGGGTTGGATTTAGCCTGGCTTGGCCTTCTGGGGTTCTCGGCTGATGTCCACTCATGCTCGCTATTTCTGGGTCGTTCTTCTGAGATCCTGAAACAACGACTCTGGCCTATCAGTGGACTCCCAGGACACTCCCTTTGAACACTAGGTAGACTAGACTAGTGATCCGCGGTCCCTCGAAAACACCCTTTTCCAGCCCGCGGTTGAGCTTACTGGATCGACTCTTTCTCCGCTGGCTTTGTTTCTTCCATGAGCAAAACATGCGTGTCATTAAGCATACGGTCCCGTTTGGACCCTGTCCCCTGCTTCGCCAATGGCTCCCCTGCTTTGCTCTGTTCCTGCAGCTGTATCTTTCCTGCTAGTCATGATCTAAGGGCGTTGGCGCCTAGGCCGGTTCCCCTTCGACATGCCACTCTGCGGAACGCATTGTATATAATGGACGTCACATCCCAACCTCGTCTGTAGTTTGTTCTCTGTTTCCAAGACATCACCAGTCAACAGTCCTTCCTTCAAGTGAAAGTCGTCAAGACACACTCTCCTTCATTCTTACACGAGGCTAGCCCTTGTTTTCTTGTTTTACTTTTGTTCAACTTTCCAAAGACTTTCCTCACATACGCTTGGCCTGGTTGCCTGCTATTTAAAGAATCTGTGATATCTTATGTTACTGTAACCTACCATCTACTCACAGCTTTCACTGTAAGTCAGCATTCCGCTCTGCACACTATTTCATCTCTCTGCCCCTTTGCTTTAACTCAAGCTCTTGGGTTTCAATAAACACCCCAGGAATCATTCGTATACAGAGGATGGAATATAAACTAATACAAGTGCTCTCAGGTTCTATATCACTGTTCAGTCTTTTGAGCAACCTTCTTATTCCCGTCTTGACGATTATTCATACCACTACGACATCCTGAGGCTTTTTCGTCCGGTACGATTTAGACTCTGATACTACTCTCCTCCAAAATGTTCTCCAAGCTTTTCGCCGCTACTGTCCTGGCTACGGCCGCCAGTGCCCACATGAAGATTTCCAGCCCAGTCCCATACGGTGCCTCAACTCTGAAAAACGACCCTCTCCTTCTTGATGGCTCGAACTTCCCTTGCCAGCTGCGAGATAACGGCTATGATCTTGAGGGAGCTAGCAATGTATTTGCCCAAGGCAGCACCCAGAAACTCGCCTTCATTGGCTCTGCTGTCCACGGTGGCGGTTCTTGCCAAATTTCTGTTACTACTGATGCTCAACCTGACAAGAACTCTGTCTGGAAGGTCATCAAGTCCATCGAGGGTGGCTGCCCTGCTAAGGGCCAGGAAGGCAATATGGGCGACAACGCCGCCGCTGTGGACCCTTTCACATACGACTACACCATTCCCAAAGAATTGCAGTCTGGCAACTACACTCTGGCCTGGACTTGGTTCAACAAGGTCGGTAACCGTGAGATGTACATGAACTGTGCGCCTTTGACTGTCACCGGATCAGGAGGCTCCAAGGATTTCCTGAACACACTCCCAGATATGTTCCAGGCCAATATCTTCGACGTAGATGGCTGTAGAACTGTGGATGACAAGGATCTTCGGTTCCCCAATCCTGGAAATGATGTTGACTATTTCAACGGCACTACCAGTGCCTTTGGCGGCCCAACTGTTACAGTCGCAGGTACAAAAACCTGCGCTTCCGCCACCGCCGGCGGCGCAGCCCCTACCAACAGCGGATCTGGATCTGCTCCCACCGGTTCTCCTGCCCAGCCTACTCAAGCCAGTGTCCCCGGCGGCGTCTTTATCACTAGCCCACCAGCTTCTCAGCCCGCTGCTACCCAACCCGCCGCTTCTCAACCCGCCGCTTCTCCACCCGCTGTTTCTCAGCCTGCCGCCTCTCAACCCGTTGTCACTTCTGCTCAGTCTCAGGCCCCGGCCCCTGCTGTTACCTCTGCCGCCCCCCCTCCGCCAGCTCCCAGCTCCGGCTCCAACGCCAGCGCGGGATCAAGCCCCAAGAGCGGTTTCGCTGCCGGAACGGCTTGCTCTACTGAAGGTCAATGGAACTGCATTGACGGGACTCATTTCCAGCGATGCGCCAGCGGTAGCTGGTCTGCTTCTATGGCTGTTGCCGCTGGTACTTCATGCCAGTCTGGTCAGGCTGCGAGCCTCAACATGGTTACCAAGCGGGGCAAGAAGTCGATGCGCCACGCCGTTCGCATGCGTGCTTAAGCATCATTTTAAGCATTCACTCTAGACTTGGATATTTAGCCTGTTACGGTTTTTTTTTTATTGGAGAATTTTGGGATAGATTTGTGGTGGACATTTTAACCATTCCCTTGAAGGGAGGATTGACATTCTTTTGATGTATATACTTCTGTACTTATACTGCTCTTTCTTTTTCGTTGTATCATCACCGAGGTTTTAGATTAAACTTTAGAAAAAATACATTTGGGCACATATAAACTTGGGCTTTTTTTATGAAAATATTATTTATGTTTTACCTGTGACTACCTTAATAACTTGACTAAATCGATTAATCGTCGGAGTCGTATCGACCTTCTCATTATGTATTACGAAGATTTTTAAGAGAAGTTCCTCTTTCTTCTTTTTGACTTTCAAGAATTATGTGTTGTACGAATCTTTAATTGTTATTGTTACATTCTAAAGTATTATATTTGCCATATGATCAATCCTTATAAATTCAAATGAAACGCTCTGATTAATAATGATCTAGGATGATCTATATCTAGGTACTGATGCTATAAACTGAAAAACACACTCCAGTAACCAGCTCTCATAACCAAGTGCTGTTACTCACTGGCCCAAGCGCCTTTCTCTTCTTCAGACCGCCAGGCGCTATCCTATGTATGAAAGACCTCTTCTCTTTCAACGATGCTGGATCAATCAACGCAACGTGGGGATCCATGTCAATTCCCACATGCACCTTCTGATCCACTCCAATGTACCGCCCGAAACTATACGTCTTTTCCTCCTTTTCATCTTCCGACGATGATGACCCTTCGTCGTCATGAAGAATGTGGCTTGCGGAAACGAATGCGAGGATCGATCCAATGGTGGTTGGCACACGGGGGAGATTGAACATGATACCGCGGGAGTAGAAGATGATGACCGCGATGATGTTGAAGCCCAGGATGGTGGCAGTTATTATGAATGCGTTTTGGTCCACGAATATTCGTGTTTCTTCTCTTAGCTTTTGGCCTGTTATTGAGAGGTCTTGATCTCCAGGACTGAAGACCATTTGGTTAAGGCTAAGAACAGTGACAAATAATTGGCTGTACAGTTTCTCGATTGTTGGTATCAAATCATTGGGATCGGGCGGTGGCTTTTCGGGGTCCAGGAAGTCTCTTGAGTTTAGAGTTATGGCCAGTAGATAACTCATCCAGTCTCTCGTCAGAGTGTCATTGTGCCATTGAAGTGCAAACCCATTAATTAAGCCGTTCATCAGTACGATCATTTGTTTCGCCGGCATCTCTTGGTCGTCGCCATCTGAGTGCGTAGAAATATCACTCGTTCTTTCGTATTCCAACACATTACCCTCTGCATCATGACGCACGTCAAACATTGCGGTTTGGATATACGGCTCACAGTAGGCGAAGCTTGCTTCGACAACCCCGTTTACGTCAGCCTCATTTGGGGTTCGTCCCCAACCAAAGGTAATGGGTCTACTGCAGCCGCTAACGATATCGCAGTATTCGATGGAGGACAGCCCACGACTGGATCTTATATCTTGACGTGTTCGAATTTTCATTTTGGCAACCTCGACAATATAGGAGCTATTGCCCGTGCATGTCTTTCCTAGGTTGGGCGGAAATGTAATTGCAAGTTTTGACGATGGTATGGCAGTGCAGTTTGTGTTGACACCTACGCCGCGAGTCGATATTCGATAAGTATTGCTGCTATTGCCTTCGCTTCCGCTATCAACCGTGTATGGCTGGAAGAAGTAGTCAGATGTCGTCCAAGGCGTCAGTGGTGTTCCAGAAGAGATATTCGCCATGGCTATGTACATTTCGTCTTGATAAACTCCAGTGGTGACTAGTGTTTTGTTGAAACGAGAGTTAATGCTAAAAACAGTTTGGTTATCAAACTGTGGAGCGATATTAGGGGTAAAAGTAGCAGTATAGTTGGCTGTTATCTGATCTTCGTTGAAGAGCGCACCAAGCCCTACAGCGAGAACATTGGAAAGAAGAGAAACGATACATATCATGACCAGCATTAGATGCCCGGATCTGAGTGCCCTCCATGCCACTAACTGAGGAGGGAGTGCCGTGTATGTTGCTTCGATGGATTTGGAGGGCTGGCTTCGTCCTTTTGACATAGTTTTAAATGGTTGTAGAAGACATAGGAGCCTATTGAGAAGAACCCAGAAGGGCTCGGAGAAAGTAGCGAACGCAATAGGGATATAATTCTCGAGAATCTGTAGCACTTCAAAATTGCTTGACGGTCGAATGAGGCCTGTTGGTATTATTAGAAACGCAATATTGTGAAAGCATACGGTAGAATAATAAGAGCCAAAACTCACCATTTTCCTTATCATTCTGAGCTTTAAGATATGAAAGGCTGACAAGAGCTCCAATTTGAAATACACCAAATAGTAGTCCCATCTCTCTCCGCAAAACCGCCGGTCGAATAGGCTCATAGTATCCAGCTGGCTTGTTGAGTCGTTTATTACTTTGAGTTTGTTCAGAATCCCCTATCTTCTCTATGTATAAACTTTTAGGATCATTGTTATCGCTTCGCGCAAGTCGGAATTTGTCGCCCTGGAACAGCTCCTGTAGCGATTTCTCATCCGCGTGGTCAACTGGACGGAATAGCTCGTTCGTTTCTGCTCCGTTGCGGAATATAGCGGCAAGCCTTGAGATGGAAGATGGATTAGCGCTTAGATAGCTCTTGGACTTGTGGCAAGTCCACAAGAGGCTGACTGTGAAAATCGCCACAAGGAGGAGGAGGCCTTCGACGATGGCGGAAAACAATCTGCTGACAATGATGCCGCTCTGCTGAAACGAAGAAACTGCAGTGCTGTTGCCCACATCTGTCTCATTAAATAGCAAATGGCTTACAGCAATAGCAAACAGATATTTGTGGGCGCGATTGTATGCTTCATGAAGAGTATTTGGATCTCTATAAGGAGTTGCTGGCTCGTTACGGCCAGCAAGGGCATACCCAACCATGTTAGAAACTGGAAGAGCCAAATTTGTGTTGTCCAGCCGAGCATCCAGCTCAATGACCTGCTCAAAAGGGAAATCTCGCTTAATGACCAGTACTTCCTCCATGGGCATTCCAGCCGCGATGAGGAACTCGAAAGACGTTGAGTTGAATTCTTTCTCAGTAAGAGGCTCTCGGGGCGATATGGGTTGAATAGATGTATTCTGAGGCTTATAACCATCTGTAGCAACTGAAACCATTACTTGCTGCTTATAGTAAAATGGTTGGCAAAAAAGCGCTGTCATATTGACTTTAGAGATGTTCGAAATGTTGTAGCTGGTGAGTGAAATGTTGGAGCTGCTAACTGTATTTGCCCAAGTGGCGAGGAACTGATGTGTCGAATTTTCAGTGGCGGGACAATTAACGGAATCTGCTAAGTTGTAATCCGCGAATGGACTGGTATGATATCCAATGTAATCCATAGCGAGATTTGAGAAGAAACCGAATTCGACGGTGGTATTGCAACCCTGGCCGTTCTGGAAGTTCCAGTTTGTTGTTGCAGGAAATTGTCTCTGGAACTCTGCCGGCCAACATTCGAGCTCAGTCCACAGCTTCGTTGTTGTAGCCGTCCAATTCAGCTGCTGTTGAGACACACCGGGGTCATTATCGATATAGAACGGAAGGATAGCATAGTCGGGGGTCATAAAGGGAGGGAAAGACTGGCCAAGCCATGCCGTGGCGTATCCCGTGTTGAGGATTTCGTTATTCAAAAGTGTTGACTGGTTCAATAGCGGAACTAAGGATGATCTCGTTCCTATTATTGCTGGCGCTGTTATGTTGACGAAGCCGGTTCCCATAATAGAGCTTTGTAGAGGAGTAATGAACCAGAAGACAACTACCGTCACTGTTCCAGCAAAGAACACTGGCCAATGTCTTTTAAACTATTAGATGCTGAGCCCTTCAAGTATACACTAATTGTTACTTTACCTTCTCTTAGCCGCCTTAAAAGGAATAGTGGCCATAAAATCGTAAGGGTAACTAAGGAACATGGAGTTCTCAGCCGTCGCTCCTTCGAGCTTGGATAGCTCAAACCATGGCTGCATTCGCTTAACGTCGAGATCGACCCAGCTCCATATAAGACTGTACAAGACGGCGACGATATTAGGGCCATAGAGATAGCTGATCATCGCGTACTGCGGAATCTCATCTTGGGTTCGTGACAGCGCAAGAGCGCCCTTGGCTTTGCTCAGGTGTGCCAGCACTTCGATGGCGCCGGCAATTAGAAGTGTCAATATTGTAAGTAGCACTAAGATGGCGGGTTCCATAGACAGCGGTTTCCAGCCTCTTTGCATCCCTAAGGGAAAATTTTGGTTACCTCATTTCTCTTTTGTGATGCGTACTAGGTCTATATTCACCATTGCTACTGTTTTGTCGTACTGATGGCGCTTTCCTCGGACGTCGACACCATAAGCTGTTTGCGCCATCTAAACTCGATCCTTGAGAAAACTGGGATTGTAGCGGTCTTCGAATACCGTAATCGTTTGGTGAAAGTGGTTCAAGCTCGGATTGCGAGGCCATTATATAAGCCAAACCAAGAAAAGATGCAAATAGCCGTCCAATCTCAATTCAAGCATGCAAACGCAAACTTGGCTGGAAGGTCGTGGCCAGCCACAGCAAGAAATGCAGATTTATGAGGGAAAAGAGTAATCTTCAAAGACAGTGTACATAGAAGGAGTGAGAAAGGAAATGAAAGAGGGGAAATGAAAAAGACAAAAGGCAAGGCAGAAGGATGAGGCGGAAAAGGTTACACAAGGACAATATAAAAAAAGATCACCAGGCGTAATATTGCCGGAAACACAAGCTTACTTCAACGACCAACAACATGTATACATTCCATCTTAACGCCATGCCCCGTTTTTATCTATAGAAAATTGTTAACGCCCAATCTCACAAGTTCGTTGGTTCCATGTGCAGCTATGAAACTCGGCCATCTCCACTTGACGGGTAAGTGCCAGCGCTTGCTAACCTTTGGCCAATAGACGCGGCTCTACACCGAATAATGGCATAACGTGGGTATTTCTTATTTCGGATGCAGCATTAGCCAAATAAGCTCTCTATTTGCCTTATCTATTGGTTATATCGGACAAAGGCGGGGTGAAGCCTTGTGTTTGTGCATTTTGTGCCTTGAATCATGGCATCTGGGTGAGGCTGTGGCGTTCTATCCACCGACGGTGTAACAATGAGACCCTCACTCAATATACTACAATTCCCAACATCATGCTCCCCTGCGCCTCTGAAAAAGATAAATGGCAAACACACAAAATTTTCGTTATCCCAGAGAGACATCAAAAAGCACAAAATCAAGATATTCCATCCACCTGTAAAAAGCAAGACAAAGAAAGAAAACAGCCAAGGGGCCAAAAATAAACTAGCGCCAGCGGCTGTCCCCTAGTCCGTGCTTCCCGAGCCGCCCTCTTCTCATTGGCTGAAGAGCTCACAGCTTTTCCCTTGTTAGCCAGCTGGCGCTTAAGCCACAGACGCGCTGGATGGGCAGATCGACAGAGAATCTTCAGCAACTGAGCAAGGCGCAAGCGCTTTGCCACAGAAGCTCGTATATAGAGCATGTACATGTGACTAGGCAAGGCTTTACTTGACTGTTTGTTGTGTGGGTGAGTTGCTTTTGACCTTCGGTCTGTAGTAAGGGTGCCTAAAGCAAGATATTCACCAAATGCAGCATCACAGAATAAGGTGGCAAACACAAATCACTTTGCAAAGAATCAGCACCAGCTTTGATTAATTTTTCAAATTTTTAATTGTTTTCCATTCATCCTCAACTAATCATGGCAAAGTCCCATTTTATCCTTCTAAATTACCAGTACAGTCCAATGCAGAATAAAGCTCTCATAATGATACACAACAATTACAACGCTTCCTGCATATCGCATACTCAGCTCCACCAAATCTTTGCTCAGCAGCAACTAAACCGCGTAAGAGGGGGAAATAACAAGAGGAGGGTTTTCTGGGCTTCAGAGATAGGGCCCTTGCGTTTAGAGTATTACTCCGTATAGAAAAAAAGGAGGGTCAAAGCGAGCAAAAAATTGTATGCTGACTTCCTCCATCGCTATCATATCCTCCAAAGTGCTGCTCATCTTTCGAAGAAAAAAAGAGGTAAATAATAAAGAAGAGAAGAATAAAGAAATAGAAATAGAAAAATGAAGATGATAAAATAGAAAAAAAGGCAAAATGCTTATTTATGGCAAGCCTCCAGCGGCCGCCATAACGCCACCAACGCCCAAAGTGTCTCTTTTTTGTTTTTAGAAAACGTAGATATTGACGCGTAAACGGAGACCGCCTTCGTAATTAACCCGGTCTACGGAATCTTCAAGTCGTTCCATCGTGGTGTATGCGATATCAACTCGCAGCCATTACTTCATGTTGTCTCGACTCGTTATATAGAAAACCCCTCTAAATCTCAATCTCTTTCATGGTATCGTCGATGATAACCTCGGGGTGTTTACCGTTTGCTTTAGGAGACTCGACATCCTTGCCCTTGTCCTTGGCCAGGTCTGACTCTGAGCGTTCAAGAGTCGTTACGGTAGGACGCTTTGCGTCTTCGCTGTTTCGTGGTGATTCATCATCATCCTCCACGTCGACCAATGTGCTGGGCTCGATAACCGCGTCTGTAAGCTCAACTGTTGCCTCTTCTGTCACGCGACTCAGGAAAGGCGCCGGGGGTTTGCCGACACCGTTCCTCATGGGGCTGGTAAGAGGAGAGGCATCGCGAAGACGCTGCATCGATCGACCGCGGATATCGCCATTTGAATCCTGGGGATTGGCATAAGGCGAGGCAGATCGAGAGCCGAGGGGTGAGTTGCTCTTGGAGGCGACTCGGGAAACAGGTCGTTGAGACTGTCGCTTGGCAGCCTGTCGTCCATGCTTCTGGTCCATTCTCCATCGAAGGATGTTGAAGTAAGAAGGTTCAACTCGCGCGTCTTTGAATTCTCGAAGCTTGAGCTCATTGGTGTCTTCATCGATGAACCACTTTCCGCTGTTGAGATCGTCAGCAACCAAGGCGAGGAAGGCGGCCCAAGAACGGGCAACGACGTATTTGGTGTCGTAGTCGCGACCAAACAGGATAATTTGGCCGTAGCGACCAGCAGGGCCGGGAGCCAAGTCAACGGCCAAGTTGTTGCCACCCCAATCGCGGACCAGAGGAATCCAGCCGGCGTGTGCGTATGCCTTTTGCACAGTGTTGGGAGGAATGCAGGTCTGCTTGGCCAGGAGATTCTGCCTCCACTCGCCGGGGCCGTTGGATGATGAAGAGGATCCAGGTCGCTGCTTAGAAGAAGAAGCCTCGCTGCCGGATGGAGTTGGCGGCTTGTTTGCGGCGGCGTCCAACATGAATTGCTGATTAACCTGTCGCCACGTCTCCCACTCTTGGGGGATCTCCTCACAGTCCATCAACATGGAGCCAAAAATAATACCAGTAGGCATTCCACCTCGCTCCTGGCCGTCGTGAATCATGAGGGAATCGCGGAGATCCTGGGGCAAAGAGCAGTCCATTTGATGCTCTAGATCGTTCAGATCGTTGTTTGTGGCACCCTCACACAGCTGATCAAACAGCTCTGGGTAGTTCTCCTCGGCCCATGTATCGATGCGTCTCCAGGAGTGTGCCACAGGAGGCGGTGGAGGAACTCCATTCTCAAATGACTGCATAGCGACATCACCAGGCGACTGGACCTCGAAACCATCCTTATTTACGTTCTGCGATCGGAGACCTGGTGAGTATCCACGGTTGCCGTTGGTGGGTGAGCCTTGGGCGGAGGGAGCTCGGGAATCGTCAAAGTATGGGCTGTGAATATCGGCTCGGGAGTCGGAAGCGGTCGCGATGCCTGTCATGATATGACGGCCATTCTGAAGCGGAACATGGCGACCGGTGCGCTGCGGCGAGTCGAAATCGGAATCTGGTAAAAGGCACAATTAGCATGCACGGCCGTCAAGTGAGAAATGAGAGCAAATGCGCTCATTGAATGGTGGATGAGCTAAGACATACGCCGGTCATTGCTGGTCATGGTATGCCAGAAGGTGCGAAAAGCAGATCCGAGTCTGTCACCAAATCCATTAGCCTGCTGGTTCATCGCAATTGTCGCCATGCTCTGAAGTCGCAGAGCGAAAGAGAACCAACTTACGCGGCCATGATGAATTTCTGTCGCGGGCGATTTCACCCAACTTGTGCGCAAGGAAGCAGAGGAAAGCGTTGAAAAGGGGGGGGGATGGGAGTGAGTTTGTTGGCGCGTAACTTTAAGACCAGCCCGTGCTGTTTAAAGCGAGAGAATACGAGGAGCGGCTCGAAACGAGAGAATGGCTAGCAACAGCGAGGCCTGTGCTTGCAAATAAGAATCCGTCACCCGAAAGCGTGCACGTTGCACCTGGTTGAGACCAGATCGCGAGATTGTCAACAATCAACAAAAGCGCTGCCAAATGCTGAATCTCGGATCGTTCGCGACACCAACGAAGCTCTAGAGAGAGGCGCTCCAAAAAAAGAAACGCGGTAGATGTGGCGGGCGGGAGGCGTTTTTCTGCGACTTGCGTGCGTCTGCGCTTCTGCCGGCTCTGATAGGATGGGCCTGGATATGACTTTGCTCTGACGACAGCGAATGCGAATGCTGGTCAGCCGACTGGAATTTCCAAGATCTTCGGGTGGGCGAGGCGCAGATCACATATGCACCTGTTCTTTCTTTGCGGGGAAGAGTCAGATCTGGATTCTCTCGCCGAGTCTGAATCAGAGAAAACAGCTGGTCGGCAACAGAAAGGAAAAAGAATGGAATCAAGACAAGAACAAAGGGAGCGTGGGAGAAGAAAAAAGGACGGGCAGTAGCTGGAGAGTCAACAGAGGTCCAAAGGGGCAGAGAAAGGGGATCAACAAGGCGGCGGATGCAGCGAGCTTCATGTACTTGTACTGGCTGCTCGCGAGCTGGTAGCGCAGCAATAGGTGGATGGAGCCGTTGCTGGGAGCTCCATCGTCTGCGGCGACAGTGTACCGGTACTTTGGCCGGTTGAAGGGGGCCTGGGCATTGACAGGCACCGTTAGCGCTTCGGTTGGAGACTTGTAGCGGACGGTGCCTGTAAACCACTCGTAAAATACAGGGGCTTCAGGGGACCCTCTGGGCCATTAAGCTGGACCTGGCCGCGTGCCTGACCAATGTGCTTCCGCTTCCCGCCTCAACTATTTTTCCTTTCCGGCGCTCTCCCTCTCGTCTTCGCTCTTCTGCTGAGGAGAGACACGCCTCCTCACAACGGAACTCGACTCCATTCCTGCGGTCCATCTTAATCCGACCGATGCACGCAATCAGGAAGAGCATGAACCCTCGATTTCTCGACCTGTCACTCCATCGCTAGCGCTACTGGTGAGCCAGCGACGGCAACAGAGGCCTGCAGCAGTATGCACTTACTAATATCCCGTACAGATTACTCCTGGTACCACCGGCGCCAGTCAGATGCTTGGTGCATCTCTCTTTTCGGCGCCTGTCGGCATGGACAACCATCTGAAGCCCTATCATTGGCCCTTCTATGCCGTCTACTCCTGCGAACTCGACTCTCAGAAAGAGCGGAGTCTCGCGGGGAGGGGCCACTAAGACGCTGGGCTACAGCGACATCCACCCAAAGAAAGGGGATAAACCAGGGGGCACCATCCCAAGACTCGAATATTCGACAGGGGCACGACCACCCCACCAGTCTAGATAAGTGGTTACATTGGCTGGGCAGTGGCCACTAATGCAGGAGGCAAGTCATCGACTTGGCTTTTGGGCTTTGGAAGAGGCCTGTTCGGGAAGCTCCATCGGTGTCCGGAACCGCATAATCAAGCTCGTGAAATTGCAGTGGAGGGCCAGTCGCCTTTTCCTACGCGTTTGCCCTTGCGAGTCCTGCAATTAGCATGCCGGGAGCCTCGCCGTTGCTGCTGCGGCAGCCAAAGAGGGGGCATCGCATGCGGCATGGCCGTGCACGCTCTCTGCCTACGCTGTACCTGGCAGGAGTACTGGTACTTGATAAAGGAGCTCAAACAGGAGTACATGCTAGCGGCCGTGCTCGTCGCTGCATCTTGCAAGCGGTATTTGTACATGTGCTGACCTTTTGGGATTCCTTGGAGCTTAGCATCCCGTGGTCGAAGGATGAATGAAGATGAAGGGACGGCATGGCTGCGGCACTAGCATGGCGATTTGGGACGCCACACGACGCTACTCAAGGGAAAATCTCATCTGGCGTTGAGCAGTATCTTGTGAACTGGATTGGGCGCAGTGACATTTTTCCAATTTCTCTCGACTCTCGACTGGTGTTGAACGGGCCATGGATTCTCCGGTTTTGGACGATCTCGTCCCCGTAATGGTGCGGAGTAGCATCCATTTTAGTTTCCTAAAGCTTCTGCCTTTCTGCTGCTAAACAAACTAGAAGGCTAGAGTCTCTTGCTGAGCTCCAAGATGCAAAATCCGCTAGAGCACGCCGTCTGGTTGATAAGAGGGGCTGGATGATACTACCAGCGTTCCCCTGAGTCTGTGCTCGTCCTCGGAACAACAGCCTTTTTGCCCCATTTGTAGGCTCATACCCATGCATGCTATCAGCTTGTCTAGGATCCCAGAAACGTCCCACTTCTAGAAAAAATATTCTCGGGGGCAAAAACGAAACTGTGAGAAAGAGAAAGCGAGCAAAAAGATACCTAAAGAAAACGAGAGTCGACTCATCCATGTACCACTCTCGATTGTCATCGTTATCGTCTCCAATAAAAAAAAGCTAAATTTAGAATGAGGATCAGATCCATGTAGCTCGCAAATACGGGTGCACAGTACTGTATGATAATACGCACATAGTCATTGTGGAGCGATTGAAAGGATTTTTGCTGCATGAAAATTGTGCCATGTTGTGTACGAGATACGAACCTGGAGATACGAGAGAGAGAGAAAATATGATAAAATATATATAAAAAAAACACATTGGTCTCTGGGCATCGTTTCCATGCAGTACATCGCTAGATTGTGCTGCTTACGAATCTGTTTACAGCAGCCGCGCACCCTAGAGGCGATATCGCTATACCAATATCTATCATTTTGTTGCTGGGAAAGGGAAACTTAAATTAAAAAAAAAAAAAAAAGGGAAAACAAAAGAGAGAAAAGTAAGAAGACAAAAAGAGAAAACTTTCTATATGCACACTGGCTATCATTAATATTAGGTGCATAGTGTGCCCGGCGCAAGTCTATCAACGCCAAAAACTTACTAGTACGGCTACTACTTGAATACAAATGAACCATTCAAGCGGTGTACGGGCTCTTCCAGGTAAATGGAGCAGTTAGTTTTATGCTGTCTAGGTTTCCCAACGTGTATATACTATTCCCCTCTCCAGAGTTAATAATCTATTTCCCAAAAATATGAGTTTTGGCGTGAGTTGGCGCAACGTTCACAGAAACTCTGCTTGTCCGTATCCACTGCCTATGTTGATTACACGCAAAGCCAACAGTTAAATCACCAGCTACCTACACTGATAGACTTTGAAGCTGGCTTTTTTGTTGTAACTTAATAGATAGAAAGGCGTAATGAAATAAACAATTATATAAAAAGGCTTGGCTGCGTCAAAGACGCACCGGCATCTCCTGCATTCTCGCATATCTTCTCTCTACTGATCCGACTTCTCAAACAGTTCGCGCTCAGCCTTTCTAAATTCTCCCAACATCTTGAATCAATTTGAATACTTAATTTATCAATACGATGGCGAGCTGGAACTCCTTGCCCCCCGAAATCCGGAACCAGGCTCTGGATCAGATATTCCAGGTCGGCAAATCTTGTAATAACTTGGCCGCCCTCGCAACGGTCTCTCGAGAATGGCAGGCATACATGGAGCCCAGAAATTTTCGCAGGCTCGTACTAAATCAATCGAGTATCATCCATTTTGGCCAAATAATGCGCAATCGGAAGTGGATGGTAAAACACATCTGGCTACGCATCGTGCTTCCAGAATATAGCTGTTCTTCGTGCACCTTTTTCGAGATGCACAGACAGAAGCAGATGAACAACCAGATGTTCACAAATTCCCTGTTTCAGCTGCTGAAAGTCCTTGGCTCTTGGGGAGACAGAAAAGCCTATGATCCTATCGATGGCACCGGGCCACTCTTGGAGCTCAGCGTGCACTCTCCGAGCGATATGAAGCACCGTTTTGACGTTTGTGCCCTGGATAAGGATGTATATCCGCATACTTTCGATGAAAACTGCAGCCGTGAAGAATTTAATCATCACGTAGAGCGCATACTGCAGAAGGAAAAGAAAAGAGGGCAAATCTGCCAAAATGCCCGCGGCGGGGGCATTGAGCACCTACGCATGTTCGCGGATATAGATCTAGACTTTAGTGCCATTCAATATCTCATAGAGAAAAGGCTTCCAAGAGTCGACGCCATCAAGGGATTGCTTATCCGTCGGCAGTATTACCGAGCCTTCCATCCCCGAACGGTTGCTGAGATTGCTAGGGCTTTTCAGACCATTGACAATGTGACTTTTGAGCCCATAGTGCGGACTTTCCGTTGGGCTGATGCAGGTATGTCCCTTTTATTTATGCAATTTTCATTTTATTATTAGATTCGTATTCTTTTCTTTTCATTTACATATATGCATTTGGTAATTTGACGTGACGTAAACTAATCTGCAACCAAGGACTTGAAGAGGGATACAACGCCCTGATACGTGAAGTATATCGCTTCAAAAGCCTCTCTATATTCATAGGCTTTTACAGCTTTGATATACTCCACGAACCTTGGAAGAAACTGTCAAACTCTTTTAGTCTAAGGTTGGCGGATGAGAGCCAGCATTTGGAACACCTATCTTCGGCTTTCGCAGGTGATGGGGAGATGTTTTTTCAAGATTTCTTGCAACCAGGTAGCAAAAACTACCGCCCATATCTGGATCCATCACGACCCGCAGTGCAGAATGTTCTGCTGGAGCGTCTCTCTATCGCCCAGCGTGTGCGTCTAAGCCGCCTTCACCCCCGGGAAGAGTTTGAGCAAGCACTCTTGAAAGCGACAGGTTACGAAGATGGGTTAATCCCTCGCTCCGTCTACAAGCCACACTGGCTCAAACTCAATACGCTGGCCTTGGGGTCAAAGTTTGATAATAGACACGATCTATTTGAGGCCGCGGGCTTTGCTGCACTGGAAATGCCAGAGCTTCAGACAATGGAGATCTGGAATGAGGACCTGGTTTTGGACGTGTTTGAATATTTTCGGTACTCTCGCAATGATGAAGAAGCAGAAGGTTCCTCGACAATCACTTGGGACTCAGTTTACGAAGAGGCTCCCAAACAACGAGTGATCAATGCGTGGAACCGAGTAGCCAAGATGCGTTCCAATCAATGCATTGAAGTTATTGTACCACCTCCACGGGAGGGGCGTAAGCTGCCGGCGTATCCATACGGAGTATTGGAGTACTTGAAGCTCCGCGAAAAGATTGCGAATCCAATATCGCTACGTGAACTCGAATGGTATTCTGATGGCTGGTCGAGACGTTTGGACCAGAACACACAGACTTATACTTTTGTTCCGTAGCCCACTTCGATGGTACCCTGAAGACTAACAGGTCTTGATGTTATGGAGTTTTATGCGTATATGGCTTTGATGAGTGGAATTGTGTTTATATATGCTGAGAGGAAAAAAAAAGAGATCTCATTGGAGCTACTGTTTTAACTGTTTGTTGGAAATATTGGGGGTGAATCTGCTGAGGAACTGGAACTTACTTACTACCGGTATCAGAATTCACCTCTACTAGGGTTGATGGGTACAGGGATAGTGCAGGTAATAGGGAAACGGTAGATAGGATAAAATATAGGCGTTTAACAAGGTCGTATCGGGCTTTCAAGAGAGAAATAGCACTATCAACGGCCCCATCTTCGAACTGATTTTGTTGTGGTAATGAAGTCAAAATAAACGTAGAAAATAAACGATTAAAAAGAGTCAAGAGGGAGCAGCTCTTAAAGTTACATTCTGCGGTGAGATTTTTATGAGATAAAACTATATACCAATAACCATACTATAACACAGATATAAAAAAAAATATGAACAAGATATTTACATGTATCAATCCCAAACCCTCTTACTTTTTTCTCTTATGCCTGTGTAAATCGCTCAACCAATCCTAGACGAATATGCTCCGCAAGGCCATTCAAAGATAGTGACTGAGCAATAATCATGACACTGGACTCGACATTAAACTTCTGTCGAATCCAGTTGCGCAGCTCTATGGCCACCAGCGAATCAACGCCGTTCTTGTCGGGCGAGAGATCTAACTTGATGCTGTCTACATCTCTGATGAGGAAATTGGCCAACGAAGTAGCAATAGCTTGAGCAATGGTGACTGTTGTCTCCTCCTCTTCCAAGATTGAAAGAGAGTTGGCGGCTGCCGACAAAAGAGTGGATACACTGTCTTGCTCGGTTTCTGCCTTGGAAGAAGAGTCATCAGCTCCAGAGATGTTATGGTAGATGCTCATGCGGATGTCTTTCTTCCACACAACTCGGCTGTTGGGAGATGCCACTGGAATAGTGGTGACCAGACCCAGAAGAATTTGGCTTGAAATGTTGTAAGCGCCATTGGTACCCTGCGCCTCAGGGGCCTTTGATCGCTGAATAGCCAAGTTAAATGCATCCAGCAGATCCTTCTCCTTCAGGATGCGCATACCAGATTTCTAAAACATGTCGAGATCTTCTCGGTTCTTCGAGACAAATCCGACCTCGCCCATGACACCAATGTCGATAACTGATGCGGCAAGGCCCTTGCCATGGCGGTACTGGACAAAGGAATCCAAGAAGGTATTGGCAGCAGCATAGTTTGCCCGGCCCCACTGTCCGACAATTCCACTGTATGAAGAGCAGAGAACGAAGAAGTCCAATGCAGAGGAGATGGCATGGTGAAGGTTCCATGTGCCCTGGACCTTGGGAGCAACAGCCGTCATCCAATCCTTGAAGGACATATCCTGCAGAGTAATATCCCGGAGCACCATGGACAAGTTAATAACACCAGCAATACGCTTCGTTGCTGATTGGACAGTGCGTTGCACATCAGCCATATCGCTGACGCTGCCGGCTACAAGCTGCACAGAGCATCCTTGAGAAGAGAGCTCAGCAACATAGCCGTCAAGCTTAGGGCCTGGCTGAGCGGATCGAGAGAGGAAGATGAGCTCTCCTGCACCATTCTCCGCCATCCAAGTTGCCAAGGACCTGCCCAGACCGCCGAGACCGCCGACCAGGATATAACTGCGGTCAGATCTCAAGTTAGGTAGAGGACGGGGCTTGATACCCTGCAGAGAAGTGGTGTCATCTGGCATGGTTACAATAATCTTACCAATGTGACGACCTCCTTGCATGAATCGGAAGGCATCCTGGACCTGGTCAGCGCTGAATGCCCTAGCAATGGCGCCGGCATTGATCTTTCCATCGCGGATCCAGCCAACACAGCGCTCCAATAATCTAGAAGGCCAAAGTTAGTTATTGAATGATTAGACAAGGGTCGATTGGGTTCGACTTACTCTGCGGCTTGCTCAGGACGCTGCTGAGAGACTTGCCAGAGATCCAGACCAACAAAGGTACGGTTCTATTCAAAGGCCTCCATCGCCAGCTTGGCGCGGCGGCGGAAATCACGCTTGCCAATCTCAATCATAGTGCCAAACTCGGCAACACACTTCCAGGAAGCGTGGAGAAGGTCTCCAGAGAGAGAGTTCAAGACGACATCAACACCCCGGCCGCTAGTTGCGCGCATGACATTGTGGAGGAATGAGGAATCGCGAGAGTTGAAGATCTTGGAGCGAGGGATGTTGAAGTTATTTGTAAGGTAGTTGATCTTCTCCTCGCTACTGACCGTACAGTAAACCTCTGCGCCCAGCATCTGAGCAATTTGAATGGCTGCCAGGCCAACACCACCACAGGCAGAGTGGATGAGAATGCTCTAGTAGATACAGTATTAGTAAATAAGGAACTACAGCGTTGAGATATTTAGACTAACCTGGCCCTTCTTGAGGTTTGCTTTATCGTCCAGTGCCATAACTGCTGTAGCATAAACACTGGGCAAACCAGAACCTTGCTCAAAGGTAAGAGCATCGTCAATCTTGACGCAGAGCACCTGTGATAGAGTAATCTCAGTAGTAAAGCATCCGCTAGACATGTAAATCACACGGTCGCCGACGGCAACCTTTGATACTCCAGGACCGACTTCGGAAACAATACCGCAGCCTTCAAGACCAACTTCGCGGGTGCTGTTGTCAAGAACTCCGAGAGCAATAAGAACATCCTATTTTGGGAATTATTAGTATATGGCTATTGTAATGAATGGAGGGAGGGAGGGGAATACTAACTCTGAAGTTCAGACCAACTGCCTTGGTCTTAACGCGGACTTCACCCTTGGCGAGCGGCTTCTTCGCCTCTTCAGACCATCCGATAGTGTGAAGAAGACCTGGAGTCTTCACAGTGAGGAACTTTGAAGAGGCCGCGTTTGTAGCTACTACCGTGCTGTCAAAGCCCTCCGACATGGTCTGCCAGTGCAATCGAGGCACCAAAATCTTACCGTCGACCAGAGCAAACTCCCAGTCAGGATCCATATCCTCGGGATCCAGCTCAGGATGCTGGATTCGGACGAGAATGTCGGAAATAGCCTTTGTGACGTCTTGAGTAGCCGCAGCTGGCTCCACCTCAAGCGTGAAGATCTTGGCTGACAACTCGTTACGAGCAGTTCGTGCAAGACCAATGGACATTGCGGCTTTGGGATCACTGCACTTGACTTGGGCAGAGCCAAGAACCCACACCATCTTGGCATTCAGGGCCTGTAAATGGCTGATCATAGTCTTGAATGAATCCTCTGTGAACTCGTGGACGGTATCTGCTTGGAGGTCAAGAAGAGAGATGACATCCTGAGCAGGCAGATCTTGACCAAAAGTGAAGATATCGACACCGAGGCCATGCTGCTCAAGAGCGTTCTTCACATCTTGAACATAATGTCCGTTGGCATCGTGGGCAAGCACTGAAACTTTGGTAAGTGTCTTGGCCTTGATGTCCACGCTGGCCATGATACCGGCGCTCTGGTGGTACGGGGCAATGCCATCGAGAACATGCTCAGGATTCTTGAAGCCCGCAGCAATGAGCTCTTTCTCCCGGCGGGCGGGAGAGATGTAAGGCTCATCAACACGGTCATCCTCGTCACCAAGCCACCAACCAGAAAGGTAACCCATGATATAGTTGATGTACTTGGCATCTAAGTAGAAATAAGTGTTAATCAATTTGGAGTTTTAAATGAACTATTTGTGAGAATACGTACCTGGGCAGAGCTCTTGGAGGAAGATTCGGCCACTAGGGCAGAGCAATTCTCGAAGATGTCCAAGAGATTCTTGCAAATTGGGAGTAGCGTGGGCAACCTATCATAGGGTTAGTGGTCAACATTGAGATATTTGGACTGGAGGAATACATACGTTGTATCCAATGACGAGGTCATAAGAGCCCTTCTGTAGCTGTTGCTCTGCAGGATCCTTGGTAACATCAAAGGTCTTATACTCAATTCCTTCGAATGCAGCGAAACGCTCCTTGGCCGCGGAGAAGAAACCAGCAGAGATATCGGTATAGGTATAGCTGCTGTAAAGTCGCTGACCAGTCGAAGTCGTCAGAGCATCCAAGACCTTGGATGTTGTACCCCCGGTACCAGCACCGACTTCCAAGTCTCGCAGGCGAGGGTTGGTGTGGCCAAGGGCTCGAATTGCATCGCCGTAGAGCAACTCATCACTGTTAGCATACAGGCGGGTCAGGACATCATCAGGCATAAGGACGTGCAAGGCGTGAGTCTCGCCAGAGAAGAGCTGCTCTGCCTCTTTGAACAAACGGTGGATACCAATAGCGAATCCATCGTAGTGAGAGGGTAGGAGATCCTTTGTAAGGGCATCAATGCGCGCAATCTTTTATTCTCTGATGAGATCCTCGAGGCGCATCTCCTTGGCAATAAAAGGATTCTTGCCGGCGTGATAGGTGGCAATGTAGTCTTGCTGCCACTTGAAGAATTTGACCAAATGAGGAGCAGTATCATCCGCCAACTTGATGTTCTCTTGATGGTCAAGGATGCTCAGAAGCATCAGCTCCTCCAGCATGGGCCACTCGTTGGGAATGAATTTTCGAGGATGCATGTAGTCCTTCATCTTGATGAAGTCGGCGTGATGGCGCCACTCAAACTGAGTAATCAGCGGAAGGCTCTCGTCGGCCGATGCTTCGCTTGTCATAGCAGACGCCTTGATGCCCTTGAGAGACAAGAGTAGCTGCCCGTCAGCCTGAGCTACCAAATCACCGACAAAAGATCCTCGTTCAAGAGTGTGAATGCTGGCTTGCACGTCAAGGTCCTTAGAAGCAGGACGAACCACCATTTCCTCAATAAAAGTAGGGACCGCCACATTGTTGCAATTTCTTCCAAGGCCGCGGTACGCAGCAACTGTGAACAATTGGAAACACTGATCAATGATACCAGGGTGGATTGCGTATTTGGTGAGGTCATTCTTGTCAGTAGGAACAGCAGCCACCGCTACGTTCTTCACAGTTGCAGATGAGATGTCACGCATGCCTCGGAAAGCGCCTTGGTAGTTGAAGCCGATACGGTTCAAAACAGCATACCACTCGCGAGCATCGACTGCACGGGGCAAGGTCTTGGTCTTTTCGGTCTCCAGCACAATAGACTTGTCAACGCCACCCCAGACCTCACCAGAACAGTGCTTGATCCACCTGCCGCCGTTGTAAGAGGTAATCTGGAATGAGTAGCTTGAGGTTTCATCAGACTCTACATTGTGGGGAGTAAGTCTTGTCACAATCTCGGGCAGCTTTCCATGCTCAAGAATGAGACCAGCAGTGATGGACACGTTCTTGAGACTGAAGGTTGTTTCGCCAGAAATTTGACGGATTGCATCACCAATCATGCAGATGTATCCGGCACCTGGGAAGACAATTTCACCGTCAATTTCGTGACCTTGCAACCACTGTGTATCTTCCAAAGAGAGCTTGTTGCGCCAGCAGTTTTCGTTAGATACCTCAGCAACTCGTGTACCAAGCAAACCGTGAGGAGCGAATTCACGGAATCGGTACTCCTTAGCCACGCGCGGCTCAGCCCAGTAAGAGACATCACGCTTCCAGCTGTATCGTGGAAGGTTTCGCACAATCTTACCAGAGGGGAAGACGGCAGAGAAGTCAAGGCTGACGTTGTGCTGGAAAATCTTGCCAACGGTCTCCAAGATACTATTGCTGCAGATCTTATTTCTCTGAAGAGTGGCAATCTGAGCGCAGGGTGAGGTCCAATTTCAATCAGCACAAAACGCTCGTCGCTATGGTCGTGAAGAGCGGATCTCAAGGCCGTGTTGAAGAGCACAGGGCGTTCCATGTTGGAGCGCCAGTAGTGTGCGTCGAGAGATCCAGCCCCATTGAGTCTCTTTCCAGTCACAGAGGAATAGAAGGGCGTGGTAGGATCCAAGCTCTGAATGAACGGCTTCAAGTGCTGCTTGTATGAAGGACCATACTTCTTCATGTGAGGCGAGTGAAATGCCTTTTCAACCTTCAAAAAGCGCGCAAGGACGTCGGGGCAGTTGGTCTTGACATTCTCTACAACCTTGGCAACTTGATCGGTATCTCCAGACAGAGTAACGCTGCACTGGCTGTTTTCACAAGCAATCACAACTCCAGGCTCCATGTAAGGCTCTACTTCGCGCGCACCAAGACCAATTGCAGCCATGGCACCTCTTGGCTTACCACCTGGTTGCTCATCAGTCGAGGTAGTGCCTCGGAAGGTAGTGGCAGCCATAGCAGCCGTTGCTGAGATGGCACCACTGGCATATGCAGCCGCCATCTCACCAGAAGAATGGCCGAGAACCCAGTCTGGCTTGACACCATAAGCATGGAGAATATCAACAAGACCGATTTGCACAGCAATGGATAGAGGATGTCCAAACTCTGCTTTCAAAACGCGACTATCTCCGGCAACCTTGCGTAGCTCATCTTCAATTGTCCAACTGGGAGGGGTTGACAAACCAGCTAAGAAGGCATCCAAGCTCCTGATTGACTTTCTGAAGATGGGGTTTGAGTCGATTAATTCGGCTCCCATTTCTGGCCACTGAGCACCTTGGCCTGTGAAAATCCAAGCTACTCGTGGTGCAGCCTCTGTAGATTCTGGGCCAAACACCTCAAATGATGTTTGATTATTAAATTTGCCCGCAATCGCAAAGGCGCGATGGCTCTTATGCTCTCGGCGGTTTCCAAGAGTGTATGCCACATCTTTCAGCGAAGATGTTGTGGTCTCGGCAAAGCTCTTGTGGGCCTCAATAGTCTCCTTAAGTGAAGCCTCGCTGTTGGGCGATAATAAGAGCAGCTGCTGGACGTCGCCCGTTTGAACATCAATTTCCGGGGCAACACCATTAATGCGCTTGGCATTTCCGTAATGAGCATTGGACTTTCCATACTCTTCCAGAGACTCAACGATAACGTGGGCGTTAACACCACCTATACCGAACGAGTTTACACTGACACGCTCGGCACGGCCTTGAGGCCAAGTTTCAACATCAACGGGTACTTTAAGCTTGGCTTGTTTGAATGGAACTATTGAACAATAGTTAGCACTACGTTTAGCCTCTCATTAACATATGCTTTGACTCACTATTAGGATTGGGGTTATTAAAATGGATATTAGGCGGCACCTGGCGATGCTCAATAGCCAGGATAGCCTTGATCAAACTGGTGATGCCTGCTGCACCCTCTGAGTGGCCAACGTTGGGTTTGACCGATGTAATGTGAATACCCTTGTCACCGAAACAGTTCGCAACTGCAGTTGTTTCGATGGGGTCACCGACTGGAGTGCCAGTTCCGTGGCACTCGAAGAAAGCAGTCGCTGACAGATCCTCAATACCGGCCTGCCGGTATGCCTGACGGATCAAGGCTTCTTGAACAACAGGACTAGGCGTGAGCATTCCGTTGGTTCTACCATCGGTGTTCACACTAGTACCGCGGATAACGGCGCGAATCTCGTCGCCATCCTTCAATGCCTGGCTGAGCTTCTTGATATAAACAGCATTAACGGCCTCACCACGACCGTAACCATCAGCAGCCGAATCGAATGTTTTACAAATGCCGCCTGGAGAAAGAACGCCCT
The DNA here is from genome assembly GCF_050947405.1 of Trichoderma evansii. Taxonomy (NCBI): domain Eukaryota; kingdom Fungi; phylum Ascomycota; class Sordariomycetes; order Hypocreales; family Hypocreaceae; genus Trichoderma; species Trichoderma evansii. Next base: position 485,698 of record NW_028145191.1, on the reverse strand, counting down.
GATCGCTGAGGGCTATATACATAGTAGGCGAGAAAATGAGAGAAACACCACAAATTAAAGCACCATCGCAGTCTCCCTTTCTAATGGCTTGGCATGCCATATCCAAACCAACCAGAGACGAAGAGCAAGCAGTTTTAATCGTCATGCTATCATATAGTTAGTGTTGTAAAGGAAATACGAAGAAATATCTGGATAGTGTATGTGTTGACTTACCTAGGACCACGAAGATCAAATTCATATGAAATGCGGTTACCAACAACAAAGTCTGAATAACCTGTGATGCGATATCCTCCTCTGTGCTGCGTCTCCTTTGTGTTAAGGTCCTCCCAATCTTCACCAAAGACACCAACATAGCAGCCAATCTTACTGCCTCGCCATGATGTGGCTCCGGAGTTTTCCATACACTCATAGGCAACCTCTAGCAGTTGCCTCTGGTTGGGGTCCAACCTCTCCAGCTCAGTTCTGGAAAGAGGGAAAACAGATGTGTCGAATTGCTTGATATCGACATCTTGGGGAAAGTATGCCTTGGATGGCTTAAACGTCCCAGACTTGCTACCAGTGGGATCAGAGAATGCAGCTACATTGAAGCGGTCATCTGGCACATCACAGAGAGCGTTTCGTTTTTCAACAAGCAGCTTCCAGAACTCTTCGTCGCTGCGCACTTGGCCGGGTAATCTCATGGCCATGCCAACTACGGCAATGGGCTCAGCCGGTTCAGTTACATGGCTGTTGTTTATGGTGGCGTTGAAATCGTACGATGCGTGCTCATTGAGCCCGGTATCTTGTGAAATGCTGCCCATCTCGGAAAGGAAAAGTGTCGTTGAGGACTATGTAACTTCAGGGGTGAAAAGAGTGACCACGGTATTATACCTCCGGGACTTGGCTGAGAGAATTGGATTGGAGAAGGAGAAGACAAAAAGCAAAAACTGGTTTTCACATGCCATACATATTTAGAAAATGCTACGAAGCTTAATAAACTGAACACCTTGTGAACTCTTCTTGTTTATTGTTCGCAATTCCGTCACTGAGGCTGAACCATCAAAGCATCGGCTGAATCACCAAAGCATCGACATAATTCCATCGATCGCTTAACCCCTGGATACAATCACGCTTACTGACGGGGTATTGAAAACGGGTTTGAGCTAATCTTCTAATATTACGGGTAATATCCAGGCCTGCCTAGATCGATTGTTTAACTACAATCGAAAATAGGCTCCGTCGGAACGACCCACGAAACTCGCCGACGCACAGCCCGCATAAGCAATTTGTTCCAAATTCAAGGCTTACTACCGACAAGTAGCACGTAGATAAAGCAGAGGAGTTACCCAACTCGCTATTTCCAGCAATAGAATTATTATAACACCGATGCTTACAGTCCACGAGATGATCAACATGTGGGTCGTGGAGGTTGTCGGAGCATTGTGTTGCTGACGCCAGATTAAACTTCCAGCTCACATCATCAGATAGTCGCGAGATGTCGAACTCAAGGAGTTTCGAATCAAGGATTCAAAGGAGGCAATAAAATGGCTCAGTCTTGGTTCCGTTCCCAACTCTTTCTGCGAGTATAGGAAGCTAGTTGAAGTTACGGCGGAAGCATTACGCATCCAATGGATTTCAAGACAGTTGATCTGGGAAGTCTGCACTTCCCAGCAGATTTACCTGCTCTACAAGTGTGGGTGAAAAAGATAGGCGGGCCATTAGTTGCCTCTGTAGCGAGTTTGGTATGTATAAGTGAATGCAGAGCAAAGCCTCCAAAGATCCCAGCTACTTTGGGAAATCTTCTCATTAAGCTGGTTACTAACAAACAATTTCTTCAAAATAGCTGCTTTATGGATTTTATGTCTTGGTTTATAGAGCATTCTTTCACCCTCTGGCAAAATACCCAGGGCCCTTCCTTGCTAAGTTCACAAACCTTTATTCTGCCTACCATGCATGGAAAGGCGATATTCATCTGGACATGTACCGCTGCCACCAAAAATATGGTGAGTTATTATTTCAGGGCAAGATAATTTCTCCAATTCTCTGAAATATTAACAATGAGACAGGCGAATATCTTCGGTACGCTCCAAATAGGCTGATTATCAACAACGTAAACGCGCTCTATGGTATTATTTTTTCCCCCATGAACAGTGACGACTAATCCAGTGCTGATGATAATTTTAGACATTTATGGTCATGGATCCAAGGTCAAGAAGTACAAAAACTATAGAGTGCTGGCTCAACAGGCGCCGAATACTCTTACCCTTAGTAACAAAGTGCAACATGCTCGCAGGCGCCGCGTTGTTGCTCAGGCGTTTTCTGAGACCAGTCTTCGTAGATTTGAACCAAAGGTTCAGTCGGTATTGGAAAGATTCTGCCAGTATTTACGTAGTGCTGCCAAGGAGTCCACTGAAAAAGGCTGGACGAGTCCCAGGGATATATCAAAAGATTGTAAGCCTAGTCGTCCTCAAATCCGACGGTGATACATACTGATAATCTTGAATTTAGTCAATTATCCGGCCTTTGATACCATGACGACAGTCTCATTTGACTCTGATTTTGACCATCCGGAATCCAGAGAATCGCTATCCCATCGGCGCTCTTGAAGAGTCAAACATTCGACTGGGAGTTCTGTTACAAGAATCAAAACTTACCTCGTTTAATTTGGATAAATATCTCTTTCCAGCATCCATTATAGGACGAAATCAATTTGTGGCATTTCTCCGAAAGCTCCTAAAGAAGCGGCTCCAGGCGATTGGTAGTTCCGATAGCAAAGATATCTTTTCATTCTTGAAAGATTGTAAAGATCCCGACACTGGCGCTGAACTAAGCCCCATAGAACTGGCTACTGAGACTGCATTACTGGTTGTGGCTGGTAAGAAATTCTTATCTACATTATATCTAACATATGTCGCAGACGAAGTATCTAATGTTGAGATTTGCTTTAGGATCTGACACAACATCGGCAAGCATGGCTGGGGTGGCGCATTATCTGACAGGATCATCAAGTACCTATCGCAAGGCAGCAGAAGAGGTTCGCACAACTTTTTCGTCACTGGATGAAATTGTTTTTGGACCAAAACTCAACTCTTGCGCCTACCTGCGTGCGGTTATTGATGAAACACTTCGAATGTCACCTCCTGGTGGTGCTGCTCTTTGGCGAGAAGTTGAGCGTGGAGGAGCCTTGATTGACGGAACTTACGTGCCGGAGGGTACAGACGTTGCTGTTGGCATTTACAGCATTCACCACCACAACAACTATTACAAAGATCCTCTCAAATTTGACCCTGAAAGGTGGTTCCGACCCGTCAACGAAGATGGAACGGCGCGAGCAGATACCACAAGGCAGCCATACATGCCCTTCTCTATCGGATCCAGAAGCTGTGTTGGAAAGCCTCTTGCGCTGGCACAGATTATGCTTACATTTGCCCGGTTGCTCTGGGAGTTTGATATCCCAAGAGCGGATAATGAACCTGGATGGGAGAAACAGGATATCAAGCCTCTTGAGTATAAATTCAGAGATCATGTATCGGCCAGAAAGGACGGTCCGGTTGTGCGCTTTAAGCCTCGATCATCCTGAAACAGCGCAGTTTCGAGTATTGGGAGAAGTTTAGCAATGAGATATAGTAGTGGTGCGAATTTTGTCTACGAATTTCGTCGTCGAAACCCTGCTGCTTTTGGTTATAGTTGAAAATGCCTTTATAATAGAATGTTTATATAGAAAAAAGCATTAACGTTAACTTTATGAGTACCTCTAGCATGAGCAGATAAATCTTTACTCAATAACATTAACATGATAAAGATTGTGATCATATTATATCTGATTATCTTGAAATTGTTATCTCATATATTACGATCTCAAAATTTATTAAGTTCAGTGTGAAATATGCTAATATGTGAGAACTGTGAGATTTTTGACAGCTTACGACCCGATCATGACTGCATGATATCAGTCCTAACCTAAACGAATGACTATCACAAAGCCCAGAACCGGGAGTAGATTGGCGGTAAATAGAAAAAACACAGCAAATATTCTTCCCATAAAATCACTTTTAGCTGCGATAACTACTTTATTCCTCGCTGACGCTTCTTTAACAGGACTTCACTCCGTAGTCTCTATAAAACTCTGGAGAGCAGGCTAGCTTACATTCTATTTGAGTATCAAATATGTTTTTTGCTGAGCTTATAAAAACTTTCCTTGTTCTTTAAAATTATAACAGTTATATCTTATTACATAGCAGATTCTTATTGAAGTAATGCGCCTTGAATTCTCTATTCTTGTATGTCCCTCTTTTTCTCTATAATAATACAACTATGCTTCCATCGTTCGAACTGTATTATTTACACTGCAGTGACTCTTGTAAGCCAGCCAAACTTGTCTTCAATCCTGCCTTTTTGGATGTCTTCCACAGCTTTGGCGATCTTGGACGCTACAGGTCCAGGCTCTGCAGCTCCATTCTGATAGACAAACTTTTCATTTGTAGCTTCCCGCGTGATAGACTTGACAGGAACCACGGTAACAGCGGTTCCGCAAGCTAGAACTTCTGAAAACTCAGACAGTTCCTCATACTTGACCTAGATAAGCAAAAATAATATTAGCACTATGTACCTTTTATAGTATTTGATCAGAGGAAGCTTACAGGTCGACACTCTACCTGCCAATCAAATGACGGGGCCAGCTGTTGAATGCTGTCATATGTGGCGCTACTGATAGCACTTATGCTATTGGGCACAACAATAACAGTTTTTTGGCCCTCCACTTTGACGCCAATAAAGCCTGATGTGGAAAATTCATCAATCTCGCTTCTTGTCTGACTATCAAGATGCAGTGTCAGGGCATAGCCTTGACTCTTAGCCTTGTCGGCCCATTTCATCACAGGAGCGTAATTGCCCCCAACCTTACCAGATCCAGTACCTCGAGGTGCAGCTCGATCAAAATCTTCCAATATTAAAGCATCAAGTGGCTGAATACCATGATAAGCAGCCGCGGGGGTAACGTAGACGCAGAAAGTGTATTCATCAGTCGGGCTGAGCAAGATACGAGGCCCAGAACCGAAGACAATGGGCCGAATGTACAACATTCCATTTTCACCATTTGGCGGTACGAATTCTGCGTTCTTTGCGACTGCGAGGTGCACAGAGCGCATAAAAAGCTCTTCGGGAACCGCTGGGATAGAGACCAATGAAGCAGAATGCTGCATTCGGATAGCATGAAAATTAGGTCTTACAATGTTGATTTCCTTGTCATCAGGAGTGCGAAAAGCTTCATAAAGTCAAATAGTTAGTATAAAACATTTGCCGAATACTTTTGAATCACAACGTCAATAGTGTAAGGGATAGGGGTTCGTTACCCTTGAGTCCTTCGTAAGCCTCTTGGCCTAAATACCGTCTGTTAGTCTATCATATTATTTTACACGCACGTATCCAATAATCTTGACGAACCATAATTGAAAACAGGTGCTAATCCGTGAACACGAAGGTATGGATCTGGGATAAATTTTGGCTCGGTCCATGTGCCTGTCTCATGGGTCCATGTGGATTGGACATGCCCATTGACAGTTGTCAGCGCGGCGAGCCCGTTCCATACTTAATCAGTGTCAGTTCATACCACCAATAAGAATTATTGCAAGTAACAAGCTAACCTATATCACTTCGTGGCGGGGGAGGGAAATGCATAGCTGCAGTCGTGAAAGCAATGTTGATAGGTTGTTATAAAAATCAAGAATATTGTAGTTATCTTTCAGAATGTATCTATGATGAACTGAGTATAACATGAAATAAGAACAAGCCTCAAGTACTTTGATAAATATTGATGTCTTAAAAGACGAACCGGCCCTGCCAAGAGCTGTAGTAGCTCACTAGCCCCAAGCATATTCTTTCTCAGTACAGAGTAAGCATTAGACAAACGTTCGTTTTTGTCGGAGAGAATTGAAAATTAACCGTCCGTTTAAAATACTAACCGAAGAGAGTATGATATCCTTTCCGTTTGTTGGATGAACCCTGGTCTTCATCGGCGAGTTTGCTTATTTCCGCTACTGGGGTAGTCTTAAAAACAACCGAGCCCTGTATGTACTTTTTATAGAACAAAGCAGCGAAAGATGTATTACTAAGGCCAATAATTTGACGGAATGTACGCTTGGTATTGATAATATTAATAAATCCAGTAAGAATTTCTATGATACTATAAATATAGATATTAATTTAAAGTGTAAGATAATGGCGGCTATTCATATGGCCTTGCTTAATAGCAGTGTTTGAAGGTGCTGTAGTATGATTTTTAGGCGGCTTTGATAGTGTTGTGTTGGAAAACTTCAACACATGAAGTTACATATTATAGGTTACATAGGTGCCCTCCAGCAATGCTCTGCTGAGAAATTCTACTAAAAACTATTTTCGAATCTGTATAAGCTAGTAATTCGCCACAACATTTAAATCTTGCCCCTAGCCATTACTTTAGCTTAGTTAGCTCGACAGTGACATCCGCAACGGGAACCCAGGTGGTTTTATCAATATCGTATTCAGACTTTCCATTTCTTCCATCAATGATAACGGCCTCGTACTGAGAGAACAAGTGAACAAGAATAGCTTTCACCATGTGTCCTGCCAAGTACTGTCCTAAGCACTTTCGGTATCCCAATCCAAATACGAAGAGATTGTACCGTAACTGAATAAGAAAGATGTGTGTTAATGCATATCACACCGTCTATATCGAATAGATGAAAACTTACGTCTGTTGATTTGACATTCTTGAATCGATTAGGGTCATATTCTTCACTGTTAGGACCCCAGAATGGGTTGCGAACGTTAATAGCGTATGTGTCCACAAGCACCATAGTCTGTTATTTTTGTCATCATATGTTAGCACCGATTTTGAAAACGCGTATAGTACTTTATAAAGTTCAAGAATTCGAGATATCTTGTTTTTATTCTTACATTTGGCTTTACGTGTATACCGCGGAAGTTCTTAACAGTTGGAGCACTCTCACCAATGCTGAAGACTAAGCAGATACAAAAGTCAGTCTCATCTGATCAATTTGATTCCGTCGTGGGAAAAGAAACGAGCGCATTACTTACCTGCGATAGGCCTCAATCGTAGGGATTCATAGTAGCATCGGTGCAGGTGGGTATTGACGTTGGTGATATACTCTTACAGATTATCTTTATGAGCTTCAATTTTTTCTCGAAGCTCTTTCTTAACATTTTCATGATCGGCAATAAGAGTAATAGCCCAAGTAAGAACGTGGGTGGTTACATCCAAGTTTGCAAAGAGCATTTCATCCAGAGTATGTGTCACCTAAGTAAGTGCCGTTGATTAATTTATACTGTATTTGCTTATTTGTTGCAAGGAAAGAAGCTTTGGAGGACTCGTTGAGTCTCTTACCTGTTCTAAAGTAATACTTCTTTGGAGATACTCGTCCCAGTATTTAACAATCGGAACAGGAAGGGCTTGTTCACGTCGAGTTCTGGCCATACGAGTATTGAATTCGGCCCAAGAATCTAAGAACTCCTGAAGCTGGTTGTAGGCAGGTCGGTCAAACCATTTCAGGTACGAGGTACGGTAGAAGCTCCCCTTGAAAAAGAAAGGCAGCAGTGCCTGACGCTTCTCTGCAATCGCCCACAGTTCCTCTTTCTCAGCTTCGTTCATATTACCGTAGACAACTTCGGCGGTGAAAATGAAGGGAAACTTCATAAATGCTGCCATGGCAGGGACAGTAAACCGTCCTTTGGTTTTAGCTACCTCTGCCCCCTCATTCGAAATTGTATGTAAGTTTTCCACAAAGCTTTTGGCGTCTGATTCCGTAACACTAATGCGTTTGACAGTAGCACCGTGAGTAAATGAGGGATCAACAACTCGTCGCATATTTTTCCATTCGTCAAGTGAAAGTAGGCCGACACAACGTCCCAGAACTTTGTCGAAAAACCAGCCAAAGTTGCCATCTTTAGGCTTGGTGTGTTTATCAGAGTCTGTGTGGAAAACCTTAAGATCTTCAGGAGTCGTAAGAACTCTGTATACACGACAACCATTCTCTAATTAGTTTCCACTTACTTATCTCAACAGAAAGAGGTGTTGATAAAGATGAGGGAAGAAATACAAAGACTTACATCTCTGGCTTAGGACCCGCCCAAATTCTATAAACAGGCCCGTATTTTCTCCATTCTTCCGATCTTGCAGCACCATTCAAGAATTTGTCTGTAAATTGGCCATTGGGCCACTGCCATCTAGGACCGGGAGCCGCTCGTCCCGTTGATAACACGCCGCCATTGAAGGTGCTGAGGATGGCCTAAGAGAACTACAGTTAGCTACCAACAGTTCCACATGGAGAAAGCAGCGTATAAAAATCTTCGTTTCCGTGTTCACCCTCATTTTCTCATTGATCGAATACTAACATTTCCAACGAATTCACCCCATAATCGAAAAGTGAAAGTGATTACAGTGGCTAATGATAATGCAACTCCCACAGCCAATAGGCCGGGAGACGTCTCATAGAGTTGAGATATCATAGTGATTGCACTGAGAAAATGCATTACCACATTCCAATCAGAGTACGATATAAGACAGCCGGGTTGAGCAAAAGTTTGAACTTGGGGATTTTATTAGGAGGGCAGGAAGAGAGGCCTGTCAGCTAAGTGACAAGGGTGCGCCATCCATGCATATCTGTCGGCTTAAAACTTAGACCCCAGTCACAACAATGCTGCAACTTATCAGCCAATGCCAAACACCATATTGTAAATATTGATGTTTCTCTCCGAACAAGCCTGCATATCTTATTGCAGGGATTAAGGTAGCTTTCTTACTGTTATCCACGTGTAAAATTAAAATAAGCTGATTTAACACTGGAAATAAGAAGGATTAATCCACTAGCTCATAATAAACATCGCCGAGACTTTTCTGTATACGCTTATACCTATCAGTTTAGCATTGCTTTTACAGAGTCTTGTCTATATATGTGCTTTAACACTTATATATAATTTTTCTTTTCTTTTTTTATATTATTATATATTCACTACTTAGACATCGCCAATATAATATTCCGGAATTTATATATCTCTTCTACGAGCAGCTGGGTAGTTTAGCCTAAGCTTTAATAAAGTAAAGCACTGCTGACAGGAGCTCTGTGGGGAAGACGCAAAAAGAAGTCGCGTTAGCTTTTTAGATCTGACAGTTGTAGGATAACGCCGGAGACATAGCAATCGGCGCTTATTGTTTTAGATTACGGGGAATATTGTACCTGCTGTCGGCGCCTAAGTGTGGTAAGTACTGGGCACTAGAACGCGTCTATTATTATCTCCATTGTCTTGTTGCCGCAGTTAATCAACCCATTGTCATGCTATTAGTGATGGGATTAGGAAGTAAACAAGTGTAGAAAGCCTATGTTACCTCATCTGCTAATATAGTTGCTAGTATTTATGGATAATTCCTATTAAAGACGTTAAAACCAACAACCAGAGGATATGATCAGAAAGCAATTTATATAATTTTTACTAAAGCACAACTCATATTTTCTCTCTCATCATGGCTCAGCCACGCTTTTTGGCAGATGCATACCCTTACACCAAGACCATCAATGGCCAAGAGATTGCATTCACAGACTATGGCTTTGCCCATGACGGGCCTGCGATTGTGGCTTTCTTCGGGTGGAATTCCGATCATCGAGGTTATTCTTACGTCACATCATATCTAATGGAGCATTGCCGTATTATTAGCATCTGCTTCAGGGGCCATGGACCTAACCGTGATAATGTCGAAGATTTTGGGTTCGATGACCATGCCCGGGATGCCCTAGCTCTGTTGGATACGCTAGGCGTCGATCAGTTTATTGTTCTTGCAGCGTCCCACAGAAACTGGGCAGCAATGAACTTGGCTGAAATTGCGGGCCGTGAGCGCTTGCTAGCAATCTTGATCCTGGACCATCTAGCGGTCGATGCTTCTCTCCAGTTCTATGGAGCGTTGAAAGCTCTACAGGGGAAAGACACTTGGCGCCAGGCGACCGTAGCGTTCTTCAAAAGCTGGCTTGGTGGTACCGAAAATGCAAACATTCAGTACCAATGCCTCACCGCCATTGGAGGCTTTGGCTATGACATCTGGGCCCGATCTGGCAGGACGGTTGAAGCAGCATACAGAACCTGGGGTTCTTCATTGAAGAGGCTTGAAGCACTGAGTGATCCTCCTTTGGTCCACCACATTTACAGTCAGCCTGGCAGCGACGAGTATGCGAAGCTTCATCAAGAGTTTCAGCAAAAGCACACTGAATGGTTCACATATGTTAATGCCAAGGGTGATACGCATTTCCCTCACATTGAACAGCCGGAGTTGGTTTTCAAGGAGGCAGTAGCGCTTATGGAAAAGGCTATCAAGCGAGCAGCGCCTACAAAAAATTGAGTGAGAACTTGAAGGTATATGATATCATTAAAACAATAGCCAATCTACACACAGGTACACGTAGAATATATATAAATATATTAAGTTTCTCTATATGCTCATGTTTGAACCCGGTCCCCTTGCTATTATATCGAAGTATTGGCTATTATTATATAAGATTTATAGAGTGGTAATTACATGCGCCATTTCCCATGTTTAAATTTCAAGGTGAATGTGGCGTTGAGTGAGTCGGGATGTTGAAGTTTGCGATGAAGTAAAGCAATGCTATGTCTGTTTTCCGAATTTTAAGAGATCTAAATCTCCTCTGCGTTTTCCCTGTTGGGCTGAGGATGATCTTTTTCAATGATACCTTGATCACCGCTGAGTTCCTGATTGATGTCATATTTCTGAACGAGCAGACTCAAGAGAAGGCCGACTCCAGCCAGTGCACAACACACTGCCCAAACAATACGCAGACTATCCACAAAAGCAACCTTTATATCGTGTTTATCCTGACCATCAGGCATTGCCTTGATGATATCAACCAAGCCTGCTGCGTCTGCACCATAAGCGGTAGCGTTTGCCGCAAGATTAGGATGTTTGAGCAAGTTGGCAACCATGCGATTCTGGAAGACGACTCCTCCAATAGCCACGCCAACAGCCTGGCCGAGTGACCGGAAGAAGCTGAATAGCGCTAAAGCCATAGGAACATTCTCTGGAGCGGTGGCTGCCTGGATGGCTGTTGCTACCGAAGGGAATAGGAACCCGAGGCCAATGCCCGAGACTAGGTTCAAGAAAATCCACCCAGGTATGTTTGTGCCTGGCCTTAGAATGCAGAGCAAACCCAAACCAAGAGTTGCAAGAGCCCAGCCTGACCAGGTAGACCAGCGGTATCTGCCAGTCTTTGTAATAATCGCACCGGCTAAAGCACCAGCAGGCGCCACAGTGAAAGTCTGCGGGAAGAGACATACACCAGTCAAGACTGGAGTGTATTCCTTGACAGCCTGAAAGTACAATGGCATGTAATAGACAATACACCACACAAGTAGACCTGAGAGCGCGGAGCTGAAATACGAGACACCAGCAGTACGGTTGTTGAATAATTCGATCGGAATGATTGGATTATGGGAGATGAATGCTTCGTAAACGACGAATAAGGCAATACCGGCGATACCAAGAATAAGGGGGACTAGTGTCCTCCACGAATCCCAACTATACAGGACGCCGCCCCATGTTAACGGAATAAGGAAAGACGTCGTGCTGGCAATGAAGATAATTGAACCAATGTAGTCGATTCGACGAAGCTTCTCAGCCAGTGATGTTGGAATAAAGTGGAGGTTCATGAAGACAACGACACAAAAAATGCCAATGCCGATGAAAGGGAAGTTGATGTAAAATATCCATCTCTAATATGATGCCAAAAAATGTTAGCTATCCGAAGTGTAGTACATAGAGCGTATGAGTTGCGTGGTTTCTTACCCATGATGCATCGCCTGCAAATGCTCCTCCAATAATCGGGCCAGTCACGGATCCCACGCTCCACATAGCATTCATCAAGCCGTAATACTGTCCTCGATACCGCATTGGCACCAAATCGGCAATAAGAACCTCAGTAATGGCTGAGATGCCACCACCTCCAATACCCTGGATGCATCGGCCAACCAACAACTGACCAACCTTCTTTGAGACACCAGCAACTACAGCTCCAACGAAGAAGAAGATGATAGCAATGATGAAGACAGGTCGACGGCCAAAAATGTTGGAAAAGGAAACAAAGTTTGGTTGGAAAACTGTACACCATCAGATAATTAATCACGCATTCCAGTAGATACGAGAGTTGAAGGAGATGATTGTGAGGGAGAGCCAAAACTAATGACATACCTGTTGCGCATAACAGAAATCCAGTACCAGCCCAAAACGTCTCAATTCCGGAACTATGAAGGGCCCTTGAAATTGTCTGTCCAATGGGTTCTTGCGGTCAGTTAAGCACGTTTTTTGTTTCAATACACTGTTCTCTACTCACCGGCAACGCCACGCCAATGGATGTGCTATCTAAAGCAACCATGAGAGTCAAGACGCAGATGGTAATGAAGACGAATAGCGTGCGCTTTGAAATTTTCCATTCTTGCTTTGCTGGGTCACTGCCACCTTCAGAGTCTATGTTATCACCGGTAGTGAGAACCTCTGGTGGAACAGAGCCTTCTGTTTCTTCTTTCGACATTTTCGTTTACTCTAGCCTGAGGGCGTAGTTGCGCAATGCAGCTGCAGAGGATGCAGATTTTCATCTAGACTTCAGACAAACAGATAAATGCAAGGCAAGAAAAAAAAGGATGGAAGGAAAGGAGGCTGGCTGCTGTTGGTTGTTGGTTGCTGCTATGTCGTATTCGGTTATAAATGAGGAATGAGGCAGTATTGCAGATGAGGCATAGCACGTACGAAGTACAGCCAGTATACCTGATGGCGCCATTGTGTAAGACGGAAAGTCGACGGAAAGTGGTCGAATAGTCCCCGAAACCGTTACTAGAATGGGATAATCGCCGATAGGAACGGTGTGAATGTTGAAAATGATCTAACGTTATGGAATGACAATTAACTACCTGGGTAATAATATAATCTATTTTTTAACATAATAATGCAAGTTAATTATAACTAGTTTTTCTTATAGGATACCATGTTAAGTAAGAATAAAATATCCTACATGGTATAAAAAGCTATTAAGAATGCAAAGTATTTAGTATTTTTTGCTTATTTTTATTAAATATTTTGTTATATATGAACATGTATATAATTAATAAGTATTTTATTAATGAGATAAAGTAATCTCCGTAGTTATCCAGCGTTTTTCCCCTTTAGATTTAGTAATCTATTTACAGTCTGACATGCCTGTGAGGGATTTTATATTTCCGATTATGGAACTAATATTAGCCAATTGTCTCCTAATTAAAGCTTGGCAGCTAGCTTCGAATAAGCCCAATTTGGCAGATTTACTATAGGCGAAATATAGGCTATGGGATTTATATTTGTCTACGGAATCTTCTATAATTGAATGTATTACCTTGTAACTCCTGCTTATATTGGAGGTGACTGGAATATTCTTTTTCTCATTCGTGTTCTCATTCTCATTCTTAGACGATTCTTCCGTTGCGTTTAATTTTAACATTTGCCTGTCAATTCTGTAGCCACCTTGAAAACAACAGACAAGATGGCGGGTTTCACTGACCAAGCTATCACAAAACCTACTACAGTATGTGACCTTGTCGAGCAGTGGGCACAGAGGCAACCGAACCACACTGCCATTTCTTTTGGAGACAGAACAGTCACATATTCAGAACTCGATAACGCAGCAACCCATATTGCTTGGCTTTTGTCTGAGAAGCAGGTTAAATATGCAGATAAGATTCCTGTGCTGGCGCAGAGAGGCCCGGAAATGGTAGCCTGCTTCTTAGGCGTTCTTAAGGCTGGTGCTACATATATTCCTATTGATACAGAATCTTGGAGCGAGGATCGAATCCAGTCAACATTGAAGCGAGTATCTGCTCGAGTTATTTTAAATACTTCTGCAGACGAATATCTTGGATATGAAGAAATTTCGCATACCGAGATTGAGGAGGCCTTTTCGCCGGGCGTAGAGCGACACTGGCAAAGTACAGAGGACCGCCTGTGGAAAAGAATCCAATCCAGTGATCTGGCCTATATAATTTTCACTTCAGGCACAACATCTACACCGAAAGGTGTCATGATTCCACTCAGCGCACTCTTGAACTATGTCCAGCAAGGTCGAGAGGAGACCCCTTTTAATCTGAACGCAACACCCGATGATATTGTTATGTTGATATTCTCGCCGGCATTCGATGCAGCTACCGGTGCTATTATGACGACTCTGTGTAATGGTGCTGAGCTGAGGATTGCAACCACCTCTGATTTCTTACATACTGCGACGCTGTGTACTATTATAGCGTGTACACCTTCTGTTCTACAAACAATACAAGATCCATCAACTTGTTTTAAGTTGCGGACTATTGTGCTCGGTAGAGAAGCGCCGCCTATTGCGTTGGTCCGCAAATGGGCAGAATCTTTGCCAACCTCTACCATCTACAATTTCTATGGACCAACAGAAACCACCATTGCTTCGCTTGTGGCACGGCTCCATGCTGATAAGCCAATCACTCTGGGACGTCCAATGTCAAATGGGCGTGTAATATTGCTTGATGGAGAAACCGAGTCTGATTACGGAGAAATTTGTTTAAGTGGCCCAGGCCTGGCCAGGGGCTATTATGAAAATGAAGCTCAAACAGCCGAAAGGTTTGTGTTCTGGCAAGGTGAAAGAATTTACCGGACTGGAGATTTTGGCCGATTGACAGATCATGGATTGGAGTTCGCTGGTCGAAAGGACAGTTTTGTCAAAAATCGCGGATTTCTTATAAACCTTGATGCTCAGGTGATCCCTATGCTTAGCAACAGCCCCAATGTCATGGCTGCTACAGCTTTCATGTATCGCGGCCGACTGGTAGCTTTTGTAACACCTGAAACGGTTGATGGCGTTACTTTGCGAAAGAACTTATCTCTAGATTACGACGCCTTTATTATACCGGATTTAATTCGCTCAGTGGAATTTCTTCCACTCACTCCCAACGGTAAGGCAGATAATCGTGCTCTGCAAGCGTTATTAGACGCTGAAAGCTCCCAAGCGGTTGACGGCGGCTTATTACAAGATATTTCTAGTACCAACTCAAAGATGGATATACTAAAAGCTGCGCTCTCCTTTGCTACGTCGATTCCACTATCAGATATAATGGATAACAGCTCCTTTGCGGAACTGGGTGGGAACTCGTTGGCAGGGTTGAAGGTATTATCGTTTTTACGAACAATTGGCTTTCATCTGCGGCTTAGCATGCTCTTTGATCTTGCAGATCTAGTTGCTATTCATGATGCCATAGAAAAGCTTGAGGAAGAAGGAGATGTAGCAGATCAAGCACAGACTCCTACTTCAGGGCCTTTGTCAACTCTTCAGGCCAAGATGATTCAAGCAGGGCTTCGAAATCCTACTGTCAATTATATGTTATTACGAATTTCTTTACCTCATACGGGGAAGACGCTGAGTGGTAGCAGATTCCAGTCTGCTTGGCGACGCGTGATTGAGCGGCACTCAATTTTCCGAACCACATTTAATCTGAAGGACCAATTACAGAAAGTGCAACCAGGACTTGATCTTGATTGGAGCAACGAGGAGACAACAAAAGATCAATTACAAAGAATTATCCAAGTCCGTTCCCAAGAGATGCGCAAGAAAATCTCCTACATTGAGCATGAAGATACCTTCGTCCCAATCTCAGCATACCGACTCATTATAGTTCCTAACGTCGGCTCTACGCTCTTATCTCTCGTACATCACAGTATAGCAGATGGTTGGTCATTCAGTGTGGTATTGGAAGAGCTTCGATTGGCCTTAGATGGCAAATCTCTCCCAGATCCTCCACAATTCATCAATATTGCCAAGACTCAAGCGCGACTACAGGAAGATGCCCAGGGCAACGCATTCTGGGAAGCGCTTCTGGAGGATAGTTTAACTCAGCCGCAACTAGCACTCCCAAAACCTCCCTCTGATACCCCAGCGGCCGACTGGTCTAAGAGCCTTCAAGTTAGCCTTAGCTTCACGCCAGAAGAATTGGAAACTAAAGCACGTCTTCGTCGAATTACACCGGCAACGATAATCTACGCAGCATGGGGTCTGGTTCTATCAAACTACAGTTTTACTGATCGGGTGGCATTTGGCGCAGTGTTTTCCGGAAGAAACATTGATACGATGAATGTCGCCTAAGGCAAAGAAGACGGGTATTCTCTATATGAGGGGAGTAATAGGCAACGGGTTTGCCACTTGCATCAATCATCCTACCCCTGCTCTTCTCTCTTACGCTATGGATGACGAAGCTGGATATAATTTCGAATATTGGTGAGCCGACAATGTTACATACGTAAGAAGGTATGTAAAGCACGTTTGTGAGACGAAGAATGTGATGGGCTCGGGATCCTCTAATATTGGGATCTTTTTTGAGGGGCAGGTTGACCGTTCCAACGCCAACAACAGAGTCTCTCTGAGAACTAGTATAAGACGATTCAGCGGTGCCTGAAAAGACCGTAAACTCGGTGAACCACCTCCTATCATTACAAACACTGTTCGAAGCAGTCAGTTTTGCCACGCAAGATACATCTAAAGCTTTGGGAGCAACCCACTGTACGTTGGAGTTGTTGGAGAAGACCCAGTCAGGGCTGAGGCCCTCAGGTGAATCATGCCATGCCATGGCAGGTTTTGAATGAAGTGGGCTTTTGGAGAATAGATGTAAATGAATGTTTGATGTCGTTGATTGCAGATTTTCTTTAGCGGTTCAAGTTAAAGCTGATATGCGGGTTCGGCGGGGTAGGCTAAAGGCGGGGTGGCTTTCAGGTACCAGCAATCTCGAGTGACGTTTTACGATGTATGTGCATTGTTGTAATCGGTAATGAAGCGAATCTCTATCCCTCTATCCTCAATACTTTTGAAAGAATTAAGGGACAGACACTCCTTTGGCCACTTCAGCGCGCTGTGCCTACCAGACATCAATGGTATCACATCTACCTATTTTAGTCTATGTAGCCGGCTCCGCGGCGAATGGATACCTGTCACCTCCACCATTGTCTTGGATTTTAATGGGCCTCAGTACTAGTTACTGATCGTCGGTGCCATCAATTTCACTGCTTTAGTTGATTCTGCTAGACTGTATATGCACAATTGTGGGCTTGTTATCGTGACTTTGGCTTGCCTTGATCAAGGCCTGGGTCCCACGGTTTGTTCAAAGATACATTTGTCAGGGTTTGAGATACAGTGCTGCTCAAGGTAATCAGCAAAACAGTGTTGAAAGTGGCAAGAAGAGACATCTATAGTCGAAAAGGGTATTTATGTCCCTCTCTATGCTCCTCAGCAAAGCTGGCGTCGAGACCTAGTGGGAAACCGATAATGGCGTTCTTCGGCCAATAATTTTGAAAGTAAAGAAAATCCCGCAATGTACTTCAAGTTTCATAGCGGGGCTTATAAAAAGCCTAGTTGTTCGAGTAGCCATAACTGATCAGTGACCCATTTCACCATAATGCTGACTGGGTCCCTTTGTAGTTTTTGAACAATCTTGAGACGCAGAAGTGCGTTCTTCATACAGTACACTCCGTCCATTTGGCCATGACCAGCATGTTATACAGTACTGTATCTCTCCTGACAGAGAATATCTTCATGTTGCTAGCGCCGGGATTATCCTTTTGGATCCGGGCCGCAGCTTCAGTATATTTTATACATATCCGGTCCAGATCAGCCAGATAATATCACCAGCAATTTGTGTGCACAAATGCTCCTTCAGGGAATGCTAGATGAAACGCCAGATAGATGCGGGATTATCTTCTTCTAATGGCTCGTCTTATCCTTACTTTTGTAACATTGTTATCAAGAGTTTGCCACAGCATGCCTAGCTCATGAGAACCCAGCCAAAGCATCGCCAGCATCTGTCCAAGTAGACTATACTCAACATGCCAGTTCATGAGATAGTCTACGTGAAAGGCATTGATTTTCTATGCTTAGATGCACTTTTCAGGGTGATCGGTAACAGCAATCTATATAAATCGTCGGACGGTTGATCAATATCCGGAATCTCCACACCACAAACACAACATTTACCCAGAGGTGTTCCTATGCTGCGACATACTGTATAAATCAAGCCAAAGAAGCGCTTATTTAGCATTACTTCTAAAAGAACTAAATTGTGCTCTTCACATATATCACATTATGCTTCAGAGTAGTTTCAGAATGTTCTAAATTTATCTGCCAGTCGCTAAAATGGAACACAGTCTAAAATTATCTACTTGTTTCACCAAATCTAGGCTAACGATCGTAAATATAGCTGACTGCTCGCAAGGGTTTCCTCGATAACAACATCGATGCGTCAGAGAACGAGTGATTATTAGCCAGCCACACTATTGCGATATAAAAAATCTCTCTATGATGAGATCTCGCAAGCTACTCTACGAATGGAAGCTCAGAATCGGTGTCATCGTGTCTACCACGGACAAATAGATGTAATTGCTAGAGGTTTTGCAAATTATCGCCGTAACAGTTTATCTCGCTCTTGGATACTGCAGAGCTGTGAGGAATACCAGACAAAGCTTTTTTAAACACATGGCGGTTTAGAGAAATATAGAATGCTTAATATATACATAATAAAAAGAAAAAAAAAAAAAGCTAGCCTCTATACATGAAGGTCCAGCTAATATTAAATAAGTTACAGTGATACCTCGCTTGCGCTATTTACACTTCGTGCACTGACTTCGTGCGCTGATTTTCCATGCGCTTCTTGCATCCTTACCAATCTGGCCTCATCCTCATCGCTATACCGAACCTCATACCTTGTCTCAAGTTCAATCCCATTATGTTCTGGGCGACTTTGAGATTTGGCGGCAGAGACCAGTGTCTTTGCTCGACTGTTTGCATGATCTGACTTGCCATAGCTGTCAGGGTAGTTTTGGTAGCCACTCCTCTTGTGCGATGATCCGCCCAAGATGGGGAAGAGACGGATCAAGAACAATCGAATAGATGGCAGGCAGGTACAGATAATACCAATATTAATCTCAACAGTGGACCAGATAGAGACGTCAACTTGGTCGAATGTGGGATTGGCGGAACTACCAAGGTTCACAAGGAACTGGAGTCGGACAATACTGACAACTGTGACACTTGGGTTCATGTTAGACAAGAGGTTGTCAACTGCCGCTGTGAGTATATACTTACAAGGTACCAACAAGGAGCATGATTGCTACGCCGACCTTCTTCTTCCAGTGGAGGTTGAGGTTGCGGACTTGCCACATGGGGATTGCAATCATCCAGATGTCCAAGGCGATACTGACTGCTGCGTTTGCCCATCCGATAGCATTACTGTTGAGACTGTTCACTATTAGCTAGGTGATCCAATGGAGTGATAGAAGTTATAGAAGAGCCTCGACATACCATTTACCCTTGTGCTGGCCGTCCCAGCCTGTCCAGAAAAAGCTGATTGGGGTACACTGGAAAGCCGCAAGAAGCATAAACGAAAAGCCAAAGATACCATTAAAGACAACGGTGCCCCACAACAGTTTCCTGGCCGGTCCTGGGAAGATTTGAAGATAGAAGAACAAAAGCGTCATCTTCAGAAGCATAACCTGGGCAAAGTATAAAATCTCGAGGGTGTAAAAGAATACTCCGAACCGAGTAATCATATCGAACGGCAATGTCCAGATGTCCTTGCCCTCTCCATTTCCACCAGTGCCTCGAACGTTCATTACTGAAGAAGGGATACCACATGCGAGCGTCACGAGAATGGCATAGTCGTCCGCAGCGAGACCCAGTCTCAGGCCAATCTTGGAGCCGATACGCAGGACGACGATAAAACCGGCGATGACACCGAGCACGATGGTGACATTGGCGAAGATGGGAGTCTTGTTGCGGATGGGAACACCACAAAGTGTGTTTGTCGCATTTTTGGTGGCTATCAATGAAGTGTTAAACAGGAAATTCCCCTTTGAAGTAATGTAGAGAATGTGCATCTGGCAGGCAACATACTTAAGGACTCCCGGACCGTACAGGTACCTGCGATGCAGATTGCCGATGTTGATTGAATCGTCTCGCTTTCACAAGTACACTTCACATCGGTTGGACTGCAGGTGGAATTCGCAACTGCCGACGCAAGACATTTTTGCTAATCTTTTTAGTACAAACTCAATAAAAAGGAAGGAAAAAAGAAGCAAAAAAAAGACAACATACTGCACATAGCGGCAACGCGGCAAGGGGATTGGCAGCGGCGGCGGCGGCAGTCGAGTTCTCAGCTGCCGAGCTGTCCGCTGCTAATGCCAAAGAAAAGGCTCCGAAGAGCGCCAACAAGAGGTAAGATAGCAACCTCATTGTTATTCCTGATCCCCGGTTTTGACTTCGAGATCAAAGAAATCTTTCGACCAGGTAGAGGGGAAGAGGCCAGGCGTCACCTAAGGGCGAGCAGAGTAGACATATACATGTACTCTTGAGGCACGCCAAACCACGCAGTCCTTGTGTCTGCTTCAACTACACGGTATGTTTCCAAAACTACGGCGCCATCCCACCCCCCTTTATGTCACAGATGGGGTAATACATATACTAGTAGTAGCTGTTAACGTCGGCATTCGCATTCCAGTTAGCATATCGAAAGTAAGAGCCTAGTATAATTAATACGCAGCATTAATGCCTTAAGGGACGGGCCTAATTCAGCCTTCGACCTAGCCTCTACGACGACTCTGCACTAGCATATCCCACGTAAAATGATAGAAGTCCTGCAAAAAGCAAGCACTTTACAAGCTAAAATGCCATTCCCACGTGCATTACTCGTACTAGAGAAGCCCAATAGTCTGGTTGAAGCCTGCATTAGTTATAAATGCCGAGTTATTTGGGGTAATATGGGATATCTAAGCGAGGTGAGGAGGCACTCTTGCAAGGGCGTGCAAGGGGAGAGAACGTGATTAATCGCAAAAAAAAATAGTTAGCTGATAGAAATCCCCGTCGCATACAGGCCCCCCCTGATAAGCGGGGGAGAGAGAAGAAAAAAACTAGGGAACATGACTGGGATGTCATTCATAACTAACTTCTGCAAGCCTCAATATTTTAGCGTCCGCCCGAAGCAGGCTATAGGTCCCGAGCCCTAAGCTGTATTCAATGCTAGAGAGACACTAAACTCACGGTACGACGCTGAAGATTCCCCGTGAAACGCTCGGTGGAGTTGTGCAATCTGCAGCAGGAGAACTCCTGAGGCCCTGAAATTCAGATGACAGGCTGCAGGTGCGTGGTTCAAACTGAAGATGCATGAAGACTTGTCAGATTAGACACGTGTAGTTTCAAAATTAACTCGAGTTGCTTCACCGAGTCTGCGGTTCCGCATAATGCATGTGAGAATTAAATCCCCTAAAGCTAACTCTATTGCCATGCTCCGAGACTTGGCTTTTGCTTGGCTGCGTCTGGAATGCTGTCCCTCAGGTACATACAGTTAAGGTACCATCGTTACAAATCATGATGCACGAGTCATCTACAATACTGTACGTCGCACAGTATACCGGATATATCAATAACACTGAAGGATTCCTTTCATCAACGCCTAGTTGGCGCGAGAGTTACAAAAAGGATAAATGCTCGGCTCTATCCAAGTTTCTCTCTTTCCATAACCGCTCCTAGAGGTCTTTGGATACGACCCAGGACGGGCCCCTCGTGTTATAGTTCCTCTCGGGGCTAGAGGCCGTCTCCGTTAGCTTCCGAGACCTTCCCTTTCGGTCTGCCGGGCCTCAAGTGTCAACACAACACCATTAAACCCACCAAAAAAAAAAAGGGAAAAACCAAACTAACTGGGCCGCCATAGCAATTATTGGTATTGCAAACACCGGCTTCCGCGTTTGAATCAATTCTTCGCTCCCGCAATTCGGAAAGCTGTCAGCAGCCCCGGATCTTCGTGCAGAAGGAGATCTGCAAAAGATCGGCGGCGCTATGGGAGCTCGCGGCCCATGATGATCTTCTCATTCTTTCTCTCCACTGGAATCTCATTCGGAAGCCGGAAATCATCGACGCTAATATTTCGTGATAAACCTGTCAACGTTGACTGCTATAGCAATCATTATTCATATTTAAAAATCAGACACCTGGATTCCCACGGGAAATCCGGCCAAGTACTAAGATTAGCTAAAGGTCACTATTTTAGTAGTTATGTGCACTCTTTGATTTTCTCGCTTAGGATTTTCTCAATGGGAATGTTAGGCTATCGGTGTTTGACATTAGTCATTCAACATCGGCAAACCATCTCGTAATCTCGTATAGCCGTTTACCTTTGTCTTTTTATATCATCTAGTGTCGCTTAGTATGGGAAGTAAAGCTGAACATTGACCCTAGATTTGTTGACATGGACATGGGCCTGACAGTATTCTGTGGTATATTTCTGCACTCTGTGCTTGATCATTCTAAACCAGCCAATTGAGGCAGTCCTTTATCGTCGACGGTTATTATCCCACCCAAGGCCGGATCTTGGAATTAATAAGAACGAGCAAGTGATAAGAACTGTGTCCATTGCCAGTATATATGTATCTATATCAGGAAACTGTCCCAGCAGTGGTTCTTTGATATCATGCAAACCCCATACTCTAGCCTCGTAGAAATGCAGCACTTAGAATCCTTTCAAAAGTAGGCCACCCTTTTCTTCAACGTTGTTATGCGGACTAGCTAATAAGATAAATAAACATACTGCCGCAACGTGGTCGAGAACTCAATCAAACCACGATACCGGCATGGGGGTTCATCCCTGGCCCAGATGCCAAGGGAAGCATGACGGGCGCGGCTGGGGGTGCAGGGAATATTTCGAGAACTGATCTAGGGGGGATGAGATATGGCCCGAAGAGGTTGCAGCCAGGGGATAAGAGCATATCCGGCTTCACACAGAAAGATCTGGAATGAACCGTCAAAGGTGCGCGGGC
This sequence comes from Trichoderma evansii, assembly GCF_050947405.1. Classification (NCBI taxonomy): domain Eukaryota; kingdom Fungi; phylum Ascomycota; class Sordariomycetes; order Hypocreales; family Hypocreaceae; genus Trichoderma; species Trichoderma evansii. The sequence continues at coordinate 462,834 of NW_028145191.1, read as the reverse complement.
ATTTGGATGGCGATTGGATCTGGCTTCCAAAATAAGACCTAGACGCAACCTCACCGGATTCTATTGAGTCAGGGGGGCAAGAAAAAAATTGGCCGATCGAAGGTTCAGCTGGCTAGGGCCAAAAATGTCTCCTTAGGAAGGCTGAAATGCGCGTTCTCCCCATCCATAATATCGCAAGAAAGCGGCCAAGATTTAGAGCCGGCGCAGCTTTGAGTATTCTCCCTTGCAGAAGGCTTCTGGAACATGACCTACGAAGTATTTATCTCATGCATCTATAAGGGCCCTCTTCAAGCCTCACATGATCATATTCGTGGGGACACATTTTGAAATTCGCCAGGGTGCACAGCGTAGGCATTTCTCGAATCGAACAATGGGGCCGTGAGAACCGTGAGGGCCATGAAGCGATTCTGCATGATACGACCAGGGGAACATCTCCTTGAGCCGGAGTATGTGTCAGCGGCATATTAGCAACGCGAGTTTACAACTTCGAGACATAGGTCTGCTTCTTAGTCTGGCAAAGTGCCCGCAACTAAGACTTGGCACAGACTTCCAAGGTTCTTAGCCTCTTCTCACCACGCGAGGCCACATTGATGCCGGTGAGGTGGACCTATCTAAAATAGGAACTGTTCCCATACGTACAAAAAGACCCTGTCTTGCCTCTTCAGCGCTGTGAATGTACGAGTGAGCAAGTGGCTAGCCACGGCGAAAGATCCCTGTCTCCACGATGGTGAGTGGGTTTTTGGTCTTATGGAGAAGAGCAATCTCCCAGTCTGTTGGGAAGTGCCACTTGACCTTACCAAAGAACGCAAGAAGTCTACCCCACGTAGGGCCAATGCCTCCGAGCAGCCGTAGTAAAAAGGCCATCGCAGGCAAAGCTGAGGATTTGAAAAATTTTAGGCCATCAGCTGGCTCCATCGTCTGGTGTCCAGTAGCTGAATTACTGCCGAGCTCCTACGCTATAAAAATCTTGGCGGCCTAGGCGGGAAAATGGCAAGGGCATCATTCGCCTCCATAAAGCCTTCAGAAACGAAGCGGTATAAACTAGTGCCACCATCTACATCATGGGTGTGTGTAGCCGACCTAGCCCCTGGCAGCTGCATGGAAAGGGGTTGGCTCGCATGCCTTTATCGTAGATCGGGCTTGGCCCCAAGACGGGCTAAGCACCAATTCGGTCTCAGGTCATGGAGCGATGCTACCATAGCTGAATTCGGTGCATCTCCGAGGACGGCTGAAGAAACCCAGGAGGGCTGCGCCGCACGTCCGCAATTGCTACTGTAACGAACTGTCAGGTACAGCAGAGAGGCGAAAAACAAAAGAATGGCCTACGTCTACTTGGGATTGAGCCGAGATATCCATGTCAAGCTTGCAACTGGCTGCCCAATGCCTACAAGTGCGAATTGTAAGCGATTTTTAGAGAGCACAGTGGTTGAAAATCTCATCAGCGCTAGGAAGCCATCAGTAGAATTAGAATATAATTGAACAAATACGGCAAAAACAGCATCTTGGTAATCCAATCTACTACCGGTATAAACTCCGTATATGAAGAAGCCAAAAGACGGTGGATTGGAATGCTAGTGGCAGTGACACGACACACCGTTACTAGTGCCACACGTGTCCGGCACGATTCTGCTGGCTAACGGCACAGACTTCTCGTCTCGTCCCAATTGTCGCGGACTTGGCCGTTGGACAGACCACTACTCCACCCAACCGAGGCATGATTCTACTATACGCGGCACGCCGGGATGCTACTCTCACCTGTTATACAATCTCCGGGCTCCAACGTCTCCATAGTCGATAGTATGCAATAGATTTATCCACAAAACCGTACGTATATACTGTCGGGCAACGACACATCGCTGGTCGTGATAACTTCTTGCTCAATCTCGAGTCTCACCAAGCCATTGCGACGCCTAGGAAAATACACGGCGCCTAGGAGATACACAGAAAGAAAAGATGAGACTATCGCTCGCGGCCACGGTCGCGCTGCTGGCTTCTGCGCACGCACAGACAGCTTCCACAGACGCTACGACTGCTCGCCCTTCGACATGCCGCGTTCTTCCCGGCGATGCTGCATGGCCATCCACTGCCTCATGGGCCGCGCTGAACAAGACACTCGGCGGTCGCCTTATCGCTACTGTCCCTCTCGGAACACCATGCCACGACCCGGAATATAACCAGGCCGTTTGCGCGAACTTGCAAGCCGCTTGGGAGCTGCCGCAGACACAGTTCGTACATCTAGTTTCTGAATGCGCGACGAATGGAGATTTAATAGGATGTGATATATAGCTACGTGACGTCGTCGTCGGTCATGCAACCCTTCTTCGCCAACCAGAGCTGCGATGCCTTCACCCCCGAGTCACAGCCTTGCCTTCTGGGCAACTACGTCAGCTACGCCGTAAACGTCTCATGCACCGCTGATGTGTCCGCCGCCCTGGCATTCGCTACCAAGTACAACATCCGCGTCGTTGTTCGCAACACTGGCCACGAGTAAGTCGATTTCACTTTTGATTTTGCAGCATTGTCGTTGGAAGCATAATGGGCTGATAATTCTTTCCATCTAGCTTCTTTGGCCGTTCTACCGGTGCTGGTGCCCTGGGCATCTGGACCCACAACCTGAAGAACGTCAGCGTTCAGCAGAACTACTCCAGCAAGTACTACTCTGGCCCTGCGATCACAGTCGGTGCTGGTATCCAAGGCTTCGAGATCCTCGAGGCTGCCCACGCCAATGGCTTTGTCGCAGTCACTGGTGAATGCCCTACCGTTGGTGTCGCCGGAGGTTTCACCCAGGGCGGTGGTCACTCTGCTCTCAGCACCCAATTTGGTCTCGGCGCCGATCAGACTCTTGAGTTCGAGGTTGTCACTGCTGCTGGCACTGTCCTTACTGCTTCTCCTTCCCAGAACAGCGACCTGTACTGGGCTCTGAGTGGAGGCGGTCCCGGCTTCGGTGTTGTCACTTCCATGACCGTCAAGGCCCATCCCGAGACTGTCGTCGGTGGTGCTCAGATCGATATCTTTGCCGCCTCTACCACCCCCGAGCTCTTCAACCAGGTCATTTCCGAGTTCTATGCCATGATTCCCACCATGATTGATCAGGGAGCCATGGTGGTTTACCTTATGAACAACCAGATCCTCGAGGTCAAGCCGATTACCGTCTGGAACTCTACCGCCGACTACGTCGAGAACACTATTCTCGCTCCTTTCACCGCTTTGCTCACCCAGCTCGGAGTTCCCGCGACCATCAAGTACACCGAGCTTTCGTATTTTGACCACTACGCTACCTACATGGGCCCTCTCCCCTATGGAAGCCTCGATGTCGGTGACTTCAACTACGGCAGCAGGCTGATTCCCCGCAGCGTCATCGTCAACAACAACAACGGTCTCCAGGCCGTCATCCAGAACCTCACCGCCGCCGGTGTCGTTATGGCTGGTAGCTCCGCAAACTACGCTCGTCCCGCCGGCGTTAACAACGCAGTCCTCCCCGCATGGCGAAACACCACCATCCACCTGCAGATTGGCACTCCCTGGAACAACACCGCCCCATGGTCACAGATGGTTGCGGACCAGAACACCATTACCAACGTGTATATGCCTCAGCTTGAGGCTGTGACTCCCAACAGCGGTATCTACATGAACGAGGGTGATTTCCAGCAGCCCAACTTCCAGCAGGAGTTCTTCGGTTCCAACTACAACACCCTTCTTGCTATCAAGAAGAAGTACGACCCCAACTCTCTCTTCTGGGGCAACCGCCTCGTTGGCAGTGAGGCCTGGACCGTTGCTAACAACGGAAGAATGTGCCGTACTTAGAGAGCCCTTGATTGAGCGGAGGATGTTTGTATAAATAATTATTGTTAGTTGCATAGATGGAGCCAGCGTGAGCTACGGATAATAATTTTTTAAAGTTAATATAAAAAAATTTAAAATTTAAAACAGCCAAGACCAATCAGTGAAATAGCAGAAATAAACGAAAGGCCCCTTATAATTGAGGAATCCCTCTGGTTGTAAGGAAGTCAGTTTATGCACTATTTTCTTTCGCTTCACTATCATAATTTATTATATACATTTCTATTTCACTAGACACTCGATTGCTTGCTGTCCTTTTCGCTTCTTAATGATTGAGTAAGAGGATTTTTTTCTCGGGAGTCTATTATTCTTCAACAAGCCTCGCTAGAAGATTTACCCAATGTGGGTTCTATGGTGAAGAGCAATCCAACTTGACAGATACGAAGTACGTACCACCCATGAACGGACGAGCAGGGGTTTAGCTAAATAGACCGGGGCTCGGATTCATTTCGTCAATACCCGCGGTAGGCGCTTTTATAGCCATACCTCTGCTGCTGAGGCTCTGTGGCTAGCACATCGTCCTTGGTAGGGCTTTCGCCTAACCTAGAGGAAAATATATACCACGTAGTTTTCATATAATATCATTATCAATTGCAGTCGAAATTTCCATGTCTATTAAAGTTATATGCATATTTCTAAGTAGAGTAGTAGAGAATACAATTCCTCGCTACTTATTTGGCAAACTCCTACGTCAACGCAACTGGAGCATGCAGGAAGCCACTTTGTTCGTATGCAGTGGTTCTACTATTAAACACAGCCATTTATATCTTAGCTAAGGAAGCATGAACAAAGATAAACTGCGCTACAAACGATGAATGACAGCTCTTACAAAGGCGCTAACTTTTCTTTTTACCTGAATTTCTTCAAATTCTTGATAATTTCACACTACGCCAGCTTAATGTAGGCACTGCTATTCCATAGCTGAGATGCAGCAAACACAATAAACCTCGATCTCGCAAATCAAAAGGCATTGCAGTGAGAAAGAATGGATAATGATAATGGAAATACGTTGGCGCTTAAACGTCCTAAGTGTTCTGGTGCATAGCATAATCCACTCACAGAAAGGTTTCTTATGCTGCTATTGAGAATACGTGCATGAAGTTAATCCCCGTTATAGAACCAACGCACTTAAATTTCTAATTTTTCCCAAGTCTTGCGCTGTATACTACTGCCGTTTTTATCAGTGTGTATCGTATTTGAACATCTAAATAGAGTTTTTCTTCTCCTGCTTTTTGCTCAGAATGTAGACAAAGAGAAATTGGATTCAGCCCAGATATCTCTGGCGCTATAAGCTTGTCATCCCACAGATGAATTTCGTGGCCGAATTTTTAGTTTCGCGTATGCACCCCAGAAAGTGAAAGAAAGTGGCGTCCAATCTGTGCTCAGATAATGCTGCTTGAATCTGCAGAGGCACCTAGAACTGAGACAGACACAGCGGAATATTCCATGCATTAGTACCAGGCTATAGCGTAAAGTTATAGCGTAGTCCCAGGCTAAAGAAGCTTGAGCTTTGGCCGGGCGGCGTTACATAAGCTCGAGCCACTGTCTGAGATGCCTGCACGTGCCACCGCCTTATTATTGATGCTGTTTCATCAATGGGTCGCTTCAGGCTAATTCATCATAAACACCGAAAGGCTCCATCTCCATTGTTTCAACCCTCAGCAGTAATCAGGGCATCGTCCGATTTTTTGCTATTTTGCCGAGAGCGAGCAGGGACTTACAGGTCGTCGAGTCTTATGAGCAATTGCCTATTGGACATGGCACACTGAGCTGCCCACTATTCTCATCTGCCGTTCCATTTGATGTCTGCGACGTCACCAGTTGGGTACGCTTTCGTGGAGCAGTAAACCAACAAAAACCAGCAACCCAACCGATCAGCCGCCAGCAATGGCTTTTCTCGAGGATCCGCGTCTGCGCCAACGCTGGAACCAGATTGCACACGATGCAGAGGCCGTGACTGAGAATGCCGCCGCCGGCATCTGGACATTTCAGCATCACTACATCAACCCTTGTCTGGGTTCGATCCGAGGCGCCATTGATCAATGCACAGCGGTTTGCCTGGGCGATGCTGAGGAGCGCATTCGACGGCAGCGAGAGCGCGCCCGCGAGAGAGCAGAATACAGTTTTAATTTCTACGATGACTGGGATCGTGAAGAAGAGAGCGGCGGGCTGCTCGGTAACTGGGGCGGGGAAGACTGGGATCGTCTCTTGGCTGGCTCTGGCAGTCAGAGGAGACCCGAGACGGTTGACCACCAGCCACGCCGAAAGCGAGGCATGAGCTACGGAACAAGAGGTGCCAGAAGGAAAAACAGCGAGCAGGATCCTACCATTATACCCAGCACCCAGCCGATTGGCTTCTTAAGCAAGCTCCCTTGGAAGATGGGCGGCACCTTGCGATACAAACCTAGTGCAGCGGATCTGCAAGAGCACCCTGGCGCCAGAAAACACGAATATACCGAGACACAGCCGCTGCTGGGAGCGGAAGACGATTCGGATCATGGAGAACTACTACAACCGTCACGGTCAAGGAAGCGGAGCGGTACAACGGGATCAGGCGCAACGTCAGACTCTTATCGTTCTCGTGGTGATTTGTTTCCCAGCGATGGCGAAGGAGAAGAAGATGCAATAGCACTTGATGATGAGGTGACCTATGACATGATTAGAAAGGATGACAGGAGCAGTAAGAGTGGAAGAACGCCGAGCAGCAAAGGCAAGCGGCCGGCGTATACCGTCTCCAGAACAGTATCTAGAACAACCCTTGCTTCGGTTGGATCAAGAGAATCTTTGGGTCTTGGCCTCGCCATATTTGGAGCAGTACCGCAAGACTCTGCACAAGACGCTCAGCCCTTACCATCACTCAGAGACCTCGAGCTAGAAGAAGAACGCCTAGAAAGGGAAGAAGACGAAGAATTGGCAAAGAAGAAAGAGGCTGCAGCCCAATTGGCGCTGGAGCGAGGCTTACAGACAGAAGCAGAACCAAAGCCGGCGGATGTGGGAGATGACGAGTATATACATGAAGAGGAGCCACACGAGATTCACTTGGACGATGACGATGAGAGCGACGATGATGAGAGTGATGAAGAAGGTGCTCTTCACGATTCCGGGATATCCGGACATGATTTAGAGGCTCAGGCGAAGGATAGGATAACGCCCACTGTCAAGAGCGGCTTCATTCCTGCGCGGTTACCACATTTTGAATGAGGTATTGAGCGTAGCGCTGGCTTCACAGGACAATATGTTTAGCCTTCAACATATATATTATATTACTGACACAGATACCTAGATGTCGCTGATTAATTCTTGGGTGGGAAATGCGTATGATTTCTACTAGCAGCCTACCTGTGTGGTAATGAAATGACGCGAGCAGAGGGCAACAGATATGGACTGACGAATATGATGAATGAATGAGAAATGAATAACAATTTATATATATTTGTTTCCCCTTGGCGATATAAATGTGCTCTACTCGGAGTGCTTCGCGAAACGCTTGTCTACGGAGAAGCTTTCTGTTTGAGTACCTACCCACGATACAGTGTCTGTACCGGAGAAAGGTCGGCGTAATCAGACTCTGTTCTGTCATGTTTTCTGCTTGTGGTATTAGATAAGATGCCAAAAAGATTCGAGTATTAATATTTTATATCTACTTTCGGAGTATGTGGCACTCCTACTCCGTGGAGTTTCCACCTCATGCCGATTTGCGATGCCTCGGCATCGATCGCTTCCCCGCAAAGCGGCTGGTGCCGTAGCCGCTGCCGCTTCAGGGCCTGTAGCAGCAGTTGCTAGGCTAAAGCCCCCCGGAGTATAGGCACGGAGGGCCGATGGCTGAAGGGGGTTATTGAAGGTTCGGTTATTTCTTACCGTCAGCCGTCTTTCTTCACCTCATCCTTTTATGGTAATTTTGTCTCGTTTTGGACTGACTTATGGCTATTGTAGCAATTGGCTGCTCGATCCTATTTATTCCCATGTTTTCCCTCTCATAACAGCGGATCCAACTCGCGACTTGTACTCCATCTCTTTCAACAACCACCTCCATTCATAAACATGGCGCCTGCCGGACCCATCACGACCCCCATCACGACCCTGCTGGGTATCCAGCATCCCGTTATTCTTGCTGGCATGGCTCGCACTTCTGGAGGCCGCCTTGCTGCCGCCGTCTCCAATGCCGGCGGTCTGGGCGTCATCGGCGGCTTTCAGTACACGCCGGACCAGCTCCGCGAGATCATTGCCGAGCTCAAGGCGAATTTGAAGAGTCCCGATCTACCTTTCGGTGTGGACCTGGCGCTGCCGCAAGTGGGAGGCAATGCGCGCAAGACGAATCACGACTACACCCACGGAAAGCTGGATGAGCTGATTGACATCACCATTGACAGCGGTGCAAAGCTGTTTGTCTGTGCGGTAGGCGTGCCCCCGAAGCACGTCCTTGAGAAGCTTCACAAGAATGGCATCCTGGTGATGAACATGGTGGGACATCCTAAGCACGCGGTCAAGGCTCTGGATCTGGGCGTGGATATTGTGTGCGCTCAAGGTGGCGAAGGTGGTGGCCACACAGGCGATGTCGCCAACTCAGTCCTGATTCCGGCTGTAGTTGACGTGGCAAAGAGATACAAGCCACCCATGCTGAAGGGTTCACCGGCTCTGGTTGTTGCTGCAGGTGGCATCTGCAATGGACGAGGCCTGGCCAGTTCGCTGATGCAGGGCGCAGTGGCTGTCTGGGTGGGCACTCGATTCCTGGCCTCGGACGAAGCTGGATGCAGCGAAGAGGCCAAGCAGGCGGTGGTGACGTGTGGCTTTGAAGGCACTGAGCGAACGTTGGTGATGACGGGCCGGCCGCTGCGTATGAGGACAAACGGCTATATCCAGAGCTGGCATGACCGGCCAGAGGAGATCAAGAAACTGGTAGCGAAGGGAGTTATTCCATTGGAGCATGATTTGGACGAGGGTCGAGATATAGATATTCCGCATTTGATGGGACAGGTTGCGGGTGCGATCGACAAGGTTCAACCAGCGGGAGAGATTGTCGCGGAGATGGTGCAAGAGGCGGTTGACATGCTGAAGCTGGGAGGGACGTATTTGGGCGCGAAGAGCCGGCTGTAAGTGTGAAGATAGACGCTAATGTGTTATGCCATATTCCTCTTTTTGTCTATTAAGACAGTTTTAATGCAAATTATATGTTTAAAAGAAATATGGGCAAAAATGAAACAACGTTCATGTCCATTGATAACTGATGGAACGAAACTGTTTCGTTTTGCTGCTATCGGACGATCCCATCACCAAACACAAGTTTATGGTGGTGAGAGCGTGCGGCTTGGGCGAAGTAGTACGTACCTGTGGCTGGTGAACTCTTAGCGCAATTGATTCTGGTAAATGCTGTGGCGCAGCCCCCACTCTGGTGGAGACCCGTTTTTTTTCAAATCGCAGACTAACTTTTTTTTTTCTTATCGGTTCCTGATTGCTGGCGAAATATTTCTGCTGCATTACAAACAAACCTTCAGCAAAATACCCATAAACCACATCGTCAACCATGGCTGGCGCTACATTGAACAACAAGCGCAAGCGGAATCAGACCGATGCCGCTGCGGACAGCTCCAAAAAGTCAAAGAAGCTGAAGAACCCTCCCCCGGTCGAGGAAGAAATTGAGGAGGAAGAGGAGGACTCGAAATATGAAGATGCCGTCTCAAACCTCGAGCAGGAGAACGACAATGAGGATGGAGAATCAGATGAAGGCGAAGGATCCGATCTAGAAGACAAGGCTGTCGCCAAAAAGGCCGATGGCGATGTCATTCCTACCGATTCTGCGCCGATATTATCGACGCTGGCCGAGTCTGACAAGTTTGAAGATCTCAAATTATCCGAAAAGACCATGAGAGCAATTCAGGAGATGGGCTTCACAAAGATGACTAGCATTCAGCGCACTGTTCGTCCTCCTCTTAAAACTCCCGGCTCCAATGGCATCTGCATCTAGTGATTTACTAACATTGCCTCCCATACAGGCCATCCCACCTCTTCTCGCTGGCAAGGACGTCCTCGGTGCAGCCAAGACTGGATCCGGAAAGACGCTCGCCTTCTTGATTCCCGCCATCGAAATCCTCAGCTCTCTCCGATTCAAGCCCCGAAACGGCACCGGTGTCATTGTCGTGTCTCCCACCCGAGAGCTTGCGCTCCAGATTTTCGGCGTCGCACGCGAGCTGATGAAGCACCACTCACAGACGTATGGTATCGTCATTGGAGGAGCCAACCGAAGAGCAGAAGTCGAGAAGTTGACCAAAGGTGTCAACCTGTTGATTGCTACTCCCGGCCGACTGCTCGATCACCTTCTCAACACCCAATTCGTTTTCAAGAACCTCAAGTCTCTGATCATCGATGAGGCCGATCGTATTCTGGAAGTTGGTTTCGAAGATGAAATGAGACAGATTGTCAAGGTGCTGTCAAACGATGACCGACAGACTATGCTCTTTTCTGCGACACAGACAACCAAAGTTGGTGAGTATTTTCTACCAGGCTGACTCTGTCAATGATTTGAACTTAGATGGCTGACTAAAGTGTGATGTACAGAGGATTTGGCCAGAATCTCTCTGCGACCCGGCCCCTTATATATCAATGTCGATGAGGAGAAGCAGCACAGCACAGTCGACGGCCTGGAGCAGGGCTACGTCCTGTGCGAGGGCGACGAGCGATTCCTACTACTATTCTCCTTCCTCCGAAAAATGCAGGCCAAGAAGAAGAAGGTCATTGTCTTCTTCAGCAGCTGCAACTCCGTTAAATACTACTCTGAGCTTCTGAACTACATCGATTGCCCGGTGCTCGATCTTCACGGCAAGCAGAAGCAACAGAAGCGAACCAACACATTCTTCGAGTTCAGCAATGCGCCTCACGGTATCCTCATCTGCACTGACGTTGCTGCTCGTGGTTTGGATGTGAGTATTTTGTTGCCACTGGAAAGAAACAAAGGCTGAAATACTGACTGGTAAAATCTAGATTCCCGCCGTCGATTTCATTGTCCAGTTTGACCCTCCGGACAACACCCGTGACTACATTCACCGTGTCGGACGAACTGCCCGTGGTACTGATGCCAAGGGCCGAAGCTTGCTTTTCCTTCAGGTAAACTCATCCTCTATCGCATATCTATTATTAGACTTTTAGTCACTAACATATCCATAGCCCAATGAAGTCGGTTTCCTCTCTTACCTCAAGGCCGCTCGTGTCCCTGTCGTCGAATTCGAATTCCCGCGAAAGAAGATTATCAACGTCCAGTCTCAGCTCGAGAAGCTCATCGGAAAGAACTACTACCTGCAGCAGAGCGCCAAGGACGCCTTCAAGGCCTACCTCCACGCCTATGCCAGCCACAGCTTGCGGTCCGTCTACGACGTGCAGAAGCTGGACCTGGTCAAGATTGCAAAGAGCTTTGGTTTCTCTACACCTCCCCGAGTAGATATTCAGCTGGGAGCGAGCATGGGACGGGATAAGGTGCAGGCGAGGAGATCGTACGGTAGCCAGCCGAAACAGGTGGGCAAGTACAAGAGGGATAAGAAATATTAGAGATGTAATTTATTTATAAGGCGTGGTATATAAAAGTGGGAATAATACGGCGTATTTTGTTTATCAGAACTCGTTGCTGAGGAATCTACGTATCATTGCTTGAGCCGAGGTGCCTGATCTTGAAACTGTACAAGACCAAACTGAGACCTTTGAAGTCATTGAGACAGAATCATCTGTATTTCTCATCCAATTCAAATTTAATATTCTACTTTCGGCTTTAATTTAGACTTTTATTCATTTGAGCCTAAAAATTCTCTTTCTTTTGCCAAGGCTTGGGTGGACTATTATGCATTATGCGCATACTATTTGCTGCATGTGGCTGAGTTCCATACTAACGTAAGCAGTAATTTGCAAAACATCACCCAACGTCGGATGTTTCGCTGATCTCTTCTCTCATGCATCTCCCCCCTATCAAGTCAATTGGTTTCGGCGCTGCTGGATTTTATTAATTGAAGCGTTTGTTTTCATGTGTGCACACCAGTTAATCAATTAATTCATAAAAAGAGCTTTCTATTGGAGTAGACCTCTGACGTCACAATCATGGAAGCTCACGATACAGTCGTCTCATCCATATCTGCACGCGTCAAGCACTTTCATCAACTGCAGAAGCCCTTTCGCATCTACCATGGCGCCACCAACAGCACGCGTCGTACTCACCGGAGCTCAGACAACACAATTGACACCAGCCAGCTGAACCACGTCCTCTCTGTCGATGCCGCAGCCAAGACGGCCGTCGTGGAGCCGAACGTGCCGATGGATCTTCTCGTCAGTGAGACGCTGCGCCATGAGCTGGTGCCGCCGGTGGTGATGGAACTGCCAGGAATCACGGTTGGAGGTGGATTTTCGGGGACTTCGGGTGAGAGCAGCTCGTTTCGCTATGGCGCGTTTGACGCGAACATCAATTGGATTGAGATTGTGCTGCCTGACGGCGAAATCGTGCGGGCGTCAAAGACGGAGAGGCAGGATTTGTTCTGGGGTGCAGCATCGGCGTTTGGAACTCTGGGAGTGGTGACGTTGTTGGAGGTGCAGCTGAAGGAGGCGAAGAAGTATGTGCAGCTGGAGTATTCGCTTGCCTCGGGGGCAGCAGACATGCTGAAACGAGTTCAAAAGGCCTGTGATGTGCCAGAAAACGACTATGTAGATGCCATTGTCTTTGCGATGGATACAACAGTTGTTTGCGTGGGAAGATTGACGGATGAGCTGCCAACTGGAACGAAGCCAGTTGGCTTCCTCGGCCGCAGCGATCCTTGGTTCTACACACGGGCCAAGGAAGTCGTGGAGCGCCTAAAGACGACGGGGTTGGGAAATGTGAAGGAAATGCTAGTCACCGACTACGTCCCCTTGGAAGATTATCTCTTCCGATACGACCGCGGCGGCTTCTGGACTGCCGTGTATGCTTACCGATACTTTATCACGCCCTTCAATAGGATCACCAGATACATCTTGGATTCCTTCATGCACGCTCGCGTCATGTATCGTGCCGTGCACAAGAGTGGTCTTGCAGACTACTACATGGTCCAAGACGTTGGCGTTCCGTACGACAAGGTTGTCGAGTTCCAAGCCTGGCTGGACAAGGAGCTGCACATTTACCCTCTCTGGATCTGCCCATTGCGCATCCGCCGCGACGACCCAGATTCAGGACACGGCTTGCACTCGGAATTTGCGAACCCAGATGTTCCGGATTTGATGAACTTTGGTGTCTGGGGCGGTGTGAAGGGCAATCGCCGAGAAGTCATCGAAAAGAACCGCGCGCTGGAGCGTAAGGTACAGGAATTAAATGGCAAGAAGTGGTTGTATGCGCATGCATATTATACCGAGGAAGAATTTTGGTCGCATTACGACAGGGCGTCGTATGATGCGCTGAGAAAGAAGTACAAGGCTGAGTATCTGCCAAGCGTCTACGACAAAGTCAAGGTTGATGTGGAAGGCGAAGAGAAGGCGCGAAACGCGACGTTCGCCTCGAGAAGTAAAGCCGCATTCTGGGATCTTTGGCCATTGGCAGGGTTGAGAGGCTTTTATAGCGCGGTTAAAGGTGGTGATTATTTGCTGGCAAAGGACAAGGGCAAGAAGAGTCAGGAGACTGCATCTGCTGTGGCGGAGACGACGCCAAAGACTAACTAATATATAATAGATTTTGTATATCTTGGAGACGGGATGTAAGATACCCTTTGTAGCTTCAGAATGGAAAGATGGAGCTTACTAGACTTTGAACTAATGCTGTTTATTTTGTTTTCGTATAGATAGTAATTCGACATCCATTATACACTTTGATGATCCATATTCCCGTCATTATTCTTACAATCGATCAAGTATGATGTGTTCTTCTTCCTTTGTTCCTTTCTTCTTTTCAATGACTTCATTTTGATAGTCCTGGGCATAGCAGACAGACTTCTCTCTCAGTCATGTCGAAAACTGCCCATCTCCGTCTTTGTCCTCCCACTCATCTCGCCAAGTGTCTTGTCACGCTGCCTGATCGCCTCTTCCTTGTCCTTCATGAAGAAGTTGTAGCCAATCAAGGCGGCGAGAGCGGCACCGCCAATGGCCATCCTATCTCATGTTAGTTCAAATACGACATTCAGGTCTAGACAACTTTGGAAACAAAAGACGTACCAGTTACGCTTAGCAGCTTCGGGTCCGCCTGGATTTGGCGGCGGGGCCTGTTGTCCGCCGGGACCGCCGAGGTCGTCTTTGTGGCCATACGTAGTGGCCCGGGCCGAAACGGTGGTGCTGAAAGGGGCAACCAGAGAGCGAGAGGCAAAGGTTGGGCGGAGCGCCGTGCGGAAGAGAGCGGTGGATGTTCTTGCAGACATGGTGTTGAGCTGGTTTGACTTGTAGAATTGAACTGATTGAATATTGGATGTGAGAATTGGTAGCTGGAAAGAAGATGGTGTGCTGTAAATATGATTGTATGTCAGTGAGGGGCCCTTTTTATTGTCAAAGTGCCTGGATCTCCGATGACTTCAACCAGGTGGCGGTATGATGTGGGCATGACGTCCGGGCTGCGGGCAGTTGCAGCGCGTCCCGCAATTGACAGCGAATTCAAATAAAGAGCAATAGAAAAGGTAAGATGAGGAGAAATAACGGGTTTCTTAGATTGAGAGGTGATTGTGGCGGGAGTTGGGATTTAGAATGGATTGTTTTTGGCATGTTGGGTGGTGTGACGGCTGGGAAGGTGGGCTCATGACGTTTGGCGAGGAGGGGAGCTGGGAAAGATGGTTTTTGATAAGATTAGATTGTTTGATGACATTTTAGCTGCTTTTGTTCGATTATATTTTTAGTGAAAGATACACTAGGTCATGTTTTGTGATGTTATGTTGAATGTAGTTGTGGTAGCGACTTATAGAGCATGACGCTTCACTTACTCATTTAAAGGGTTATAATAAGTCACCACGTACCTACGTGAATCAAATGCTAGAGTTTCTCGATTGTTAAACTGTTTTAATTATTCAACAACTCGTAAAAACAAAATTAAAAGAGGGAGCATTTTATCGCCAAGACTGCTATCCGATAATTTGCTTCCCTTGGTGGAGGTGTTTTTCTGCAGGTTCATACCTCCAGCGAATGTTTGTATAAGCCAATTGGCCCCGCAAAGGACCGAAGCTCCGTACCATCGGCGCCGGCACCCGAGCCGGAATCGCCTTTACTTCGCCGGATAAGGAAAATTCTCCTTGACGGTACGGTGGATCGAAGAAGTGCCGAATTTGGGGTCTGGTCAGCCATTTGTATGATACAAAATATTGATGCAATGGGTCTGGCGTGGTTGTACCCATACGATGCGGTCGAGCCGCCCGAATGGGAATGTATTATACCCAGAGCCTAGAGTGAATAGACATGACTGCACTCTTCGTCGACTGGCTCTAGAGCAACAATCGTTCATGTATACCTAATAACATTCAATGAAAAATAGAACTCAAGCGTCTACATTTGATGTGAAGAAAGATATGATACTCTCTTTTGCCATTCCACTTCTTTCAAAGGCTATTTATTGTATTGTTTCCATATCCAAGATATTGCAGGTATCCTACGCAGAATCCATGCACCGGAAAATTATACAGTGCATCTTCTAGCTTCAGAATAATCGTCATCAGTTTTTAACCACATCAAGTGAATCGTAATGAGATCCATCATCCTGAAGAATATTCCCCATAGCCTATCCCCATAGCCCATCTTTCCTATCTCCAGATGCGTGAGAGCCGAGCCTGCCAATGAACGTCATTGGTACGGCTCAGTATTAAATTTCCTCATACCCACATCAGCCACCTCCATATTTTCCCGCCTACAAACTAAACGGTGACTAGCAGCCAATAATCGGTGGCGCTCTAAAAAGCCGTCGGCTAATTTCCCTTTCCCCAGCATTAGCCCCGACGGAAGTTGGAGATGCCAATCAGCGAGTGATGGAGTCCCTTTGAGACTCATTTGATAGGGAAAAGCTGGCTGCTGCGTAATTCAATTATTCGGATTATTACCCGCGTGAACAATGGTCAGCCTCGGGGCTATGTGTCCAATCTCAGCTCCTTAATTAGCGGAGATTTAACTCTCGGGTCGCCTCATCTCGAACGTTTATATATCGCCGTGAGCCGCAGCAGTTGAGAGATTCGTAGATTCTTCATTTTTCACTCTTTATAAACTCGCGGTCTTTTCAATTGTATTCCATTTTCCTTGGACGAAATGGGCAACTCAAAGTCCGTCTTGCGATCCTCATCCAAGTCCTCGGGCTCTCATGCGACGCAGAATGGCTTCGTGAACAAGAACTCTCAAAGCCCCCAGATGGTCCAGAAAGCGCCGCAGGTGGTAGCATCACCGCTACCACCGCCGCCCGTTGTCATAGATGGTAATTTAGCTCTGAAGGGCAAAGTCTTTGCCATCACCGGCGGTGCGAGCGGCATTGGTTTGGCCACTGCGCAAGTTCTCTCTAGACGAGGAGCAACGGTTTGCATTGCCGATGTAGATCCAGAAGCCATGAAAGCTGCCGAAGTCTATTTCACTTCACTGGAAGTTCCTCACATGGTCACAAGGGTGGACGTTTCCAAGAGAAAAGAAGTTGATGCCTGGATTGAGTCGATTGTGAAAGCGCACGGCCGGCTGGACGGTGCTGCCAACGTAGCAGGAGTTATTGGCAAATACCACGGCGTCTCACCAGTTTCGGAGCTCGAAGACGACGAGT
The DNA here is from genome assembly GCF_050947405.1 of Trichoderma evansii. Lineage (NCBI taxonomy): Eukaryota > Fungi > Ascomycota > Sordariomycetes > Hypocreales > Hypocreaceae > Trichoderma > Trichoderma evansii. Next base: position 446,294 of record NW_028145191.1, on the reverse strand, counting down.
GGGATAAAATTATCGGCGTCAATCTCACCGGAACCATGTACTGTATGAGAGCTGAGCTGAGGAATATGAACGACCGAGGTTCTATCGTCAATGTTTCTTCTATTCACGGATTAAAGGGTGAGTTGTGCCCATCACATCGAAGGGGCCATGAGACAGTTATACTAACACAAAAGTGATAGGCTTTGCTAAACATGGAGCATACGATGCAAGCAAGCACGGCATTGTGGGCCTCACACGAGCAGCTGCGCTCGAGAATGGAGAGCGAGAGATTCGCGTCAACAGCGTTGCTCCAGGCGCCATTTACACGCCATTGATGCAGAAGAACTGGGATTTTGCAGGCCGTCCCAAAGACGCTGCCTTTGACGACCCCACGGCCTTCCAGCGACAAGGCACAGCTGAGGAGACGGCAAACGTGATTGCTTTCCTGTTGGGACCGGAGAGCACATTTGTGAGCGGAAGCGTATACAAGGTAGACGGAGCCTGGATTTAAACACGCTGGCTGGTGCCATGGAGAAGAAAGAATCCCATGGGGAATTGGCCAAGTGTGGCTTTGCATTATATTGCGGCGTTACATTGCTGGTGGACTTTTATTGTTTTTTTTTTTTTTCTGATTCAAGAATTGGAGGGGCATTCTGTCTTTCGTTGATTATAGGAAAGTTCAATTGATATACCAAGTTCTTCATATGTAGTCAGGCTAGCTCATAGCTAGAAGAGACAAGATCTGATCTAATGCGTCTCCCGTCTTCTTATGGAATTGTTCCAGAATTATTAGACCAAATAGGCAATTCGGTAAGTTACCGGTTGCTCCCCGCCAGCCACTGAATAAAAATCATGACCATGGTTTCATTTGCTACGCAGCTCGGCCTTACTTTTACATTTCACTAATCATTTAGGCACCAAAGAGCAATCAATCCTGAAGCTGGGGCAACTCAAGGGCCAACTGACTCCACACTCGTTTTCAAGTTCCTACGTTCCCCGAAATTGCTACACACAATCAATTCAATTGCTAAAGTCAGTAAGCACCAGCATCCAGGCATAGTGCCAGAGTGTGCGTTCAAAGCGCAGCACTGGGTTACTTCGCGCTGTTCGTCCAGCCACTATCCATCTTTAACAACGAGGTGTGCTGTGGGATCAGCATCATGTGAGCCCGTAAAGAGGGGGACGAACCTCTCTCTGGTTGGATCATTATTCCGTCGGCACCAAATGCTGGTCGGCCGCTTCGCCGCGATCCACCATCTCCACAATCTTCATCATCCCAAACCTGGGGTAAGAAGCGGTCCTTAGCCGGCAAACCCCTGCAACTCTGACATTGAAAGGGACACGAGAAAAATAAATAAATAAATAAGAAAATAAAAATCAAGATACGGTGCAGGCACCAAGCCCTGAGCAATTAGCGTCACTTTAGTTTGGCCGAGGGCTTATGGAACTGGAGCAAATGGCTAAAGCCTCATGAATCGCCCAATCTCCCCGCATTTTTAGACTCGACTCCGAATCATGACAAAGTACTAAATGATACGGCATTTGCTCTCGTTTTGAAGCAAAACTATCTCAACCTGTCAGTCAAAGAATCAAAGCCTTGCGCGGCTCCAGTATCCGTCGGGTCCCCAATTCGCATTGCCCCCTTGGGTCTTCTTCCCCCTATTCTCTCTCTTGTATGTAGTACCACCAGCTATAACCACACGCCCGGAGATTTCACCAACCGGCCCCCATCTTTTTTTATGGTCTGATAGCGAGTGGATTCGATTCGGGAGCCAGGCCTGCGAACAGAGTCAGTCAGATATAGGACAGCACAGCAACACAAAAAGAGCCATGGCAACCGAAGCCGACGGTGAACAGCGGGATCGCCCTCAGCCTCTCGACGTCGCGTCTGGCCATCACCGCGGCTCGACGCCCGATGCGGAGCACGCCAGGCCTCGGAAGCGCACCCGAAGAGCGTGCGACAAGTGCAGCGCCTCGAGGACGCGCTGTGATGGAGAATAGTGAGTCTCTCATGCTATCAATTGGATCTTAGATCCTACCCGTGTGTGGCGTTGCTTCATTGATATCTATCATATCTGACTGACACAATCTCTCGTGTTAATAGTCCCTGTCGTCGTTGCGAAGGTAAGCAAAGTCTAAATCCTACTATCTGCCAACTACTATCTCTCGTGAGATCATTCTATGGTTCCCGGGGCTCCATTCCTGGATGGAGATAGTAACGGCCCCCAATCTCCACCCCCATGGTTTCATCCCACGTCATCTTTGTAATTTGTCATATCTAACATATTGCGTGTCTCTCTCTCCTCTATTTGAAGACTACGGATATACTTGTCGTTATAATCGAGAAGTCAAGAAACGAGGACGTCTACCGGCCTCAGCTACAGCCAACAATCACAACAGCAATGGCAGTGTCAGCAATCGGAGAGACTCGTGGGCTTCGTCAGCCCGACGAGGTAGCATCATACGACGTGACTCCAACATAGGACATAACGGCAATGGCAATGGCAATGGCAATGGTAACGGCATCTCGCGGGCATCTGTCTCCTCACCATCAGGCACCTCGCCCAGTATCAGCTCCAGCACGGCTGCACGACATTCACTCACTGATCAGGTGGATGTGACCACAGCTACTACCGAAGATGATCAAATCACTCTACAGGACGCTCGACAAGATGTGCTGCATGCCATCAGCCAGCCTTATCCTCAAAGTCGGCCAGCACCACCCTTGAGCGTTCCGTCACTCATCCAAGTCGGAATACAGCCGCCAATGGCCCCACGCTCCTCCATTAGCAATCCATTGTCTGTCAACGTTTTTGAAGGACAATTTGGGGATTCTGAAGTTGCTTTGTCTGACGGAAGTGTTGGTTATCCATCACCAGTCGAAAGGCGGTCCCATGCCGAAGCCGCCAACGCACGACAACACAGAGGCTCTTTCAAGTCAACTCCCAGTCATGAACGGAACCGAGAGTCATTCAGCACAAACAGCCACGATGCAGGGGGCTTGATGCTGGATTTCTTCCACAAGGCCCCAAACGACGACTGCTGGTACAAGTTCCTTGAGCCAATCTTGCCGTACATCCGCAACATCATTCCCGCCTCTGTTGCTTGCGACTTGCTGGAAATCTTTTTGACAGACCCGGGAAGTTCGCTGTTTCGCGTTGCGTCTCCGTATATATTGACCAGAGTCTTTCGCAAGAAGTCAATTACGCATCCGACCAACCCTCGATATACCACGCCTGCATTGCTTGCGACAATTCTGTGGTGTGTGGCGCAAACTGCTGATGTGATGATGCTGCATGTGCCGGGGACAAGGGCAAAGATTGTCAATGACCTGTATGATTTGGCGACATCTCTGATATCTGAACGTGACCCAGACCGTTGGCGACGAATTCATGGTGAGCCAGGCCTTACAATCCTGTTATAACTCAAAGGCTGGTAGTCCTGACATGATTTCATTCTTAGGTGGTCTGCGAGCAGAAAACGAGACTCCTCATCCTAGGATGCCCAATCCCGCAACAGTACCAAAAACTACATTAATAAACGAGCCGGCTGGCGAAATTGACGACGTCTTAACTTTCATCCTCCTCTCCATTGCCGTCTCAGGCTCCGATTTTAAGTCTGACTGCTACAAGTGGTGGTCCAAGGCGACGAGATTAGCCTTTTCTCTAGGCCTCAACCGAGAAGACGAGCAATGTGCTGGTCCCGTAACTCCATGCGCAAATCCCCTTTGTTCATGTCGAAAGGAGCAAGATGGCAGCTTGTACAATCTTGAGCATCGCGAGGAACGCCGGAGAGTCTTTTGGCTTCTATATGCTCTGGATAGGCATCTGGCCTTATCTTTCAACTCGGCTCTAACAATCCCTGATTCTTACTGCGAAGTTTATTGTAAGTATACCGAGTGAACCACTCTGCGTTTCTTAATTAACTAACCTCCTCGATTAGCCCCTCTGCCTGAAGCCGTATGGGAAAATCTCGACTCAATTCCGCTTAATGAAATGCCTATTCGAACAATTGGACCACCAACAACCGCCTCTGGATCTGCCTTTTTCGAATACTTCTTACCGCTCATGGCTATACTAGGAGATATCATTGAAGTCCATCACAGGCGTCGCCATCCAAGACTTGGAGATCTTGATGATTCGCACTCCGTATCTGTTATCCAAGGACTACTTACGACCTACGAATTGAGTCTTGCCGCACTTTCTCCAGAAGGAAACGACACTGGCATAGTTCCCCTGCCCATCCACACGCCAAAGGGCATAGTTGCTGGTATGCCGTCGAGGTCGTCCATGTCCCATCCGTATCCACCTTCTACAGCGCCATACAATGCAAGCGATCCCTCCAAAATGCGGCTAGCCAAGGCCTATAGTACACATATCCTTCATGTACTGCATGTACTTTTACACGGTAAATGGGACGCCATATCCATGTTGGACGATGGTGACGATTGGATCACGTCCAAAAGATTCAACGAGTGCGCATCACATGCCATTTCTGCGTCACAGTCTGTCTCGACCATCTTGACGATTGATCCAGAGCTTACGTTCATGTCCTATCTGTTTGGCATATATCTCCTCCAGGGAAGCTTTATCCTTCTTCTCTTTGCGGATAGGATGCCGCAGCTGGGCCCGAACGAGTCAGTAGCGCAGGCATGCGAAAACATCATCCGAGCGCACGAGGTTTGCGTTGTAACGTTGAGCACAGAATTTCAGGTATGAATAGTCCCGATCTTTGCAAAAAGTGAAAAAGCTAATATCGGTATAGAAAAATTTCCGTACAGTATTACGATCAACTCTTTATAGCGTTCAAGGAGCGGGAACAACGAATTGGGATGAGCATCGTTCACGAAGAAGAGCCCTGTCTTTGTATAGATGGACCAAAGGAGCTAGGGGATTGGCATTATAATGATCTGTATATAAATGAAAAGGGAAATGAAGCTAGAGAATGGCGTGATGAACTGGGACAAATATTTTCAATGTGGTCGTTTCTGAGTTGATACCCTAGTCTAATCGAATGTTTTAAACCAATTTACCTTATTGCATGTGATTGGAATCTCTACTCCTCTTGGCTTGAGGACATCTGAGATCAATTTAGCCGCCAGACAAGACGGAGATTTTATTTTCTCTCCGAATTACGTCCGTATCACTGCATATGCATGGCCTTGAAGTGCAATGTTAATCGCATGGGGTAGATGTGGAGAAGAGATATTCATGGGGTTAGAACAGATGTCAGTGGCAGCCACTGACAAATGAGGCTGTCGTGGGAGCGTGTAGAAGGGCTTTATGCCGACGGTTATTAATTACTGGTTTAATGTACGGGGAAACTTCAGATGACTTTGGACATATACATGTATAGATTAGACTTAAAGTAAGACAAGATCTGCTAGTTTACGAGTAAACTGAATTTGACTGTCACTATTTCACGACAGACGATGGCGAATAAAGCTCAATAGATCATTACAGTCTTAACCCTTCCTCTAAAATATCCATCAGTCTAGGACATTCACCTCGCTCTACTGCATCAATCCATTTAGCAGTTCTTTTCAAGAAGAAGCCGTCTCTAATCACATTCACGGCATTAAAGAAATCTTCCTTCAATGTACTCTGTTTAGCTGTAGCATCCCAATCCGGCTGCAGTTGGGACATCCGCTCGTGATAGACTCGCCTCAGTTGCGTTTGCTCATATTCCATAAGATGAATCCAATATAGTTCATTCTTTCCTTCGTTGTCCAGCTCATTATCCTTTTCATCTTCTGGCGCTTCATCAGCATAATCTTGGCGTTCAGGCTCCTTTTCCCTTGCTTGCCCCTCAAGAAATCTTGGAACCTGAGTGACCAACCACCGAGGCATGGCAGAGACGCATTCCCAGTCGATTACAGCCGTGATTTTCCCTTCATCATCCACAAGTATATTACTCAAAGAAAGATCGTCATGCCAGATAACCATTCGCTCTGGAAGAGTTTCGAGAGTAGGGAAAATCTTTGGAAGCAGACTGATCAGTCTACGAGCGAGTACCATGGCAAAATTGATATCTTCTTCATCTTCTTCATCCTCCGCTTCTCCAAGGGCCTCTATTTGGCCTTGGGTAATAAACTCAAGGTAGGCGGCAAGCCAGTCATGGCTTGAGCGAAATGGCCCTCTAGTAACGTCGTAATCATAATGGCTACCCCAGAAGAACATGTTCGAAATCACTTCGCCAGGGCGTTCCTCTTGGTTGCTTTCACCTTTGCCGCCTACTAAAGTCCCAATCTCGGAGAACTCATGGCGAAAAATTTGTGCCTGAAACTCGGCCACTTGTCGCACGAGGGCTATTTTCTGGGGCATGGCCAAAGTCCGCCATCGCTTGTACGCCGATTCACCGGGCATGAATTCCATCAAGATCCATTCAAATCCAATCTCATTCTCCGCAGAATCATCAAAGGCAACCACTCCCGGCACAGGAACTGTTGTCTTATGGCGAAGAAATTGAAGCGTCGTGACTTCGCCTTGTGTCTTGTTTCGCGGACAAACAGGCAGCGAGACTCTCATGATCCACTGTTGCTGGCTCGTATGAACCAGATAGATCTTGTTGAAGCCACCCTTAGCATGAAAGAGTACTTTGCATGTTCCCGCCTCGTCAATTCGGAGTTTTTCGCGGCATACTTTTGCGATGGCTTCCAATGACGGCTCTCGGGTCCACACTGGCTTAAGATCAAGTCCTCGATCGTCCCAAGCCAATCCATCTCGGGCATTGGAGGGCATCATTACGCTTTCGGCGGAAATGCTTCCTAGGATTGGGTAATGGAGCAGAGAAGAGAAATGCAGGCTATGTCAGGCTGTTGAGCACTGGTATCTTGGCTGTGTAATTCAACTTTTGCGATACATTTCTACAAAAATTAATAAATTATCATTTAAGAAAAAGTCTTCTTTTAAAGATAAAGGCATAATTCCAGACTACACAGATAAATGAAACACATTAGCTTCGTCAGCTAGCTCTGTCTTTGAGGCTTCAATTATGTCCCTAGCCGCATCTTACAAGGTTCTCACTTACCTTTACAATTTCAACGAATCTATAAAAGAGAGCGACTTACAGCCTTTTTCAAAGGAAACAACGCAAATGAGATCAATAATAAATCCATATTGCATATTTCTCTTTAAATCGTAATCTACACCTACTAGGGTAGCCTAGCAGTGTTGTTGTCCTCGGCGCCGGAGAAAGTTTAATGCATCTCCCCAAAAGTTTGCCCCACCGCTGGCCAAGTACGCCGAATTGCCAGCTGCCAACCTTGATCGCTTCAACCATCGGACTCGGTGCCGTGACAAATCCGCAATTGTTTCAGCGAGGGCATCGATACAACTTTCGCCATGGTGTTGCAAGATCTCGGACGTCGCATCAATGCGGCGGTTTCCAACCTCACGCGAGAGCAGAATCTGGACGAAAAGGTTGGCTGATTCAAGCTGCCCCGCGCCATAGACAACGAATTCCCAACTGACTGCGACAACAGGCTTTCGATTCCATGCTCAAGGAGATTTGCGCCGCTCTTCTCGAGGCCGACGTAAACGTACGACTCGTCGGCCAGCTCCGAAAATCGATTCGCAGCGCCGTCAACTTCAAAGAACTCCCGCCCGCCGTGAACAAGAAGCGTCTGATTCAAAAGGCCGTTTTCGACGAACTTGTCAAACTCGTCGACCCCCATGCCGAGCCCTTCAAGCCCAAAAAGGGCAAATCGAATGTCATCATGTTTGTTGGTCTGCAGGGTGCCGGTAAAACGACAACATGTACGAAGCTGGCGAGACACTACCAGAGCAGAGGACTGAAGGCGTGCTTGGTTTGCGCCGATACGTTCCGTGCCGGTGCTTTCGATCAGTTGAAGCAGAATGCGACAAAGGCCAAGATTCCGTACTATGGTTCACTTACAGAGACGGACCCTGCTGCGGTTGCTCGAGCTGGTGTTGAGCAGTTCAAGAAGGAAAAGTTCGATGTCATCATCGTCGATACATCAGGTCGACACAGACAGGAATCTGCTCTGTTCCAAGAAATGATTGATATCCAGGAAGCAGTCAACCCAGACGAGACCATCATGGTGCTCGACGCATCAATAGGTCAGCAAGCCGAGTCTCAAGCCAAGGCCTTTAAAGAGGCTGCCGACTTTGGTGCCATCATTATCACCAAGACAGACGGTCACGCGCACGGTGGTGGTGCCATTTCTGCAGTCGCCGCTACACACACACCTATTGTATTTATCGGTACTGGAGAGCACATGCTAGATCTAGAGCGGTTCGAGCCCCAGCGATTTGTTCAGAAGCTATTGGGAATGGGCGATATGGCAGGCCTGGTTGAGCACGTGCAGAGCCTTAACCTGAACCAGAAGGACACAATGAAGCACATTCAAGAGGGCATCTTCACGGTACGAGATTTACGTGACCAGCTTTCAAATATCATGAAGATGGGACCCCTGTCGAAGATGGCTGGTATGATTCCCGGCATGAGCGGGCTGATGCAGGGCATGGACGACGAAGAGGGTGGTTTGAAGCTCAAGCGCATGATTTACATTTGCGATTCCATGACTGACAAGGAACTCGACTCCGATGGCAAGGTTTTCATCGATGAACCGACCCGAATGACCCGTATTGCTCGAGGATCAGGCACCTCAGTTCGTGAGGTGGAAGATCTCCTTACACAGCAGCGAATGATGGCCGGCATGGCCAAGAAGATGGGTGGCAACATGAAGAATATGCAGAGAGCACAGCAGGCCATGGGCGGTGGAAACAAAGCCCAGCAACTGGCTGCTATGCAGAAACGACTACAGAGCATGGGTGGTGCTGGTGGCGCTGGAGGCATGCCGGATATGGGATCATTAATGAAGATGCTCGGCGGCGGAGGCATGCCCGGCGGAATGGACATGCAGGCTATGATGCGACAGATGGGTATGGGAGGTGGCATGCCTGGCATGCCCGGTATGCCCGGTATGCCAGGAGCTGGCCGTGGCCGGAGGTGAGGCAAGATAAAGGATGCTTGTGGCTGTATCTGATATTTGATTTCGTTTTATCCTTGTTTCGGAGCTCCGGTAGGTTGGGCATTTTTACGTACGATGGCTGGTTGCTAGAGCTCATGTGCATAGGTATCGGCGTTTGGGCAGTGATGAAGGGATTGAATGAATGGTGGCTCCAAGAGAGCAAGATGCGATGTCGGGTTACACGGTATATGATGCAGTGTGTATATGATTCAATGCTGGCGTCTGCTCGCAATCTTGAACATACGTGCTTTGCTTCATCGGGGCTACCAAGATATAATATACCAAGAAAATAAGATGATTTAATGTTGATACTTTATGTCTTTTAAGAATATCTAATGCGCAGTGAATCCTGCTCAAAGTTTGACACTACCTATCTGGCAATTGTTAATGGAGCTGAATTATTATACCATTGCCAATGAAAGAAGTGATTATGCTTGAATGAATGTTTATATGTCCAATCTTTTGCCATCTTGGAGCTGGAAACACGCATGTATGGCTTGACATATAAGCGAATCAGAGCATCAATATGCTGCTGATCAAGCCATCTTCACTGCAACAGCTTAGTCATCGCCGCCTACAAATACAGCATCCCGCCACCATGTTTCAGCCCCGCAGCACTATCTTGTCTAGCAACCTTGTTCTAAATCCACTTTGTTGCTCCATTATTGCCTCTATTGTACTACGCCCCCCGGAGCTAAGAATCGACTCCACCAGCATCAGACTCGCCGAACGCCTTTATACTTTTGAGCTAGTTGACTTATACCGTTATAATGTCCTCCCGTGGCAGGGGAGACTTTCAAGATCGTGGGGGAGGAAGAGGCAGAGGAAGAGGACGAGGTGATGGAGGCGGTCGAGGCAGAGGCGACAGTGCCCCACGTGGACGAGGTGATGGATTTGGACGTGGAAGAGGTGATGATAGTTTTCGAGGAAGAGGCGATGGATATGGGCGAGGCCGAGGTGACGGTGGACGAGGCAGAGGAGGAGGAGCTCCATTTCGAGGTGGCCGAGGTGGTGCGCCACCGCAAGTTTTCTCGTGAGAAGAATCATTTCTTTAAGACGTCTCATCTCATAATCAAGACAAGACACGCACTCATCACATCTTATACAGTCCTGATGGCGGTGTTCCTGCACCCGACAAGATCGTGGCAAAGACTGAAGACGCCCTTCTGTCCGGCAAGGCAGTTGATCTCAGCACGCTGGGTCTGAAAGACGCCTTTCCTCGCCGACCCAACTATGGAACAAAAGGCACCGAAGTAGTGCTCTGGGCAAACTATGTTGCCTTGACGACATCTCCTAAACTTGTTCTCTACCGATATGACGTATCAGTCACCCCGGCCGCTACAGGGGGGAAGCTGACGCAGATCGTCCGCTTGGTACTGGAAGCATCGGAGCTGGCAGCTTACAAGCATGATATTGTCACCGACTTCAAATCTACTCTCATCTGCCGGCAAAAGTTTGCCGATTTGACAATCACGGTACCATATCGAAAAGAAGGCGAAGAAGAGCCGCTTCCCAATGCCACCAAATACAATGTTAAGCTTCAACTTACCAATACCTTGGCAACATCGGAGCTGATAGGATACCTCACTTCAACAAACCCATCAGCCCAATACGACGATAAGCTGCCTCTGATTCAAGCATTCAACATTTTCATCAATCATTATTCCAAGTCATCCAACAACCTGGCCGCTATTGGATCGTCAAAAACCTTTGCTTTGGGCGCAGATGCTGATACTTGGGACCTTGGTAACTGTCTCACAGCCATGCGCGGCTTCTTTGCGAGCGTTCGTGCGGCAACAGCTCGCGTGCTTGTCAATGTGAATCCTACTCACGCTGCATTCGTTCAGGAGGGCCCTCTTGAACAATTGGTAATCCGTCTTGGCAGCTTTCGAAGGAGCACTTACGATCAGCAGAAGTTTCTAAAGAAAATTAAAGTTAGGACTACTCACTTGAAGGACAAGCTGGATAAGCAGGGTAGGCCAATACCGCGCATCAAGACCATTCATGGCTATGCCACTAAGAATGATGGTAACGGCCTTGAACACCCTCCTAGAGTGAAGGCGTTTGGAAGTGGGCCAAAAGATGTTGAGTTTTGGCTCCAAGCAGCACCCCAGAAAGGCCAATCTCAAACTACTTCTACATCTGGCGGAAAGAAAAAGGGTGGCAAGGGCGGTAACCCGCCAGTTGCGGCTGGATCGGCTGCAGGACAGTACATCTCTGTCTATGATTTCTTCGTCAAATGTGAGTAATCAATGGTGCTGCGACAATGAATAAATCGTCAACGGTTACTAACAGTCGTATAGCTTACAATATCCGTATCAACGACCCAAAGCTACCAGTCGTCAATGTTGGAAATACGCAAAATCCAACGTACTTGCCAGTTCAGGTTTGCCATGTGCTGCGTGGCCAGCCTTCCAGTTCAAAGCTTGACCCTTCTCAGACCCAGCAAATGATTAGATTCGCTGTCAAGAGACCGGCCGAAAATGCGACGTTTATTGTTTCGCGGGGACTACAAACTGCCGGCTTATCTTCTGACGTGAACCCTTTATTGGTAAGTTGCTGCAGGGATTGCCGCCTTCTTTCCGTGTACATTAAGAGACTAAATTGCTAATATATCTCAGAGCCAATTCGGAATCAATGTCTCGCCAAGCCTCATCACTGTGCCAGGCCGTGTTCTTATGGGACCAAAGGTTGGCTATGCCCAGAATCAACAAGTATCTACGTTTGGGGGCAGTTGGAATTTGGTACCAAGAAATGCCCCAAGCTTAAAATTCAGCACTTGTGGCAGCGTGCAGAAGTGGTCTTGCGTGTATATTGAAATGCCCAACGATTACCCAAGAGCCCAACAATTCACCTCCGAGGCCCTCACAAATATCGTACAGAGCTTCCACAGGGTTCTGCAGGAAACTGGTATCGCCGCCAGTGCGCCTCTTCTTCCATTTCAACGACTGCAGCTGAATGACACAGACGACGCTCAGCTCGAGGCTTTGTTCAAGCGTGCTGCATCCGCGCTGCAGCTGCTCTTTGTCATCCTCCCTGCGACTCCAATTCCGCTGTATAACCGCATTAAACATCTGGGTGATGTTAAGTATGGAGTCCACACCATCTGCAGCGTCGGCTCAAAAATTGCCAAACCAAATGGTCAAGATCAATACCTTCGCAACCTGGCACTCAAATTCAACCTGAAGCTGGGCGGCAACAACCATCTCGTTGATCCTTCGCGCCTGGGGTTTATTTCCGAAGACAAGACCATGATTGTGGGCATTGATGTAACTCATCCGTCTCCGGGTTCGAAAACAGAAGCACCAAGTATTGCCGGTGTGGTTGCCAGTGTAGACAAGTGGCTCGGCCAGTGGCCATCCGTCCTTAGCATTCAAAAAGGCCGCAAGGAGATGGTTACGGAGCTTGGTATGATGTTGAAATCGCGACTCGAATTGTGGCGCAAGAAGGGCAAACATACTTCATTTCCGGAAAATATTATTATCTATCGCGATGGCGTCTCAGAAGGTCAATACCAGGCGGTGTTGGATGAGGAGCTGCCGCTGATACGCGCGGCTTGTAAGGAGGTTTACCCGGCTGCTGACCAAAAGAAAGGCCTCCCACGCCTGACTATTGCTGTTGTGGGAAAGCGTCATCATACACGTTTCTATCCCACTGCAGCCTCTGAAGCTGACAATTCGGGCAACACTAAATCTGGCACCGTGGTCGACCGAGGAGTGACAGAAGCCCGCAACTGGGACTTTTTCCTCCAGGCGCACACGGCGCTGCAGGGAACCGCACGTCCAGGGCACTACTATGTCGTGCTGGATGAGATTTTCCGGGCGAGATACGCAAAGACGCCGGGCAAAAACATTGCGGATGAGTTCCAGGACCTGACTCAGAGCATGTGTTATATATTTGGCCGAGCCACCAAAGCTGTGAGCTACTGCACACCGGCGTATTATGCCGATATTCTGTGTGAGCGTGCACGGTGCTATCTCAATCACTTGTTTGAGTCCCCGAGTAATTCAGCGGCACCATCGATGGCAGAGGGTGCGGAGGGAGGTCCTGCTGCATCTATGCAGGACGTGCAGATTCACGAGAGGCTGAAGGATAGCATGTTTTACATCTGAATGTAGAGACAATCAGTAGGGAGAGTGGCTAATTTTTATATACTGTCTGTGGTGGAGGAATTTGGATGGAAAAATTAGGCAGATTGGATCTACTAGAATGAGCTGTTTCTATTATTGGATATTATACCTTTGATGCCATTATACGCGGATCCAGACTGGGTCAGCTCGGTGAAATCGGTGAGATGTGACCAACCCTTCGGTGAAGCTTCCCCGAAAAAGAAAGTGGGTGCCCGCGCCGAAATCTCGATGACAATGACAAGCATATGACGTTTTGATTGGGCTCCCCCTTGTCCCACCCGGAATAAAGGCGCCGGCCCCAAAAACAACTCTACTGCCAAGCTTGTTTGCCGTTGTATGACGCTATTCATGCTCTGTAGTACTCTAAATTGTGGGAGCATGCAGGGAGCAGGGGCAAGCGCCTGACAATCAGCAACAATGTGAAGCTTCAGACCTGCAGAGGTCGTGACGATGACGGAAGGATTTGCTGTGGCGGGTGACATGGCTGACGTCAAGTTGGGCGATGATCCAAAATGCTGGTGATTTGGTGTTGAAAAATTATATATTATATAAGTAGAACCTGGTGTTGACAGTTGAACAGAGGCGAAGGAACGATCAACTAGTTTTGCTCAGCGTCTGTTCTGAGTGCATTTTGGCAGCACTTAAGTGGTGCTTTTCCCAGCAATTTTATCTTTGCTTTCTTTTGCTGGCGATTGCCTTTAGAGCCTTTCTTGTATACGGCCGTATAACAAGTCGACAACCATGGCGCTCTTTGGACGCAGAGCTCGATCTCCGCGGGTAGCTAACAACGCGGCGGCGACGACGACAACAACGAAGCGACGAGGCTGGGGAGGATTTGGTCGTCGGGGCAATGGAAGCCGTCACCAAGCCTACTCGATGCACACGCGGCCTAGCTTTGGACAGTGGCTCAAGTTTACCTGGCTGGATATTTTGACCATGGTGGTTATGGGAGCTATTGGTCTTGGTGTAAGTGATGTTTACGTGTATTCAACGATCACAGCATTAATAACTGGGCTGGACTTTTTAGATTTACGAAGCCAAGCCTGCACCAACTCGATCGTTCCCTATTACTTTCTCCGACGGTGAGATTGTCTGGCCCGAATTCGGCTATCCTCTGCGCAAAGAGATTGTTCCCATCTGGCTCGCCGCATTTCTCGCTTCGGTTATCCCTATTGTGATTATAATATTAATGCAGATCCGCATCCGCTCATTCTGGGACGTCAACAACGGCGTCATCGGTCTCTTGTACTCCCTCATTTCTGCCGCTGTATTCCAGGTGTTTTGCAAATGGCTCATCGGAGGCCTTCGCCCTCACTTCTTGGACGTGTGCAAGCCGGATATGAGCCGTGTTACCACCTCTGGACTGGACAGGGTTGGGTTCCAGCAGATTTACTTTACAAGGGATATCTGTACTGGAGATCCAGATCAGATTGACGACAGCCTGGAATCATTCCCTAGCGGCCACACAACAGCAGCTTTTGCAGGCTTCGTCTTCCTCTACCTGTACCTCAACGCCAAGCTCAAGGTCTTTTCCAACTACCACCCCGCCATGTGGAAGCTCATTGTGCTCTACGCCCCCATCCTCGGCGCCGTGCTCATCGGCGGCGCGCTCACCATTGACGAGTTCCACAACTGGTACGACGTCGTGGCCGGCGCCATCATCGGCACGGCAATGGCGTTCTCGGGATACCGCATGACGTACGCGGCCATCTGGGACTGGCGATTCAACCACATCCCGATGAACCGCGGCGTGGCTTTCCCTTATACGGCTGGCAATGGGGATTTGTTTGGCGCGACGTTTACGAGGCGCGTGGGATGGGGGACTGAGAGCTTTGCTGGTGGTGTTGGTGGTGTTGGTGCTACTAATGGGAAGATGGCGGCGTCGAATGGATTTGGGCATCATGGGAATGGGTATCATAATGGAACTGGAGGAGTGAATGGACATCATGGGAATGGATATACTAATGGAGCTGGTGCGGTGAATGGTGTAAATGGAGAGTATGCGAACCCGACGGTGCCTCGACGGGCGGTTGGGAGCACGACGCATGCTCATGGAGACCAGATGGTGTGATGGTTATTGACTGATTGACTGACATTGCACTTTCATTTCTCTTTCAATATCAGTTTCAAAATGGTTTTTGTTGATGGAGAGAGTGAGAGCTTGCTATCCGAGTGGAGGATGGAGGATTGGATACGCATAATGACAGAACATGATGATGACCTGCTTGTCGTCGATGCTTCGACTATAATACCCATTTTTATATATTGAATACGATTATCCATATAATATCAATTTTCTCGTCCTAGTAATCCTTATCTGACCTGAAGCCATCCTGAAACGTGCTCTCTTGCATCATCGTTTCCACATTCCAACTCCTGCATTCAATCAATAGACTGTCTTATCTACCCGTCATTGTTCCAAGACATGACCTATCTCACGCCATGTACAAAGATATGATGAATGGTAAAACAACAGCAAACCTCAATCAACGCCAAAGCAGCTTATGCCCAGCGTTACTCAGCTCTACTCAGCTCTACTCAGCTTCGGCGAGTGACGCTGCTCAAGCGAAGCAGCTTCTCAAATCGGAGCCCCACCAGGCCGGGGCCGACTCCGTAATCGGCAATCAGTAAATTGACATGCTGACAGCCATTGGCGAATGGCAGCGGGCGGGAGATGAGATATAGTAAAACCACAGCTCAGCCGGATAATCAATCAATGGAATGCGACGCTGGCTTATGCGATCCAAGCTGTCAATTGGAAGCAAATAGAAGGTCAATATGGTCAATATTGGAGCATCTAGACCCGGTGGAGCCTCCGAGCCGGGTCTCAAGCTAGGAAAAAGAGTCAGACCGTCCACTTTGCAACTCACCGAGCTACCCCCGAGGATGGGATGACTGCGAAACCAATTGAAAAAAAATTAGCTGGCCTCTATTTTTCTTTTTCGTTTCTGAAGATTAATACTCTGTGCCCTGCTCCAGTTGAACAGCTCTTGTCTGTATTAAGCCACTTCTTCCAAGGTCCAACCTTAAATCCTTAGCTCAATTGCTATCTTATCTTGAATCAGCCTTCGAGATAGCCTCACTTTTTTTTCTTCTCTGATAGATACCCATATTTCTTCATATCACCAGCTTCACCAGCTTCAACAGCACCACCAAAACACCAAATCCCAAGAATACCGCCGCCATGTCTGCTTCCACCGGCCACATCCTCACCCTCAGCTGCCCCGACAAGCCCGGCATCGTCCACGCCGTCACCGGCATCTTCGCCTCCAAGGGCCACAACGTGCTCGACCTCCAGCAGTACTCCGACCCAGCCACCAACCAATTCTTCATGCGCGTGCACTTTGCTCCGTCGCCCTCCGCCGATGCCGAGTCCACCGCTCACCTCGAGCCCGACTTCCAGGCCCTCGCCGCCGAGTACGCCATGAAGTACAACTTCCGCCCGCTCAAGCGCAAGACGCGCGTGCTCATCATGGTGTCCAAGATTGGCCACTGCCTCAACGACCTGCTGTTCCGCATGAAGACGGGCCAGCTGCTGATCGAGGTGCCCATCATCGTGTCCAACCACCCGGACTTTGAGGCCCTGGCCAAGAGCTACGGCATCGAGTTCCACCACCTGCCCGTCACAAAGGACACCAAGCAGCAGCAGGAGGCGCAGGTGCTGGAGCTGATCAAGCAGCACAACATTGAGCTGGTGGTGCTGGCGCGCTACATGCAGGTGCTGTCGCCCAAGCTGTGCGAGGCCATGTCTGGCAAGATTATCAACAGTGAGTTTATTGCTACAGACATCCATCTCTATGCTTTGCAACTAACACAATTGCTGCAGTCCACCACAGCTTCTTGCCCAGCTTCATCGGCGCCAAGCCCTACCACCAGGCGTTTGACCGCGGTGTCAAGATTATCGGTGCCACCGCCCACATTGTCACGGCCGATCTCGACGAGGGTCCCATTATCGAGCAGCGTGTTACACGCGTCGACCATAGCATGGACCCCAAGAAGCTGTCCGAGGAGGGATCCACGGTTGAGACGCAGGTGCTGGCTGCGGCTGTGCGGTGGTATGCCGAAGGAAGAGTGTTTTTGAACGGACACAAGACCGTTGTGTTTTAATGAATAAATGACATAAGACAAAAGGGAGAAAAGTGAGCGGGGAGAAAAAAAAAATGGTGGTTGGAGAGAATGAATGAGTGTATATAGTGTGGCTTTGATGATGAATGAGCATCCGTACATATAACAATCCAAACTTTTGCAAAGAATAAAGATTCTACATCTATTCTACAATCCTATTGCTCTTGTGTTTCAGATTTGGAGAGCGATTATT
The DNA here is from genome assembly GCF_050947405.1 of Trichoderma evansii. Lineage (NCBI taxonomy): Eukaryota > Fungi > Ascomycota > Sordariomycetes > Hypocreales > Hypocreaceae > Trichoderma > Trichoderma evansii. Next base: position 428,872 of record NW_028145191.1, on the reverse strand, counting down.
AATTATAAAACACGCTACCCATAGTCTTGCTCGTGTTGGATAATAGCATATCCTACAACTGGCTAAGGTAGCACTGATTCCTAAACAAATGCATGCATGTCGGATGTCGGTCATCGGTCCCTCGCTTCTTATTCTAAGACATGTTGGCATAGACACTTCCACATCAGCCACCAAGGGCCGATCTTAGCCATGGCCAACGCTGTAAAAGGGGTGTGTAAGCCCCCTCTCCCGCCTTGTGTGACTTGCGACTCTATTCAGAAGACAAGCTGCGAGCATCTTCGGCCATATCGAGTAGGTTAAGAGCTGCGCGCTGCCAGCAACACATCTCAGCAAAATGGGCGGCGTGCCGTCTGTCCCCACCGACAAAACTCGGACCGTACAGGTCATCAGCGCCGGTTACTCGCGCACCGGCACCGTGTCCATGGCCTTGGCCTTGGAGAAGCTGCTTGACGGGCCGGTTTTGCATGGCGGAACGCAGCTGTTTGGCAGAGAAGATGGTAAGCCGACACCATTCTACTTATAAGCAACATATGTACTATGATATATGTTATGGTAAATATATGATATACTCATGGAATGAAACGCAAAACAGCATATGCAAAGCTTTGGTGCGAAATCTTTGCCAACCGCCACAACAAGCCCATCTTGATGAAGCTCCTCCGCCAGGCCACCGCCGGCTTTGTCGCCATCACCGACAACCCCGCCATTGTCTTTGTGACCGAGCTGGCAGAGCTCTATCCAGACGCAAAGGTGATTGTCGTGGAGCGCGACGCAGACCGCTGGTGGAGCAGCATGTTATCATTGATGAAAGGGGGCAATATGGAAGGGTGCTGGTGGTTTTTAAAGGCGATACTCTGGCCTTGCCCAACGTGGAGATGGGCGCCTATTTGGATGCAAGGCATTTCGGACTGGTGAGTTTATGATCGATATGCTTATTCAACATATTATGAATCGCTCTGGATTGATGGCTGATATCTGATATCTGGTGGACAGCGAAGCGGAGCGCCATAAAGAGCCATTCTCTCGAGGTAAGTGTATTGTCGTTTTGCACATTGTTGTCATGCTTTTCGTACTTTATAACCTCAGTACTAATTTTTTCGATAGAATCTCTATCCAGACATAACAATTGGATCCGCAAAAACATCTCCTCAGAGCGAGTGCTCACCATGGAGCTCAAACAGGGCTGGGAACCGCTGGCCAAGTTTCTCGGCAAGCCAATTCCCGACGAACCGTTCCCTCACGCCAATGATGGCGAGGCTATGCAGAAATATGCCAAGAGTATATTTCGCACTGCGACACTTGTCTGGGTATGCATTTTGGGGAGTGCAGGAACAACAGCGTGGATGGGGCTTTCAGCATGGAAGAGCTGGTGAAGGATGTATAGCACGTGTTTGGTACCTTTTTGAATTAGCAGATAACTTGAGCTGTAGAGCTGGTATATGAATAAACGATTATACGTATACATGCTCGAATGAATAAATATTGAAGAGTGAAGACGATGCAACGCATATACCCCAGTTGAGCATCAAGATAGATCGTATACATGTACCCACGTACCCATGTACATAGACCCATGACATGTGATGGAGCTCCAAAGAGATGACTTGCAGCGATAAGGTGATGGATTGTGATAGTATCACGTGATATGACATAACCAATTTGAAGCAAATTAGACCGTCCTGCTGGATCCCCCACTGCTTAGAAATGATGCAATGTGATTTGATTCGACTTGATTAATCTGCAGTATTTATGTCTGTTGTCCTGCCTACAGAACACCCCGGAGCCGGGACATTGATTGACTTTGGCGCTGAGCTGCATCCAGCCAAGTGGTGGGTAGCCACGAGTACATGGTTCAAGCCACCGTTTCGTGAAGCTGCTCGATTGTTGATACTCTCCCGGGCATAGGCCTGCCGTCACTGATTGGCCACCGACAACAACCCCCCCGGACGCTTCTGGAATTAAAAATGTCAGCGCGCCAAACACGAGAAACCTTGAGGGCAGCGGATATTGTAAATTAAAAACAAATTATGGTTCCTAATGCAGGTGCAAAAGTATGCGCAGTGTGCTAAAAATAAGCTGCAAACTCTACGTCAAACAAGCTGTTGGTTGGTGCTGTAAACAAAGGAGATGGCGGCCATATACAATGGCCAGCGCACTGTTCCTTTGTTTATCCTCCATAGCAACCCGCTTGCTTGCAGATAGCACTGCTATCAATAATGTTTACCCGCAGTATATGTAATCTACTAACCAGTTCATCATTACGCACGCCTTTTGTTGCTTACAGGATTCTTCCTTAGCGTCCCTGTCCAAAGTCCCCCCATCTTGTTCCGCCTCAATCTCCATCATCTCCATCTCATCTTATCCCCTCACGGGTTCTGCTGTCGATACTACCCTCAGCTGCTATCCGCGGCTGCCCCTTTACTTTGGCTATTGCTAAAGCTCTCAATCGTCCACCAGGCAGCACTAAAAGCCTCGTTCAGCAATTCTCTCTCACTGGGCATCAGTGGCCTGTTAGTGGTCAGCCAACAGCCAGCTATAGGGCTCTCACAGGGCTCCCTTAGGCAGCGCACCAGCCACGGCGCCTATTAATTCCGGCCCGGGCCTCCAGCTTTCGCGCCCTCCCTTGCGAGCGACCAGACGCCAAATCTCCCCCCAGCCAAAAGCCAAAACCCCTGCTAGTCTTTCCACCATAACTGCTCTACAGCACCCCTCATCATATTGAATTGATTTGATTCTCATCTCAGCTGCTCTTTGGACTCTGACCGCGACCCGTTTTCCTTTGTTTTCCTTCCGGCAATCGCAACTTTCTCTCCTTCGTTCTCTCATTTTTTCTACGCCTCATCTTCTTTTAATACTTTGCGCCTCTTTGCCGACTTCGACGCCCAACTTGATGCCCTCCACGACGAGCTGATCCAATCCGAGACCCGAACGAACAACAATAAACCCGCCCTTCTTTAATCTCACTTTGCACCTTCATTTAATATCGCCTGCCCTTCTTTTTATCGGCATCATAATCGGAACCATCATCATCGCCATCGCCGTCTGCCAAATCTCATTTCCGATCCTTTACAACTGAACTAGTCGAGAACTATTGCGGCCCGCACATTTTCAGCTCCACGACGCCGCCGCCGTCGATAGCCTGGAGATGGATATTTCTCAGCAACAGGAATTTCTCCCCTCACACGACGCCGACATGAGCCAAGGCCCCGACGAGACCATGGGCGGCTTCGACGGCGCATCAGACGCCGCGCACATGAATGGCTACCACCACCAGCAGACCCCGTCACTCGACAACAGCCTCTCCGGCAGCGTCAGGCAAGACGAAGACTCTCCCAGCCGACAGACACCGCCCGTAGGAGGCCCCTCATCGCTGTCGAGACCGGCTAGCGGCCTATCAAACCCGGCGCAACCGTCGTATAATGACTACCGACCGAGTTCTGGCGATCAGACCAACGGACGGAACCATGTGGTGATCAAGGTCGGCATGGTGGGCGATGCGCAGATTGGCAAGACATCGCTCATGGTAAAGTACGTTGAGGGGAGCTGGGACGAGGACTATATCCAGACGCTAGGCGTCAACTTTATGGAGAAGACCATCTCCATCCGCAACACCGAAATTACCTTTTCCATCTGGGACCTGGGCGGCCAGCGCGAGTTTGTCAACATGCTGCCGCTAGTGTGTAATGACGCAGTCGCCATCCTCTTTATGTTTGACCTGACGCGGAAGAGCACGCTCAACAGCATCAAGGAGTGGTATCGGCAGGGTCGCGGATTCAACAAGACGGCTATCCCCGTCTTGGTCGGCACAAAGTACGACCACTTTGTCAACTTTCCCATTCAGGACCAAGAGGAGATTTCTAATCAGGTAGGCTAGCTATAGCGAGGACACCACTATAACTACAGGGTTGCTGACTTGATACTCCAGGCGAGACGGTTTGCCAAAGCTATGCGCGCGTCATTGATCTTTTCAAGTACAAGCCACAGCATCAACGTACAAAAGGTTGGCTGCACTTTCGATAGCTCTACTCTGCAGTAACTAACCAAATATAGATTTTCAAAATTGTTCTTTCCAAAGCATTCGATCTCAAATGCACCATTCCCGAAATCGAAAATGTCGGCGAGCCCTTATTATTATACCAGTCTGTCTGATCCATCATTTCGCGGCGCTTCTTCCTTTCGAAAGCTTATCTCGACACTTCTTTTTTTTTCGCCCAGCCATTTGTTTTACGATATCAGCATTACACCATTAAATTGCTGCACACGGTATGACTCGCATAGCCCGCAACAGCACCATACTACGCACTTCCAGACCAGCGACGCACATGATCGCATTATCACTTTCGAGAATAAGAAACAGCCATCGCTACAGAGAAAAAGAGTTGACGAAATAACAAATCGTGTACTTATAACATGCCCTTGAAATAAGAGTCCCATCACAATCTTTCTCAATTGCTTTCATAATCTGCGTCTTTGCCAATCTCACAGCGGACATGAGAGCACAGCATCACATGAGATGGCCCTTGTTAACCTTTAAATAACCATTGGTGATGGCTTACCGAGGCGCAAACATGGTGTGAGAGCGACGCCACCTACCCCTGACTACTAACTACTACTAAGATTTGGATTTTGGAAGAATGCTACAACGGAGGGAGAACCAGTGTGCTTTTTATCTTTTTTTAACTCTATTCTTTTTGTATTATGTTTCTTTCTTCTTCTTTTTTTTCTTTAACAGGGACCTCTATTTAAAAGGGCGCCCGATGGAAGGGCAAATAAATGAGAATTAGAAAGAAAAAAGGGCCTTCTTTTTTGTAAAGTGCCTCTCCTGCTTTATTAGACAAAGTGCTATGGCCCTTTTTTCGAGTTTTAAGATGAAGGGACGGGATGGATCGATGCATTTGGGCTGGAGAGGAGGACATTGGCTGGGCCAGGTTCTTTTTTGATGTATCTACCTACTTTTCAACTTAATGTGATGGTCCTATGAAGAATGTTGATGTTCATGTTGATGTTTTTGTGAAGTATTTCCTTTGGAGCTGCCGTATGTCACTAGAGTTGTAATATACCATCATGTCATTAACGCAAAAAATGAATAATGTAATTACTGTAACAAAAAAAGGTGCTTCAGATATTCAGCTTTCGAATATAGGTACTCACTTTTTTATAAAGAAATTCATTTATCACCGCGAGCAGATAGGATACCAAAGGGGGTTTTCTTCATTTTGAGCAAAATAGAGAGACCAGTATATAGCTACATAATGACAATAAAATGAAGAAAATGCTTCTTTCTGCAAATAATGCTACCCCCTTCCAACTCTCTTTCATGTAATACCGCCATGACTACACGTAGGTAGGATTTGTATGTCATATTACTTTAGTTACAAGTGAGGGTTCCATTGCTATTGTTAATGTACTTATCTGAATAATAGTTAGAATTCAATCGTTTGCAGGCCACTTGATATAATCTTAAAGGGGGGCCTCCAAACTCACCAAGATCATATGTGTCGTCAGCTGTTAGTCCACAACTGCATTCAAGTGTCGAGCTACCCTGAAGACTGCAATTACCACAGGTTTCTCCAAACTTATAGTCACCATTAGGCTAGAGAAATTAGCATCAGATTATCTTTTTTTTTTTTTTTTAAAAAAAAAAAAAAAAAAAAAAAAAAAATAGTAGTATATCTTACATCATTGTGCCTCACGAAATGTGGCATACAGTTATCGATATTAAGATCAGTGGTTTTAGTCTGTCCATTGCTTTCATAGCAAGTTGCTCGGGTATCTAATGGAGGCTAAACCCCCCCGCAAGGACACGAGTGCCCATGGGAAGAATGACTAGCAAGAATGAAGAGAATTGCATAATGTTGGCTTTTCAGGTATCTGTAAAGAGTAATCTGTTATGTGAATGAATTTAATGATTAAAATGATCATTGAGATTGGGAGAGATTTTCCCTCCTTGTAGATATGCTGAATGTCTCTGATTGCCCACGTCATTTACCGATTTCTTATTCAGACCTGTGCTATTCAACGTAATATAAGGCAAGTAATATAAAGCATTGTCTCTCTTTCCAAGTAATATATAGTGATGCCCTTTTTAGATATCTGTAATATAAGACACTGTTATGTCATTCGGATGTCGTCATTTATCTCTACGAAATTGTGACTGATATTCTCTTATTGAGGGCCAGTTACTACGCGGTCATTCATTGGTACCAAAGTTTCATTGCTTTGCAGTCACTCGAATAGATCACCACGACCTGATCACTTTCAACTTGAGGTCGACATGTAGTTTTACGCACCAAATGAAATCAATTTCGTGTGACTAGTATAGCAGAGGAACATCTGCCCCATTCTCCCAAGCCCATTCCTTTTTTTTTTTTTTTGTATAATCCGTACATGTACATGAATAATCAGCCAACTACTAGAAATCTCCCGAGTGCATCTGATCTCTCTTTTGGGCTGCTATCCTTCTTGCGCAAAATGGTGAGATGGTTCTTTTTTTTAGTATTTTCATATCATTATAGGAGTATATGTCTCGTTCTCACTCCTTGAATTTGCCGGCACCATTAGCATCGTAGATAGATAGCCCTAATAAGCCTCTTATTGTCGAGTGCAACATCTCTCTCTTTGCCTTATGAGTGTCTCTTCAGAGGCATTCCTCACCTTGTGCCTGTCTGCTGTATCTCTTGTCCCTCGCTGTAGCAATCTCTCGCCGCGGACTCTCCACCACAGGGCGAATGGTGGCATCACTGTCTCTTCCCCAGGTACGAACAGTCGAGGGTGTCTGTGGTGGAGGGGGGAAGACGTCAATGTTCCGAGCAAGAGGAGCACGAGTGACGACTCGCTCAGGAGCAGATTCCATGGGTGACTGGGCATCATATCCTGCCAGGTCGAGGACGAGTCCTCTCTGGTTGGGAATGCTCGTGACGATGCCGTCAGAGGTGAGTTGCATTTCAGGAGCATCCTGTTCGTAGTTGTGGCGATAGTCGTACTCAGAGGCTGTGATGGTACCAGTAGGTGTAGCTCTAGCTGCGATGACTGCGTCGTTGTGCATATCGTACTGGGGTTGACGTTGATACTGAGACTGGGCGGTATTGAGGGGGATTCCTCGAAGAGTCTCTTCAGAGTCAGTAGCCCAGTACGCCCACGCGTCAAATTCCTCATCCACTTCGACGATGCCGTTGATGATGGTAACATGTTGGCCCTCGGAGCCAGAGATGTAGATGGATCTGGTCACTTCATAGCCATGGGGAGGATTACGGCGAGCTCGGTGATAAAATCCACCGCCATCTTCAGCAGCCGCAGCAGCAGCTCGTCGACGATGGGCAGCGCCGTGACAGTCGAGCCATTCTTTGGGGATGAGAAGATATACAATGCCGAGGAGAATGTTGAGGAAGATGAGAACAGCCAAGATGATGGCGATGACGAGGTGAATCGAGACGGGCTTGTGCTCGTCGTCTGAGGAAGACATGATGATTGTTGTTTTGGATTAGATTGCCGATATCGGTTTGAACAAACAAATGAGTGAATAGCCAGAATAATCTGGATTTTATAGATGTTGGAAGCTAGTAGAACAGCTTGATGAGATTGTAAAGAACGTTGAGCGTGATGGCTAGCTCGCAGTTGCTCCTCTAGAAGGGATTGTGGAAGCGAACCTCGCCAAGGCTGAATCAAAAACGCGTATGAGCAACAAGAATTTTGAAAATCCGAAAAGATAAGATATAAAATTTCAATTTTTTGTGCAGCTCCTATAGAATTTGGTCGTCTGATCTTTGAGCTGCCAGCTGGCAGGACCGGCCGGCAGCCCTCTTGCCTATCCATAACGGCAGCCACGACATGTTTCAAGTCATGTGAATGATTCTATTCATTTGTAAATAAAATATGATTACAATGGGAATTTCCTATAAACTCACAGTTAATAGAAGTACTATATAAGTACACTGTAGCAACGCCTTTATATGTTGCTACAGACCAGGTGACTTGGAATAGGTGCGTATACGTTGATGAGCTGCATCATAGCATTTGACCTCGGTTGCACTCTCCAGCGGATTATATAATAAGAGATAATCCAGTGCAAGCACCATCCTCCTCTATAAAATAGTGTCCATATTTCTGCCTCTTCAACTATTTCCCAAGCTACATCACATCGTACATCGTATATCGTATCGATAGCCATACAGGTACTACAGTACAAACAGGTACGTACCCTGCCAATCTAGATCCCTGCACCCTCTATCTTTAGCACGTACGCTCCCACCAATGGCGGCATCCCCTCCACCACTAGTAGTAGCCTATTGTTGCGCCGAGAATACGTGTATACGCCAGCCCACCAGGCCCTCTTTTTTCAGGGCACTCCAGCCTGTTCTCGGTAATTATTCTATACGTGTATTCCTGGACGACACCTGGATGTTTATTTTACTTCTTCTCCATCTTTTGCAGATCTACTCCGTATTTTGGCATCCCATTTATATGTAGTAGTTCGTCATCTTCGCATAAATGAATTTCCAGCCATGGGGTACAGAGTACAGTGACAGGCACAGCCGAAATTTTGGGGACCCAAGGTGCAAAGTACCAAGTATCGTGGCCCTCGCTCATGTGGCTGCATGCGGCCGTATCGTCACATGCAAAACACCAAGTCAGGCTCTGCGCCCTGCATCTCCGCTGCGTCAATTGGTATCTGCTCCTCATTCTCATTGTTCCGTAAAATGGTTTTTTTTTTCCTGCTACATATTCCAACGGCAGAATTTGCCGCGACTGAATGAAAAATGGTCGTATCATAGCGTCGTAATACCACCAGACGCAAGCAAGCCCCTTACTGGGGTCAGTGCGCAATGTAACCTCATTTTCGGCACCAACAAGCCAGGAAGGACCAGTCACAAAATTATGGGAGCACAAGCCACAGGCATACGCAACAAAGAAATAAAAAGTCATCTGAATGTGTTTCGTAGGCAGCATCTCGCATTTGATAGTATTGGAGCCACAGACTGGCCGGCTTATTGCCGTCGGCTTCTGCGCTAAACGTATCCCTTATCTAGGTAAACTGACAAACAAAACTCGTATCCGAGGCTGGAGCTCATACAAGAGGCGTAATTCCATCCAGTTTGCCTCTCCCGCGTTCATCTCTACCGTATTTGCGCTCCAAACATTGGGGCTGAAATCCACAACTCCAATAACGCCCGGCTATGATATGAAATTTCCTTGCCGCTGCTTTCGCAGGACAGTACATGATTAAAAGACGAACAAATTCAACAAAAGTAGAAAGAAGAAGAACAAGAAGATAAAAATAAGAAGATGGAAGAAAAAGTATGGCGTAATGTACGGAATACAAGGCCATTAAAGAGGATAGATTGATGCTAGCAAGGAATGCTAGATCAGATTCGTGGTTCGATGGAAACATGAGTCGCAGTGATGTGTGATACTCGTACGGGGCTTGATTTGTGTCTTTGTAGGTAAGACGTTTGAGAGAAATAAGGTGGTGTGACGTTTCGATGTCGGGAGCATGGTCGCGAGCATCATGTTTGCGTTTAGTCTGATTTCTTGCTGCCCCAGACCGGTGCACCCACTGCTTTGCTGATACCCAGGCCAATGCCGACGGCGAATCCCACGACTATCAAGATGATCAAGATCTTGCAGATGACCTTGTTGCGCGTGCTCAGCTTGGCCATGGGTGTGCAGCGTGTGCGCTGCTTCTTGGCGTGCTTGGCCTGCTTCTTCCAGTGGTCCTTTCCAGGCCATACGGGGCAGTTCGCAGCGGCTTCTATGGTCATGCTTTTTCGGCCTGATTTATCGAGAGAGCTGTGCGAATTGAGAGCCTCAATGTCGGCATCGAAGGGGTTGGTTGTTGTCTTTTCAGAGTGCGGGTTGGATGTGATGCTGGTGACAGAGGTGGCGTGTGTTGGGACAGCATAAACGCCAACGGTTGGGGTCAAAGCCTTGTCGGGCACAGAAACTTCCACGGTGACCTCAGTAGTGAGGACCACACTGGCAGTAGACTGCCTCTTATCGAGAGAAGACATGCTGGCGAATAGAGTGGGGAGAGAAATTGAGCAGTTGTGTGAAGAGTGGCTAATATCAGAATGAGCCTTGTGAGGTCAAGCGATGCCGAGAATCGAGAGGCGAGCAACAGAGTATCCAAGGAATAGAGTCTAAAGGGGAAAGGGTTAGCTTTTTACATTCGAGAAGAAGAGCACGATAGGAAAGCAGCGTTAAAATGTGGGCGACAAAAGGGCAGAAAAACTAAATATATGGAAAGCACCTGACTGCAGCCACAGTTTGCAGGTCACAAGAAGTGCTCCATATGATATGGACGCATACGGAAAATCATACCTCTGGGTAGCGTGGCACAAAGCTTGGATGGAGATTGCGCAATGCCGGTCGTGGGAAATTGGGAATTTAAGTGGCCAAGAGATTCGAGTGGCGCAGAAAAACGAGAAGCTCCGGGTGCGTGAAGGTTGCGGCAATGGCTGAAGAAGTGAAGTCGAAGGAGAGAATGTGGTGCTATGCAACCACGATGGATGAAATCCGGTTTAGATGTTGGACATTGGCGGAGCTTGGACCTGGAGCAGACAATAAGGAATGGCCTGAGAGTCGTTGAGCTGAATGGGTAAGCAAATTAAATGCTTATATGGGAATCCCGTTGAATAAGACAAAGAAACCCTGGATCCAACTCGAGCTGCTGGGAAACAAGAGATTCGTGGAGGAAGAGGTCGAGGAGGAGCGAGAGCGGCAGTGATATTGGAAAAGAGGGAGGCGAACCGAAGTGGTAGGAGATACAGTCCCTCTGCAGCTGATGGCCGGCATAGTACAAGTACGGGGTACCGAGTACAAGGGTTGGGTGCAGGTACAAGTGCTGCAATGGCACTAAGTGTTAGCTGCATGGGGCAAACAAGAACCAGAGCGTTTGCAGCTGGGAGGAGACGCCTGTACCTCGAGGGTACGCTGTGTCTCATAAGAAGTCTATATACCTCGCCAAGTATATTTCTCGTATCTCGTCTAGCCGACAAACGACGCTTGGAGCCTTGGTCGAAAAGCCATGTCTGCTAGTAGTATACCAGGTATCTACTAGGTAATGCTCTCGCCAGTCTAAACATCAGGTCCAGGCATTGCTGCTGGGAGCATCAATCGATCAAACTCGCTTGCACCTCGCACGTAATTGCAGCGGCCAGGCCCCCCAAGCTCCCTCCCCTCAGCGAGATTGCGTCGCCCAACGCAGGTGCCGCTCGGGCCATGCAGGGCCTAGAACGGCGCTAGCAGCTCCCACTAACGGTCGGCCTTCCGCCACGTTTAGCGCCCCTGGGCCGCCTGGGTCCTGCCTCTAGCCCTGCAGCAGCTCGCAGCCGATGCTGTTAGTGCTGGAAAGCACCAGATACTAGCAGCACTAGTGCAGACACTTTGTACAAGGGCATAGATTTTGGGGCTTTGGCAGGGATGCGGGGGCCAGTCCTCGGGCGAAACGTGCCCAGATGAAGGGATTTGGCGCGCATGGGCCTGGCACGCATAAGAAAAGCAGATGATGGCTGATTTCGCTTTTCCCAGAGCGCTGGAGTTGTGGTGGCATTGCTTATCAGAAGGGGACGTTGCGATAGTACAGCAGTAAAACAGACAAGTGAAGCAATTGAGATGCAGATCTCATATTAGATAATTCATGTTTTTAGATGGTAACACAGGTGCCGCCATCTGTCTCTCTTTTTTCTTTTTTTTACTCTCCTCCTTCATCCTCTTTCCACATGTCTCAGCCCATCATTTCAGCAACGGTCCCTTTGGCGAGTACGAATACACCAGACCGTTTCATCGAGATACCGTAGATGACGATGCGACATGGCATGATGCCCAGATAACGCTACTTCGCAACATCGGCACGGCTACTCGTGCTGAGCGGCAGGCAATAGACGGAGCATATATACGGATTCGTTTGCAATGCTGGAGGATATTCTCCGTGCTAACCTTGACAGCAGAACATCAGATGCGAACCAACATTTATCCCCGCTGGTTTTCCGCTGGCCAGCCAGGATCACCCAAATCCTGGACGGCCACGCGCGTTTGCCGTCCTGCTACTGGACCGCCTGCCTGCCATATGCCATCTTTTGCCTCCCCCCATTACGAGTACGAACGGCCCCCTCTAGCAGGCTCATCTCTGTCTGGTTCTGTGCTAGAGCGCTACTATTAAAGGCTGTATCCATTCGGCGCAGTCCGTGTCCTTAGTCATGTACAGTAGTACAGATTGGCTCCAGGTTGGGGGTGCCTCGCATGTCGCATTCGTTCGAACAATGGTTCGTTGGCCTGTGAAAGGTGGCTACATGAACGTTGCATGACGTTAGATGGCGTTAGGGCTACTCCTCATTCAATTGACTGGCGACGGACACTATTGGCCAACTACTGTAGAAGGCTCTCTTCTTTTCTCTTTTGCGCTCCTCTCCCGTTTTCCCGTGCTCCCCCTGAACAAACGAAACAGCCCCTTGCCACCCATGAGGATCGCCACAGCTTTGATAACGAAGCGCTGCCAATTAAATGACTGACGACATGGAGATTCGCGCTTGGCACACAGGCCACTCTGCACGAATCATGGCATCATGTTCTCCAGCCCGATCATCATATCTGTCCATCGATTTTACGCTTGCCATGCAGATAGATACAACTTACACTGCGCAACTCAACAGAAACCCAAGCCTAGGCGAGTCATTGCTCACGCTCAGGGGCTCGACTCGTCCCCAGCCTCAGTGGACCGAGTTTCAAGACGCTCTGTGGCGTGGCCCGTGGCGCCAGGTGTGGATGCCGTGGCCCAATCCCCGCGTTTTGAGGTGCCAATTTCGGCAGTTTGTTCCAGCCTCTAGGCTCTGCTAAGGGCTGTTAGCATCTTGGACTATCGAGATGTGGCTTCTTAGTACGCAAAGTAACTTTATCCAGTCATGGCAAAGGCACGAAATAGCATCCGTCCTATATCGATGGGGTGACATGCATGCGCTATTTTGCTGCTCTTGTTGCATTGAGACACGTACAGCGCCTGTCACTGTGGGCGCAAAAGTGCATGCCGCCATCCGCCAGTGGCTGTCGCTAAAGTGATTTACTGCCCACCACCGGATCTCGGCCCTTTAGCGCCCGGCTGCTCTTTTATACTTGTATCTCTAGAACACAGCCAGTATTATCGTGGCTTGCTGTGCTGGTACTGCTAAAACAACATTGGAAACAAAAAGTATCGACGCCATAAACAAAAAGAAGCTAAAACAACATCTCATCTCACCGACAACTCGCCAGACAAGTGTATCTGGCTACTCCATAGTCTCAGCTGGTACCCCTAAAAATGTCTCACTCGTTTGAGAGACCCAATTTGATGTTACTGAGAGCCGCAGCCAGACATTGTAGCTAACAGTCTGCGTAAGAGTCTTTGCCACAACACCATCGGCTGTAGGTCTAGTGCATCTTGAGAATTACTACATGTAAGCTAGGGCCTCTAGAATATATTGTTGTTGGCCGTTGAATCTAGAGACAGTAGCGTTAGATTCCAATAGCTTCGTGTTTCTTTTTTTACCCTTCTTCTTTGATTCCTTCTTCACATCTACGAAGGCGATAGAGGGCCTTCAAGTGTGCACTACTATTACAGGCCAAATCTAGAGATTGTAGGTGCAGTTTGAACATGGAAACTTGCAGCTACTCGAAGCAATATTGTATTCAAAGTAACAATTCACGTGCACCATAAGTAGACTGAATTCCACCATTTCGGCAACCACTCTCAAGAATTTCTCAACTACTACTCAGATACCTCAGATATGAGGCTGCCACTTCCTCTCGCCTAATTCTCCTCTCTCTTTCCATAATCGTCAAACTCGTAGACGTGTTATTGTCTTCTCCCACTCAACTGGCAGATTCTGCTACTTTCTTCTTCGCCATCATCGCTTTCATCATCGCTTTCCATCATCACATCATTGCTCTAGTTATCAACTCTACGGACCCAGGCATCATCACTATTTGCTACACTCTGGCCATTCGACTACCGCCCCTTTCATCTCGTTCGTTATACCGGGCTTCTCGCATATCACACTGACTCTGACTTACTTCTTTTCTTATTTTGTCTGTCTGTTGAGTATGGATCAACTAGCAGCTCGCCAAAATGTGTCCATACCCGGGAGCCAATGACCTGAAATCTCGGATGGACACTTTTCCAAACAACCTCAAGTTCGTTCAAGGAGTTGATAGTGCTCGTCAAAAGGAGAAACAAAATCCATGGGCATGGGGCAGAGATGATGGCGAGGCCTGCTGCTGTTTGGGATGCGGATCCGAGACCGTTCTATGTGGTTGTTACAGTTATTCGCGGGCGTGGACTCGACTAGAGATGGCCGCTTATGATCAAGATGCAACCGACATACCGGAGATTCGGCCTTGCAATTTCGACTGTGCTCAGTTTGCACTGGGTCTACCATGTATGTCTTCTCAATACCAGCTTCAGTCAAGGCCGTGAGCATGCTAACATTGTCGTGTAGTCTACGCACTTTGTCTTGGTTCACTGCAAAAGGCCGTCCGCAAGCACTACAGCATTGATGGTGATGACTGTCAAGACTATTGCGATGCATGTTGCTCTCCGCGCAAAACACTTGTGCGAGTTGAAGGAGAGATCATCTTCCGCGAGCAAGTTCGAAAAGGCAAACAAGTCGAAAAGCTAGAAGATAAACAGTATCTCTGCTACGATCCAATGGCCTATCCCATCAAACAAGAGCAACCTAGTCCAGCAGCTCGTCAAGCGGCCACTCCAGGGCAAAGCAAAATTAATTCGTATCAGCACACTTTGCCGGCCCATTCCCAGCCGGCCAAGCTCAACCGACGGCCCATGCACAGCTTAGAAGACGACCTTGCTGCGCCGAGCAGAGCCAAACAGCAAGAACATATTCTTGGCGACGACATAGAGAGCGCAGCTCCCACTAAGCCAACCCCTCACGATCTGGGGGCCACAGCATCGCGAGCAGGGCCATTGAAGAACGAAACTGGGTAGGATCCCATTGCCCCAGAAAACCTTGCTGTTGGCGTTGCTCATTTCTTTTAGGCCGGTGCCGTCATCACTGTGAACAGCTCCAATCTCTCTCTAGACTCCTACGAACTCTACTTCGACGCCCCTCTCGCAAAGTCTACGCATGCAGATGCTATTGTCCACACCATTGGTGGTGGATCGGGACATTATATAGAGGCTGATCAAGTGATGAATCCTATTGCAAATTTCACTCGCCTTCATCAACTTGGGCAGTAAATATGGTGAGAGCACGGGATAGGCGTTGCTTGTGTATTGACTTGGAATCATAGGATTATAAATAGTAATATCAAATTATTTTATACGCTCAACATATCGCTCGCTCTTACTGAAATCCACATGAGACTGGCGCCCATCAAATGCTGTCAATTTTCAACGGAGCAGGATTTCTATTACTTCGTCTCCTCTTCCCTCCACAGCCTCTCCTGTCATAATACCATACACAAAGCATTCGCTATGAAATGTCAAACTCACGTCAGACTCTTTATCTGATGCTTTTGGCAGAGGATTTAGGATTACGGGTATTCTACACCCACCCACAATCCATAATTCATGTCCTGGGCGAATATTTCGCGGGCCCAGTCCAAGCCGTCCGTCTTCAGTGATAAAGATGGCCTTTGTCCGAAGCATTTTCGAGACCCATTCGGAGAATTCGTTGTTATCTTCAGATCCGTCTGATACCAGATTACCAGTGATTAGGCCGAGGAAAGCAGCCATTCCGCCGTTGAAAAGCTTATCCGGAAATCGTTTCTGGTACCGAGTCATGAGTTCGCCCCATCGATCGCCATACTTCCGGTAGAGGGCTGCAATTGAGACATCTTCTGACTCTTCGAGATCTCCTGGGAGATTATCCTCTACCATGGCAATCGGGCTCAGTCGAAGGCCGGCCACGCGGAGGACGTCGCCGTCTCCTTCGACTCGCAAACCCTCACCAACACCGTACATGCCACGATCGGCCGTGAAGCCGCCAAAGTGCCACCAGTGGTGATGGTCCCAGAAGCTGCATTGCGCGCGTTTTGAGGGGTCTTTGACACCGTCCCAATCTACGGCCCAGGAAGCGAGGCCTGGGATTTCCGAGCGTTCGCCACCGCGACCCATTAGGGGCTGAAGATCGGTGCTTATGTTGATGAGGTCTATTGTTACTTTGTGATACAGCGTGCGCACGTCGACGGTGTAGTCGCACATTTTTACCGAGGGGAGAGAGACGTCATGACGAAACCCTAGGAGGCCGTATACTTTGTCCCTAGGATCCGTAGCCTTTCGGTGTCTCCAGCGCCAGAGCAGCATGAAGAGTTCTTCCTCTCGCGATGCGCCGAGCCCACGGAGGCCGGCCTGGAGGTTCCCGATGCTGCCGTTGTGCCAGAACTCGTCGGGCACAATTGGCGCCGAGTCGTCGAAGAAGCTGTCGGCTGCTCTGTCGAGAGTGGACCATGAGATTTCGCAGGGGCCCCAGTAGATGGTTGCTTTGGGGGGCAGGATGGCTTCTTGGACAGTCCAGATGCGGTCCCACCAGGGGACGTTGATGAAGACTTTGAAGGCGGCGGCGGCGGCAGCGGTGGCGGCTTGTTTCTCTTGCCTTGAAGCCTCGTTGTCTTCTTCGTTGGCGTCTTTATCTCCATCCCCTTCTCCATTCTCTTCTCCATTCTCTTCTCCATTCTCTTCTCCATCCACATCCTCCCATTCATTATCATGTTCATCACCATCTTCACCGTCACATTCATCACCTTCTTCATCGTCACCTTCACTCTCTTCGTCTTCATCGCTGAGTATCGTCCAAGATGGAGCATCTCGCTCACCGGCGATCCAGGCGACTGCGTCCATGGCTGCTTGGGCATCATTTTGGGGAATGTCACCTAGGGGGCCGAGCCAGATGGCACCTTGGGTGCAGCTGCTGTAGATGCGGCCCATGATGCTGACCTGAAGTGACTTTTCATGGTCGTCTGTCTGGTTGATGCATAGCGCGTCGGCCCAGACGTGGCGTGGTTCATTCAGCAGACGCAGCCTGCGGAGAGCATTAGCTAGAGGAGGGGTGACGCCGACTTTCTGGGTATCGTCATCGTCGTCTCCAAAGTAGATATCCTCGTGGGATGTATGTTGGCTGTCAGTCCCCCAGGCGTAGGAAAGCGCCTCATAGGAGACGTCTAGGTTGTCGAGAGTTGTGACGTGGAATTTGCAGCGGATAGGCGAGTCTGAAAATCCAGGTTGGATTTGAAGGACTCGGATTTCCGAGTTGGAGTGGTTGAGAGGGGGGAGGATTTGCTCGTGCCAGGAGACTTTCTTGGCCATGTTTCCGCGCTACTTTAATTTGCCTGTGAAAGTGAAGATTTATTGCTCTGCTGAAAGTTGTATCTTCTAAAGACGTTGAAAAGAATCGGTGTAGATGAAGTGCCTGAAGCGGTGGCCCCGCCTATGAAATGAGGCTCTTTTCATATTATATGATCAGAGCTTCGAAGGCTTGTCACATATAAGCAGTGGGTAATAAACTAGCCAGGAATGAGTGAGATTCCTTTTTTTAACCTCTTTTTATGCAAAATCGGTGTAAAAATAGCAATCGTTGTAAGTAGTGCTTTAGTCTTACCACCAATAAGCATAAAGTATGGATGCTTTTTGAGGCCCTAACTGGTGGATCCTGGTAATGCTCACGATGTACTAAGCAGTTGGCGAATGGCTTACCCAAGTTATGAACTGCTGAGTTTAGTGCTTTAATGCCTAACAGCTGGTGTTGCAGTGAGATTGAGGCACTTTAGTTATACGAGAAGTGAAGCGCCTCAGTCAAGTCGTCAACTGAGTCCAATGCCATCTTGACAACTTGAGCGCCAACTGCTATTGAGCCTCATCGCATCTTGGGCGTGAAAATTCGACCATTGTCGTATAGGCCATGATTCAGGAATGGTTGCCTTAAGGGAGGGCATAAGGAGCATCCTACGTGGCTAAATCGTATCTTTGTTGGTAGCGAGCATGACGAGAGCTGCCTAGCAGATCAACCAATGCTGATATCAGGTGACAGAGATGAAGTCATGATCGACTTGTATCGTAGCAAAAATTGAGAAAACTAAGCACTAATAATGCTTTTCGTACTTGGATATGAAGTGTGGCTGGAAGAAACAAAAGAAGAGATCTTTCAAAGGTACGGCGAGGGATAGATGTCGGGAAGATACAGCCACATCACACACGCAACGGCTGTGGAGCCTCAGCTGCAGTAAGGGTTTTATGGTTGTAAGCCTGGCGAAGGCGTTGCAGACTGCTTGATTAAATCCGGTGAACAATCGGATTGCTTTTATTGGAGGCAGCAATCACTGACATTGATGCAAAAGAGATCATATGACAGATATGAGTTGAGTGCATGTAGACAAACTCTCGTGGGACTCTTCTTCACTTACAAGAGTCTGGAATTAGTAGTGCAAGTAGACTAACAACAGCAAGAACAGGACTAGAATCAAATGGAAAGGGGTCCATTTGTAAACTCTTTTCCAAATTTCGCTTATTAATTCAACTATTTCATCATAATCTACCAATCGTGACAAGTTCGAAGGAATATATTCTTTGAAATCAAGCAGATAAACATCGACTTGTTTAAATCAATTCTGAAAATGGCAAACGGTATGCAGAAAAAGCCGCTAAAAAAAGAATTAGTGCGGAAGCTTATAGCCTCTTTTGGGGGGCGATTGGGCTGAGATGTAGATGCTAGAAGATGTGGGGCTTTAAGTTATGGATTGTGTAAGCCATTCGGTTGAGAAGAGAGAAGATGGCAAGGACTTGGAAAATGCCTTGATGAAGAGATGGTATGCATATTCGGCAATTTTTTTCTAGGCTTAGAGCGGATTCCAAATCTAGTGTGGCCATGATGTGTCGTCAATGGGGAGTTTAGGATAAGCATCCTGGGTGTTCATTCTCGACATAGGTTCAGGCTTCGTGAATATAGGGAAATTGACAGGCTCATTACCTATCTTATCGGTATTATGGCGCGGGGTTGAGCGGGGTTGATAGAAGTAACATAGTTGACAGGGCTGACATGGTTGATATGGTCGAGCTTTGGTAGACATGGGTGGAGTACGAGACTATTTGTAACCATGATCAAATCCTAGGTGTGTATAACTAGCGACAGGTAAGGACAAGCAAGCAGTATAAGTCAAAATAGTATTGCCAATAGCTTCTAAATACATCTACGTACTATGTCAAAGAGATGGTGCTATCAATTAATAAGGCACCGCCTTGTTCTCCTTGACCCAAAGCTCCTCTCCCGCGGTGCGCCTCTCAGGAGGTGTAAACTCATTAATCTTCCACAGCCGCCTATCAGTCTCGGCAATGTGAAACTCCCAATCGTATCCCAGGGGCTTAATCTGTGCGGTCAACAGTTTGTTGAACGTCTCGCCGGCCGCACGAAGCACTGCATCATCATTGGGATAGTTGTGTGCAATGTGAGTAGCGCTGAGGCGGATAAAGGGCTTGTCGTTGGCCCCACGGTTCTCGGCGCCGACGTAGGTGCTGGTGAAGGGCACTTCGATGAACTGGACGACGACGTAAAAGGCTGGCAGGCCAACGCCGACGTAAAAGGCGGTGATGGCCTTGGCCAGAGTGTCCTTGGACTCCTGGTCCTGGTAGGCGGACGGGGGGTGGTAGATGAGCCAGTGAGGCATGTTTGCGGTTTGTTTTTAAGATGTAGTGTAAGTGTAAGTGTAAGTATGAGTATTTAGAACGCAAGAGTGTAGCGAGAATAGGACGGTGAATGGTGGCTATTGATTTTGCGGGACTATCCTGTCCTTATAAGCTGTCTCAGAATGATTACCAACGCCACAAGCACGACTAAGTATAGACTTGACTATATTCGACTACGATCTTACATCTTGAGCATGCCAAAAGGGGATAATCGTTTGCATCTATGGGCCAGATGATTAGCATAGACATGAATCCAGCATCATCTCGGCATTTCGATATACTAATCACAAAATGATGCTCAAAGAGGTGCGTGATGCCATACCTCGGAAAGGGATTTACAAGGAAAAGGCCGAGGAACGACGAATATATAAGGACCACATCACGCACATACCTCCAATGCTGCTACAGCCCCAGTTGTTGTCTGATCGCCGGCGATAAGATACATGACTCAGGTGGGGAGGACAGATCAAGTGGTGGCGCTAATGGCCGAGGAAGTCGAGCCGGTGCGGTGAGGTAATCGCCAAAACTCCTCGGCGTGCAGCAGACATGTTTGCATTTATACGTAAAATACTACTGTATAACTGCTGGATTACTATCTTTGATTTTTTGATTAGTCGTTGTTGTTTGAATTACAAAATCAGAGTTTTTATTACAGAGACGGAGAGATTATGATTAGTGATCATTTTGGAGGCGACAAGATGGATGAATTATGACATGTATAAGACAAGATTCAATTATATATGAATTGAAGGAAAGATCATGTTATGCGAGTTTCAAAGTTAAATATTTACATCATTTCTCTGTCGAGTTTACTCATACGCATAATGTCTTCCAACCTTGCCTTTGTCACCGGCGCAACGGGCTTTATTGGCTCGCAAGTCGTCGCAACCGCTCTGAAAGACGGCTATCATGTGCGAGTGAGCGTACGAAAGCCAGAGCAGATTGACACTCTGAAGGGCATCTTCCACAACGACGTTTCAAAGCTTCAGTTTGTGGTGGTGCCAGACATTTCAGTTCCGGGGGCATTCGACAAGGCTCTGGACGATGTGCAAGTCATCTTCCATTTGGCATCGCCCATGCCTGGAAAGGGAACCAACTTGCACAAGGACTATCTCGAGCCAGCCCGTAATGGAACGCTGTCGATCTTGGAGAGTGCCAAGAAGGTGGCCAGCATCAAGAAGGTGATTGTCATGTCTTCGATTCTGGGCATTGGCCCCGTCGACTTGTTTTTCAACACAGACACGTTTGTCCCCGGTGAGTCCTAGTATATAGTGCATGCATATTAGTGGTTCTCTTCATGGATGGAAAGGGAGCACATCACATTGTGCCAGAGCACGCAGTATCAGCCATTAGCTAACATGGTAACCAACCACGCAGCCAACACCGGTAAGAGACACGAAATCGACCTCGAACAGGTCTTTCCCGGAGGCAAGGGCGAGCACGGCCCCATATACGTGGCCTCCAAGATTGTCGCACATCAAGCCTCGCTGGACTGGGTCGCCGAGCACAAGCCGGCCTTTAAGCTGGCCACGATCCACCCAACGTTTGTGCTGGGCCCCAGCCTGGTCCGCAAGACGGCCACCGACATTGACGGCATCAACGCCTGGTTCTGGAAGTCGCTGCAGCAGCCGGCGCCTCTGTTCCCGGCGGTGATTGCAGACGTGCGAGACGTGGCAGATCTGTGCATCAAGGCCGCAAAGGTGGACGTGCCGCCCAACCAGTCTGAGCTGGTTGCCTCGGGAGCGCCGACGAGCTGGAAGGAGATTGGCGAGTGGGTGAGGGAGACGTATCCGCAGCTGGAGACGAAGCTGGAGGAGGATGGGCCGGTGCCATTCAGGGTCGAGAATGATGTGCTGGGGATGAAGTGGCGGCCGCTGGCAGAGACGCTGAGCGGCTTGATAGACCAGCAGCTGGCGCTACAAAAGGGCAGCGCTTAGATGGAAGTGCGTGTGGTTGGTGCTGCTAGGCGCTGTAATAGAGAGCCGCCCGTGTGAAGCAGTTGAGCCTGGATTGCAGTCAATGGATGCAGGGGGATTGGATGAAAGATAAATCGAGGCTAGAAGAGTGTGTGTGGCTTGTAATAGTAATACTCCTCAATACTACTAGTGGTACTCAATTCACATGCAAGCATTTAAAGATTGCACACTCAAAGGGAGAGCATCGTTTAGATTAAGCTGAAACTGAAACTGGAGGCAGTTATCCTGCTTCCCTTGTGTCGAGAGTCATGTATCAGACGCCAGGTACTTGTGCCATGCAGGCAATTAACAGCCACGAATGTCGTACCGCATGTCGCACAAATCCATTAGACTTTGCAGCAGAGCATGCACGCACGCACAGAGCCAGATGAAGCAGAACCTGGGCAGGGAAGCTGCAGATCGCGATGAATGTCGAACATGGCCGCCCTCACAAGACAATGCAAGAGACCGGGAACGAGCAGCCAATGATAGACCGTGATGGAGGAGATGCATCTGCTTGGTGCGACTGGGGCTGAAGAGGTGGCTGACTTGTGAGTGGAGATGGATGGGCATTCGATATTGGATATGGATTTTTTAGCATGGGGCGACTATTGGCGGTGGTGAAGATTGGATGCCGGGACTGGACGCGTCGTTTTGGCGTGATCGGGGCAAGCCGAGGGCCCTGGCAGTGGCTTGATGATGTAAGGCAGAGTTGAAATTAATTATTGAAGGTGCTAATATAGTGGCTGAGCGATGGAGGCGAGGCGAGGCGATCGTGGACGCCGAGGCATGCATGTGTGCATATATTGAAATCTGGGTGAGGCTATTCTACACCACTTACACGAAGATATCTCGCTGCTGCATCGTCAATCAGACGCAATCAGACGCAATCAAATCCATGACAGCCTCTCCCATCACCCAGGCTCCTACTTGTACCAGCGCTCAAGATAAATATAGCCACATCTACATCTGCACATATGCAGTACCATCACCGCTGCAACCCCCCGGCCGGCCATCATCGCGTCCTTCTCGCGTCCCAGTCCCAGCTCCCATCGAACCCGGGCCTGCATCCATTTCCATCGACGCCCATGCCCACCTGCAGCCCTTTTTTGCGCTCTCCAGTCTCCAGCTCCGTCCCACTAGACATGCATCGCTGCATCACCGAGCAGGGATCCGCTCCAAGGCGCATCCATGGCGGCAGCGCATCCCCACGCGTCGATTGGCCTTGCGGCGCGGACGGCCGTGGCCAGTGCTTTTCGTGACAGTTTGGCGGCAGCTTCGCGCGTAAAGTGCTGAAATGAGGGCTGCGGGCTTAGAGTTTGAGATTTTCGTGTGGGTGGATGCGCGTGTGTCTCGACGGCCTTTGATTGTCTGGCATTTGGGTATTCCAAGCATCGTGCTCTTCTCGCCCTCTTTTGCCCTGCAGCTGGACATTTATATGCCATTTCTTCATCGTCAAATGCATCCATCACATACATCCCTCCAACGGCTGCCCCTCCCCTGCTGCAAATCAATCCCCTCCATCCCTAGACCTGTAAAAGCCTCCAGCGCTCCTCCAGTTCTCTCCTCCCTCTAACAATCCCCTGAAGGCTCCCTAGAGCTACCGCTAAACCCCCCACCCTCCAGGCCATCCGTCCCGTCCCATTAAAGTGAAAACCATCGGTGTGAGGCGCGTCTTGGGGTACCTCCCTTCAGCCAATCCGCGCACGGGCCACCTTGTACTTGTGACCACTTTGTGTACCATCGCGTGCTGGAACGTCAGCGCTGCGTAGTGGTTACTCGCTAGCTGCAGCTGCGTGTCTCGCCCATACATTCAGCCCCGTAGCGGTACTTGTTCTCTACAAACCCCTCTACATCGCTACCAAGTACCGATTTGATACCCAGCAGTGTCCCAGACACATGCCAGCGATGGAGCCCTGCGCCGTCTGACTTGTACCGCCCTCTCGCCCCTCCCTGGCCTCCCTCCCTCTTCGCCTCTCATTCTCGCTTCACGTCCATTTCGCGGCGTGTTCTTCATTGTTTATTAGTACTCGCTGTGTCCCACTTGGGCCTGGCTTTTTCGTGCCTTTCCCTCCCCTCCTCATCCTTTTTGTTTATTCCAGCTCACTCTCTCAAAACGCCATACACACACCAACACGTTCGTTTAAGTCTGGTGTAAAAGGAAAACAGAGGGCAATTCATCACACGGGATTTTGAAGCGAATACATACCACAAGCAAGAGAAAAAAAGAAGAAAAGAAGAAAAAATTAATCTGCAAAGCCGTTTCTCGCCTCATCTCCAACTAATTGATACTCATCTCTGTTTTACCGCCTTTACTGTGAATCATCTGCTGCCATCAAATCTCAAATCTCTGCCATCGATCATCTGTTTTTCTCTCCACACCAATTCAAGGGCTGTTCCCCGAGTGGAACCACCACGACTTGTCGCATCATCGCATTTCAGATCAGATCGAATTCGCATCGCATCGCAAAGTTGAATCGCTTTTATTAATTCGCCATCGATCATGGCCGCCGTCGCTCGCCAGCCGTTTGCTCCCCTGGACGGAGCCCGTCTCCAATCATTAACCAGTCTGAAGAACAGACAAAATGGTATGTTTGTGCGATGATTTTGTGCGGTGAAAAATGGCAGCGCCAGATGCACATTAATAGCTTTGATGAGAGAAACACATCTGGCTAACTCTATCGCTCAGCCGCTCCCGTATCTCCAAAGCGCAAAGCAGAGTTTCTAGAGATTGACAATTGCGAGAATGTCGATCCCATCCTCTTCTCCAAGCGCTCCAAGGGCGCCTCTGCCAAGGAGGGCCTCAAGCCCACCAACTACTTTCTCACTCCCAAGGTCAGCACTCCTGCTCGGTCTTCTCTCGCCACTCCAGTCAAGGCCGCTTCAACGCCTCGACGCATTCTCAGTGCAAAGTCATGTTTGAGCAAGATGAACTCTGAAAACGCTACGCCCAAGTCTTGCCCTCCTCCAGCGGGTCGCTCACCAACCCGTGGTAAGCGCTCAGGAATTCTGTCAAGCCGCCGACGAGCTACTCGCTTGGATCCTCCCTCATTTATGGGCTCCTCTTCTGCCCCCTTCTCCCTTGATGCCGCTTTGAAGGGCACCATTGCTGGGTACACACCCAAGCCTGCTGCCAGGAAGCCCATGTCTAGCCTGCTTGAGCCTGAGTCCAAGTCTAGCTGGTTCTTCGACATTCACGAAGATACCCCTGAACAGGAGATGACCAACCTTCTTCAGCACAGCACCTGCACACTCGACATCTCATCAGATGAGGAGACTGAGCAGCGCGCGAAGCGAGACGGTGCTGAGGGTCGTGACAAGGAGAACATTCCTCCTCCTGATGACGTCTCTCAGACTTCAGTCCAACAGGCCAGCCAGGCCAAGGGCGAAGACTCGATGGTTGTTGAAAAGGAGCGAGTTGCATTGGGAGAGATGAACGCCTCTGAGTTCTACGCTGATGGCTGTGATGAGTCATCAGTGATTCTGATCCACGAGGATGACGAGGAGCCGGAAGCTCCCCTCATCATCTCAAACATCCCTGAAGAGGAAGAGTATGAGGAAGAGGAGGAAGAGTATGAGGAGCTTGAGATTCACGAGGATATCGATGACCTCATCTCAAGAACCGACGACTCATCATCCAAGGCCGCCGTACTACAGCCCATTGAAGGCACAGGCGAGAGCTTCGAGCTATGGGAAAGCGGCAGCGCCAAGGATGAGGCTGAGAGCCCGTAAGGAGCTGTGTTTGCAATTCACTTCGCATAATCAACGAGGGAATGAGTGTACGCTTTCTAACGCTGGATGATGAGCGAGCAAGCATTTGAGCCTTTCTGTTTGAGCCTTTTTTTCAATCTTCCTCTTTTTTTATTTCTCCGACTGTATTTGGCCTGTTTTGCTCTTTTTATTTTTCCTATCTGTCTTTTCTTATCCTGTTTAAAAAAGGTCGTGACTTTGGCGCATCAGTTTTTTGCCCTCTTTTTTTTCCCTCTGGGCTGGGCGGCGTTATCTGGTTTGTGCGGAATTGTTGATACCAGGAGTTGTTGCTTGATTTGATGCGCCGGTCTGTGGCCGTTCTTGTTAAGAGTCTTACCAGAGTAGCAAGTATCGTACACGACTAATCGTATTGTTTGAACTCTATAAATCTTCATCTATATCTTTTTGTGTGATATGTCAGCCAGCCAGCCACGTAGCAAATGTGACAACTGAGAAGCGATGGCTGGTCTAAGCTGAAATTAGCTACACTGTGCTACAGACCAGCCACCTCCATCTCTCAGCCACAGTATCACAGTGCGGGCGTAGAATCTTATCTCTGCGAGCGATGATGAAAGCTCTCATGCAGCTCCCAGCCGCAGATCTGTTTTTCCTCATTTCTCAATTTCACCCTGTTTCTACAACCCAATTAAGCCCATAAAAAACTCTCAAAGGAAGAAATCGTGTCATTGAAACAAAAAATATTATTAATTTAGTAGAAGAGGGAAAATGTCTTCCATCCACGACCTGGCCGCCGCCGCCGTCGCTGGCACAGCTTCGTCCAGCCAGGCGGGCGAGGACGGCACGGGAGCGACCAAGAAGAGGGGCGCCTTCATTGTGCTCGAGGGCCTGGACCGCAGCGGCAAGACGACGCAGGTGAAGCTGCTGGAGCAGAGATTTGTGGAGGAGGGGAGGCCGGCCAAGGTGATGAGGTTTCCGGGTGAGTTTTTTGTATGATGCAATGGTTTTTTTTTTGCTGTTTTGGATGGAGCTTCAGTGAGATGTATGGTGGGGGAAATGAGGGATGCTTGATGGCTAATATTTCGTACAGACAGAACGACGGCGATTGGGCAGATGATTGATAACTATTTGAAGAGCAATGTTGATTTGGACGACCATGCCATTCATCTTTTGTTTAGTGCCAACCGCTGGGAGTCTGCGTAAGTTGATCTCACTTTACGTCTACATCACCATCATCATGCCATATACTTTCATACATTTACAAGGCTAAATGCTAACCATACAATCCAGGAACCAAATCAGGGCATACCTCGCCGCCGGCATCTCCGTTGTCTCAGATCGCTTCTACCACTCCGGCATCGTCTACTCCGCCGCCAAGAAGAATCCCCATCTGCCCCTCTCCTGGGCTCGCTCCCCAGATGTTGGCCTTCCCCGCCCAGATGTCGTGCTCTTCCTGGACCTGGATGAAGAGACAGCCCGCGCACGCGGCGGCTGGGGCAGCGAAAAGTATGAGAAGGAGGAGATGCAGCGGACGGTGCGGGAGCTGTTCTGGGCGCTGAGCATGGGCGGCAAGGACATCAAGGGGCAGGACTTGCTACAGCAGCTAGGCGGGATTGAGGGTCCATCGTGGAGGCAAGATGAGGAGGATCTGATTGTTGTGGATGCGAGCAGGCCGGTGGAGGATGTGGCGGAGGCGATTTGGAGAAAGGTAAAGGGGAGGGTCGATCGGGTTGATATGGGCGAGATGGGCAAGGTGGTGAGGACTGCGTTGTGATGCTGGTGGCTACGGTGATTGTGAGGGCATATATTCTATGTGTTAGTTGGCATGTTGAATACATTTCTGCTTATTTAGTTTTGGTAATTTCATAGCTCAAAGGTTATTGGAAATGAGATGGACATCTGATGAGGAGAGTTTTCACTAAGAGTTCAAGTTGAGCCATAGCTATTTGTGCCATATACGGGTATAGGTATTACTTTCTACAACGTACTCGCTTATAACCATCAATTCATTGCAACTATATAGATGTAGATGAGTGAACTGAAAGTTGGCTTGTCATGATCAATACTACATCATCTAGATGTAGCTACTTTATGTGTTGACTACAAAGCATTTCGCAACCATAATTGCTTGTATCGCATAGCACATTCTAATAAGTAGCAGCGAATTGACCTGACCAAAGATTACAGCAATCTATTATGAGCATCGACAGCTCCAAGCTATAGCTCCAAGTATTAGTTCCAATCATACGAGTATCCAGCTTACCACCTGATTGGGGCAAACTGCACTCAATTCGCCGGATCTTCCTCGGTTATGCCCCGACGTGAGTCGTCACGCATATCACAAAACGTAAAATCGAAACACCCAGCCTAAGAAAAAAAAACGCCACTTAGACCCAACCACCCCCCTAACCAGTTAATGCGTTTTAGGGTTCTAGGCGCCGCTAGAAGAGCGAAACAGCTCTAAGCTAGCGGGACTAACACCAAGTTTAGCTGTTTTTATAGTGGGAAATACACTCACAAATGCAAAACCTATCCATTCGTTCTGAGATATGCCCATCAGAGTGCTCTTATAAACTGAATATGCACCGCTTTCTTTCAAGAAGATTAAACTCCGGGTGGTCTAGTTGGTTCATGGCGTTCGACTGTAATTGTTCAGATTATCGAAAAGTCAGCGGTTCGATTCCGCTTCTGGAGATCTTCTTTTTTTGTTGTTTTTAAAGTCTTTCTTGGGGTTTATAGACTATCGTGACCATGGTGGATATCAAGTTTTCGGCCACCATTTTTCACCCTCTTTTTTCTCTTTTGTTTTTCTTTTTTCTCATACAATTAATCTCAGTGATATAAAGTATCCCATCTCTTCTCCTTTTATCCCATGCCGTGTCACGCAATCCTTCAACCCACCGCCAATCTCACCTCACTCTGACTGCTACATGCTCCGTAAACCCGGCACGACCCGCTATTATCACTATCAGAGCCATCCCCATATTCCCCCATTCTGGTAGAGTAATGATTACCCAATTAGCACCGCTCAGTACACGGCACCAGCTGCGAAATCGCCTCGTCGGCCGCACATGATTGGCCATAGCAGAAGCGATTAGGGTGCCGGCGCCTTGCATCGGTTTCCCTCTATTCGCTGTTGGACGTGCGATGCACCTTTCTGCGGCCTGACTAAGCCAAGTCTGCACTTTTTCTGCAAATCAACTCCACTATCTGTACGTACCGAACGACCCATTTAGCGCCTCCGATAAGAGCAAACAATTAACCGGCGACTATTCGTTTTCGTCTCATCGGGCGTCATTGAAGATCTTCTCTTTTGCTTCTCTTTTTTTTTCTTCAACCTCCTCTCTCTCTCTAATAAGTTTCCTCGTCGAACAGAGATCATCTCTTTCTCCATTAAGTCAAAATGGCCTCAATTGCTTGCTCCCTGCGCGCTGCCCGCCCCGTGGCCATGCGCTTTGCGCCCCGAGCTGCCCCGATGGCTCGATTGGCGATGCCCTTCAGAAGCTTCTCCAGCACCCGCCTGAGTATGTCCACGGCATTCCACCCCCTTTTCGAATAGCCTATTCATTATAACGAAACTAATGGATTATTATTTTCAGGCCTCGCCCGCAAGTACACCAAGGACCACGAGTGGATCGACCTCTCCGCTGACCGCAAGACCGGCGTCATTGGCATCTCTGAGTACGCCGCCGAGCAGCTGGGCGACGTTGTCTACGTCGAGCTCCCTCCCGCGGGCGACTGGACCGACCAAGGCGACTCCATTGGCGCCGTCGAGTCCGTCAAGAGTGCCAGCGACATCAACGCTCCCATCCGCTGCAAGGTCACCCACACCAACTCCCTGCTGGAGGAGAAGCCCGCCACCATCAACCAGGTGCCCGAGGACGACAGCGCCGGCGGCGGCTGGATCGTCAAGGTCGAGGTTGATGAGGAGGGCGCGGCCCAGTTTGACGAGCTGCTGGATGCCGAGGCCTACAAGGCCTTTACTTCCGAGTAATGGAGCAGATAGGAGGGCGGCTAAAAGATTAGACGATTGAGATGTTGCTATTGACTAAGATATTGCTTGAATTATGGGGACAGGACACTTTAAACAAGAAGAGAGAGGGGGGAGACATAAAAGAAAAGGACACATTCTTCGTTGAAAGGACGACGGACAAGAGCTGGCCTGGAAATGGTGTAAAAAAACAGACAAAACAGTTCAACCTGGTAATCAGCGGAGGGAACGGATTTTTGAATCTTGTATATTTTTTCAGCAAACAAACAAAGTTCGCATTTGGTGTACCATGCCATAGCGTGGGCTGCTCATATTTTACATCAGATGAGGGTATACATTTTGGTTTGCTGTGCCGGTTTATCAGCGGCATCATTAAGAAAAAAGAGAATATCAAACAGCTATGATGATGATGATGCAAATGTTTTCCTTCCCTTCCCTCTCACTTATTTTCCCATTTTCTTTGTCCTTCCTTGTCATTCATACATAGTCGTACAGCAGGCAGCAGAATTTTTTATTTTGCTGGCGCCGGGGGTGCCGGCTTGTTCTTGTTGATGTCGTCCAAGATCTTGTTTGCGCCCTTGCTCACCAGATCGGCCGCCATCTTCACGCCAAACTTGTCGGCCTCCTCCGCGGAGGCAATCGTCTCGATGGCCTCGCCGTCCACGCCCTCTGTGCCCTGCACCGACACGACCGTGGCCCGTAGCCTCAGCTGACCCGGCGCAACCCACTTCGTCTCAACGCCAATGGGCACGCTGCAGCCGCCCTCCAGCGTGCGCATCAGGCTCCTCTCGGCTACCGTTGCCAGAGCGGCGTCCTTGTCCTCGATCAGCTTGAGGGCGTCAATCACCTTTTGGTCGCCGGAGCGACACTCGATGCCCAGTGCACCCTGTCCGACGGCGTGCAGGATACCGCCATTGTCTAACTCGAGGAATTGCGAGATGTGAGCGTCGAGGTTCATTCGCTGCAGGCCGGCCGCCGCCAAGATGATGCCTGTGAGCTCAGAGTCCTCCTCGAGCTTACGTAGTCGTGTCTGGATGTTGCCTCGGTGGTCCTTGAACTTGAGGTTTGGGTATCGTCGTGCGAGCTGGGCGATTCTGCGTACGCTGCTTGTGCCGATGATGCTTCCCGCCGGCAGGTCGGCGAGGCTCTTCCAGCCGTGCTTTTCAACCAATTCTTTCTTCAGCACCAGTGTGTCTCGAGGATCTTCCCGCTTGGTGACGCAGCCGAGCAGCAGGCCGTCGGGGAGCGTTGTGGGCATGTCCTTTAGCGAGTGGACAATGATGTCGAGCTCGTTTGCCTCCAGCTTATCCTCCAGCTGCGTCGTCCACAGACCCTTGCCGCCAAAGTTGTAGAGCGCAGTCGTCTGGTCGCGATCGCCGGTGGTTGTCATTCCGTGGATAGGGAACGAGTAGGCGGGCAGGACGGCCTGGAGGGCTGCGACGACGATGTCGGCCTGGGCGAGGGCCAGAGGCGAGTTGCGCGTGCCGACCCTGATGGTCGTAGGGCCAGAGGCGAGGCCGGATGCTTTGTCGTCGGCCATTTTGGGGGATTTTGAGAGGTTGTGAATACGGGAAAGAGAGTAAGAGTTTAATTTTCTTGAGAGGCGATAATGGTTCGAGGAAGGATTCCGAATGCCGATAGAGGAGGGGTAGTCAGCAACTTTGGCGGGGTATTTGCACTGTACAGAGCTTGCATATGGAGATTGTGTACGGTGTGAATTGAGATATGATACTGTGACTTGCAGGGTAGGCGCTGCATTCACGAGCTGTAATTGCAATATGTAGACTGCATACCGGTACTACCTGCTTATTGATCAATTCTAATTGAAATTAGAGTATAGGAGAATTTGATTCTTTTGTTACACATGAAATTACTTTGTCGGCTCATCGGGACCGACAAGCCGAGATGAAGGTATAAATTCTGAGACAGCTTATGATAGTTGCTGTATGTAATTGGTTGATATAAATGTCAAGTTACAAGGTCGCATACTAATTTGGCTGTTTGTTTCTAATTCGTGTCAAAGTGAAGAGTCTATTATGTGATAGTTGGGTGATTGTGAGCTTGTAAAGGATAGATGGCGTGTTGTGACGAAATATGGAGATGCAAACAGAGAATCGAGCCGAACTGGAGACACAATCATATCTCCTTGTCAAGAGTTAAGACGGAAACTTAAAATTTGTGTCGATCTCCATGATTTGGTATCACCCAGTAAGATCGAGATGCTATTTATAACTGGATAGAATTATCAATGCTGAAGGGGCATGTCTATATAAATATGGGATGCTGAACGAATGTCTCATCTTCAGCCGCCTCACGTCTAATAACATCTCACATCCATCTCTATCTGATCTGATCTGATCTACAAATAATATCATACTAAACTAAATAATTGAGTTTAACAACCGTAATTACCCAAAATGAAGCTGGCCATCGTTTTGGTTGCCCTAATCGGACTGTCTGCCGCCAATCCCAGACCCCAGATTCCCACGCCCGACACGCCCCCTCCGCCACTCTCTTCTCAGCTTCCAGAACCAGTTCCCGAGTCTCCCACCACCACTAGCACTTCGACTTCCAAGGATGCGCCACCTCCTGCTGTGACCAGGGAGCCACCCGTGCCGGAGGGGCCCATCTGCGAATGCGGCTATACCTATTGCGCGTCCGTGCTAATGGGCATGAGTATGTTATGAGAGCCCGTTGATTACTTTTATATAACAAGTCATTGGTTGAATGAGGCTGATTCAAGACACTCTATAGAAAAGCCGTGGTCTCAGAAGCAGCTGGCTGAAGCATACTGCAAGACCCCCCACGCCTCTTGCAATAACAACGTCCCAGCTACAAATACCTCGTCTGCGCTCTATATCTGTCTTTGCGACGACATTGATCAAAAAGTCGGCACGCATCTGGATCTTGTTTGCGGATGTGACAAGTGCCTGAATATTGGACCCGACTTTCGAGGCCGTTGTGAGACTCCATGTCACGGGGGGAACTGCCAGATGGAGCTTTAATGGAGGGCACTGATTTGCTTTATTTGCATCATTTATAATGTTTTATTGTTTGTCTTAGAAGGGTGCTCATCAAATATCTTTCCGCGGACTAATACCACTACCACCACTACAGATTGATCACAACTTAGATGCGCGAGTTTGAGAACTACAAGCTGTTTTGAGAGTCGATGAACGGTTTAATACCAGGCACTGCATTACTCCCTTATACTAATAGCTACCACCAATAATATCTAATCCATATTTGTTTACCATGCTCTCTTCATGTTACATTATAAAACCTCTCGGCGAAATCCCACTTTAAATCTCCTGATCTTCCCATTTCCCCTCCCGCACATCCCGCGCATTCAGCATTCAGCTCATCTCTGCTCTGCACTGCATAGCACTGCATAGCACACACCTCATGGAATTAAGCTCGTATGTACGCTCGGCTGCGTCGGAGCCGCCTCGCCTCGCAACCACACAAAACGCGCGACTCCAACCTCCATCAGCGCAAATCATCCCAATACGGGCGCCTGCCGCTTGCGCGAACTCATGAGCTGCCCATGTCGCCCTTCCCCAGCTTTTAGCGCCGATAGTTCCCCCACTGCGGGGGATCTTTAGCGGCCGTGCCGCCTAAACTCCCCTCACGCCCCCTGTAGGCTCTTCTGATGCCCCTGTAATTGTCGGGTTAATTCTTGGAGAGACCCCCTGAGGACCCCGCACCTGATGGTGGTCTGTTAGTGGTAACGTCAGAAAAGAGAAGGTTGTCCGTGGACGGGAAGATCGAGGAGAGTACCTTGGTAGCCGGCGCACTTCTGCCTGCGAGCGTCGTATCTTTGGAGTACTGGACGTCGAGATGCCCCGAATATGTCACCACGCTTTGTTTTTTTTCTTATGTGATTTTTTTAACCGGCCGTGCAAAAACTTGGAGTCGGCAGAGCGGGGGTTTTAACCACCGAACTTACTCTGTAGAGGCCACCTTCTCCTCATGCGCACGCGTTGCGATCGAGTGATTTTCTTGCTCTTCTTCTCTTCTTCTTCTTCTGCTTCTTCTAAATCTAGCTTCTAGCTGTATCGCAATTTCTGTTGCTTTGGCAGAATCGGCAGATACGAAGCATTCTTAGCTCTGCTGCTGCTCGCCTGAGCTCTGCTGACGACTGTCGAGGCATCAGCCGATGTGAGCTCATATCGCTCATCTGGTATGTTTACTTGTTTGGAAAATAACCAAAAATTGCCTCTCTTCTAATTCTTTCACTCATACAGGTACATCTATAGCTAGAATACTTGTGTGCGTCGCTGTAAGTCGCCTCAGATGAGGGTCGATTCGTGATGGCGTCCTCTGTGCTTCGCCCACTGGCCACCGAGCTATACTTTTCGCCCTCTACTGCTTCTTCGTCGCGCTTTTTGCGCTCTCGAATCCAAAGTAAGAGACAACGGCCTTTCCATGCGCGAATTATGCCTCTTTGTGGGCAATAGCAGGTAACAGCTTCTGACTTCTTTGCTATTAGATGTTAAACCCTTGGTAAGCTGCCACCGTCAATGGCACGCCTCTTCCGGGGCGCAGCGGCAGACCGCAGTTGTCGCCGCGGCTGCAAAGTCATTGGCGCTGGTTCGCCGTGACTCTCCGGTTCCACGAGTTCCCGCTCTTTTCCCAAAGGCATACTCGACGGACGCGACCACTGTGGTGCCGCCTACGACCCCTTATAGTCAGCTCACGGTTGGTGTGCCGCGAGAGACCTTTCCCGGCGAGCGCCGAGTCGCATTGACTCCAGCCAATGTAGCTCTGCTCCTAAAGAAGGGATACTCCAAGGTTTTGGTCCAGCGCGGAGCTGGTGCTGCGGCTGAATTCTTGGATGAAGCCTATGAAAAAGCTGGTGCTACTCTTGTCGACGCTCCCAATGGTATCTGGTCTGCTGCCGATATAGTTCTCAAAGTTCGAGGACCTTCAAACGCAGAAGTCAATGCTATCAAGAAAGACCAGACAATCCTCTCTTTCCTCCAACCTGGCCAGAACAAAGACCTGGTTGACAAGATTGCTGCCAGAGGAGCGACTTACTTTGCAATGGAAATGGTTCCCCGTATCTCTCGAGCTCAAGTCTTTGATGCTCTTAGCAGCATGGCCAATATTGCTGGTTACAAGGCTGTCTTGGAGGCATCCAACGTTTTTGGTAGATTCTTGACTGGCCAAGTCACTGCTGCTGGCAAGATTCCGCCGTGCAAAGTTTTGGTCATTGGAGCCGGTGTAGCTGGTCTCAGCGCAATCGCAACCGCTCGTCGCATGGGTGCCATTGTTCGCGGATTTGATACTCGCCCTGCCGTTAGAGAGCAAATTGAATCTCTCGGCGCCGAATTCATCGAGGTCGACATGCAAGAAGATGGCTCTGGAGCTGGAGGCTACGCCAAGGAGATGAGCAAGGAGTTCATCGAAGCCGAAATGAGACTCTTCAAGGAACAAGCCAGAGAAGTGGATATTATCATCACTACAGCTCTGATTCCCGGAAGGCCCGCTCCCAAGCTCATCAAAATGGACATGCTTGATGTCATGAAACCCGGTAGTGTTATTGTTGATCTTGCTGCTGAGGCAGGTGGTAACTGTGAGGCTACCAAAGCAGGCGAAATGATAACTTACAACGATGTCAAGGTTATTGGTAAGATGCTAGTGGATCTCTGACAGCTAAAGTTATCATACTGATATAAAATTGCAGGATACACTGATCTCCCGTCTCGCTTGCCGACCCAATCGTCTACTCTTTACTCGAACAACATCACCAAACTCTTATTGTCAATGTCTCCTAAGGAAAAGGAATTTGGAATTGATCTGTCCGATGAGGTTGTCAGAGGCTCTATTGTCATGCAAAAGGGAGAAATCCTGCCACCCGCTCCTCGTCCTGCACCCCCTCCAGCACCCGCCAAGCCTGTAGCAGCCGTCGTAGTTGAAAAGGCAGAACTCACTCCTTGGCAGAAAAAGACTCGAGAGGTGGCTACTGTGACTGCTGGAATGACAAGCATGCTTGCTCTTGGAAAGTTCACCGGACCTCTGTTTATGTCTAATGCCTTCACCTTTGCACTGGCTAGTTTGATTGGTTATCGTGTCGTCTGGGGTGTGGCACCCGCGCTGCACTCTCCTTTGATGAGCGTAACAAATGCAATTTCTGGTATGGTTGGTATCGGCGGTCTATTCGTCCTAGGCGGAGGCTACTTACCCGAGACCATTCCTCAAACCTTTGGAGCTCTTAGTGTGTTGCTGGCTTTTGTGAATGTTGGCGGTGGCTTTGTCATCACCAAACGAATGCTCGACATGTTCAAACGTAAGTTTTTCTTTCAACGAATTGTTTGGTAAGAGCGCAACTAACAAACGCCCAGGACCTACTGATCCCCCCGAGTACCCCTGGCTTTATGCTATCCCGGCTGCTCTCTTCGGCGGCGGCTTCATCGCTGCTGCGTCGACTGGAGCTGGTGGTCTGGTACAGGCAGGTTATCTCATCAGTTCTGTTCTTTGCATTGGATCTCTATCTGGTTTGGCCTCTCAAGCGACTGCTCGCATGGGTAATATGCTCGGTATTCTCGGTGTCGGCACTGGCGTCTTGGCTAGTTTGGCTGCTGTGGGCTTCTCTCCTGAAGTCTTGACGCAATTCACCGGACTCGCTGCCATCGGAGCCATTGCGGGTAAGTTGATTTCGATTCATACAGTTTGATAATCTTGAAAGTTACTGACAGTATCTTAGGAATGTTGATTGGAAAGAGAATTACTCCTACTGATTTGCCTCAAACTGTCGCTGCTCTGCACTCCGTTGTTGGCCTTGCGGCCGTGTTAACCAGCATTGGCAGTGTAATGGGCGACATTTCTCATCTAACAACTCTGCACATGGTAACTGCATACCTTGGTGTACTCATCGGTGGTGTAACCTTTACCGGATCTATTGTTGCGTTCCTTAAGCTGGCAGGCCGCATGTCTTCTCGCCCCAAGCTCCTCCCGGGCCGACATGTTATCAACAGTGGATTGCTGGCAACCAATGCTGCTACTTTTGGCGCTTTCCTCACCATGGCTCCTGGTGCTCCAATGATTGCTGCTGGAGCATTGGCAGCTAACACGGCTCTGAGTTTCATCAAGGGATATACGACAACCTCTGCAATTGGAGGTGCTGATATGCCTGTCGTCATTACTGTGTTGAATGCCTACAGTGGTTTCGCTCTGGTGGCCGAAGGATTCATGCTGGATAATCCTCTTTTGACGTCTGTGGGAGCCCTGATAGGCGTATCTGGTTCTATTCTATCATATATCATGTGTGTCGCTATGAATCGATCCCTAACCAATGTCCTGTTCGGAGGCTTAGGAACTCCGACACAAGCCTTGGAATACAAGCCAGAGGGTCAGGCCACTGAAACATCTGTGGAAGATGTTGCAGACCAGCTGGTAAACGCCGAGTCCGTCATCATAGTTGTCGGATATGGAATGGCTGTCGCAAAGGCACAGTATGCACTCTCGAGCATTGTCCAATCGCTGCGATCAAAGGGAATTACTGTTCGCTTTGCTATTCACCCGGTTGCCGGTCGCATGCCTGGACAATGCAATGTGTTGTTGGCGGAAGCAAGCGTCCCCTATGATATCGTCCTGGAAATGGATGAGATTAACGATGACTTTCCCGAGACTGATTTGGTCTTGGTCATTGGTGCCAACGATACCGTTAACCCGATTGCTATGGAGAAGGGCAGTTCCATTGAAGGCATGCCAGTTTTGCATGCTTGGAAGGCCAAGCAGGTTATTGTGATGAAGCGAACTTTGGCTAGTGGTTATGGTGAGTTATCGATCTTTTATGTGTATTATGGGAATTGAAACTAACATGCGATCAACAGCTGATGTGCCGAACCCGATGTTCTATATGCCAAATACCAAGATGTTGTTTGGCGATGCCAAGGTTTCTTGTGATGGTAAGTGTCAATTTTCACAACATTTTCATTCTTTTCAAGATTTATCATTTGCTAACAATCCTTACAGCCATTAAATCAGCTGTAGAGGGAAAACTGTAAAGTTGGATAGATGTAGACGCTGTGGCAAGGCGTAGGGATCCGGGCTTGATTTGATCATTTGTTGCGTCGCAATAGATGGGATTAGATAGTACTGAGTCTTTTTGTTGATATTTCTAGCCTGACTTAAAAACAAGTAAAATGTTTGTTTAAATTCACCGTTCAAGTCCTTATGTTGTATCTTCTGATAATGTCACTGTATAATGCACATGTCTGTTTGTCTGTCTATTGTTTGATTTGTTTGTTTGCTGTTGTGCGATTTTAAAATATGTACACCATCTTTTACCCCGAAAAAACCACTCATACCCGGTCCTTGACAACTGGCTCCCAAGCGTTAAGCTTCGGCTTCGTTCTGTACCCCTCAAACGTTAGCTCAGATACATCTCTGGATATACAATCCACCATCTCCGTAGAGAAACTCCTGCTTCGTGCTGCCAGAATCCAACTCACGTGTTGTAGGTCTTGAAAGCGCCCCGTGTCATGGTATAGTTGGGCTTGGGCAGGGCAGGCTCAAAGTGTCTGGTGCCCGTCAAAATCAGGGGGTCCTCGGTCGGGGGCTTGTCGACGGCGTAGCTGATCCAGGCGTGCCAGCCGGGCTCGATCTGGCCGGCGTCGTAGTCGTGCTTGGCGAAGTCGACCCAGCGGGTTCGGAGGGGCAGTTCCTCGAGGTTCTCGTAGAATTTGTTGCCGGCGCGATCGGTGCCGATGAGGGTACCGGCCTTGGTGTCACCTGTTTGCTGGGAGTTAGAGGTTGCGCTGCTGAGGGATTGAGAGAGACAGCGATGGGCATACCGATATACTGTTCGAGGAGAAGTGCGAGAGCTATGCGTTAGCCATGTGTCGTCGTTCGTCGGAAGGGCTAGAGGTTAGAATATCTGGAGACGTACCAGCATCTGGCGGAAGTAATCCTGCGCGGGAAATGTTAGCAGCTGGTGGCAATTGAAGAGAGAGGCGAGACACATACCTTGATGCCAACCTTGCGCAGGTTGCCCAGAGTCCTTGTGATGGTCGACATTGTGGCGGTAGCGGGCAATTCCTACCAGTGATTGGTTGTATTCGCTGGAATCTTCGCCTCGGGTGGGAGAAGAGGTCATTGAAGCTTGGGTTGAAGATTCCCGCGAGCGCGGCAAAAGCTCGGCTGAATTGATTTGCTCTCAAGCTCTAGATAGATAGCCGCATACCGACGGAATTTTTTTGCATGTACTTGGATAATGGGCTCTTATTTTTCTTTTCTTTTTCTTTAATTTTGTATTTTTATTTGTAAATTTTTAGAATTGGACGCATAGAGCATGATTGTGCGCAGCTGCGCTCGTTGCGCCTCGAGAGCGCGAGTTCTTCGATCGAAACCGAGCATTTCACCACCTCGATACCAGTTCAGAAGCTATGCGACGCCTCATGGAGCTCCTGGAGCGCCAGTTCACAGCGGAAGCGCAGGGTTGCTGGCGCCGTTTGTGAGTGAATTGGATCGCATGGCACCGAGTTTCGACATTCGGGGAGACCAGATTCGGATATTGAAGACGCCGACGGAATTCTACGAGACTCTTAAGGTACGAAGCTACGATGCGCACTATATGGAGGGGAAACGAATTGGGAGGCTGATGGGCTTTAATACGTAGGATCGGATACGAAATGCGAAAAAGAGGATATTCCTGTCGACGCTATACATTGGAAAGTCAGAAAAGGAGCTCATCGAGACGCTGCGAGAGGCGCTGAGGCAGAACCCTGAACTGAAGCTCAGCATCTTGACGGATGCGCTGCGTGGCACTCGCGAGGCGCCGAACCCTTCATGCGCTTCGCTGCTTGCGCCGCTGGTGGAGGAGTTTGGTGCTGACCGGGTGGAGATACGGATGTATCATACGCCGAATCTGACGGGGCTGAAGAAACAGTATGTACCGAAGAGGATCAACGAAGGATGGGGGCTGCAGCATATGAAGCTCTACGGTGTGGATGACGAGATTATCATGTCTGGGTATGTTGGTGTTGCTGAAAATATGATGACGGGCTTTGAGTTGACATGATATTTTGTTCAAAGGGCGAATTTATCGATGGACTATTTTACGAATCGACAGGATCGATATCACCTCTTTTCATCCAAGGAGGTGACGGACTACTTTTGGAAGCTATATAACGGAGTAACCTCGTTTAGTTTCCTTGTTGAGCCGTCAAAGGAAGATGCAGCTGGATTCACTCTTACCTGGCCAGCAAAGAACTCTGCTCCATCACCTCTGGAGAAGCCGCAGTCTTTTGTCAAGAGCACTACATCTACGTTGCAGGCATTGATATCTGCGCCTGAAAAAGTACCGGATAATGAATTCAAGGATACCAGAGTCTATATGCTTGGACAGATGTCTCAAGTTATGCGACCGGATACATCAACTGAGCTTCCTATGCTGACACGAATTCTCGAAAGATTGTCTCAGCCGGCATATGCGGGATCGTCGTGGACGTTTACTGCAGGATACTTTAACCCTGCTCCGTCATTAACAAAGTTGCTCCTCAACACCGCTTCGAACAACAATATTGTCATTACAGCGGCACCTGAGGCCAACGGCTTTTACAAGTCAAAGGGAGTTTCTGGATTATTACCGGATGCGTATGTGCTACTAGCACGCCGCTTCCTTTATGCCGTTCAGCAGCGTGGTCGTGAAGGAGATATTACGCTAAAAGAGTGGCGCTTCGGTACAACTGGTCAGCCTGGTGGGTGGACATACCATGCAAAGGGCCTATGGATCACAATGCCTGGCGATGCCAACCCGAGTATGAGCATTGTTGGAAGCTCCAACTATACGAAACGAAGCTATTCGCTCGATCTAGAGGCCGGAACGTTAATTGTGACCCGGAATGACGCTTTGAAAGCGCGGCTGGGAGAAGAACAAAAGTGGCTACAGGATCATGCGGCTGGAGTTACGATGGAAGATTTTACGAGAAATGAGCGGAGAGTCAGTCTGAAGGTGCGGATTGCTATGTGGATTGTCAAGGTTGTGGGAGGCGCTTTATGATTGGGATGGGAAAAACTCGGCGTGATTGTACGGGATTGGCATGGGTCGGTTCAATTAGAGTGGGAGGCATTACAAACATGAGATACCCGAACAGGATGAATAGATCTGGGGGCGATTTTATGGGACTGGAAGGATTGGTGATTTATACTGTATTCCTTCGAGTTATTGGACTGCAGATTTTAATGAATATCCTCCACTATTTACTACAATCAGTCAATAGATTGCCAGGATAGCTAGTCAACTACTCTATGAAGAAAGACCCACAGTCCAATAATTCGAGGGAATACAGTATACGCGTGAGGCAGTGAAGCGGCTATGAAACCAATCATGAAGCATTCAAGATGTTGTGCTCATAATGCTGGCGGTTTCCATCTTCGGATACCACTCAATTGTCATGATACAACGTATATACGTGTATTTTAATTCTCCAGTTACAGGGATCAGCTGTCAAGGGGCAACTTAAAATAGCCGGTCGTTATACACATTAGGCATATTTCGAGTGAGCCTCTAGCGACAAGGGTCAAATGTCCAGTGGCGGCCTAAGGTTCCAATAAACAACTCGAATCCTTCGACCGTGGATATAAAAGGATATAAAAATGTAAACTCCATGACGCTGTTTAGACTAGAATTGCCCCGCACTACACTCATCTTTGCTTTTACAACTTCAATCTGAGCATCGCAACGTTCAATATGGGTTCAACGGAGAAGCCTATTGTTTTCTACTATTATGAAACTTCTCCTTACTCAAAGCAAGTGCTCTGGTATCTTGCTCTGAAAGGAATCAAGTTTCAACAATGCGTACGAAAAGACCTTGCCTCACAAGAGAGAAAAATATCTGACAACTAAGCGTAGTTACAACCACGAGTAATGCCCCGGCCAGATCTTAGCCGTCTGGGCGTCAAGTATAGACGAATTCCTGTTCTTACTATAGGCAGAGACGTGTATCTAGATGCGCGACATATCCTCACAAAGCTCAACGAATTGGAGCCAGGAAAAAACGCTCGTCTCTCTGTTGCCACAACTCCTGAGCAAAAGGCACTTCAACGTCTTTTCCAAGCATTCATGATAGATTCTGGCTTTTCTAGATGTTTCGTACAATTCATTCTTTATAAAACTAGAGGGATGATGGATCCGGAGTTTATTAAAGATCGCACTGAATTTATGAGTGGTGCGTCGTTTTTCCCGCAGGAAGTCTTGGAAGAGATGAGGACGGATACGATACGAAGAGTAAGGGATGGGTTTGAGTTTTTGGAACAAACACTGCTATCTGATGGGAGGGAGTGGCTTCTTGGGACATCAGGACCGACTGTTGGTGATATTGAGATGGTTTGGCCGCTGCTGTGGATGGAGCGAGTGCCTGGAGCGAGACCTGAGGAGTGGATTTCGGAGGCAAAATTTCCAAAG
Source organism: Trichoderma evansii (assembly GCF_050947405.1). Classification (NCBI taxonomy): domain Eukaryota; kingdom Fungi; phylum Ascomycota; class Sordariomycetes; order Hypocreales; family Hypocreaceae; genus Trichoderma; species Trichoderma evansii. The sequence continues at coordinate 387,146 of NW_028145191.1, read as the reverse complement.
GTATTTGCTTGGATGGAGAGATTTAAGAGCACTGCAGAGAAGAGTGTCGAGGAATTGGGAGAACTGACGACATTGACTGGAGAAGAAGCCGCAAAGTTGATACTAAGCTCGGACTATCATGAAGCAGCTGGACATATTGACGAAACAGATGTGCTGGTTCAACACCAGAAACTGAAGAAAGGGCAGCTTGTAAGGATGTGGCCGACAGATACTGGATCAAACCATAAAGACTTGGGAGAGCTGGTGAGTGTTACCGATAAGGAGGTGGTCATTGAGGCAAAGGCAGAGGACGGAGGATTGGTGAGGATCCATGCTCAGAGACATGGATTTGCTGTGGCACCTTACGAAGGGTAATTCCGGAGCTACTGTTCTGGCATTATGAATCAAGTATATGAATATCGCTGCTCAATCTAAGATGATAGATGATAGTTACTATTAAGTACATTAGTAGATTCTCCTCAGCTTATTCCTGTCGGCGGCCCCCGATCTCCGGATATGTATTGTAGTATGCATGCTCGCCACTTTGCTTATCTTAAATTCTAATTTAAACTACTATTTATCAGTCGTGAATATCTCACATTATATTTATAGTGTGTGTTGACTTGAGATTCAGTCTATTCCTTATTGCTCCACGAGCTCCGATGGTCTGCATTCGTTTGAGACAACAAGCAACCACCACGTTTTCGAGCCGTTCTAGACTCTCCCACTATACAGTTAAAGTTTAAAATACTGTCTCATTTTTATATATTTATAATAGTCATACTGATATGTATTACACACCATTCTGCTATTCAGCTCAGCCAAGAGGGCCGCTTTGACCACATTCTCACCATTTGTTTCAAAGTTTCAAACAAAATTGTCTTGTATAACGTCAAAGTATCCAAAATAACTAGACCACCGCATTCCCGCCCCCCTAATCCTACTACTCTATAGTATAGTAGTGTGGCTAGTGAAATATGTACTTCGGGTAACGAGAAGTGCGAGAGTCACATCTCGTAGCCGAAAGATATACTCGCACAACAGGAATTAGCTACTACCATTGGAATAGAATATTTTTAGACATCTAAATTACGAGAAAATAATAATAGCCGAGTAAGTGTCTTGAGCTATAAATCTTCTTGATCATCATTCCAGTTCGGTGGAATGGTCAAGTGACGAAGGCAATATGTACACGGCGTACTATCAAAAAGGACGGTGAATTATTATCTATCTATTTTAATGCCTAACACTCTTGTGTAAAGTATATTGGCTGTTTATTATAAATATGTATAAATAGGCCCTCTTTTTCCGAGATACGGACAGAAGTTTAGATACACACAACACTACTATTTCCTCACTTATCTTTTGCCAGTTCTACTAAGCAATCACTGAATCCAGCTGTATTGAGACATCAATATGCACTTCTCTCAATTTACAACCTTCACTATGTTTGCCATCTCTGCCCTGGCCAACTTTGTTGAACCTAGAGCCGCCGACGTCCAATGCTTTCAGAATCTAGATACTGCCTGGTGGAAGCCCCCAGGTTCGCTGCAAACGCCGCCTACAGTGACGATTCAGGACATTTGTAATGCAGGTGGAGTTGGCGGATGCGTATCAGGTTATGGACGCCTATGTGTTTTTGGTGATCGTAATGATTGTCCGAGTCTCATTGCGACTGTGAATTATCTACAGAAATTTAAAGGCAGCCGCTGGGAGTTTCCCTCGGTTGTTCAGTGTGGTAACATTGCGCTTAGCGTTGCCAGTAACTGAATCACTGGCTTTTTTTTTTTTTTTTTTTTTTTTTTGGATACTAGGTATGAAAAGATGAATTTTACACATTTGGTTCCATTATATTTTGTTTGATTGGATTGCTGATATCCTTGGTAGGGACAGTCGAATGAGGGAACAAAAAGATGTCCTTCGATTGGTCGCTGAAATAATACCAATCTTTGTTCAACCAGCTATTGGTACATTTGGTCCGTTCAGAGAATTTTTAAATAAGCACCTATGTTTGCTTGGAATGAGCAGAGGTTCAAGGAAATGGCAATTCAACGTCTGATCAGAGGAACATTGGTGCCGAAGCGTCATTCTCATGTGATCATTCCGTTTTAGGGACCTGGATGGCAGAGGCCATCGAGTTTAAGGATCGTTAAAGTCTCCAAAACGTGTAAATCAATAGACTTTGACTCCGTATGACTGATTGTGAAGACCCCGAGTACGAATACTGAAATGTGGTCTTTATTTCCATTGTTTACAATTTTCTGATAAAGGCTTGATGACTTCTTTACATATCTCTCCCCAGAATTCATTGGTATTCCAATCAGCTCCCTTCTTAGTCGAAACTCCATAGACACAATAGCGTATAGCATCCTCGTATAATAGTGGAGGGGTGTTATAATCATCGTCCAACCACTGAGCAGCGAGGGATAGACGAGAGAAATACCCCCCAGATATATTAGCAGCTTTATCAGGGAACTGGTCTTCTAATGAGGTTTGGTGCCATATTTCTAGTAGCAAGATCCCAAGTTCTAGGAGAATAGACCTAGGCTCAGCATTATTTACTCCATCGGCTTCGCTATTCTCAATTTTTGCGTATACAAAGGCTCGGCTGAAATCAACACGAGGAGCTTTTCCCTCGGGCGCCGGCTGTAGTATGAAGTATATCGAATCTTTGGACCATGTTTGGCCAGACCACCGTGTTTGTGAGAATTGAAGCAAGCTCGAAGCAATTTTCGACGCGAGGAGCATGCTTGGGCGCAGAGGCAGCTTCATTCCCCGTGAATTATGTGATTCCGAAAGTACATTTTTCAGTGTAATCTTTTGGCAGTTATTCTTTTCCATAATGGTCCTTTCTTTCGCTGCCACAGTACTCATTCGGCTGCTTTCGTGCAAAACAAAGGCCACATGCTGTGCTTTATCGTAAGCTGTTACGATAGCAGTACAAAAGTTGTTTACCGGAGCATATTTCGCGAGACAGCTTGATTCCGCAGATTCCTTAGGATTGTGTCCGATGATCTGCACTCGACTTGGTTTCGGCGTCAGAGTGTTATCATAGTCGTCGTCTTGTATACATTTGACTGATAGCTCATGCCACCTCGCTTGAATTGGCACAAGGAGTCTCGCAGCGAAAATAAGTTGGAAAGCTAGAAATGCTTCGTTTTCTTTGTCCCACTGCTGCTTAGAATGTAACAATTTAGCGGCCGCATCGACGCGATCTTCAAGGAGGACGTGCGCGTCGTGTTCATGTTCGCTGTGGCATGTTTGAGTGCAGCAAGAAAGGGCAGTATATAAGCTTTTTGAGTATTTATGAATTCGGCGAAAAGCTTTGGCAAGCTTGACATGATTAGATGATGGATGCGAGCTGACTGCTTCATGTCGATTCATCAATATTGTCTGTGAAAATGTGTGAAGAGTGCTGGTGGCTGTATCAAGTTCACCGATGCTCTGTTTTATCTCGCTGCTTTTGAGAGCAACTTTGAGACGGGGAAGGAAATCTGGCCTGTATTTCTTTGCTGCGAGATTTGCTTCTATAATTCCGGTAAGATCGTGTGGATTATCCTGCAAGAAATGGCAAAGTTGTTTAGCAGATGTCTTCAAGGGCGCGTTAACTAAGAATTTTACAAACCTTGTGAGTTGGAATGATGCCATCTAAATGCCTAGCTACTTCTTCCAAAGTAGTTTGCATGTCTTGTAATCTTCCAATCAAAGCTTTATAGTTCTCGTCGCCCAAGAAATCCAGCACCTGGGCTTGGATGCTCTTGTTTTGAAAATATGTAAGAGGGTCCTCGTTCAGCAGCGACTCATCATGATTACAGCCGCTTCGCGTAATGATAAGCCGGACAGTCTCCCGGACTGTTTGCTGCTGGAGTAGTAGAGCGTTTGCAAGCTTGTGGACATACTGCCGCTTGCGAAACGCTACTAGGCTTTTGTCGCTCGCGAGAAAGCCGGTACCAGAAATGAGGATGGGTATTGTCCGAAGAACAATCCCGAATACTTCAAACGTCGACATGTATTAACTTTTTGAGCGCTTGCAAACATCTCACCATCTCTTCGTCAAGAACGTTGACACTCCCGAATGCATCAGCTGTTTGGTCGATGAGGTCTTTGTGCGGGGATCTCAGCAATGGGATACAGGTTTGACAGGGCTGTACAGATTCGCCCCTCCAAGCTTTTAGGGAAGATACAATACGTGAGGCTCCAAAATTGGAAACGAAGAAGAGAGAAAACTTCGAAAGAGTCAATAAATTTTTAGTCTACCGCACACGATTTAGTTTATAAGATCAAATGACACTACTCTGAGATGTAGCGCCGTATTCGATTATCTCTCTGTGTGCTTGCTTGCAACTCTGCTCACAAAAGTATCCAAGTATCAGGCTAATATTCGGCTTCTTGCAGGATGCATATGTATCAGCTTGATCAATTTTCCAATTGGTTTACTCTCCCCGCTTTCAGCTGCCATATAGATATGGCGCTGTTCCAAGTTGGCATACGAGCCTAGTATTGCCCACATTGTTACTCTTCGAGGCGTTTGCTGCAGAAATTAGGAAAAGATTACTGCATCTTTTAGAGTTGCTATCTACAGAAGTATTTCGTCTATTGCCGGCCCTATTCAAAGGCTGCCATGCCGAAGACTCATTTCTCATGGAGTCACTCGCCGACGTTGGTCTCTCAACCGTGAAGCGGTTTAAGCTTCTTGAAGAAGTAAAGCAGCTGGAACCAGCAACAAATCAGTTACAAGAATGGCCAGCAAATCTATTTATTGCCCAATTTGACCGGTTTGAGCTTTGGGCGGTAAACCTTGGCCTTTTCGTTATGGGACATGGATCGCTAGACTATAGAATTCGCGATTCAGAAAGTATGAGAGAGAGCATATATATGATGATACAAAATCTAAACAGATCTCTCGATGAAGGTAAGTATTTGTGTACAAAATGCTTTCGCCGAGGAAATGAGTTCATATTCCGTATGGACACGCTCTTTATTGGATGTGATTTAACATTTATATCGTAGTTCTAGATTATGTCAATGGAAATACCGGCCAGGAAGATGAAGACTCTGATACAGACTCTGAGCCTGAATCGGATATGGACCTGCTTCTTGGAAGTGTTAGAGATCCGATTGATCGCTTGTACAAGCTGGCCGTTTGGATTCGCAACCCTGCGACGAGGCTCACATCGTCTAAAGCCCGAAATTTCAAGCAGATCGATCCAGAAACGAACATAGACTTATTCGAGTCGTATGAGAATTATGACTACAGTTATGTCAGTTCTCTCTTTTTAGAATATGAAAAGCATAAAGCTCTGCAAGAAAATACGGCAGTCGAATGTAAAAATAAAGATCCAGTCAGTGGCGATGGAGAAGCCGACAACAATGACGATGTCTGGGAGCCTATCCGAAGAGTGTTGGAACTGAATAAAGAAAAAATGTCAAACGGCACCGAATCTTATCTGGTCCGCCGCATAGCACGAGCCAACGGACGCAGGCGGCAGCAGTTTGCTTATTGGAAAAGACATAAAGACAAGCTTCGCCAACATGCGTCGACTGTCGTAGAAGCTCCGGAGCGCCAACTCTTGAATACTGGGCATGTTATCAGCGGCCATATCGAAGAGGCAAAGACACCTCTATCAGTCACCACAGCTACCCAACTGCGGCTTGCACAGGCAGCTGGAAAAGAACTTCTCGAAAAAGAGGGCGTGCTTAAGCTTGACGTTTCTGAGTATGCTCCATCCGCGTGGAATCCCAGCAAAGATACTGTCAGCTTTCCTCCGCCGCCCAAAATAACTACGTCTGACAACTTTTTCGAATGTCCATATTGCTTTACCATTTGCCCCATTTCTCTTCTATCAGAAAAGGCGTGGAGGTAAGATTCTTTACTAATTATTACGAATGCTGCTTTCTACCCTCCCAGCGATTAATTTGTGCTAATTTATGAACACAACCAGGGCTCACATAATACGTGATTTACGGCCATATGTCTGCACTTATGAGCAATGTTTAAACTCCGAACAGCTGTATGATACTCGTGATGACTGGATCCAGCACGAGATCTCTACTCACCAAAGGATATTTCGCTGTTTCGACCATGAGGAAGAAGTATTCGCCACTTTGGAAGCATATGAAGAGCATGTTGAGGATCATCACAAAGACGAAGCAGCATCTTCAAAGATGGCAATATCAGCTATAAAGAATTTCAATCGCAGCTGTCCTGTCTGTTCAATAGTACTGGGGTCCGTACAAAAGCTACAAAGCCATATCGCCCTTCACCTGGAGCGATTTGCCATGTTCTCGTTACCGCGACACGCAGATAATAACGAGCAAAGCGAGACCGAAAGTCAGTCCAATAACGCTCGCTTAGACTCTCATTCTTTCAGTACATCTCCTTCAGTCCTGGAGTCGTATATCATTAAAAATCTTAATGCTAAACAACAGGCTGAAGAGGGTTTTAAGGTGAGAAGCCTTGCGCGTGGGACATTCTTATCTCGCGTTGCTTGTATTCTATCCGAGGTATATAGCTGACGGTATAACTTTGCACAGAAACTCAAACAATTGGAAGAACAGGGCGCCTTGTCAGACGATCCCGAGTTTATCAAGGCATCGCAACTTTTTGAAAAAATCCAAGAACGAGACTACACGCAACACACTCCAGAGCAGTTCGTCCAAGATCAGCAGGAGTACATTCAGGCTACCAAGTGGATCAAGGTGTCGCAACTTTTTTACAAATCCCTGGGACAAGAAAATACTCAGTTAACTCCGGAGCAGTTCATTCGAGAGCAGCAAGAGTACACCCAGGCTGTGCTGGAAATGCAGCAGACCGCATCCCAGGCCGTTACTTCTGAAAATTTGGAACAGATTGAAGTTCCACTCGTCTCCGCCGAGGATAACGGCAGCGATGAGGATGAGGAGGCGCAGCAATGTGCAGTCCGCGGGTGCGGCAAGACCTTCGCGTCTTCTAAGTATCTTAGCCTCCACCAGTTCGCGTATCACCCTGGGCTCTATAAGGGTAAATGGATCTGTGGCCTCTGTCATAGATCTGACTCTTTGGCTGAGAAGTCTTTTACCCATGCTGATGACTTTCAAAGGCATCTGAGAACGGCTCATGCCTTTTATGATGACTTGGAAGATTGCAGCGAGATCCAGCAAGAAGACTCAGCTGAGTCATCCAGTTGGATTTCAAGTAACGATGCACTTGAACAATGGCTCGATAATAAAGGTGAGAAGCTTTGGAATAAAGGGGAGCTGGGGGAGAGCAAAACCATGCTTTTTAACGACCTAGCTAATACAATGCGCACAGCCGAGGTTACCCACAATGCAGAATTTACATATAATAGAAGACTTCAGCATGAGAAAACCAACGCAAGAAAAACACTATCACGCATACTACAGCTTATTAGGCGAGAAAGTTACCTCCCAAATCAAGATGAAAGAGAGGAAATAAAATCGCAACTGAAGGCCAGTGTAAGAGAAGTGGAATCTTGGGCCACATCTGAAAACGCAAACGAGCTACTTCTTATACTTTTTAAGTTCGGAGAAGCATGCAACGATGTGGGATTGATAACAGAAGCCATTGAGATGCTCGAGCTCTTAAAATCTCTCCAAAGCAATCTGCTAGGTGATGACCCAGTGCTGCTGGAAACAGAAAAGCAGCTATCCCTAGCTTACCAGAGAAGAGCAATGTTACTTTCTCAGACAAGAGTAACGGTACAAGACCAGCAAAAAGAAGCACCGCAAGATGGAAATACACACTTTGATTCTGGTATCAAATTTGATAGCGAGCTTGAGCATGACATCAAGCCCGATGCCAAATCTAGCACTTCTGCACACCTTCAAGACCCTGATCAGAGCTTGGAAAGACAACCTCAGATTATTGTTTCGCAACCAGGACCAAGCATCGCCCTCCAGAGCGCTTCTCGCGAAGTATTACCTTTTTATCGTCGCCAGAACCCCGATTTTAGCCTACCAGACCCTTTCACGCCCGCCACGCTAGGATCCGTTGCCTCTGAGAGCAATTCTCTTCAGCTGCCAAGAGAGGAGTCCGTAGTCCTTCCAGAGCGATTCGAGGATGAGTCTCCTGCCAAGTATATTGCTCGTATAGAAGGCATGATTGGTCGAGGCGGCGTGGCTGCCGAGCTGTCAAAGGGAACAGACCCCTTCTCTACCGCTGCTCTGAGAAGCTTCATGAAAACTTTTAGCTTTTTCGGAGACTACCTGAACATGGCTATTCGCAAGCTCTTGACGGAAGTTGAGCTCCCCAAAGAGACGCAGCAAATTGACCGATTTCTGCAAGCGTTTGCGAATCGCTATCATGAATGCAACCCTCACATGTTCTCGACTCCAGATGAGGCATACTTCACCGCATCCGCTCTACTCATTCTCCACGCCGATGTACCAAATGATGGTATAAAGGATGAAGGCCTTCCTACAAGTCCGTTTGAACGACTGGATGAAGAAGTTGTAACGGAGGCGATAGTAAAAGGAAAAGAGCGGCAAATATTTAAGCAGCGGCAGCCGGAAGCAACCGTACTGAAAGAAGAAGATTATCATAATGACCAGGAAAATGCAGAAGCGCAAGAAGAGAGAGAGCAAATAGAAGCAGAAATGCAAATATTTTTGCACGCATTCAGGTTATTGTGGGAAGATGTCAACAAAGAAGTTGTTTTAGAAAATGAAGAGGCGCAGGGTGGATCAGAAGCACGAGATTTGGCACGGCTAATGGAAATCCTGAGATTGGAATTCGAAGCGCTGAAGGATCAATATGCAAAGGAGGCTCCAAGAGCACAGAAAGCTCAAAAAGCACAGGAACTGACATATAAAATGAGATCATTCGATCTGATATACGTGCAGGAGACCATAGAAGAAATACAAACGAATCGAAAAAAGCGACAAGCGTTAATAGTCGACGGGAAAGAAGCTGACCCAGCAGAGGCCAAGGAAGTATCAGCAAAGAGGGAGACTGGGAAGCTTCTTGAGCTCAGGAAAGCCTCACCAGAGTCTATAATGGCCACTGAAACACAATATGGAGAACACAAAGCTATATTAGAAGAACTAACGACAAGTAAAAACAAGCTGGAGGCGTTGAAAGTTGAAGAAACAGAAACTGGGGAGCTCGATGAGCCGGCCGAGAAAGCTTTGGAGAATATTAAAGTGGCCGTTGAAGCAGCTGGTAGGAAAGCAAAAGAGGCAGAGAAAAACCTAAAAACAGCACAGAAGTCGTTAATAGGAGGCAAATCTCCCCCAGAGGCCTTAGAACACTTCCCTGAGGAATTTGATGGTTATGTCGAAGAGCCGCAAGAACATTTACGAGAACAAGCACGGGAGCATATCCATGACCAGGTAAATGAGCGCTCAAAGTCACTATCGGCTCGGCAGCGACCGCCACACAACCGCCGGATGGCCATTGGCTTTGTAGACACGCATTGGTTTGATGATGAAGAGTATCTGGGCGGCGAGGTAAACTTCGTAAACCTCCCGCGCCGAACTGCCCCTACTCGACTTCGGCACAGCCACCACGTCACCTATAATCAAAACGGCTCTGATATTATTCCCGCTGGCAATCGGGGCCGTCACGCGTCCATGTACAGACCTGGCCCTCATGATTCTTTTGGTGGCATTAGCATTGAGGAAGATAATAGGTACTTTGATGCTCTGCGATACCAGGAGGATACCAGGGGAGGCACACCAATACCCTTGACTGCCGAGTCGCTACGCAAGGCATCTAAGCGTGGAGAGTTGGTTAGCAGCCAATCCACTAGGAGTAGCGGAAGCCACGACGAGAGCGACTACAGGCGAAGCCGTACTACTGGGCACACCACTCAATCTTCCGCAGCCCACGATAACATCACCATCAAGGTTTCTGGGCAAGCAGTCGTCAAGGTGTCCGGTGCTCAGATTGAGTGCGATGGAGGCGAAATCACCTTCAGCAGCAACAGAGGCGGAGCCCCTGGTTCGGGACCCCCGTACGAGCATGATTCAGCAGAGGCCAAGACTGCTGCAGCGAAGACTGAGGAAGTCGACGAGCCGAACGTGAAAACCTTGGCAGAGACTGCAGCGACTATCGAATCAGCTGACGGAAAAGAAAAGGAGAAAGCTGCTGAAAAGAGGGCTGCCCATCTCTTGCAGGGATGCTGTTTGGAAGCGGAAAGATCAGACCGTATCTGGCCGCAGCTCGAAGGCCTCTTTAATGCCCTGCCAGAGGCGAATCGGCAGCAGCTGCGGCCTCTTATCGACGAGATCAGGTCCACTGGCTTGCTTTTGCGAGAGGTGGCTGATTTATCCCAAGTTCACCAAGACCGCGTGCCACTGGTGCTAGATCCTCTCAATACCGTCTTGCCGTGCCTGTCACGATCTTTAAGGGATGTTGTAACACATTATGAGAATCGAAAATTGACTAAAGAAAACCGCTGGCGGACAATGTTTCATGAAATGACTAATGAAGCCGGCGGTATACAGCTCCCTCAACAATTCCTCGTGTATAATTATTATTTAACGACTATCCGGAACTTATTATCCAGGTAATAGCTATTTCCAATTGTCTCTTTGAAATATGCTAATTTATATATCAAGATCGTCTAATTTTGATCCCGATATGATGGAAGCTTTGCGTCTGCGCATAATGAATTTGCGTGAGGCAAGAGGAATACACTAGCTCCTATTAAGTTTAAAGTTGCTGTTGGGCGAACGTTTACTTTCCCTTTTCATGCGAGTAACAGTTGACAGGTAGGTTCCCAGACACGGCTCAGATATCTTTGTGTTATTTCCCTGAACATTTCTCGAGTATGATAAATAAGATAAACTAACACCCATAACTAGGCAATATAAGATTACTCAAAGAGGCGTTTATACGGATTGATTTCCTGAGATCGCAAGTCCAAAAAGGTCAATAAACATCTAAGGGGGCCAAAGTCAGATGCATAAGAAAAAAGTGGAGGAAGCAGCTGAAAGCGAGAGTACGGCTCATATACAACTGGAGGCATCTGTATAAGCTCTTACTAAATTTTAACCTAATGGAGAAAGTATTGAGCCCCATCTGCTACTCAAATAAACTTTGGTAACCACGCTGTAAGCTTGAACACGCTATACAACAACTTCCATCATTAAATCATCCGGCCACTTTGGTGCATCAACTCCATTTGTCCGGCAAGGTACATTATAACCCAGTTTTATAGTATTCTTCTTGCCTTGATATTGAGCAATTGGCTTCACAGTCCTAATGGGCTTTCCATAGCCGTAAGCATATCTATCTTCGAAGAAGTCCGGATTCCACAAATTCGGTGACGATTTTTGCAGAGTGCTCCGATACTTTTCAAGTGTATAAAATTGGTCGTGGTAATGTCGGAAGACTTGCTTGCCATTTCGCGTCCAGACCTCATCCCAGACTTCGGGGCTATATGTACCCACTGAGTTAACAAGCCAAGCCATTGTGAATAGTAGTTGAGAGCAATCTGAATCCATTAGCTGTTGCAATCTAGCACTCAAGAATAGGAACCTACATCAACTTTATATGACCCACCGCTCTCTCCACGCTTAAGGAGAGCCACAAGAATACCAATAGTGCCTGACACACCCGCACCAATATCGCTGTTTGGGAAGAATGGGGAGACTGGCTCATCATTGCCCATTGCACGGCCAAACTGCAAACTGACGCCAGTACTCTGCCTGCTTTTAGTGGACCGTTGGACAAAACGATGAATCTCATGGGCTACTTACCGCATCGCTGATTTGCTGCCACCCAGTCCGATGGCTCCATGGCCCGTACCACCCATAACAATTCTCTCTCACGACGATCAGACCCCTTTCTCTTCCTTTACAAATATCCAAGAGACCTTTAGGAGAAAATCCGTATTTGTCCAGTACACCAGGTCGATAGCCTTGTACCACGACGTCGGCTTCCAACACAAGCTCACGTATTCTTTGGCGGTCTTCCTCTTTGCGGAAATCGAGATGAGAATTCCATTTTCCCCATGCGAATTCCGATAGACTAACAACCATATCTGTGATATGTGGTGCGGTTATTCGCAAGACTGACGCGCCTAGTTCAGCAAGACCTCTCGTTGCTGTAGGTACAGCGATAGCTCGGCCGAGATCCAACACTTTTAACCCAGCAAGGGGCCGTTGGGGACTTGTCTGTGGAGCGTCCGGCCACCAACATGGTGGCTGAGTTTCTATGAAAACTTTATCGATTTCGAAAAGTGCGACATGTGCGTTTGCCTTTCCCTGCTCAGAATTTCTGTATTCGTCTATAGATAGACACACTGTGCCTGATTGTTTGTATTCTTCGTTTGCCAAATGGTCTATAGCTGCGCTATCAATGACGCTAATCTTGTTTATAAAAGGTTTTAACGCTTCATCATAGTCCTCCACCTCACGATCGTGTGGAAGGCCCAGGCTATCGAGTGAAAGATCTGGATTGATGCCTCCATGGGTGTGATAATAACGACCATTTTTCGTCTCATAGATGTTTGTTATCAGCCGACGATGGAGTCCGACATTAAAACGATGCAAATCCCACTTGTTAGGAAACGCCTTGAGATACTCTGGGTCGGATGCTGCAGTGAATGGGGTAAGGTCAGCACCATTGTAGTTGATGGTCCAGATGAAGGCACTCATGAAAAAGAGCTGCGCATGGTCAGTGTTGATAGTGACCTTTTATGGAGAAACATTGTATTTGCGCTTTAAAAGAACGTTAACCGCAGTTGCTTCTAGTGCTTTGAGAGACGCAATAGATTCTGCGAGCCTCCAGTTTATTGGAATGCTAGGGTTCTCAGAGCCCTCGAATTTTACAAACTGCGCATAGTCTGCAAATTCTGGCGATAAATATTTGGAAATGAGAGGGTTTTGGAGAATTCCTTTGCAAAAAACATTCTTGGCCTCTAAAGGGATAGAATAATTCTCAGCATGGTTATCTTTGGCTTCGGACATATTGATAGTGTATAAGTAGAACGATAAGAGAGTAGTTGATCTGTTAGTTTATTCACGGTTACAAGGCTCTAAATATGTTCCGAGAGTAAGATACTGCCTGATTTCTATAAACAAAATGAGGTTCAAGTTTATTAATCTTCTTTCCATCGACTCCGAGGTTAAAGCTGGCCCCCACTAACTGCGTAATAGTCATGAGTTGCTATGAGATGGCGTGCCTCGGCGACTGTCTGGCATAAACGAATCCTCACTTGCTTCAACCATGTCATTACGTACAATTTATTCAAATAATAAAGGTCATGGCACCAAGCAAATGAAACGAGGTATATAGATTACTCTCAATTTATAATAGGTACGAGTAGATTCTAAGAATCATTACAGGCAAGATCGTTAACATTATTGAATCATTACAGGCAAGATTGTTAACATTATTCTTCATTGGCTTGGTAGTTTATAATTCTTTATAGGCTATCTTTATACAAGAACAAAACCCAGCAAAGACTAAAGATGTTACGTGATTTCGAGACTTGCGTGTTCATAACAATTTCTAAAAAATATTATATTAGAATCTCATCACTTACGATACTTTTGGGCGTTACCTCGGCAAATAACAATCGAGGCGTAGTGCAGCGAGCAGATATGCCAGCTTTCACAATAATATCTCTTTTTCTCGGCTACACGCTTCTCAGGCACTTGAATATTTGTAAGAGATGGATTGTGATCCTAATAGTATCATAATATAAACGCCTAGTTACTATAACTTTTGGTATATGATGTTGCTTTTTCTGGCAGTTCGTGGATCCAGTCGCATCAAAGTTAGTACGCTTTATGCAATCTTTTGAATTAGCGTCGGTATATCCACCATTTGCCTAATTAGTTACCAAGGCTATGTATCAGGACTTTGCATTATTTGTATATTGGGTATTTATTATAACATCTAATAAATGTAAAAAGAAGAGGAGTTAACTGCAATAGAGATGAGAGGGAGAGACTGGGTTATATAAGCCTGTTTTCTCCGTTAGCTCCCAAATGTATTATAGCCTTTAAACCGTGAGAGCTATGTGAGGCGAGTTTATTTAACATGTATCATCGGGTATAGCTTTTGGGGTACCCGAGAGAGCCAGAATTCTAGTCATCAACTTCTCTAGCTTTTCGGTATCCGCTTCTCCTATTGTAATACCACCATGACTTAGTCCAATGTTCTCCTCGCGCACCCAGCTGCAGATAATAATCGCCCCTTCTGCGATTTCGGCTTTAAATACTCTTTCAAAGTCAGACCTTGGACAAGTGAAAAACTCAGTTATGATCATGGCATTGGTTAAGCCGCGCTGTGTAAAGTGCCCAGCGAGTGGACCTAGGGGATGCGTCCCTGTAACACGAACGTTCAGGTCAATGGCATAATGTTTTCCATCGTCGCCCGTCACAATATCTGCGCCTGCTGGTCCATAGTAACCACGTTGGTGCAAAAATCCAGCGATTTGGTTCATAATTCCGGTATATTTCTGCTTCAATGCCTCTTGATCAGGATAGGAAATCTGTCCTCCATTCCAGTAACCGTGGCTATCAAAATGTTGTTGGCAGCAAGCGTTAAAAATGGCACGACCTTTTTGAGTGACAAACATAGATAGGGCCACCACTTTGCCAGGGACATAGTCTTGTAAGATCAAAGAGCTGGAATTTAGGTGGCTGTTCACCTCATTGATCTGTCCAAGCATGCTTTGAAGCTGCTCACTGAGAATATCCTTAATCTGTGTCCGACGAGCCTCTGATGACACAGCAAAGACACCCTTTCCTGAAATTGACTGATTAAGCTTGACAAAGAAGGGGATTTGGTAAGTATCGAGAGGTTCTAGCATCCGATGTATCGCTTGCTGAAGTTGTTGGGGATCTTGGATATCATCTGGAGCAATTTCTGCGTCAATGACAACTGTGGGTGGCGTTGGGATCCCGGAAAGAGCCAGTCCTCGTTTTGACAAGAGCTCATAATGAGTATCGGGATCAACAGCGTGCGGAATGTGTAATATGCCATCCATCGGTACCACTACCGCGATTCCAGGTTCACGGCTCAAGATGATGTCTTCAGGGCTAGTAACGAAGCTCAAGTCTGGCACCTGGCCCTGTTGTAGTTGTGCAAAAGTGCTCCCGAGTTCCACCCGATTCAGGCTCTCTTTATCTCCAAAAACTGAAGTAGGTAAAACCAGGTGAAGCTTGCCAGCACAGAAGGCATATCGCTGAGTTACGCCCCTTACCACCATTCCCATCAGAACAGTAGGATGAGCTGTCGACTTCATCTCCGTCTCTATTCCCATGTTATAGACAAATTTGGTTGGTAACTCTTCGTCAACTTTGAATCCAAATGGATAATAGAATAAATCCGGAAGAGCGCTTCCATCATTGTCGATAGTATATAGATCACACAGAGTGTAATCGAACGAAACTGGGGCCTTGACCAGCATCTTTTGGAACCAAATGTGCGTTGAAACAGTGTGAAGAGAGATGCCTGCGACAATCAAGTTGAAGTTTATTCCCCCTCTTTTGCTTCGATATTTTCTTTATAGGTACCTATATATATATATATACTTACTTCTCCTCTCCTTAGGGCTTATCTAGCTTACCGCTCCATTTGTTAAGACTGAGCGATTGTGGCGACTAATTAAAGTTGGATTACAAAAACACCGCCT
The DNA here is from genome assembly GCF_050947405.1 of Trichoderma evansii. Taxonomy (NCBI): domain Eukaryota; kingdom Fungi; phylum Ascomycota; class Sordariomycetes; order Hypocreales; family Hypocreaceae; genus Trichoderma; species Trichoderma evansii. The sequence goes on along the minus strand of NW_028145191.1, from coordinate 371,574 downwards.
TTTGCAAATAAAATTCAAGGCTCATTTAAGCCCGTATTATTATCGGCCGCCACTTTAAATTTTTATCTATTTAATATGGAAACATAAAAGAAAATATAATATCGCTTTGATCATGTTTTATCAACCATACCTCTACTGTTAATAATCGTCGTACTATTATTGATAGTATTCCTGCATTGCCTGCTTAAACATTAATAGCGAGATTCAGTTTAGGAAAAATTGCTTCACAACTGAAATGCTTTGTTTGTCGAGCTTCATACAACCAAAGTCTGACTTGTAAGCACTACGCCTACCACCAAACAAAAGACTGGGGCCGGAGTACTCAGCAGCATTACATTAGCTTTCTCCGAGATAGAGGCCTAGCGTATTGACTAGACAGTGCGTATCGGACTAGCTCTGCTATGCAGAAACGTCTCAGTTTTAATCGCAGAATGGCTGGATCTGTGCCCCGTTAGTATCTTACAAACTGTCGGAATGCTGAAGCTGAGATATATTCCCTAAACGTACGAATCATGACGGTATACTTGGCATAGCAGAGAACATCGGCTGGTAATAAAGGATGAAATAGCTTAGCATATTGGATAAAATAACTGCTGGATAAAAAACGGGCCCCGCTCTTAACGAACGAGGTTATTATCCTTATATGGGATATCTATTCCGACAATAACTTGATCGAGATTTTGGTGCTGAGATAAGACACCTTGGAAAACTAGTGCAAATATCACACCATATCTATTCCTATTGAAGAACCATAAAATCTCCGAGATGCTGTTTACTTGTATTCCATTCCAGGTTTATATATTAAACGCTAAACCAAGGATTTAAATACGATATGTCTCCATCTAATAAGCGTTAACCAACTACCAAAAGTGTTATTAACCAACTGCCAAAGCGGCAAATCGTTAAAAAAGACCAACCATTCTGCCTCAACGTCCCATAATTTCTTGCGCTTTCTCTCTTCGGAGGTTGGTAGCTTCAACCTTCGTCGCTCCAACAAATGCATGCTCTAACAACTTCATATGCAATGAGACACCACACTTTTCCGCCATTGGCTCAGATGTGACTTCTTTAATGTCAACGATTAGCGATTTCTTAACTACAAAGACCAGGTCATGTGAGTCAAATCGATCACCCCTTATTGTAAGAGCTCTAAAGGGGGAAACAGTTGGCAGATGAATGATACAGAGCTAATTTATTGCTGGGAGAATAAATGATAAGGCGGTCATATCCTAGCTTGTTAAACATGAAATGAACGCGGGGCGGTTGATATGGACGGCGGTCCATGGTCCTCGGAAAATCCCCTGCTGGGCCATCTGTTCAAACAGTATATGCAGCGAGGATAATAGCTTCAAACCAGACTTGACCATTTGCATCGGTTTTCAATGCTACACGACAGCTTAGGCTTTCTCAATTGCTGTGTTGCACGCCGTAGAAACCTTTGGGGTCTGATTCCCAGACATCTACTTGCATGTTCTCTGCACGTTTCCCCTGGAGATCCTTGATAGCACAGTGAACTAACATTAGGATACTAACCTGGTCAGTCCCAATACCATCTCCATTAGTCATGTGGTGTGCATCGTGGGTATGAAATTGGCCAAGCACCGTACCTTCAGTTGCACCCTCAGGATTGGGATGGTCAATGGAATCAACGAGAAATTAGAGGCCAATGACATCGGACAAAAGAAGAAGCTCTTAGATTATTAATTTGATTACTTTAGATCTTTTTTTCTTATTTGTAAATCGATATTAATCAAGTGGCAACATACCTGGTGTGTAAGAGATCATTTCTAGCCACATGCAGCTTTTTAAGAACTCTACTGCGTATTCCCATTCTGCCATACTCAATCTTGTCTCGCGGGAGTCATGTAAATGACGAATAATATCCTCAATTAAATACCATAAGCGGGAGTTTTTCTTCTTCTTTTCTTTTCAGCTTTACTATTAATAGTATTAACGTTCACCGTGATATTATCAGCCGTTGAATCCTTCATAAGAGGAAAATCGCTGGGTCGGGATCCATGCACATAATTCGTCGTGTTCTCTAATGCGGGGATAATGAGATAGCTCGCCACTTTTTTATGCTGACACCAATTTCCTACTGCTACTATTGCAATATAACCTTAAGTGAACCGAATGTTTGAGCTGCTGCGTTCCCATAGCCTCATAAGTAGAAATATTACTGCGTCTAATCGAAAGATATCTGCCATCGGCCTAATGACTAAACTTTCTAATTGGCCTCCCGCAGACATCATCTCGCTGAAGACGACATATACGTAACTCCAAATAACAATAATTAAAACACCTTAGAATATAATTTTCAAGTACAATTGTGTGAAAAAGATAGATAATGAAATAGTAGCCTGGAATAATTATTGATACTACAGGGCACCATCCTTCGATAAACGTAATAACACAGGCACTCTTGACAATATTGTGAAGATATCCTATAGTTTCCTATTCTTTATAAGCATCTTTCGCTTTGTATTGGCAGGCCTGTTTGTAGAATTCCTATAAGTGTATTTTAAATTGTATTCTTTCTGTGCTTAAGAGCGTAGCTTCCTCACGAGGTCAGCTTCTTCTTGGAGGCCGACTTGGCAGCGATCATAGCCTAAATCTGGGTTACAACGCAGGTATTCGTTACTTTATGAAGGTATGGGATGCTCTCCAATTATGCTTAAATTTCTCAAGTAATAGATACCTACTTAAGTACCCGGAGGTGGGATAGTAGGTTCGTAAGTAAGGTAGGATTGAATCACATTGTTGGTGCTGCATTGGGGGTGCCTGATCATGCAACTCGTTGGTGGTCTCTAAATGTACTAAATCTATATGTGCATGTGAATATGTACTGAGCACTTAATATGCATAAAGATCTGTTGGTTCCCCCCAAATCCATCATTCAGCTACAATCGTCTCTATTGGCAGACCCTCTATTCACTCCTTTACCGACGAAGAGACTCCTGGCACACAATGTCTGAGTATGATCCAGAAGAGTATTTGTATAAGCTTCGCCCACTCGAGTACAGGTGTCTATCCACGAAAACCCCTAGGAGCTATTTGTTCTACATCGTCGCCAATGTTGGGCCAGACGGTGCTCAGCGGCCTCTCGTCGTGGCACTGCGCCAAGGCGACGACGTGGAGATTGACCTCAGACACCGTGTCCATCGCCTTCTTGGCGACGCCTCGCGCCTCCTTCATGTTCTATTAGAGCCCGCCAACCGCGTCGCCATCGAGGCTGAGCGAGCACTTGCGGCGGCTTGGTACAGGAGCAACGACCATACCGGCCTTCCTTTGCAGCGCCCAGAAGTCCCCGATGCTGTCCAGCCCCATGGCGGATCAAAGATAGGTCACCATTTAGTAACCCTGATCAGAGCTGCCATGGAGTCACGATATCCGTGAATTTCCCTTCGTTTCGACATGTCTGATGCTGGGCTTGAAGAGCGATTCCGTCTATTTCACTCGTCCCCACGATGTCCAGGCACAGCCCCTTGCAACCGCATTCCGCAATGACCGATCCGAATACGGCATGGTCGTGCTTGACATCTCAGATATGGACGATATACGCTATGGCATCGTTGCTTTTCCATTTAACTACATGGCTGAGGTCCAGCCTGACGTCTATGGCAGATATGGCGTGATCGAGGGGTGGCCACCTGCTCGAGAGCCTGATGTAGTTCTCGCCGAAAACAGGCCCCGCATACCTCTCAGTGCCGGCCAATACACTACGAAGGCTGGGTACAAGGGTGTCAAGTGGGAACTGGCAGACCTGAAAAAGTTTCGTGCTGTCGATCCCGGTGCATTAGATTGTGTGTTTGACCATGCGCAATACTGATCCAAAGGCAAGACATCTGGCCATCGCAAAACAACGCACACGATAATTCAACAAGTAGATTCATCGGCACTCTGGCCTCACCACACGAAAACCAGGGGGATCCTTATACATATCAAGAAGCCATCGCCAGCCTCGCAGACCAGACACGACGTACTAATAACCCTGAGCTAGTAGTCTCACACAAGTCCTCCAAATTAGCAGATATTCAGAGACAGATTCTTAGGCGACTAGAGGAGACTTCAGGAAATTTTGGCTCATCCACGGCCTTGAGTCAGCTGCTTAGCCTGGCATATGACGGACAATTCATACTCAATTGGGTTGCATTCCGGAGCATCACCTATGAAGCTATTGCTACGGCGATTGAGTCTAGTGAACTGAAAGAAGCATCTGCGCTCAACCTTTGCATTGACAACATTAGCGGCGATCCCAACGTTCTCTTTGCTGCTCTATCTCGGTCGAAAAATCTCGTACAGCTGTGTTTCTTGCAACGACCAGCAAGGGAATCCGATGATGCTAGTGTACTTCTATTTGAGCAAATGTGCGCATCGCCTCTGGCAGAATCAAGCTCATCGTCTCCAATAGCAAGTAAGAAGGGTGAAGAACATTCCACTCCGAACTTACAGGCCAATTGGCTTCAGAACAGGAAGACTTTCTTAACGCGTGCATTCTCGGCACCATTGCGAGAACTGGCATGGCTTCCGAGTTCCGAGCAGAGGATGGCCAAGATTATTCCAGCTCATGCTTTCCCTGTCACGCACTTGTTTGTACGTCGCCGGTTGGATGTCTAGGACAGTCAAAAATTCCAACCTGACTATCATTTTGTGGGGGATGCGCTTCTCGATCCCGAGCGCTTCGCTATTGGCTTCTTATCATACATCCGTTCTATACAGACTGGCAAGTACCTCCTGAGCTTCGCTCTAGGACCGCCAATTCTAGACGCTTACGCATCAACCAACTCGTCTTGCCGTGAGCCCCATCTCTGTAGAATCCTTCATCATGGCTCGAAAGGCGGCGATAGAGCGGTACCAAGCGATGGCGAGGGCGCTGATCAGACATATAGTGGACATCGTGTACGAGCCTTTGAGCCTGGTAGCTGGGTGGTGCTCGTTACTGTAGAACGGTATCTAAATCCTGAGGCAGCCCGGCGTGAAGAGAAGTATCCGTGGGGATATCCTACTGAGGCAATATTTTCGCGATATGCGTTTATCAAGGCTCGACAAAGCATACCAGAAGGTCATTTGCGAGGCGATGGGGAGATATCTACATCACTACTCGATGTGCTTGTTGGGCCTACATCTCTTGAGGTCGTGGGCGGGTTGCACGAGTTCCTGTGCGAAACAGCGCCACATGTAGACACCACCCTCGTTGAAAGTTTACTGGATACGACGGAGAATGACTTGAGAAAAAGGTACCAGGCTTCCCTGGCCCCAGGAATGAAGCAGCTATCTGTACTTAACGACGATGATGCACGCACAATGTTCAGGGGCTCACTGACTCGATGGTTTACACACAATAATCTACTAAACACGGCGAGGGACGGATACTTAAGCTTGTATATTTAAAAGATCGCTCCTTTGTGTACCTCAGTACTATTGAACATGATTGTCACTATTTACTCATTGGAGGAAGAGATACATCCACTGGCATTGTATTTTCTCGATATCATTGTATACAGAGGCTGGTATTGTGGGCTGTCTCCAACTTTTGTTACTGACTATCGGCTCTAGCGTTATCCTAATTGATGATTCTGCATGATGGTGCTGTATGTTGGTTCTAAGTGTTGGTTCCATGCTCTGCAGCGAGGGGAAGGTGACCTGGTAAGATTATTGGATAGTCGACATGGGTCGGGCCGTTTCAAGTAGAATCGACAGCGGGAATAGATAAAATGGTATCACAATTAGTAGTTAGTCGTTTACTATTTCCACTGCTCATGGTGAAGAGGATGAAGGAGACAAGTTTTACCACTTGAGCATGGCCACTTATCATAGGTGTAAAATAGCATGTCACTGCGAACACCCTCGCCTTTCTTGGTAACGGAGATTATCATGAAATGCCTCAGACGATTGGTTACGATCCAAGCCACCTAAGTCTAGATCCTCTCTAATGTAACCTAACACCGGGTAAATAGAGAGAATGTTGTGAAGGATCGAATCAGATGACAATCAGAACAGAAGTCATATATTCCAACATTCGATTCTTTTTGAAGAGAGGAGCCTCCATAGTAATCAATCAGGTAGCTAGAATAAAACTTAGAGTAAATTACCCAACTAACCTTAAAATTAAGTCCTAATTAAGCAAAAAATCCCAATAGCGTCATGCATCGACTAGGGGGCTATACGAGGTTCTGTGGTTGCCAACAAGCTTTACAAACAACATTTATGGGTCAACGCTCTCAATTTCCTCATTCACAGCTTGGGTGGCCCTCCGTGAGCTGCGACTAGTCTTGTAATTCCTGTGAAATGACATCGCTTTAGTGAATATGTAACTAGCTAAACCCCATTCTCTCTTCTATAGCGGACCACCACCACCGAATATTATTAGACTCCCCGGCACCGAATGGACTATCAAGCCTCCTTTGCCTCCTTGGCCACCAAATAAATATGTTGCAAACCAATCAGTTATAATTTTGATGAATCAGATATATCACTATAGCATCAGCCGCAACAACTAGATGGCAGACGATGAAGAACTTAGCTGTAAGACGGAGTCAGCATCTGTCTCTTGAACAACGACGCATCTATCCCAAACCATTGTAGGCCCAGTCACATCAACCATCACTTCTACGACGTCTGATTGTGAGAATATCTACGGTTGTTCATTGACAGACCGGGAATCTGCTACGACCGTGACATCGGGAGCATGTGCTCTGCCGACAGGAGATTCGAAGGGCGATGTCAACTACATCATGTTTTACTGGATCCCCATGCTCGATAAAGATACTTTAGACACTCTCTTAAAATCTGTACGTGCCGCCATATACTCCAGCAATAGGATCCAAAAATTAACTCGCAGGAAATAGCCCGATTCAAAGACGCATGCTACTATGAAGAGTGGAATGCCAAAGTGGGAGTGGAGGATTTGTACGAGGATCCCTTGGAGAAGTACCTCTCAGCCGCCGACTACACGCGCCATAATGTCCCAACGCAAGATGATGGCCCCTAAATCGCCAATGATACACTTACGGATCGAGATTCGATGTGTAGACCCCAGCTTAAGAAGAGAGCCTAGAAGATGAGAGTTACGGATTTCTGGCTAGGTACGAGGGATTAGATGGAGACTGCCAATGGTCAAATAAGTTTACTACATTTTATCGTGCGTTATGGCAAGCTGCTGGCCTGCTGTAGAGCTTTTGAACCAGTAACAAGGCCAGTTCAGCCGCTTTGGGAGTATGCCGAGCTATCAGAGAGGGTATTTCAATAGTCTTGATCTAGGACAGGTACAGAGATGCGATAACGTATTCATTTTGCCACTTTCACTTTCGCTCCTTTACTTCCTTACAGACGAGCTCTTTTGGTGAGGAAATATGTGATAGTTTTGAGTCATGACCTATATTCTCGGTAAAGAGACTTCCAAGCTGAGCTGCGGAAGTTGTCCCCAAAGGACAATATCAATATCCCTCATCTTTTCGAGTGATGATAACTCTCATGAAAGCTTAGCCTAATTGGTATATCAAGATATTAGAAGTGAACAGTATTCTTGTGCTTATTGCTCAGAATGAGTAACAAGCACCGGGTGGATGTTTCCGAGCACATAGTCTGGCATGGCGTCGCCAAGCTTGCAAGATAGAGGTTTTAGCTCGACGATCTTGCGTGCCGGCCTAGCAATGGACTGAATCTCAGCCGCGAGGTTGTGCAGAAGAGTCAGAGCTGGTAACTCGACTGAATTACGTGTCAAAAGACCACGCGATGAACGCTAATCGCCCGCGCAAACATTACCACCGTTTCCTCACAGTTTCTTCCGACCATTTCCTACCAATTCTAGAGCTTAATTAGTAGTAGAATTATTCTAAACTACAAAGATAATCGATATCAATGATATATTAATATCTGCAAATGACAAAAACGGTACAGGAGTTCTGGAACCCATTAAATAGCGTCAAAACCCATTCGCGTCCACGCTGCCTCGACTTTCTCTTGGAGCTCCCTAGGATACGAGCATTGGAAATCAACACTTCTAAAATGACTTCTCCCTGCCACTTCCAGACTCATGCTTTAAAGAGCTATAACCTCTCGATCCCGGCATTTGCGGTCGTATAAGTATTCACCGAGAGAACTCGAGAGCCGATTCCCACAACATACGAATACCTTCGGAGCGAAAGTCGTCTGGTTCGATGTGTGAGCCATTCACCGCATTGTACACCAGATTGACAGGCTTTTCTGTTGTATACACTGGCCATTCAACATCGAAAGACACAACTAAAAAGTTAGTAAGACCGGAGCCGAGGCTCAAGGGCTATTTAGATGATGACTTACCTCCATGGGCATTCGGTGTTTGCTGGTTGGAGAAACTCAGCCACATACGGCACATTAAGTCGGACATTTCCTCATATGCTGTTCTCTTCCACGATGGTTCCACGTCGAATGGATTTATGTCGTAGCCGAGGCCGAGTGTGTTGTGAAATACAAACGCAACTTCGCTAAAGTGAGAAGCACCATATACGTCAGGGCGAACATTGGCGGGAATGGTATCAAAGCGATAACTGTAGACTGGGACACTAAAGTTGCTCCAGATTTCGGCGGAAGAGCGTCTTGTCCCTATAAACATCATATCCCCAGTAAATGACGCCTGTCTCCCAAACTGGGCACCATACGGATATCCAGGCGATGTTTTTACCGATTCAGAGCCAACTGGGACAAGCGGGTAATTGCGGAGTAATCTATCGATGGTATGGTTCGAAATAGAGCGGTTAGAGGCACTCGATATAACGGAATCTAGGAACTCCTCAGTCGTGTTTACACCAAAGCCAATAAATGCTGTCCCTTCATTTGTATTGGCTCCAATCAGGAGAGGAACCTTCACAAAGTTACCAGCCCTGAGGGACAATGAACTGTATGTTGGAATCAGGTTCCCGTCAATGACTGGCATCCAGCGCTGATTCATAAAAACAGTGTCTAATGCCTTGGCATCTGCATTTCGCAGGCAGTCGAGGCTGTTGTCAATGGCCGCTGAACAACCGGTGGCATTTAGAACAGTATTATACATATCATCTTGTCGGGTGGATGATATAAATGATCGAGAATAGAAAGGACCTCCGCTTTCAGCGATCGCAGCTCGGAAAAGCCCATCATCCCGTCCTCCATATGCCAGAAGATGATGTCCTATGGATATAGCACCCGCTGATTCGCCGAAGACAGTGACCTTGACGGGATCACCTCCAAAGGCCCCAATATTTTCTTGGATCCAACGCAATGCCAGTCGCTGGTCATGGAGGCCGATGTTTAGCGCTTCTCCTCCTTGTACAACTGAGCCGGATAGAAATCCCCACCCAGACAGCCGATAGTTAATGCTAACCAGTATCGTGGGTTTGCCCATGGCAACAGATGTCTTGACAATCCTGGACATGTTGTAGCGCAAATCACCACTTCCGCCTTCCTGGAAGCCACCACCGTGTATCCATACCATCACAGGGTGGAGTTTATCGGGGCCTAGAGCGGCGGGACGAACAATATTGAGGGTCAGACAATCTTCACTTTGCGGATAATGAAAAATTTTTTCATCAAAGCCGACGAGATGCAGAGAATAGCCCTTACAGAAGGGGCCATAGGTGATAGCATTTAGAGGCGCGTAGAAAGAGGTATTGATGGGCTGTGGCGGACGGAATCGTAGGGGCCCGACTGGTGGTTGAGCATATGGAAGCCCAAGAAAGTAGTCTTGTCCATGCACAGTATCGTAGATACCTTGCACAGTTCCATTAAGAATAGTTACGGTGGGCGCAGCAGAAGAAAGATAGTGCGGCTCCTTTGTAGAGCCTACATAAACGCTAGCTAAGCAGAAAGCAATTATTAAGGACAGAATATGTAGCAACATATTAGAGTTGTTGCGAAGAAAAGCCTTTCTGATGGCCATGTTAAGAGGAGACTGGTGGGCATAGGACGCGAGATTAACCACAAGATTGAATGAGAATACGCATGGCAAATGCAGTGAGTTCTTCGCAGAAATTTGCTTCAAAAACAACAGAATAACACGCTCGCCGACGCCGACCTACTTTGATGCGTCTTGAGTAAGGAGTCTCTTTATATGTATCTAATTCGGAATTATCTGGGGCCGTGATTGGCTCTTCCGAAACTGCAACTAACGACAGGAATACTAATATTAACACCATTCCGAAATATCGGAACGTTCCGAAATATCGGGGCAGAATACAGGGGTATCAGCCAGGCACTTGTCTTGCGCGTTTATGGTTACCACCTGGTGAGGCCAATTCTTATAAGCACCTAGTTCCGTTACAACAATTGCTATTGTTGCAATTATTGGCTTAATTCTTTTCCCCATTTAGTGTAATGATATAATGGACTAAAATAATATGATATGAATATAAATGCTTTATAATTGTTCTCTTCAGTTCCTTTTTTAATTTATTTTCAAGATCCAAGTTCACTCCCCGCCCTAGCTATGCTGATGAAAGAAAAAGTCCGTACCAAAGCTGTGTATGGAGGCAGTTGGGCTATCTATGTATACGTATTGGACTTTTCAAGCAATTTCATTTTGCGGAGGCATACTAATCGTATTCTTAGTCAAGTAAGTTACAATATAATAGCTGAAATTAATCGCCTCTAGCTTCAACAAGATTCTCTTCACTTATGCCATTCTGTTTATCCAGCCTTTTAACGTAGTCATCCGTTTTCTCCCAAGCCAACGCAAGAGCAAACCTCTCAAAGGTGGGCTCTCCCTTCTTAGTCCTTGCCGGCATCACGTACTCTGGCAAAACGACGTTGTCAAGCTGATACTCCCACTTGCCTTCATTGTTCTGCCGTCTCTCATATACAAGATGCTTGTTATCACCTCTTCCCAGGCCCATGGGAGTGTATTGGAGATTTTCTGGAAGGTCTTGAAAGCTGAAGTTTCGGTATCCAACCGTAGGATGGATTTCTTCATTAGTTTCTCCAGAAACGGTATGCTTTTTGTCCTTCTCGTAAGCTTTAGGCGTACGAGGCTTGGAACCATTTGGCCAGTACATCATAATGTAGCTGTCAACTATAGTGCCAGTGCCCCAACCAAAATCATGGCGGTCTTCATTTGGATTTTTAGGTTTGGTCAAAGGATGTAGAAGTGTGCCTGCGGCAGAGCTCAGTGTTTGATTTGCCCATTTGGCCCAGCTTCGTTTCGCCTCCTCCTTTTTTTCGTCCTCTAGTTCTCTGTACTTGCGTTGTTGCTCATTAAGGTCATCAATGTGGTTCTGGCGGGCTCGCGAGTCTTGATATACAACAGTCTCATTGATGGAGACGTATGGGCTGATTTGATCGAGCATCCAGGCAAATGTAATGTTGGCCATTTCTGAGAAAGGTTAGTCAGCTCTTTGTTCGCAACGATAGTATAATGAGATATTACCTTCAAGGTCACCTTCATTCTTTAGCGTGTCGCTGGAGCCGCCACCAATGTTGATGTGGACTCCTGGAAACCAGACTTGAAGCAACTCAGATTGACCTTTGCTATACTCCCGCATGCGGCATAAGTCGCGACGAGCTTCATTGTAGATAGTCTTGAGCCTTTGCCTCTCTCCCAGAGGAGTCTTTTTGTCATATGCTACTCTATACCAATTGTTCTGTGCTTCTTCAACTTCTTTTTCCTTTTTCACTATGTCTTCCTCTTTTATATCCCTCTTCTCTGGCAAGTACCAAAGCGTAGGTGAAAATGCTTCACGGTGTTCATCCAGAGCAAGTGCATGATAGGCGCGCTTGATATCTGTCAAGCATGTTAAAAAATGCAAGTTAAGCAATGAATAGCGCCAGTGTTTTTACTTACTCGGGTTTAGCTTCACGTTGTGGAAGCCATACTTGTCTGATCCCCAAGGCAGCTTGAAACCTTGCACATCTGGCAAACCCAAGGCGCCGACTGTATCAAACACACCCACAACTTCAATCTCTCTGGACTCTGGACTAATTGCCCAATCGCCCCTTGGTGACTTTTTCCAAACAAACTTCATATTTTTGTAGCCAAAGTCATCAGGTTGATCCTTGTCGTCGGCCGGAATGCCATCGAGGTAATCGAACCATGCTTGGCTCCCATGGAACCTCTCGCCTGATTTGTTGGCCTTGTATAATTCCCAGATTTCGTGAAAGTCCTGCAACCTCCTCGGCTCGCAGATTCCAATGTCCGAGATAAGTCCAGCAATCGACCGGGCTGTGTAGGCACCCCTTGAGAAGCCGAAGCATAAAATTTGATCACCTGGCGTCCAATTGAGCGCAACAAAATTGTAGGCTTCGATGACGTTTCCCTCAAGACCGGCTCCAATAGCACCCTCTCGCTTCTTCCCAAGCCAGCTGGAGGTTGTCCCAACACCGCTATCATACCATACAATCTGCTGCCAAGTCTTGCCATCATCCTCGACGGCAATGCGATTTAGACAGCGGGCCAGCCGTGTGACATTAGAAGGGCTGTTCTTTTCGCCCGAAACAGCAGATTGCCATGTGCCATCACAGCATATGATGATGCGTTTGGGGATAGGTTGGGATGTTTCCGACATTATTGATGCAAATAGCGTATTATATGTACTTATTCAAGATTGGTGATGATTGATGAACTGATGAAGAGTAGAAGACGGAAGCAACTTTATACCATCTCAAATTGCAGTGGCAATGCTTGGTGGATATGATACTAATGCACCCCAATCTAAGCTGGGAGAGCTGAACCAAATATTGAATCCACCTGAGCATATCCGCCAGCTGAAATTCAGGTTATGAGTACGCTATTGATTCTGCTCCCTGTCCCGCATACTGTTTATGCCTAAACTAGCATAGCCTCAAGGGCGCTGAGAAGATAGTCTCCAATATACTATTATGTAGTGCTCGTGTTGAATTAATTCCTCTTATAATCCATTTCTTATATTATTGCTTTTCTTCACTTAGTTTATTGGGTAATCAAGTAGAGTAGTAAGGTAGTAAGCTGGAAGCTGAGAAAATCAACGGATTGTACATTGGGACGAACATATCTTTCATCGCAGGCGCAGTAATAATCTTCGTGCACTATTACTATTATGAGCTATTACTTGAGATCTTAATATTACCTTTTGTAGTTGAGACGCTATTGATAGTTACAGTCATATGGCGGGAAGCAGGAATCTTTTTTTTTTTTTTTTTCCTTCTTTCTTTTCCCAAACCACATATAGTTATCCATCTGCCGTATATTGCGAGTCAGAATTACTAGAGACAGCAAAAAAAAAAAAAATGCCGCCGCCATAGGACGGAATTGCCACACTGAAATACCTAGGCTGAAGTCTAATAATGCGCCGCCACGGAGCGAGCCGCAATCCGCCAGTGGACCCCGTCACCCAGCTGGTGCTGTGGCGTATGAATATGAGGCCATATGACGAGGCCACCAAAACCTTTAATCCGCAGCGTTTGGAGCGATCGTTAATCCGCCCGAGGCCTTCCTCCAGGGCCGCACTTGGTTCGTTGGTTCCGATAAAGTCAGCCTGGCCGACATCACCGTCGCCTCAGTACTGGTCCAGAGCTTTAGTCCAATTATCGACACCGAGATGCGCCGGAAGTACCGCAACACTGTCGCCTGATACGAGAACGTTATGTTGATAGTGTAAACCAAGCATTTGGTGAGATTTATGTAGCCTCAACTTAGATTATGGTGTGTTGACACTTTTAATATACGGTTCAAATCGAGATTTACCATACCTCAAATAGAAAGACTCTAAAAAAAACACAGGGAGTGCTAAGAGAGTATAAAGGTAATAACCTAGGTATTATGGAGCTTACGTAGTTGCCTCTGTCGCTAACTGGACATGGGATGGATTCAAATTACACGCTATGGGCCGCCGATGGACCGAAAATTACTAAACGTATCCCGAACGTATAAAGCTACACCTGACTAGGTAATTTCCCCTTTCTTGAATTCTATAAACAGATCTAGTGTCTAGTTTTATTTCATTCTCATATCACCTTATACTTCTAACCTCCATAAAATATTTTTTATATCTCCCACTATATATAATAAATAATTTCACCTCAAGTTAGTTATTAAGGTAATATAAAGTAATATATAGCGCAGTAAGCATAGCTTGTGGTAGTATTGCTTTATAAATTGCCTTATAACGACTAAGACAGTGCCTAGTTAGGTAGGCAGTGGATGGGGTCTGTGGGGAAGGTATCAAAGGCTCTAGTGCTATTTGGAGTGAGAAGGGGAGACAGGTATTTAGGCTTCACCGCTTTTGTCTCATGATGGGCTTTGTATTAAAATCCAGCCAGCTAAGCATGGGGATATACCGATCCAGAGTGTTGTTGTGGAATATATATTGGCGGTTACTATTACGTATCCTTTCCGCGATGTTTGACTGCGAGTTGGTCATACGATGATTCCGCTAGTGTTTAAGATTTTATATTTCTTAGTGCTGTACGGAGTAATCATAACTGTAATTATAAGATAATTTTACAGGGGGAAAACGGTTTAAAATCATTAGATTAGTATCTGTCATTCCAAGCATAGTATGTAGCATAGTGTTAGAAAAAGTATATAAGAGGTTCGTTTTCTCTATTTTCAGAAGCTTCATCAACCTCAATCTACCCAATTTACTAGAAACTCAAGCAACAACTAAAGACGAAAAGTGAGAACACCACCTACAATGCATCTCAGGGGCCTCGCACTCCTCGCGGCGGTATTGCCCGTAATCTCAGCTGCACCAGCAACTACTGCATCCGAGAACGCTGGGCTTGTGGTGAAATCAGCCCTCGAGAACAGAACAACTGCTTCCTGCCCAGGCGGGGGAGAGGGTTTTGCACTGGAAACAGGAAGCTGGTTTGAGATACGCGTCGAGAATGATGGTGGTGACGCGAACACAGGATGCTCGTTCAACTGGAACATCGCAAACATCGGTACATTGTCCTGGGCCGGCGACTGCGAGGATATGTATAACGGAGTTCTGCAAACTTCATCGCAAGGATCTGGTTGGAAAGTTTCGTCCAGCTGTAACATAAACTCTGGCGGGCCAAATGGGTTAAACGAATGTGCAGTCGATCACCATATATGCTTCGACAGTGCCTTGACTGGGAAATGCTGTCAAAAGGTTGCCCATGGGAACTGCCAACTAGTTGATAGTTCTTTTGCGGACAATACGGACAAGTGTTACTACAACACAGGAGGTTGGTTCACCTAGGGCGAATACATGTATGTTACTCAGCGAGAAGGTGGGAGCGAGAAGGGGGGCTGGAAGGGGGACGCGGGGGGGTTTGAACAGATGCAGTAATACTAGCAGGTAAATAAACCGTAGCAAATATAATAAATTGAGGTTTTGGACTGTGCTTTTATTACCTATCTCTTTACCTTATCCGATTATTCGTAATAAGTTATACTATATAGGTCTTACATCTGATTTTTCTGTCTGGTCTGCGAGTTCTGAGGCTAGATTCTTGAACGGTAAATTTGTCTGGGCATACATGAGAGACATTCCATCCCCCAATATAACTAACTACAGTATTTGCTGATGAAAATTACTCTAGTGGGACGTCAATCAGCTAAGGGCAATTTCGAAAGACATTGTAGAGACTGAAAAGCTTACTCTCGGACCAATTGGTTGGCATTTATATGGCACCAGCAAGGCGATCTATCACATGTATGGGGAAAGAAAATGGGCCAGGTGTGCCAAGTTGTGACAGGAGATTCTTCAGACAGCTTATACAGTTGTGTTCTTTAAACTTTGAGCGGAGGACCTATATATCTAGCGACATTCCCACACTGTGGTTAGTCAAACCAAAATTTATTTCCCAAACTTGTACTCCTGAGATGATACTCTCTTATATAAGCATGCCTGTCCAGATAATTACACGTGTCTCCGTAGCATACTGAAACTGATTCATTGCCGTGTACTGCGATTAAAAGTCAATATCTCCTGAGCATGACGGCATTATTTGTATTTCTCACCTTGGATAAGACACTTGCTTGAGCGATGCCCATGTGTATCCCAATCCACGCCAAACAGTCTCTTACGTAAATGCTTAGCTTTTCTTCGGTCATAGATAATGTTGACAGAACGAATAAAGTGTGCATCGATAGCAAGCCCCCGACTGGTCGACCGGGGACAATGGGAGGGGATCCTGTGGCGGCATTTTCAACAAAAACCTGCAAATCTTCTATTAGAAGATATGGAATAGAAGATACAATTGCTTCCGTTAGCCTTGATACGTCATTCTGTATTGAATTTTCGAATATTGGGTTGCTCAAACCGCCATTAATTCGGTGGTTGCATCTTAATATGACATTCAAGATCAACAGAGCTGCTTTTCTATAGTTGTTCCATAATGAAGCAACGTATACTATAATATGTTAATAGATATAGGAATACTTGAAGGGTGACTTACAATCGTAATACGAGAAAATTGCTGTTGGCCAGTAGCCTACATCGGGCCTTTGATATGAAGGTCAGCAGCTAAACTCATAAACTTATTATATCCAGATGGCATCATTAAGGAATCAACAACAGCCGGATAGTATTTAAGAATGAATATAGACTTACAATTTCTCTTCATGTTGAGATGAAATACTCCCTATTCGTTTTGGTATCCATTCTGGAGGTATAGTTTCTGGCCACATGTTATACGCCTCTTTTAATTGTTCAGCCTCAAGCTTGAGTTGACAAAGTTGATCAACGGTGGCTTCACATTCCAGCAAAGATTCTGCTCTCTGCATTAAGGACATTGTACGCGCATAAATGAAATCTATAGTTGAACTTGAATGGTTGAATAGTGGCGTACAGAGAACACTGAACTTCTGTGAGACTTTGTTGATAACTGCAGGAGCATGGGGAAGGGATGGAAGAGACTCAGAAATCTCCACTTCCAGATTCCCGAATGGTATCGGATTTGCGACTTGGAAAAGCTTGCCGTCACACAGCAGATCAAATGGTGAGAATTTGCTAACAAGAATAGCTGATATCCCCTTGGCATGAGCTACATGAGCGCCGAGATGCGTACCAGTACTGGTGATAATCTGTGATTGTCAGCTTGCTTCTATCATTATGACTCTTGGACTTTACTTCGTATAATCCCAGCAATGTAGCAGTAATTAGTGACTCCACTGTAGTGAATACCGCTTCATTTGAAATACTCAGACGGAAGGACCGTAACAATGAGGAGTACAGGCTCTCTGCCCTTTGTCTAGGCATAACAGCTCCGAGCTTATTTCCTAGATTTGCCAAGGCAATGAGTGTACATGCTTGTACAAGTTCGGAGTTTGGATCGGCTTTAGAAATCATAGCCCGGAGCCCATGTAGATATCCACGAGATAGGCTCCTATTCGATGAGACAATGCAATAGTCGTTGAAAAACATAAGACGGGCATTTTGTTCAACATCAGACCAGTCTAGTGTCCCAAGGCTATTGAAGATGTCTACTCGATGCGATGATTCAGAAGGCGCCTGATGTATTACTTTGAAGTTCTCTTTTCCAATATAGTGTACGAATTGTAGCTCTTTTCTGGACTCGTATCCGGGACAAGTGCGACGTGCTCGGCCGCACCTGAGACAAGACTGTTCCAGACCATGAATTAGCATCACGCAGCCATAATAAGACCACTTTTGAAGAAAGTCGCCACCAAAAGATTGTTGTTAGTAAACGATAACTACCTAGTAGTAGCACATACAGGACGACCTTTGTCACACTAATAATGTATCAGTATGCTGAAAACAACCATTTGCACTGACGTTTACATGCCTTCTTACGCCTTTCCTTGCATGCATGGCATGCTCCGGATGGTCCATAATTCACCATATCGTCATATCAGGTGCCAATGTTTGCCTTGGGAGCACAAAGCAGAGTGGAAGACGTTACGCTCAAACAAAGCCGGCAACACCAATATATATACCATAACGAGTTAGGTTTTGCGCAAGTACGCTAAATGGATGGATTGCGGGGGCATTATGCGTGCAACAAATGTTCCTAAGATCCAGGTCCGGGGGTAAAGTTAGTAACC
Source organism: Trichoderma evansii (assembly GCF_050947405.1). NCBI lineage: Eukaryota > Fungi > Ascomycota > Sordariomycetes > Hypocreales > Hypocreaceae > Trichoderma > Trichoderma evansii. The sequence goes on along the minus strand of NW_028145191.1, from coordinate 353,615 downwards.
CACGTCTATATTCTATAACAGGCTAGGCTTTGCGCGAGTGGGCCAAGTGGACAGTAAGCAGCTTCTCGATCAATAGGATACACCCATCATCCACGCAAATGTTGCAATCTTGAAGACGATTCGGTTCGTATTCGGCCAAAAACAGAAGTAAATTCAGAAATCCGTAGTTTGCATCGTGATACTGTGATGGAGATAGCTAATAAATCCGGATGTAAGTCCGCTTGCTTGGACTTGGATTGTTTGTATATAGATCAGCACATTAGACTCTCTATTTTGCCGCACAATAACAATTCCATTCGTGCCTCCCTCTTACCAATCCATCAAAACAAGTTTCAATCGCAATCTTATAAACCACTGAGAATTGCATCATGGCTATTTCTCCCTCCTCAAAGATCGTCTTAGTTACGGGTGCCAATCAAGGCATCGGTTTCGAGATAGCAAAATCTCTATCGTCAAAGCCAGGATACCATGTTCTTGTGGGCAGTCGTGATACTCAACGTGGAATTAATGCGGCCAAGCAGCTTCAAGAGCAGGGGTTGAATGCCGAGCCCATTACCATTGAGTATGTTGCTTTCTATTGCCATAAAACTACCAAGGATAGATACGCTGTGTTGTGTTAAAGCAATGCTAATAGTTGTTACTCAGTATCACCTCTGATGAGTCCATTTCCGAAGCTGTGCAACAAGTAACATCGAAATTTGGCCGTCTTGATGTTTTAGTTAATAACGCCGGTATATGTCTTGATGACGAAAGGACCTCTGCTCCTTCGCTTCGCAACTTCCAAGACACGTTTACAGTTAACACCTTTGGCACTACTGTTACGACCGAAGCCTTCATTCCCCTTTTGACGGCATCTTCTGCGCCTCGAATCGTCTTTGTATCCTCTTTCATGGGTTCACTCACTCATCGGTGGGGGAACCCAGTCGGTTTGCCAATCTATCGCAGCAGCAAAGCAGCGCTTAATATGATAATGCTTCATTATGCCTTCAAGTATAAGGACGCTGGGTGGAAGATTAATGCGACTTGTCCAGGATATTGTGCTACCAATTTGAACGGCTTTGCAGGCAAGGATAGCCCGGCAGATGGAGCTTTGAACGCAGTAAGATTGGCAACTTTGGGAGATGACGGCGAAACAGGAACTTTTTCGAATAAGGAGGGGACTATGGCTTGGTAGATGGAAGTATCAAGAAATATAAAGAAGCAATTGGGGCAATTAAAGAATAGGAACCAGGTTATAGGATCCAAAATGTGACCATGAAGAGCGGCCTTGATTAACTTTCTAATTAACTATAACATCTAATTGCTCGCATTTATACTTACTTTAGTGATAATAGTGGTAATAGCGGTAGTAAAACTAGTACCAGCGTGTGTAGGCGTCAAAAATACATGTAGAGACCCGCCACGCGCTCTCCATCCACAGGATCTCTCCAGAGCACCCTAAACACGAGGCTCGGAAGAGAGCCAGCAAGCAATCCACTCTATGGTAACTGATGGTTCATTTAAGCCGCTTTTAGCTCTATACACGTTGTTTCATCTGGCTTCTTTAGCTGCTCGTACAATTTTCAAGACAGCGATGACTAGGCGCGAGGCTTTTGAGTATTCTCGAGAAACGTAGCCATTTCCTTAACAGGGCTAAGTACAGCTCCAGATCGAAAAAGGCTCAATCACACAGAGCACACAACTTATCAGAGAGTGTAAATAATGAGTTGCAGCTTGAGCCAATTCGTTATATATATTTTATATATAATTAGGCTGCCAGTTGACGCAGATTGCCCACCACCTAAATTTCCAGGATTTGTTATGTTGTAATCTATAGAGATAATTTGCTTATCTGGTGTAAAATGTTTGATTTCAGTTCTCCCTCAACGCCTCTCGAAACAATAACAACAATGCACTCGAAGTAGTTCATACCATGGTTTTCGCCCGCCGCCTATTATCGTTCTTGTCAGCAACTTGCTACATGATGCCACTATTCACTCATACCGTGATGGTTGCTTAGGACAAGATGACCAACATGCTATCTCTTAGTTGGGCAGAAAAGGATGAGTACTCAAATTGTCCAACACCGCGTAGCTCCTATGTTCATGTTAACACGATAACATTACCAATAAACTTATTGAGCAAGATAAAGTAAAAAGCATACGGAGATCTTCCCCAAGATTTTTTGAGGGGCCACGGAAACTGTCCGATTCCCAGGAGAAGGTGGATGTCTCATCCTAAAGGAGAATTTAGCTAGCGGCGTTTTTTTCTTTTTTTTTTGTGTGTGTGTGTGTGTGTTTTCCGATTTAGAGTATACTAACATATCTTACGCCAAGTGATGCAACATCACTGTTGTTAAGATCCTTGTAGTAGCCATCGAGGAACTCCTCTGTCAAAAGTAAGAAAAAAGGAGTCAGTATGGGATACATTAGTATCAGTTAATAGCATGCAGTTTGTGCGCACTGGCGAGCTGGTTAATCTGCTCTTGAGCTGTAACAAGTCAATAGTTAGTTTTAATTCAGTGCATCATATCTATGATTTTTTTTGGGGGGTAGCCTCACCTGCCATAATGAACAGTCATTTGAGAAAATCGATCTTAAATGGTAATACTAACGACTTGGCACCGCAGAAAGGCGAATGAAAGATATCCGTCAAACTTGGCTTGTCGAAAGTGTATCTGGAAGGACGAGTGGAAAGCAAGCCGGGGGGAGGCTCAACTTTATAAAACATTCACAAAATTAGTATCAAGACCTCTGTGTAGGATATTATGTAATATGGGTAATATCAAGATGAGGGATAGACTGCATGACGACATATTATTGGCTTCATTTAGAGATATACGTTATAACCAGACATGTATGGTATGCACCTACTTGCGCCCCTTACACCAGCTATCTCAGACATAAATTAGTAATATCGACACGACTTAGTACTATCGCAGGTTTTTCTCCGCCTCACTATACGAAGAGTGTAGGAGTATATACTAGGACAATATACCATCATCCTTAATCATTAATGAAGCGCATAGGCTTCTGTTACAAAATACATAGCTTTGCTGCACACGCACCTGTGATATTCTTGCCTATATTTCAAGCGTAGGAGAGGCTCTCAAGATACACCTAGAACCAGGTTTAGGTTGGCAAAGAAGATAGGTGCGTTAGTAAGAAAGTGATGATACGGCCAGGAGTTGATTGTCAATAGTCAATCTTATTACTATGTCAACGGCGGTCCGTATGAACTATTTGAATGAGGGTATGGAAGGAATCTTGGATATAAAGTTGTTCCCTTTTACTCACCCTATGATGTGTCAATGTATCTGGTGAGCCTGTAACTCCAGGGCCGTAAGCTCACTTGTAGCTTCAGCACATACCTTAGTGAGCCGTGAGATCTTTCTTTTGGCTAGTAGTCAGTCGGTACTTATTCGGTGAGTATGTAGACTGGAAGCCAGTTTGATGGGTAGCCAGTTAAATAGGGTACTAGATTATAAGTAAAGGATGCCTTTTTCTATGAATCGAACATGCCCAATATCTTATTGACATAAATCTTGAACTTTTTCACCTTTATCTCTTCAATGTCAAGGAATTTTCAGAGTCATCAGCCTTATTTAAATCATGTATGGACGTCTAAAAGTACGTTAAGTTTGAAGTCCTAAAATGCGGAGTAGGTCGTCAAGATGGCTATAGTTGTCCATCCTACACCAATGAAGTGGACCAGAAAATTTATCTCGTTGCCAAACAAGATAGCTTTGATTCTTAACATGCATGCACATCTGCGAAGAAAAGACTCAGTACAAGGTATAGTAGCTATATACATGTATATTGATGCACTTGGCTGGCTGTGCAAGAATGGCGGGACAACGCTACCCAAAAAAATGATAGCTAGATTTCACTATACATACAAGCAATATCCAGTCAAATAAAGCAACAGCCAATTCTCAAATGGCTTTTCTGCGCAAATTAAAGACCAACGCCGAAAGTTCGGCGAGTCCGATGTTAAAGAATTTTTACAAAACGCTAATTTCCCGCTCCAGTTTTTGCCACCCTTTCGCACACTTATATAAACGCCTAAATCCACTCCAAGTCCAGCAGCGCAAACCATACCTTGCGCCTGTCCGCCAGGAAAAAGAAGCGGTGACTGAAGAAAACGAGTGTTTTGGACCGCAATGCAAGGAAGCTTTATAAGCCTAATTCTTGTGTCTGGAGGTCACTAGCCCCCGTGGTGGAGTGGTTACCACTTAACTCTTATAGATCCAGTATTGTTTCTTGGAGATATGTTAAGGTCGCCAGTTCGATCCTGGCCGGGGGCAGCCTTTTTTTGCTTTTTGAGCCACAATCCTTCATTCAGTTTGTCGCTATAGGATATTTTGGCAGCGCGCACTCCTTTTTTGCCTTTCAATTAATGAATTAATTGTATGACGATGACTTTAAACCTCTCCTCTGGTCTACGTGCCTCGGTTGTAGAGTAGTAGGTCTGGGTTTCATTAGCTAATCGATCGCCTAAGTTTAGCTGCATGTAAGCGCCGTACGTCTGTATATCACTTACCACCTTTTGTTTGTTGGTCGCACGCGCCGGCAACATTGAGCTGATTCATGGATGAAACGTCTCTCTCTATGTGTTTGTTTGTTATATATACAATTTGTTCTCGGACACGTTGCCAAACAGAGGTAGCTGATGCCCAACTTCCAAAGTTGCAAGCAAGATAATCTCCACGCTCGCTAGCATTGGCAATAATAGCGCAGTCGGGCCACTCATACAATCAGAGCATCAATGCTTCTCTTCTTCACGAATCTATTTGGCAAAAAGGAAATTATTAGGATAGCCCTTTTTTTAATTGATAAATAACATTTTACCAATAGAAGAACATTAGCTTTATACATCGGCTCGTTTCTGAAAAGGCAGGCAAGGCAGCCTTGCTCCATAACGCGGCTGAAAGGCGACTTAACCGCCCACCTGGATCTTTTTATAGTATCAGTAGCCGCGAATATGTTACGGGCGGCTACGTTTGCCTGCAAGTCGTATGGTATTCCATCTCTCTATATAAAAATAAATAAGGCTTTTTACTCTGTTTATGGGGCATAAACTAGGATTGTTAGGCACAATATACCAACCGCTCGCGCGCTGTATCCATAACATAAAGCACGGCGATCAGCATCCTGATAATCGGAAGAATGTTTGCTGAAGCATGTTTGCTAACTAATATTAATATCTCAGCCCCCAATCCCCCAGCTACACATACATAGATCTGAAGCTGTCTGTCTGTCGCTGTCTCTCTTTCGGCCTTTTTTTTTTTTTTTTTTTTTTTTCCCTTTTTTCCTCATTCTCTCTTTTTCTTTTCTTCTCTTTTTTTCCTGCCACTGCCGAAAACGAATAACCATAAGATACAAACAATATGCCCTTGTCCGAAGACACTCCTTTACAAAAGACTGGAGCGGCTTTCAGTGTCAAAAAAGACAAAAAGGATAACAGCGCCAAAGCATATATATCTATAGTCCTGCTAGCTGCAGTACCCTCCATCATTCTCTCAGTAGCAATTGCACTTCTTATCGTCTTCACGTTCCGCAACCGCGTAACTCTAAGCCATGGCTCAGACGAATTACAGACACCCCATTTGTCAGACAATTCCTCCTTAATTTCGAGGAACATTACCGACTTTATCAAAGATGGAGGGACCAATGCTTATTATATCCGATTCAACCCATCTACTCTGACTACAATTGCTTCTATTTCTGGGAAATTTGTCCCATACCTCTCGAGCGCCATCATGGGACTAGCGGCACTTTTCGCTGCAGATTTTGTTCAAAAAACATCGCAAAGGGAGCAAAATGACAGGCTTCTAACGCCAAATCAATTGACACTGCTGGTGGCTCTCTTGTCTGGTAGAGTGGAAGAGTTATGGAAAGCTACTCGAGCTCGGGCGAATATTGGGGGTAAATTCGGGGCCCCAATTTCTCATACACTTACAATCTTCATTATTATCACGGTCTTGGGGTAAGTATCAAGTTTTGCAACTGGGCGAAGTGAAATATATACAAAGCCTGGTAAATAGTCGCTAACGTATCCAGTGTCCTTATTCCAGCGATAGATACTTGGTTTGGCATCGTTGTCAAGCCAAGCGAGCAAACACAACTAAACTCCACAACCCCTTCAAACCACTCATTTGGTCGAGGACTTCTACAAGGAGACGATTGCAGTTATTTTGGTAATCACTACCCATGCGCGGCTTTGAAAGGGTATGGTCCTCAGGGCGCTTTTACACCATATATTCCCACCGACCTCGAGACTTTCAAGATCCTAAACAATGTTTCCACCGAAAACATTGTGTCTAATCTTTCATCAAACTCATCGCAGCCTCTCTTATATATCTCAGATGCAGCAAGCTCATCATCAAACTTGGACTTTAAGGCTAGCACGTTCGCCATCTCTACAAAGTGCGAGGTATTGCAAATGCGATGCTCAGAGGACCAGCGGGAAGTTTTCGACTGTCAGAGTGCAGCCGTTAATCAGATCACCCAAGTAACCAGTGCCGATTTCCAATTCTATTACGACTCGAGCCTGGTACACAACATTTCTTACCCCTATTATTCTTTCCAGAATCCGCTGTATTTTACCGTCTACATCTTCATGGGAGAACCAAATCAACCAGCGCAACCTAACATATTGGCGGGCTCGATAGAGCTCGGCTGCTCCAGCACAATTTTCGATGCCACTTATGCATGGGTAGACGGATCTATAGCCCAATTCAATATTACCCCCTCGAACGGCTCTCTCGGCGGTATCATGTCTGCCCCTTTCATCAATGATAATGCAAATGTCTCACAGCAAGCCATGATATCTTCTATGGCTAAACTTAGCAGCAACTTCTCGGATGCTGTGTCTCTCACGGCAGCTGCTTTCTCTCACAGCGCGCTGGCACTATCCTATACCTCAATGGAGAGTCGATTAAATATCGTCGAACAGTCTCGGTCGACGCTGTTCCTCACACGGGTCCCAGTCATACCCTTTTATATCTTGATTGGGCTTAATGCGTTGTATATCTTATGTACAGTACTACTAGCTATGGCTGCAATGATTTGGGCGCATCCGAAGGAGTCGACGGCGGTAAAAGCACAGCTTACAATGGAAGGATTTGTGACGGCAGTCTTTAAAGGAGAGAGTATAAAAGCTCAGACTCAAGCCTCGGAGAGTTCAGATGGGTCATCAGATCATACCGAGGTTGCTAATGAGGAAGTGCCAAAACTTGCTATCCTAAAGACAGAGCAAGGAGAATGGTCCTATGCCACAGTGTCGACAAATGATGATGGATTGGTGGTAAAATTTATATAGATAATTACAAGTATTTAACTTTAGACAGAAAATTCATGTATTGTTAACAGACAAACACGCAATCTCCTATTTCGACATCAGCTTTACAATGCTGGAGGGAGAGCGAGTTACCCTGCAAACTACGTGAATGGTATGTTTGATCTTTTATGCTTTTCGGCACAAAATAGAAAGCAGGGGAAACTGTTTTGATGAAAATGAAACTACGAGAAAAGAATTGAGAGAGCAAAAGCAAAATAAGGATACTGTTACAAATCAAATGCGAACGTAGTTGCGGGGCTGTTGAGTTGAAGCGTTAACTAGGCTCAGTTTCTGGCGCCGGCTATTTCACGACAGCTCCACGTCTTTACAAGATAGAATCACGGGTAGTTGAAACTAAAAATTAAGCACGGAAATTTTTGATGATCCCCGTGATGACAATATACGGGTCTAGCAATCAATTATGCAATCGATATCAAGGTGCTCTCGCATCCTGCGCCCTATGAACTAGACAACCCGTGGCCGTAAGCGGCATCTCCGCAATACTAACTCCGGGTTGCGAGTTTGTCTGGGCTTCGGAGTTGAGATCCGGTGGCAGACGCGATGGTTAGTGCCGGTAATCGTGCAACCTGGTAGTGAGCTGATAGTCGCTAAGATCGGTATGACTCTTTTGATGAGAAATACACGTGGTAGCCAATTGACATGTCTAGCGGATATTTAATCTGTTATCAGGGACTCATCATGCAGGAGATATGAGCATCAGACTATCGGCGTCTGAGGTTAACAGTCAATATTCCTGTAACATTGTAGCAATTGGAAAATTCGAGGCGCGTAACTTGGAAGATGAAGTGGTTAAAGGCACCACCATTTTACGTATGGGCCAGTCTAGCGGCATCCAGCGTCTGTATACTCTTTGGGTATGTGACACCATCGTATTGATGTTTCTCTCTTGATCGGTTAAGAGATGACTGACGATCTTGCGATACAGCCTGGATACGGGCAACATTGGCCCTGTGACAACGATGCCTGCCTTCCGCAAGACCTTTGGCGACTTTTCACCAACTGTTCATGGAGTTGTCGTTTCGTCTGTGCTCATCTCCGGTGCCGTCACGGCCCTCATTGCCGGCATCCTTGGCCACCGCTTCGGTCAGGTCCGCATCTTCGCCATAGGGTCTTTTATTTATGGTGTTGGGGCAGCAGTCCAGGCTTCCGCTACGTCACTAAGCGCTTTCATCATTGGGCGACTTATCCAAGGCATAGGTGAGGGCTTGTTCGTGAGCAATGCATGGGTGCAGGTTTCAGAAATGTCCCCGACCAGAGTCAGGGGCACGTTGACAGCACTTCCGCAGTTCACAATTGTTCTGGGTCTGGTTTGTGGCTTCTTCATCTGCTACGGTACTTCACGTCTGGGTGAATCGACGACGCTTAGTTGGCGGCTTCCGCTGGTTGCCTCATCAGCCCTCGGCTTTCTGCTGTCGGGAACGTACTGGTTTATCCCAGCTTCTCCGCGCTGGTTGCTGGCTAGAGGTCGAGTCACCGAAGCGCGCGATGTTCTCATTCGCCTTGGATTTGATGAGGCTGAGCGTGAAAAGCTGCTGGAGGAGTCCATAACCCAAGTACAGGCTCAAAACCCGGATGATGTAGCCATTTGGCAAGAGTTCAAACAGACCTTTGCCGGATTTAGGGAGGCTTTCTCAGCTCCCTTCCGTGCCCGAACCATGTTTGGCTGTTTCATTATGGGCATGCAGCAGCTAGCTGGGATTGACGGCGTGTTTTATTATGCACCGATTCTCTTCGAAAAGGCCGGTCTTAGTGGTGAGCAGGCGTCCTTTTTGGCTTCTGGCGTTTCTGCACTGGCCATTCTCGGAATCACAATCCCGGCTACCTTCCTCGCAGATAAATGGGGGAGAAGAACTTCGAGCCTTTTAGGCGGCATCTTGATTACTACGCTTATGCTGTTAATGGGATCTTTGTATGCAGCTGATAAAGTTCACGCGGATAGAGGAGCTGGCAAGTGGGTGGTGATTGTGTCCATCTATCTGTTCGCCATAGTGTTCAACGGAACTTGGGCAATTGGCTTCCGAATCTTCTTGATTGAGAGTTTGCCTAGAAAGACTAGGAGCAGTGCGTCAAGTCTTGCTCAGAGTGCCAATTGGGTATGTAGCCGAACATTCTTGGTGGTTTTGCAGCAGAGAAGGCTAACCGTTGCAGTTCTCGAATTATGTCGTCGCACTTATCACGCCGGTGCTCATTTCGAAGACGACATACGGAGCCTACTATCTCTTTGCGTTTTCTTCACTCTTCACCACAGTAATTGTGGCATTGCGCATGTTTGAAACAAGAGGACATAGCTTGGAAGAGATTGAGCAGCAATACACCCAAAGTAGAAGTATCTCAACTGGCGTGTCTATTCCAATGCTGAGGATAAGACGAGTCCAAGCTACACAGTAATCAAGGTAGGCGATAGTTGGAGCTGTATTCCATCCATTGAAGGTCGAATTTTGCAATTAGCGAGCGAAACGCGTCGTTCATAGATAGAAAAATCAATAATTTAGAAATAATAAAAGAATCGACACAGAAAACATGATGAGAGCGGTGAATTAGATCTTGATTCCTTGGAAGTATATGGGATGGATGATGATGCCTGAGAGCTGTCATGTGATGCAGCACGTGAAAGGTTTCCTATACACGTATTTGCGCTATATCCGACTAGTAAAATTTGGTACTGAGGACTTGCCGCGCGAGGCTCCACCCTCTGCCTTCAGTCTGGGGCATTTTGACGTGGAGCTGCTTTTTTCCGAACATCTCAACACCATCCAACCCATCGCAGACTCTCAAGCTTCCCACGAGGCATCAGAGCAGCGACGACGAGGCTGAGGAGCACCAGCTTTGTCAAAACCCCCACACAATCAATTTTTTGAACAAACCAGAGGAGCTACTTCTCGTAGCATCTCATCTTCAACATGGCGTCCAACAAGCTTGGCAAGATGGTCAGTCCCTCTTTCTCTCCCAGCCATCTCTTGGAGCGTTACATGTTGACATGGTTAGACTAACGAGACGTGAATTAGGCCGGTTACGTACGAAGATCCCCCCTCGATTGCCCATCGAACTTGACGTGATTAGGCACTGACGATTTCTTCCAGATCAACTACCGGATGCGTGTAACCCTGCAGGACTCGCGACAGCTGGTTGGCCAGATGCTTGCCTACGACCGACACATGAACCTCGTTCTCGCCGATACCGAGGAATTCCGTCGCATCAAGCGCAAGCAGAACAAGGCGGCTCCCGGCGGCTCAGCCGGCCAAACCGTGGTCCAGGAAGAGAAGCGAACGCTGGGCTTGGTGATTGTTCGTGGAGCTCACATCATCTCTCTGACCGTCGAGTCACCGCCTCCCGCCGATCCTAGCGCCCGACTTGGCAAGACCACCACTGGCGGAATTGCTTCGACTCTTCAGGCTGGTCCTGGCGTTGCTCGACCTGCTGGACGTGGTGCTGCCGCCCCGATTTCTCTCGCCGGCCCAGCTGCTGGTGTTGGTGGAGCTGCTCCCCCTCCAGGATTCCCTTCTTTCCCTGGCGCTCCCGGCGCTCCTGGAGCTCCTGGATTCCCTGGACGAGGTGCTCGTAAGTCTTATTGTCCTCTATATTTCATTTCAAACTGCATTGGTACTAATTGCTGCAACTTTAGCTCCTCCCGGCTTCCCTGGCCAGTTCCCTCCTCCTGCTGGCTTCCCCGGCGCTCCTGGCTTCCCTGGCGCTCCTGGATTCCCTCCCGGAGGGCCTCCTCCTCCTGGATTCAACCCCCCTCCTCGACGATAAGAAGCTGAAAGCTAGCTCTAATTTCTGCGATACCCACGCAACAGCAATCTGGTCCAATATGATATCACGGGATATAAAAGGGGGAAAAGATATCTGCGGCTTTTAGAGAATGGGAGATTTGGAATATTTTCGCTCGGAACCACTGTTATGATCAAGGGTGGCGTTTGGTGATGCTCAAAATGACATCGGGCTTGTAATCTAGCATCGGCCAGGTACATTAAGCTATGAATCGGAACTTTTTTTTCTTCGGCATATGTTGCTGATATTCCAAGTGGCCATTGTTTGTGTATGTTGAGATTTTCATGCTAAAATCTGGCTCTCGTTTGAATATCTACATGGACTTGAATTGGGGAAGTACTTTGCATGTGATTGAATCCTAGGAATTGGAGAGCAGTTGGGACCTACCACACCAGATTTTATTAGATTCCAACTACACCTGTTTGGATGCCAAGTGAGCTGCCTCCAATATTATTCCTTCTTAGTGCTTCTAATTCTAAGCATAAACCGCGCAAAATCCCATGAGGCCACAGCATATACAGTAACAAATGGCGCAGGTACGTGCTATTGATAACCCAGCCATCTCTCCTGCGAGATTGGCCATCGAGGCCTGCAAGAATGACGACGTTTCCCTCCTGATACAAGCCATCTCGCTGGCATCCAACCCCGAGTCACGTCAAACAGTTGAAGTCGTCATCCAGCGCGGTCTCCAGAGCTCTTTAATGAGAACTGCACCCAGAGTTCTATCCTACATGCTCAACCATGGCGCGGACGTCAGCACCGTATACGCCTTTATGATTGGGTCAATGGAAGAACCGGAGAAGCCTTCGCTCGAGATCCTCGAGATGCTCATCGTCCACGGGTGGAACATCAACGCCCGGCGCAATAATTCGAGCTTCCCGCTGCTCTGGCATGTGTTGCGGTATCCCGACCTTGTGGAGTGGTGCCTCGCCCAAGGCGCCGGCGTTGATTTTCCTGATGATCCTCCTGCACGGGGTGCCCCGCCGCGTGAACCGCTCCTTGTATACGTCGCAACGCAGGCTACAGTAGCGACGTTTGAGCTGCTACGAAAGAATGGCGCTCCCTTATACCAACGGGCACTACACGCTGCGGTTGACAAGGCTGCTTCAGGCTCGCCACCTCATGATTCTTCTGACCAACCTATCCTCGCCGCCGCCTTGTTTAAAGAGCGCATGGAGATGGTGCGATACCTCGTGGATGTGATTGGGTTTGGTGTAAACTCGGAAGAGTGGTATTCTAGCTACTGTTGCCTATGTCGCGCTACACCCCTGTACTATGTGGCGGATAGCATATATAAGAAAGATGTCAGAGAGGTGACCTGGTTCTTGCTGGACCGCGGTGCAGATCCAGATCGCACTTCCACTATGGGTGATCGGCCAGTCCCAAGCGCAATTGGGATTGCCCAGATGAGGTCTAATACGCGCTTTCTGGAGGCTGTTCAAGAGTGGCAGGATCGGCAGCATAATAATGTGAAGACAGCTTAATAGGATTTTGAGACTAAGATTTATATGACTTTACGAGACATTATGAGAGCTTACATGCTTTGTAGCAGATAGTAGTAATGTATACAGCAGCGATCAAGCCAAAACAAGCCACAAAGAAGACCAATCCCAGATTCAGTGATTACATCGTATATATATGTGTGATATTTTCATAGATATTCACTGATATCTCATCAGTGACTAGTATACATTTATTGTTGAGTACATTTCTCTCCCTCATCATCTCGTCGTCTCAGTCCACAAACCAAATCTATAACCCCCATTGCCATAGAATTGTGTAAGAACCCCGCCTTTTTTATAACCCTTACAACTCCTTCTCTCCCAGTGCTGGTCCTCCCTTGGGAAATCCGTTGATGACAATCCGGCTCACCAAATCGCTCTGGTGCTGCTCAATCATCTCCCGCAGCACACTCCTCTCCATAACCACCTTGCCAGTCTCGAGCAAATCTTTAATGTCAACATCCTCCAGATCGAGAGCTCGTCCCTCCCATGGCACCTGCTCCATGGCCTCGTATAGTCTGTCTCTTCGGTCACCGGTGACAAACAGTGTGCGGCCGTCCTCACGACCAAGGCCCAGCGTGTTTAGCATGCCAGACATGTACTTCTTCAGATACGCCTCTCTCAGTCCGTCCTTCATGTACTTATCAGCCACAATCTCGAAATCCTCCGGCATTGACAGCTCCATGCCGTCCTCGCAGATGATAAGCTCGCCCTTTCTATATCGGTAGCTCAGTGCTGTGCGCCACGCCTTGTCGTAGACCTTGCGGTTCAGTCTGGTTCCGAAATCGCGAGGGTGAGGACCGTGTGATTTACCACCACCACGAAGCAGGGGGCTCTGCCTGCTACCCTGACGAGCTCGTCCAGTTCCCTTTTGTGGCCTCATCTTGCGGTGCGAGCCGTGTACGTCCCAGCGGGTCTTGGATGATGCGGTGCCCTGTCTAGTGTTGTCGCCTTCGTAGACGACGGCGAGGTGGAGGAGGTCTCGGCGAAGGGGGAGGTAAAGGTGCTGGACGGACCATTGCTCGAGGGACTGTGGCTCGAGAGATGGGAAGCTGTGGATGGTGACTGGGACGGTTGAGACTGGATGGAGGGGTTAGCTGGAGCTTGTCATATGGTCTCGTGAGGTCGCCATACTTGGGTTCCAAGACTGGATCAAGGACTGCGCATTGGAAGCTGATCTCGTAATGTCTTTTGCCGGCGCCTCAGTGGCCATTGATCGTGTAAACTGCCTGCTGAAGCCTGTCGTCGCCGCCATCTATTCCGCAAGTCAGCCAATGACCCCATCGCAAAAAACTCTACGCAGAAGCACATACCTTGGGCGCAGATATCCTCAGCGCACCCAGCGCCTCGCTGAGGCACCCAATTCCCTTGCCAGCCATTTTTGAAGACGAAATTTCTCCAGAAACCCAAGGCTGTTCGGCTCCTCGAATCGTGCTGCTGCTGCTCTTTGGTAGCGAAAGCGAAAAAGAACGAGCGATAGTGGTGCAAGCAAAAGCGCAGCGGCGTTTTCCGCCTCCGGCCGCCGAAAATTTTAGCGGGGCTAAATCGCAACTTTGCACCACCACCACCAACCTCAGTTCTAGATATTGGCATTGTAGAACAATACACAGCTTGTTATTTCCGCATAACAGCAACACACACAGCGTCGACCATGTCGCGGTGCCAGGCTGTTGCGAGGCCATTGGCACGGCAATTGCGCCAGCAATGCGCAATCCGGCCCTTTACGACGGGTGCTGCCCGCGCTGCTGCTGCCACTGAGGAAGCACAGCAAACCTCTTCTTCAGCAGCCCAGCCCAGCCCTCTCGACCTCGATCCCAACAGCGTGCTGCCCGAATTCGAAAGCAACCTGATCAAGGCGGGCAAGATGCCCATCGGATCCCGGAGACGAAGAGTCGCCATGCGAACCACTGCGGGCCTTCCCTTTGAGCAGCTGCCGTACCAGGCGTTCCAAGAGGCACGAGCCATTCTTGCGGCGGACCGACAGGAGAAGGTGACCAGGATTCAGGAGGAGCTTGAGAAGATTTCGCTGCTGGAGAAGAAGGACGCATCGCTGGTCAAGGGCGGACAGGCAATGAAGGATACGAAGCTGGCTAGTTTGAGGCGCTATGTCGAGCAGCTCAAGATTCAGGCGGATATCAACGACCCTCTGGTCAAGAAGCGCTTTGAGGACGGTCTAGGTAAGAGATTTACACATCTATAAAGACAAAAAAAGATACTAACTATATATCCTTTAGGCGACATGGACAAGCCCATCTACCGCCACTATGCCGAGCGCAAATGGCGCTCGTACGACTACCGCCTCATCACACAGCGTATCAAGCAGTTCAACATTGTCCCCGACGTCCTCCCCAAACTCGACCCCGTCGCCGACGTCCAGCTCTACTTCCGCCAGTCCAAGATCCCCCCCGGCGAGATTGTCGACTCCCTCATCAGCGAGAACCCTCCCCGCCTGCGTGTCCAGGTCTTCGACAAGGGCCCTCGGCTGGTATCCCTCGTCGTGCTCGATTCAGATGTGCCCGACGTTGAAAAGGACGCCTTCTCCAAGCGCTGCCACTTCCTCGCCGCCAACATCTCGCTCAGCCCCAACGATACCTCTCTCCCGCTGAGCAGGATCCGCGCCGACGACCAGCTCGCCGTCCCCTGGCTGCCGCCCACCTCTCAAAAGGGTGCCCCCTACCACCGTCTGGGCATCTACCTCCTCGAGCAGAAGCCCGACACCAAGATCGACGTCGCCAAGCTCAAGGAGCTGTACGCCTCCCGCGACGGCTTCTCCCTCAAGTCTTTCCGCGACAAGTTCAGCCTCACCCCCGTCGGCTTCAACATGTTCCGCAGCGTCTGGGACGAGAACACCGCCGGCGTCATGGCCCGTCACAACGTTGCCGGCGCGGACGTCGAGTTCAGACCTACACGCGTGCACAGCTTGAAGCCGCCCGTCAAGCCGCGCGGTTGGGAAGCCAAGAGACAGGGCCCTGCGTATAGACATCTGTGGAAGTACACGAAGCGTATCAAGGGTCTGTCTAATGCCCGGGGATGGACAAAGAGGAGGTAATTTTGATGAAGAAAAAGAGAAAGTGATGCAGGGTGGGAATGGAGAAAACATCAAAATAGAAGTCATGAAATCTGTACGATATTCTTGTTATATGTATAAAAAATGTAGTAGCTGTAGATGGGTCTGGGAAGGGATTGCATGTACTTACTTACAAGAGGAAAAAAAAAATATTACGTCTCAATAAAAAAACGATCCGAAACAGTGCAAGATTTTGACATTGATTTCTTAAACATGTTCTTCTTTTCTTTTCTTCTTGTCAATTGTTAAGTGTACTATTTACCTAGGCTGGCGATATATTCACATACTCAAAACTGCAATATCAAGGCAAGTTTTCAACAACCAGCGATTTTTCAGGCAAGTATGTAACATTTCATCTATCTACTCTTCTTTGTGCTTTCAGAGTAAAAGCCAAGGCACAAGCCGTGTGTGCGTTTCTTTGTTTTTGTTTTTTTCTTTACTTTTTTTTTATATACAGATTGCTTGCTCCGCGGAAGCTAAAATATATCAAACCCTCACTGCAACCCACTTTGTAGATTGAGTGCTTTCCAGTGTAAATACGTGTGTGTAAGCGTGTAAGCGCCCAGCTTATTATTTCCCATTCCTCCTTGATTATATTTTGTACCGTGGCATGCCGCGATTCCTCCCATTACTGCCAACCGTTCTTGTTCATCAAGAAAAGCAGTGCAATACAGCTGTGAGTTATTACTTCTCCTCAGCGTGAAATGCTTTGCGCATCCCGTCCCATTAGTTCTGCCATAGAAAACCACGCCGAAATAGCTTTTTTGCCGCAGTTCCCCTCTGTCAGATTTCTCAAGTTTCTTTCTTTTCTTTTCTTTTCTTTTCTTTTCTTTTCTATTTTATTTTTGCTCAGACAAAGTCACCCGTTAGCAGCTCGTCAGGCATATAATCGAGATTGATGCCGCCTTCGGGCTTGGGCAGTGGTGACTCCTGCTGAGACCGATGAGACTCTGCCGGCGAAGGCAAGGTGCAAGATCCAGATGCGGCTGCATAGTAGATTATGGTCAGCACAAGGTTTTGGACATTATGAGTATCTACCTCGGTAACGTTGGGTAAGCTCACCATTGCCAACAACGGATGGACGCCGCTCTTGAGCCGGGTCCATGCATCTCTCGACGTACTTGAGGGCTTCCTTTTCGATCCAGAAGTTGATGTTGGGGTCGTTGCACGTCGCATGGGCCATGAGCTGATTTTTTATGCTGGTGACCTCGTCGAGCAGCTGGAAATACTCCATGCGCAGATTGTTGTGGCGGAGCTCCATGCTGGCCTTGGTCTCCTCCAGCTCGACGACCCATTCCTTCTTCTTCTGGCGACACTTGGACGCGGCTATGCGATTTCGCTCCAGATTCTTGGTGCGCTGGGCAACATCTTCCTTCTTTGCCATTGAACCTCTCCGCGCAGGCTTTCTTTTCGGTGGTGGCGAGGACTGTCGTTGCCGCTGCTGCTGTAGACGCTGCTGTTGAGGCTCTTCAGGCTCTTGCTTGACGGGGATGGTCTGAGCCGAGGAAGCCGTCTTTTGCTTCTTGGCACGAGGTTGAGCTGCTGAGCCCGAAGCATCCGCGTTTTGGGAAGTAGCCTTTCTTGTCCTTGTTATCATGGGGGAAGTATTTGTGGGTGGCTGGGGAGCTGCTGCTGGTGTTGATGTTGATGTTGATACTGTTGTTGAGGCTGAAGCTGAACTTGGCGTTGTCTTGCTCGGCTTGTTATTATTGCTTTTAGTATTGCTGTTGTGGCTGCCGGTTTTGGCGGCGACAGTGTTAGTGACAGTCTCATGAGGGGCTACGGTTGTTGTGTCGAGACTGCCAATGCTGTCTCTGTGGTCGCCGAAATACTCATTGCAGCTTGGCGGCGAAGGCAATGGCACTGATTCTGGAGAGGTGAATGGCGAGTCTGGTGAGGATGCATATGGGGAGAGCGTCAATCCGGGATCGACAGCTATGGGATCTTCCTTGTAGAAATCGAAGGGGAACAATGGGCCCGGGAGGTTGTGGATGCCCAGGCCACCATATTCGACAAATACAGGACTGTCGCTCATTGCCGCCACTTTTTTTTCTTTTTTTCCTCTTTGGTTTCTGAATCTTTTCCTTTAATTTTTTGAGTTCTATTTAGGGTTTCGTATCTCGCTCGTAGCTGCTGCGAGAATAAACGAGCAACCGGTATTAATCAATTGCGTCCCGGATCCAGAAACAACCGGGGCGTTGACAGCTCTGGTGAGGGGGGCTCTGGAGCTCTCCAAAAGCCGTTGCTCGCGCCGTTGCTGCGGGGCCGTGGACGGGAATCCACGAGCCAGGGGGGGCTGATCGTTGATCTGGAGAGGGGAAGCTCAGCAGCTGGCGTGTCGCAGTTTTGCAAAAATAGCTGGGTGGAGCTCTTCGGCAGAGCAGGTCCAGATCAGCCGGTTTAGCGACGATAGCGAGGTGGCTGGCGGTGGTGTATAAGGCGAGGAGGACGACGACGATGTGTTTGGTGTAATTCGGGCGAGGACGCAGAAAAGACTGAGAGAAATCGATTGTTCCAATTGACAGGATGGGGTGGAGAGAAACAAGAGAGAAGGACGGAAGAGGTGGAAGATGCGCGGGCGGGAAGCGATAAAAAGCAGCGAAGGCGAGGTGGGATTCACAGCGAAGCCTTAGCCGTGGTGCGAAAGTATGTACCGCCAAGTACTACTAGGCCTAGCTGAGGTAGTGTGTAGATGGTATGGTGGCAGTAGTCGCTGTAGTAGCTGCTGTAGCTGGCTGCAGTTGTAGCTGTAGTAGGGAGGAGACTGAGGCAGTAGCAGCAGTAGCAGCAGTAGAGGCAGCACTATCGTATTATTATTAGGCGCAGGTGGTATTTTCGGGGACCAGCCGGTTCAGCTTTCAAAGCGGGTTGACGGAAGCAGTAATAGGCCGGGCAGCAATATTAGGTATTACACGCAACGCTGTAGCTGGAGCAGCTCTGGGGAAAGATGGACAGAGAAAAAAGGTGAAGATGAGGTTGAAGATCTGAAACAGGGAGAAGAAGAAGAAAAGAAGAAAAGATTGGAAACAGAAAAAAGGAGAAGACAGAGCTGCAGTCTGGTTGTTTTAATCGGGTGGTATCACTAGCAGCAGCTTCAGTGACCCCATCCATCACTCTAGAAGCAGCAGCAATCATGATACACTCCACGCCGTGGCTCACGACTGAAGGGGCATAGCAGCAACTGGAAGAGCATCGCATTGCATTGCAGCCAATCCGGCAGCGGCATTTTATACGCAGCGAATCAAAGCCCGTCTTCGCTGCAGTGGATAGCCCTGCCCAGCAGAAGCCACGCAAGCGCTGCTAATGCCAATCGAGACAAAGATAGGTATGCGATCAGGTCTAAGACCGGCAGCCGCTTACAGTCGCTTATACCATACCGAAAGCAATGGATGCGCCGCAAAAAGTGTCTATTAGGCTTTGCACTGGCTTTGCACTACATCCATGTATACGCCAAGCACGGGTGAGATAGAATTTGCCTGGTAGGACGAGGCGCGCCACTAGGGAGAAAAGATAATTGTTCACATGCTCCCTCTGGGTTTTCTTGCTGGATGGGCATTGGCTTGGAGGGTTGAAGCGTGCTAGAAATCTGCTCATCAAAGCCCCAAATCACAGGCATGAAGACGCAAAGAATATTTGATCTACTATACCTGAGTAGCCTAGGCTTGAGCTGAGAGAGCACTGCTTGTGACACTGGTTAATCTGTCGGTAACCGCACTAGCAGGCATCCAATCTGTATAGCTCTTACACCTTGCACTGCATGCTTATCCAAGCGCACCAGCGTTTTATATGAGCAGCACCGCAGCACTGGGCGTGCCATGTTAACAAGCAGGGAGCACCAGCAGCAGCAACTGCAGCATCAAAGATTTATGCACTCGCCGGGTTCGATTCCGTATCGTTATCAAGCCCATTGGGGGCATCCATCAGGTTCATTAGCTCGCTTCACGCAAATAAGAAACAGACGCCCCTGTGGCAAAGATACCTTATTTAAGCAATGCGCGATGGCTTCCAAGCAGGTACTGTAGATGCCAGTTTCACTTCTTCTGCATATCTATTATCCAGGCCTATATCCGCCTCTTTCCTCTCCCTCGTCCGCTCTCCTATGTCTGACTCGCACATTCTCAGCAGCAGCGAACCTTGTTGTGCCGTCTGGGCTCTGTGGCGATCCTCTCCCCTTCTCGCAGCATGATTTTTAGTGCGATCGTGATCCGAGCTCCGATCCATTTTCCCTTGACAGGGTACCGGAATCTGGCCCCCACAGGTACCGCCCTTGTACAGCGCCAACAGCACCAACAGCACCCTCTGCCCAGCTGTGCCTAAGCTGGATCCAAGAGCCACCTGCTGCCTGGGCGCACTGCGCAGTGCATGCATGCAGGTGCAGCTGCACGCCCTAGACTCGAGCTTCCAGTTCTCCTCTTCATCCCACCACAGGCTGCCACGCCCGCACGCCGAGCATCTTGGAAACCTCGTCGGTACTTGGCATGTACTTGGCAGTTACCTGGCCTGCTCGTGGGAGGCCGCGCCAGCGCTGGCTTGAACTGCAGGGGAGCTCCATAGAGGCCATCTTAGCGCTCATGCCGCCTAGAGACGTGCTGAGGCTGTTTGCAGCAGCAGCTGGCCATGGGCGGCCTCGAAACAAGCCACAGCAGCTACGCCACCACTTCTGCATCTCAACCGTGCTGGGTCGCCAGGCAACTTCCAACACTTCCCCTCTCCACCATTCATCCACTACCCACTCTCCTTGCCTCGACTTCTAATCAACTTGAGGTTTAGTCGCTCTCTATCCACTCTCAAGGTTCCTTCTAACCCCTAACGGCTCTCGGCCATTCGCCTATCCCTCCCCGAGGCCGCTCTGGCTGACTTGGCTGAGTGATTGACTGGCTAGCAGCAGATAGCTTCTAGACGATTGCGCCTCCAGCCCAGTCCACCTCCGCGCACTGCCCATTCCTCTTGCGTGAATATTCAGCAGAGCTTGAGCTTTGGGCAGCGATACAAGCACAATCGAACTGCACTGAGCTGAATTGGGCTGGGCTGGGCTGGACCAGGCTCGACCCGACTGGACTCGACTGGACTCGACTGGATCGCAAAAAGCAAAGTGCAGGACAAAAAGGGCGTTTGCTTCAGTAGCCAAGAAGCTGCAGCTCGAGCTAAAAAGAAATAGTGCATCTTACTGGAAGAGCAGACGAACAGGCCAAGCGATACAGGGTCCTCCTGTCAATGCACCCGCAGCTTTTCGGCGAGATCCAGGCCGGTCCGTCAGGCAACAATTCAATATCCGGGCATCGCCCATGCAGCTCCCCATCATATCACGGGCAGAAAGACCCCTGGCCGGCACTAAAGTACGAAGCAGTGGCACCTTGTACTCGTTATGCACACTGACACGCAATTCACATGCCGGTGCCTCTTGGTTTGCCATACTCCTCGTCGCCATTGGCCGTGGCGTAGCAGTATCCACGGACCACAAAAGCTTGGTGGTGCTCCAGCCTGCTTCCAACTCGAGGCATGGCTCCCCTGGCTGCTGGATATATGCTTCGGCTTTGCCTTCAAACAAAGCAGGTTTTTAGCCGTTTAGCGTGTGGTGATGCCACAGAGAACCAAGAAACAAAGCAGCGGGAGGGAGAAGCTCGACTGCTATAAACTTTGAAGCGACTAGAGTGAAGGTTTTCCCCTCTCCTTTGCCGTAGGCGCCGGCCCCTCTGTCATCCATCTTCTTGGGAATTCCCCCGACAGCTTCTCAGCCGCTAGACAGCTCCATTGAAGTTTAACAAGCGGGCGTTCCTGGGGTTGGGATGAGTAGAACGAAAGCGGAGCTATATGTCCAGACTGATTGATGGTGGTTTATGCCCAGGCCATTTATCCGAAAGTAGCCTCGCTCACTCAACATCAAGGAAGAACAGTAAAAGAGGCGAGACCAAGTAGAGTGTGTGAGTACACAACGCAAAAGCTTCTTTTCTCATTTGTAATAAGGAGAAAACAAAAGAGTTGCAGATCGTGGCAACTCTAATAGCCGGCCAGTTAGCTGATCTGATTTGACGGCACTGAAACATGGGCTAACGATGGCAAACATGGCGCTCAATCAGTCGATCATACCACCTTTTTTTTCCTTCCATCTAATTCCTCCACAGCAAGACAGAACCCTTTGTTTTCCCATCAACCCTTTTCTGGACTATTGCAGCTCTAGTTTCGCATTTGCCGTGCTGCTAATATTGCCCCCAGAGGGGCAATGTCCGCTGAGAGGCAACTGAACACACTTTGGTTTGAAGCTAAGCCTGTGATACCCAGTGTGTTATTGCATGCTCCGGACAGCCTTCTCCGATGTAAGCCACTGGGTACAAGAAGTTCGGCAATTCTGCCACGGCGCTGGCAAAGCCATCAAGGTCAAAAAGATTGAACAGGTAAATATTACTAACAATTTTCGTAAAACGAATTTTCCTAGGGCTTCATGAGCCGCGGGCTCCGAAATTACTCGAAAAAGAAACAGCTCCGTAATGCCCAGACTCAAATAGAGCCGAGGCTAATACGAAGTACAGCAGCAAAACTCTTCTGTAAGCCAAGCCTGGTCTCACTTACAAGTCACAAAAAAGAAGAAGCGAGATTTACAAAGTACAAAAGTATGTAAGTCTACTACGACCAGTATTAGGTGGGATCCCGTCCCGACGCCGATTTCGCTCTCTTCCAATTGGCCCTCTCACCCACATCCCTTTAGTAGCATTCCGTTCTACACATGACAAGCTTCCGTGGCTCACTCGAGAGGCATCCTATCAGGAGAGGAGGCCATCTCCCTCACTCTCTTCGGCTCTCCGAGGGAAAATGCGAGAGCAGCAAAATAGAGAATTAGACAAGAGAGCAAAGGCTTCCGGCTCCAGTGCCTGGCGCAGCTCGGCGCCAATGCTACCTAAACGTTATCAAAGGAGGGCACCAATCATGGAGCAGCACGACGAGACGCAGGTTTGCGGGAGTTTGGTGCCGTCGGGCGAGATGATGGGTGTCCCACCTTTTGGGGGAATGGGAAAGCTTTCCAGGCCGGCGAGGGCTCTCACAGTAAGGCGAGTTTTTTTCCTTTTCTTTTCTTTGGATAGGTTGGATTCGGGATGGGGAACGATTGCAGTCTAAGCCAGTCATGTACGAACAGGTGTGTGTGCATATTGTGTGTTTGATGCCCGGCGAATGATCAGGTAAAACACACGCATCCGATATATCACGCCGGCTTCGACGCTGGATCGCTCGGATAGACAAGCAAGTACCGGTATGTAGTCGGTAGTAGTATCCAGCGATCCATGTCCCTGCTAGCACGCTTCAAAGGCATAGATGGTATTACTTACTATAGGTCCAGTGTAAGAAACAAAAAAAGAGGCTGTCAAGTCAGGTTTTACCCGGTCCACGCACGCACAGTGACACCCATCCCATATCCATCCGTCCATCCATCCATCCCAGCCTGGGCCATGATCTACAACACCATGTTTGAGAACCGAGCCGCCGGTGACGAATCCTGGCCGTCGATAAGCCATCAAAAGCCCATGGGAGGCGATGCACTCTGGCTCGTCTTGCTTGTGTTATCCATTGGCCGGCCGAGGTTCGTCTCGGCCAACTCGGTGGGCAATTGGCGAGGATGAGATGATACCAAGGTGAGAGCTGAAAGTCTTTTGCCACTCCCACTTGTTCCCAGCTTCCAAGCTCAAGCTTTCTCAAGGTCCTGGGGCGTCAAGATTGAGGCGAGCGAGGGCCAAAAACAAGGTAGTGGTAGAGTTAGCCATCGTAAGAGTACTAGTTACTGGTAGTGCTAATCGTAGGCCACTGCTATAGCGGGTAGTGCTACCATCTGTGCTATCTGGAGGCGAGGGAGACCGCCTGTAGATTATCCGCACACGTGATGAGCCTTATGCCGTGTCACCTGATCTCGCGATGCCACCAGCGCTCAGCGCGACCGCAAGGCTCGTGTAACCGCGTTGAGGGGTTCGTGATTGTAGCTGAGCTGAATCCCACCTTTCGCAACACAACACACAAGCACTTTTTCTTTTGCTACCTCTTCTTTTCTTCTTGGAAAAGGGATTTTGTACTAGTACACTTGAATTCAAAGACCAAGTTACTATTCTTCTACACCAGCCACTTCCCTGTACGCCGCAAGCACAGCTTCAACTACACCTCAAAACATCATCTTCACCAACCATGGCTGAGCAAATGTCCACCCCCCGCATCACCGCGGCCTACCTCGACAACTTTGTCGGCCGTACCGTCACCATCGTCGGCAAAGTCACGCAGCTGCGCGGCGACCAGGCCACCATTGACGCCGACGGAGTCGTCACCATTCTCCTCAACCGCGTATGTCTCTTAACGATTAACAATGATAAATATCCTTGCTAATAGCCTCTCAGGACTCCCACCTCGCCAACGGCAATGCCGCCCAAATCATTGGCAAAGTCAACCCAGACCTCTCCATCAAGGCCCTCAGCACGCGTGACGTCGGCTCTGGGGTCGGTGCGTCTCCCATTCCGCCGAGAATGAAGATACTCCATTCTATCAACCAAACTTGTTGCTAACTCACAATCACCCAGACATGACCCTCTGCTCCGCCGTCGCCGAACTCACCCACCGCCACAAAGACATCTTCGTCTCCGAAAACTGACGGGTTCAGCCAGGCCAGGGCGTCTCGCCGCTCCGCAACCACGAGCCCCAGCACCAACCGCATGTCGCCATGGTCTGGCCCGCGCCAAAACCTACTGAACCACCACCAAATGTAGTAAATCCGTCGTCTTCGCTTGTACCGCATCGTCGTTTGTCTATTGGTCGTCTGCATCGCACTGTGTCTCCTGTTCGCGTTTCTTCCAACAACAATCCTGATTCTTCTTCTGCGTCTCCTTCCAGCCAACGAGATTGGCAACATCAGCGCCAGCAGCAGTGGCTGGATCGCATCCCATATAATTCCCCAACTCCTTCTCCTCCTTCTGAACAGCATCAGTTTGAATATTCTCAGCAATCCTCTTCCTCAATGCCTTCAACCGCTCCCGGCTTCCACCCCATGCCGGGGTCTTACTACTCCGACTTCGAATCTGGCTCCCCATCCTCCGAGGAAGAAGACATGTTCCGTCTTGTTCATGGTGCCTCACCATCTACCAACCCTCGCGAATCGCCATTCGACTTGCAGGAAGAGCTTCAAGTCCATCCCTTTTCAGTCGGCCCTTCGGCTCAACCTCGCTCCAGCTTTCACTCGTCCTCTACTCCACCTCCATTCACAAACATGTCCACATACTCTACTCAGGCAGCAAGTTCTTTCCCTTCGCCGCCAACATCCCAGCTCGAACGATCTGAATCGCCCTTCTCTATCGCCGACTCTCAGCCTACCCTCCGTCAGGGCGTTTTTCAGGCATTGTCTCCACCTACGAGTCCCATACCAAGACCGCAAAACAGAGTCGGTGGCGGCAGTGACAGCAGATATGCTCGGAACCCAGAGGATGTCGATAGCCAGGCTCTCAACGCCGTTGTGGATGGCATTGGGAGAATGCAGGTCAATATGAATCTGGACCAGGCAGGGAGATGGAGAATTGCACGGCGGCCTGGCGCTCCTTGGTAGTAGCAAGAGAGCACCAGCTTCGCGAGATGACAATCCGTAGGAGGAATTTATAGTACTTGAATAGGATAGATTAAGATATAAGGGGCACGATGTGTTGGAATAGAGACGTAGAGATAGATGTGATAAATTACTAAAAGGAATGAAATACATAACGAATTCTCATTACCCTAAACTATTCCAATCTGAGGGCATTCTTCCAAGTGATCATGTAACCTGAATCCGAATAACAAAACTCCATCCCAAAACTCCATTCATCCATGCGAATCAACCAACAAAACGAACAAACAGGCAGGCAAACAAACAGGCAGGCAAACAAACAAGCTATAAATATGCATATTCCGAAGAACTCCCATTCTCAGCACAAACACTCGACGAGTGCTGAGACGGCGACAACGCTTCCTCATCTTCCATCTGCAACAACTCTTGCACAGCCATCCACAACTCCACCGACACATTCCGAAACTTTCTTGTCCCCTCATCATCTTTGGGACTCGCCACACCATCCATACCGTGTAATAACAGTGCATTGCCAGTGGTTGTTGTCTTAAAATCACCATATAATGATCCCTCTCGTATACTCAATTCGGGATACAAACTCTCAGACATCTTCGACACAGCGTCTCCCACTTCCACATCTCTGCTCTTTTTATGCATGACAATCCGGTCTCCTCTCTTATTAGCCTCAAGGGCCTTCTTAAACTGAACGCTGTGAATCAGATAGGATCCTTCCGCGTCGCTCTCCTCTTTAATCGCCGACTCGTCATCTTCGCTCTGTCGTGAGCTTTCTGTGACGAGAGAGCTGTGGAGGCGTCTGACCCGTGTTGTAAACTTTTGAAACAGTCTCGCCTTTCTCTCAGCGGCCAAAGACCTCTCTTTCCACTTGTTCAGATCGATGTTTGCGTCCAGTAGCTGTTTACGCAATGCTGGTATGTCGTGTTCTTTCATTTGCTGCACTTGCACCTCGAGCAGTATCATCCTTGCTGACTCCTTTTCGTCTAAAAGCAGAGAACCATCTTCTGCTTTAGTAGTAGGGTCGTTTAGACATGAAACCAGTTCGCTTTCTATTACAGCCAAGTGATCCAGCCAGCTATATTGCGTAGAAGAGGATACCGACTGTGGTGTTGCTTCATCATCGATCATAGTAGTTTGTGTACCCTTTTCGTGTACATCTGAAAATTTATCTCGCTGCTCGCTGTTATTGTTACCGAATGAGTGCTGTGCATCGTCCTTTTGAGGAGCCATTGACCATATATTTAAGGATGGACTGTTTTTTTCTTCCGCCACATCCTTCATCTCAGGGTGGCTATGCAGAGTCTTTGTCGAATGTAAAGATTTCCGAGGGCTGCCCTGTATAAAAAAATGCATTGGCTTATCTTGGCCACTCCCTTCCACCCAGCCGGCAATACCGTTTGGCGTTGTACCTGTCCAAGTCTTTCCAGTCAAAGAAGAGGAATCATATTGGCCCTCAAACATTGCTGCCAAAGCCCTGACAGATCTCCGCTTCGTAGGGGTTTTACCCTCGAAATGCTATTTGCTGGGGTTGCCCCTGGAGAACATATTCGACCATCTGGTCCCATTGCTTTCCTGTTCATATTGAAGGGGAGGGTTATTTACGGCAAAATCTACCAGGTACCGAGGCCGTCTTTCAGCATTTGACATCTCCTCATCATCGGTCAAGTCTTCTTCTGTAAAAAGTGGCGGAAGCAAACGACATGGACGACTTATAGTGTCTTCACTCTCCACCGGCAGAGATGATGAAACAAAAGAGTTGCTTGGTCGCATGCTGTACCGAAGCTTCTCTGCGCTACTAGTCAGCAAATTCTTAAATGCCCTCCCCTTTTTGCGTAGCCTATCCAACAAAGAAGGAGTATCAGCTTGGCGAACTGGCCCCTCAACATGCTCCTCGTGTACAGTCACAAGTGGTGTCTGCTTATCATCCGTATTTTTCGATTCAGCTTCAAATGTCGGCGTCATTGCGGAGACCCCAAAATGGATGGTGTGCCGGGAAGACACGCGCGGAGGGATAGCACCCATGGACATACTCTGAGTAAAGCCATCAGGAGTATCTTCAGTTGGTAGCCCAGTAGCTTCCTGGTAGCTGCGCGAATGCGTCAGAGGAGTGCCACCCATTCGTCGAATGGCGCCTGAGCGATTCAATGAGCACAGAGGCGGCGTGGTCTTCCGGTCACTCATCGCAGCTGGCTGAGCATCTACAGCAGATAATGTAAAGAAGTTCGAACAAGCTTTCTCTAAGCTGCCCTCTTCCAAAGTTGGGCTCAAGTGACTGTAGGTCGGCAGGGTAGATGATTCTCTGATACTTGCTTGACTTGACTGCCGTGACCTTTCTCTGCTGGATGCTCTCGTAGCAGTTCTCGGTTCAGGGCTTCCATCTTGATCTATCCGATCCCCAGAATCTGCTGCAGTAGTAGCATCCGAGTCCACGAGAACGCTTGATACAAATGGATCAGAAATGGACGAAGGCATATCGCTATAGTTTAGCCTTGGTGATGACAAATCACGACGAGCAGGTGTATTCAAGTTATTCATCTCCTGAACCACGTCCCGCCAATGAGTAATAAGCATCTCAGCAACACTAGCTGCAGTCATGAAATTCTTCACATCTGAGAGTCCAGCTTTGGGTTCCTTGGCCATTTTCTGCATTTGCCGACGATGCCGCCTTGGAGACAATGAAAAAGGAAGCAGTGCAGAAATTGATGTGGCCGGTTTCATCGTATTATGTTCGCAAGGGTTCCCAACTAGCAGCGGGCCGAAACAAATTCCAAGAGCACTGTAGTCCATGAGATAATGATTAGCTGGAGGAGATTGACCATCACAGTGCTCTTTTGGCGACAATTCAGCAATTCTTCCAATCATATTTAGCAAACCAAAGACAGCGCAGAGCATATGCCGCTGAAACTGTGACTCGATACGTCCAATAGCGAGTGCTATAAATCGTGCGCGAACCTTGGCACGATCAGTATTTGAAGGTTCAGATGGCCCACCCAGCTTTGAATGAATTTCAACAAAGGTTTCAAACAGTGTTAAAGATCCCAAGACGCCTCCTGGCATGAAGGATAGGAAGCGCTTGAACGTAGAAGCCACATCGTGGATTGTGTATGGAATGTGGGTCGGCAGGGTAGAGCGGCAGACTGTCCCAGACACAACAGCGTTCCAGGAGCTGTTTAAATAGTAGTACTCCAAGAGAGATTTGACGTTTCTTTCAGAACCAGAAATTCGAAATAGGCCCTTGGTATTGGCATACTGAGCGATGTAATGTGCAGTGGCGCGTATACATGTTGGTAAGATCAAAGGGAAGGGGGCGTATTCCAGGGGCAGACGTAGCAGGCTTTTTCTAGTCAGCCGCACCATGTCTTGAATATCGACCAACCTGGATACCTCTTTGGTAGAGTGCATGATAAATCCCCAGTCTGAGACGCTCTGTTTGTGCAAAGCTCGTGATGCTATATCCGGCCTATTGGGTGCTGATTGGCCGGACGTTCCACGAAAGATTCGATAGAGCCACCCATGCTTCAGGGAACATGGAACTGCCGTATGCTATAATGGCGAAAACATCAGAAAACATTAATGAGCTAGTTTTATAAGGCGATCTACTACTTACCCACTGAGAAGGATCGAAGGCAGTTTCACCAGCGACGGCCAATCTCAGTCCATACTAATAGCTGTTAGCCACAGTTCAGGGTCATTCTTTTTGTATATTCTTCCATACCTGCTCTGCCAGACTGTTGTACTCGTCTGAAAATGCCGCCCGAAATCCTTCTTCGCCAGCATCACCATAGAAGCGTAGTGATTCACTGCTTGGTGTCCATGTGCTTCTGCTGGGCACCGGTGGATGTATATTCAGTAACGCTTGAATGTCTTTGTCGAGAGGTATCGCGAATACTAGATTGATCGATGCCGGTCGTTCTTGGTTCCGGTGAACACGCGGTCGTCGCTCAAACTCATAGGATGGGCGGCGGATTAGGGGTTGAGATACTGATGAAATGAGTAGAGGCTTCATGGTGAGAGACGGAGAGGACAGCATGAAGCTTTTGAGAGAGTGGCGGATCGGTGACTGGAAAATAGGCTAGAGATGCTTGTGTAAATGTAGCCAAACTGGGTAGGATAATTTGATGCTGCAATCAAAATATCCCCTGCTTTTCAAGTCGTGTTTTGTAAAGATTCTTCCAAAGCACACTTGAGAAAGCAAAAACCTGGGAGCAAGGGCTCGCAGATTCCCCAAGTATGATTCCGGGTTACATAGCAACGTCAGCTAAGAGAAGAAGGAAAGTCCAAGGTTTGCAATAAAATTTATCTCATCCCAACCTTGGAGGCCACGCGTGCTGCCAAGTAGGTGCCACGCAGTAAATGGTGCAAAGGTAAAGGAAAGTCCTGGGTTGTGGTGTTTCTCAAGTATAAATAGGTCCTTGAAAGATTTCATTAGTAGTTGAGCGGACCCTGATTCTACCACGTTGGGGGCACAGAGTAAAACGAAAAAGCTGGATTATAGTCAGCCACCAGATGGACACTCAAGCCTCTCAAAGTGGAGTTGGAAAAAAAAAGTATAACAGAGAATACATAGCATGAAGGTATCCCAGCTTGAAACTCTTTTTCAGTCTACAAAGTTCAAACGTTCGACTCAATTTCTAGCCAAAAAGTCGTCGACTACCTCGTGAGAGTAATGAAGCAGTGACCCAGAGTAACCAAAAAGAAACTTACCTTCCAACATTCTATCCGTAGATCAAACAATTAAAAGGGGGTGAAATATATATAGCAGAATCTTAGCAGCTCTCCTGGCATGCCTCTCTCCGTCGTCATTAAATCACCAGTACGCCGCACCAGATGCATCCCTGAAAACCTCGTATGCCCAGCCCTTTACTTCCCTTCCATGTATAGTCTCTCTCGCTACCATTGTGCAATGCACCATAAATAGAAAAGAGGGGCTCATGACTCGGCGATCTCCTCCTCGTCGTGAAGCAGTACGTACTTGAGGACATCGGAAAGTGAAATAACGCCCTTGAGCTTATTTTCGTCGTCCACAACAATGAGTCGGTGTACGCGACTCTTGCGAATGGTGTCAAAAATAGAATCCAGCCTGTCGTCTTCGCTACATGTGAAAATGCCCGGGTTATCTTCCGGCCTTTTACAGAGCGCCTCACCGACAGTCCCATTCAAATCGTCGTAAGCGCCTCCTTTGATGCACGGAATGACGTCCACGGCCTCGAATGCGTTGAGGACTCTATTTTCGGAGTCCACGATGGGAACGCAGCTAATATTTCTGTTGACCATGAGGTCGATAACCTCCAGAACTGTGGTTGCCATACGCGCAACGGCGATGTCTGTGTACGTCCCTAGGTGAAGGTCGCGAACCGTCTTCTTGAGTAGAATGGTATTGTGCTCGTTGTTGACAGCAATGAATTTGAGGATTCGATACTGGGTAATGACAGAGACGACGGTTTCTCTGCCAGTCTCGTCATCTACGTCGACAAGGGGAATTCTACGGGCGCGGGTCTTGAGCATGCGTCGAAGGGCCTCATAGAGCGGTTTCGAAGGATGGACAGAAACCGATTCAATGGGGGTCGCTCCAATTGCTTTTTCAATGTCTAACAGGATAGTTAGTCTCTTGAGCGCCATGATAAGAAAGCTAATCGTGCTGGGCGGGGTGTATATTCACCTCGTAAGCTGCTCAGGCGGAATCGGTCCAGTTTATTCATTTCATCGGGGAACTGGCAGTGATACTGGATCACATTGATATAGTCGGTCGCGGTCAAGATGCCGGCGAACCGCGAGGCGTGCGAGTCCCATAGAGGGGCAGACACAATGGCTAGAGTAGACTCGCCTGTCAGCATCGTGACACCCAACAGCCAGCCCAATGCCTAGCGCGGGGGAGAGCGCGGGGCATGGCAGAGCTGGCCAAATTATCCGGAAATTTCTTCAGCAGCTTACAGTTCTGGATCAGAATGTTGAGGCTCTTCTTGATGAGCAGGTCGGTGTCGAGCACAATGAGGCGGAACGACAGCGGGAGCACATCGTAGCTGGTGCGCTTGCGGAGGAAGTCTCGGATTGCTATCTGCGAGAGGGCAAGATGCCGGGTCAGCAGGTGGTTGGAAGCACAGCAATTGCATATTTGCGTACGAATGGTGGGTTGGAGGGATGGATTGGATGATGGATTAGGCGCGGGGGAGAGACTCGGAACGATCAGGAAGCACAGCATCACCCGCAAGCAGGTTGCCGCTGCCAGTGCTTGATGCTGATGCTGAGGAGAGGGGAGATGTAGCTCAAGAACCAGCAGAGGATTAAGCAATCGGACGCACCAGGCCTTGTCGCTGCTCCTTGTCGAGAGGACTCAGCGATTGCGGTTTGGGGTCTGGCGCATCGGCCATGACGCCGCCAGAGTGGGAGGTGAAGCGCAGATACGACGAGGGGGCGACAAAGGGCGGCAGAGCGATGCTGGTCGGGCGCTGCTGCTTGCCGGGCGTGGGAGTCGTCGCAGAGGAAGATGCGGAACCAGCGTCGTCGCAGCCGGTGTCGGGTCTGATGCGGGATGCAGATCCAGAGGATGGTGATGATCCGAGGCCAGATGCAGATCCAGATTCAGGCTCCGGTTCGGGTCTGGAGGCGGTTGGTGCGGCTGCAGCTACGGCCGGTGGTGATGCTGTTGCTGTTGCTGGCGGTGATGCAAACGGTGGTGACGATGCTGATGATGCTGATGCTATTCCAGCCGTTGGCGTTGCAGCAAACCGGCTGCTGTTGTCGATGTCGTTGCCTGGTCCCGATGCAGATTCAGATGGCGCTGCTGCTGCCACCACTGCTGGAGCTCGGTCGCCATTCCCACGGCCACTCCCACTATCGCTATCAGCAGCCGGTGCGGGGATTGCTGCTACTGGCTGCTGCGCTGCCGGCAGCTGAGCGCTAACGGCCTCTGCATTTCCCTCCATTCCAGCGTCTCACAGGCCCTGAAGAGGCGCGCCACACAAAAGGCCTGATTGGTTTGGGGTGATGTCAGCGGGCTGTTTTCTCTGCTACGTCGTTCAGCTGCTGCAGAGGCGAGGCGAGCAAGTCTGCGGCGATATATTTACATGTAGCAGCTTTTGGGCTTCTTGGTGTTTTGGTGTTTTTGGACACCGCAGACTTTAATTGACATGTTAGATGCGAAATTGGACAAAACGGGCAGCCCTCTGGTAGATCTCTATGAACTTTTTGATTACCTGTACATTATAAGGCGGCGGCTGCGGCTATTTCATTCCGCGCAAATAGGCCACAGCGCTAATAGGACTTGTTAATCCGAGACAAGGAGTGGCGTGGTCTTGGACGCGGTATTTTGTTCGTGCCAATTGACTGTTGCATTGAGAAACGGAAGGTGCCGTTTTTAGTTTTTGTATTTCTTTTCTTTTATTTCAACATCTTTTGCTTGGGGGTCGCGGTCACTGGTGAAATTGTGACGTTTTCTGCCAAGCAAGATGGATTCGAAGTGGATATGCTGCAAAGTCTATACAATTGTGATGGTAGAAATAAGCATCTCAGCAATGGAGAATGTTGCTCTCATATCATATTCTGCCCGGTTGTAGGGAGATTCTCCCTAATCGATGCCAAGCAAGCCACCGATATCGTTATGGTTTCATGCTTCTATCACTTATACGCAACTGATATCCGACAGAGCCAGTTGCTCCTACGCCCGTAGAGAGTCATCATTTAACCAGGTTGGATCTCTCTGACGTCACCATGCCGGATCCATCGCAGGACCCTCAGACCCTTGATATTTTTTACTTCTTCCTCTTCTCTTTTCTTTTTCGAAAGCCTCCATTTACTCGATACTCGTATTCCTGCAGGGCCTAGGTGAGGTGGCCTCTTTCCGTGTAGCTGCATGCTGACTGATCTGCTGCAAAGCACACCATCCCACCCCCGTAGCAGCGATAAGATAGCACGACTACATGTACATACATGATGATGCAGGATGTGATGCTTTAGTTTCCTTGGGGTGCAGCAATTATCGATTATGTCGCATGAAGTCATCCTCGGGCTTATCACACTCTTTTTTTTTTTTTTTTTTTTTTGGAGGGTCTCCAGGGTCTCCAGGGTAGGTGGCCAGATATGGATGGATATACAGAGCATCCACCTAAAAATAGCTTGGTCGACACCTTGAGCAGTATAATTGTTTCTGGCTGCCCACGACTTCGTATTGTGTGGCCATATTATTGTGCCATCGAAGCATCGAAGCCAAACAGAGGACCAACCAGAGCGTCCAGGTACCTACATACACAGAGAGGTGGCCACACGGAGCGGCGAACATTCGAGGTCAAGCCCACCTCATCTGGCGATTGCGCGCCTCCGCCTTTTTGGCTCGCGAACATGCCCCAAATATTTTAGCCGACATACGAGTTCACACTTATGGTACCTTAGGCACATGTATGCACTTCAACGTGAGACTATCGGTGTGCTTGTATACGCATGTATGTACGTATGTCGTGTCGGAGCAAAATTCTCTGACAAATTGCAATGACTTACTTGGCCATGGCCTTGCCTCGCCCCATCCGCCATTATCGTCGTAGCCGCCGTTTTATCCCAAAAAATCAGACAAACGGCAGCATGCACCAATGGGCTCCATGACAGCTGGACTCGCAGGCCCCAGCCGAGCTGGTTACAGTCCGCTACTCTACATTGATTGACGCAGACGGAGTGCGTCCACGCCTGTACTTGTGCCAGAACCTACGTGGTTTGCGGAGCCTCCCCTCCAATCGATGCGGTGCTCTGCTGGCTAGCTGCTCATCAGGCCCCGGGCGCTGCGAATGAGACGGCACTTGGCAGAGACCCTTGCTTGCATCGCACTGCGCTTTGTATGGCATGGCGTGAACACGTAGGATCCCGAGCACTTAATCATGCCGCAGAGCAGAGATTTCAGAAGAGGCCAGGCAATGGGCCAATGGACGCTGAGCCTGGGTACGGGAGCCTTGAAAGACCAAGAAAAAGAGGAGAGAGAGTAGGTATTTGCTGTTCTGTTGTGCATATGCAGCATATCTTGTACAACAATGGGCTGCATGGTTTGTTTCATCGATATCATGCCGCTCACCAATGGTCACTAATACGCCTGGGACGACTAATGTACGTGTGTACGTATGTATGTCCATAATGCTGTCCATTCACCAAGCGATGGATGCCTGATGACTCGTCCAGAACCCCATCTGGGAACCTGATGCGACGTTATCAAAGTATCAGGTACTCTACCGCACTCGTCCTGCTAGATCCAAACTCTGCTGCTGCTGAAGACCCCATCTCCCCATCTCGGTCTCCTCTATCCAGGCATTATAAACGTAACCGTCCCCGTCCATGTACAGTATGTACGAAGTCAGGCGCGTACTCTTACCGCAAGTGGGCCAGCCATTATCGCCAGAGCCCGCCTATCTGAGCCCTTGACTAATGCCTTAGTGCTGCCAGCAGGCTCCGTACTATCCCCAAAGGCGCCCAAGCAGGAGGGCCGCCTGGCAAGGCCTGGGCATGGGGGGAATGAAGATGATTTGGGGGAATGCGCAGTAGAATGTACCTGATGTAGACATAAAGATGATATGTGGATAATAAGTACACAGTACCTGCTGCGCTCGCCGTCACAGGCCAACCTCTCCCCATGTCTCTCTCTCCTCTCTTTTTCTGACGATTTTCAGTCGCCCCCTGCAACCCAAAAAGTGCCTAACAAGTCGTTATGCAGCAGCAGTCCCTTCCAGCCCTTGCCCTTTTTTTTTCTCTTGTCCTTGGATCGGATCTTAAGAAAGGGCATTATCGCTGCATCGTCACCGCATCGCCTCTCCGATTCTTCTTGCCATTTCGCTGCCCCCCTCATCAACACGTCCTTTTTGTTTGTTGTGCTGTGAAATCAGCTGTACACGGGCTTTCTTCCAGCATTGCACCAGCACGACGTCTATACAGCGGGTATTGGATCCAATTGCCACAAAACTCGACCGACTTCTGCTCTCTACAGCTGCTCCAGTGATAAAGTATCGACGGTAGCGCCCCAACGCCAAACCAGGCTCTAGTTCCAGTGGCCCAGCCAGCCCAAGCGGAAAAGCAGCTGCTGCGAGGACCCGCCCTTTCGTCACGCTCCCGTTGCCGTGGCCCATACTGGTACTGCTACTCCCCAAAAAGTACCCTAGCGCCATCCACTCCCAGCAGAGGTACTTTGGCTCCGTTATTAGGTGCCGTAGCTGTGCCCATTTAGAGGTGCCGCTAGCGGTAGCAGCTCCATCACCACCGCCTAATAAGCAAGGCGGCAGCATCAACAAAGAACCTCCCAAAACATCAATTTCCGCCCATCTCTCTTCTCCCCATCCTCTGCGCCCACCCGCTCTACAGTCGATCAAAAACCCCAGCCGTTGCCGCCATGGGTATTTGCCACTCGACATGCTGCGGAGGTGAGTCCGGCGCCGGATCTGATCTCGCCGTCTTTTGCTAACGGCGGATTCCTTGTTTTTAGGGCGAGCCCGCGATGGCCTCTACGAGCCAGCCCTCGCCGATAGCGAGCGAGAGGCGGTCGCTGATCTGCTTCAGTACCTCGAAAACGTGCGTCTATCCAAAGCTTTGATGATGATGATGATGATGATGATGATGGCCGATGCTCTTGGCCGTCATTCCTCTCTCTTTGTTGTGTTTCGAAACTGACCTTGTCTCTACCCCGTATGCAGCGCGGCGAGACCGACTTCTTCTCTGGCGAACCACTCCGAGCCCTGAGCACGCTGGTCTTTTCCGAAAACATTGATCTACAACGCAGCGCCAGTTTGACCTTTGCCGAAATCACAGAACGAGGTATGCCGTGCCGCCGGAGAGCTTTCGCAGCTTTTTCCGGAGCTGCCACTCAAGGGCGGTGACGCAGGTGCTGACCAAAAACTACACAGACGTCCGCGAAGTCGATCGCGATACTCTCGAGCCCATCCTCTTTTTGCTACAGAGCCCCGATATCGAGGTACAGAGAGCGGCCAGTGCAGCACTTGGCAATCTCGCGGTCAACAGTAAGCGAGCTCTTCTGCATCAATGTCAATGCTGGGCAAATTTCTAACTGCTGCGTGCGCGCATCTACAGCCGAAAACAAAGTCCTTATTGTCCAGCTCGGTGGCTTGACTCCTCTAATCCGACAGATGCTGTCGCCCAACGTTGAAGTCCAGTGCAACGCCGTGGGATGCATCACAAACTTGGCTACCCACGAAGAGAACAAGGCCAAGATTGCCCGGTCAGGGGCTTTGGGTCCCTTGACCAGACTGGCCAAGTCCAAGGATATGCGAGTCCAGAGGAATGCCACTGGCGCTCTTCTGAACATGACACACTCTGGTGCGTATTTTTAATTTCCATGAAAAGAATTATTGTGCCTTAATTTTTTTTTGTTGGTGCGGATGATATGTTCTCAGGCTAACCGAATCTACCTTGGAATTAGACGAGAACCGGCAACAGCTTGTCAACGCCGGCGCCATCCCCGTCCTTGTCCAGCTTCTGTCTTCTCCAGATGTCGACGTCCAATACTATTGTACGACCGCTCTGAGTAACATTGCCGTTGATTCCAACAACAGGCGGAAGCTGGCTTCCTCAGAAGCAAAGCTCGTCCAGTCCCTCGTAAATCTCATGGACTCGTCTTCGCCCAAGGTACAATGCCAGGCCGCTTTGGCCCTCCGAAATTTGGCCTCCGACGAAAAGTATCAGCTAGATATTGTACGAGCCAACGGACTACACCCACTGCTACGCCTCCTCCAGTCATCATACCTCCCTCTCATCCTCTCCGCCGTCGCCTGTATCCGCAACATCTCCATCCACCCCATGAACGAGTCTCCAATTATCGAGGCCAACTTCTTGAAGCCCCTGGTTGATCTCCTGGGCTCCACCGACAACGAAGAAATCCAATGCCACGCCATCTCAACGCTACGAAACCTGGCTGCCAGCTCGGATCGCAATAAGGCGCTGGTCTTGGAAGCCGGAGCTGTGCAAAAGTGCAAGCAGCTGGTTTTGGACGTGCCCGTTACCGTCCAATCGGAAATGACAGCCGCCATTGCTGTCCTTGCTTTGAGCGATGACCTCAAATCTCACCTGTTGAATCTCGGAGTATGCGATGTTTTGATTCCTCTTACCCACTCGGAGAGCATCGAAGTACAGGGCAACAGCGCTGCTGCCCTGGGTAACCTGTCTTCTAAAGGTGAGTGCACAACCTTTTTTACTTAGCTACCATCTCTAGTCCCCTCAAGCTAACATTGACCATTAGTTGGCGACTACTCCATCTTCGTCCAGAACTGGAATGAGCCCAACGGTGGCGTTCACGGATACCTGTGTCGATTCCTCCAGTCTGGCGATGCCACTTTCCAGCACATTGCAGTCTGGACGCTGCTGCAGCTATTCGAATCTGAGGACAAGACCCTGATTGGCCAAATCGGAAAGGCCGACGACATCATCGAAAACATTCGAGGCATTGCCAACCGCCAAGTTGAAGCGGACCCTGAAGCGGAAGAGGAAGACGAAGGCGAAGTTATCAACCTGGCGCAGCGATGCCTCGAGCTTCTGGGCCAGAGCAGCCAATCAAAGGCGCATATCGAAGGCTAAATAGCCTCGCCTCGTATTGCTTTTTTCCGACCCACCGAGAGCGATGGTATTTGACTTTTACAAGTGTTGCTTTAAATCCCGTAAACTAGATTGCGAGGAGGATCAGCGTGGCATGGCGAGGGCGATGGTGTTCTAGGCGTCTCAAGCTTTTTGTTCCAGACTAAGCCATGAGGCTCTTTGCCTTCACATCCGAGCTTCGAAATTCTCCTGGGAAGAAGCCTTTACGGTTTCAACCCTCCTCACTTTTTGCTTCCGCGGCTTTTTTTGACTTGATTTTTTTCGTTTTGGTACTTTCACCTCCCCAATTAGCGAAGAATTCCCCGAGGACGTGTGCTATTTCAAAAAGAGTCCGTTTAACGAAGACGACCACGATGTCGCTTACATCATCCGAAGGAGAAGAGTGATTCTGAGGGACATGGAAGACAAAGTGCCATGTTCCCAAGATGACGGATGTTTGCCTTTTCTCTTCTTTTTTCTTTTTTTCTTTTCATTTTTTTTCTTTTGTACAAAACATATTACGCAGCCAAGAACTGCGACCGGTTCAGCATGCCCATTGGAATGAAAGTAGAGACAACAAACACAATGATGAGGGTGGACTTGAGATGTTTGGGTTTGAGCAAAGCAAATGTACTTAGACAAGGATATTTTTTACACGCTTGACACCCGAATGCTCGCCTGTTTGACCCCCCGTTTGTCTATCTAGATGCTGGTGACTGGACTTTTTAATGATGCTATGCGTTACTTGGTACAACGATGCCGTGCCCCTCCCCATGTGTGTATGTTTTGATAGGATTCTAGCGTGGACAGTTGATGGATATCTTTAAATGACGAATTGTAGTAGCTGAGTATATGTTATGAGTCTATTTTGAGAAGGCCATCTTTGGCCCATTGGCGGTCTTTCCATGGTAAGATCTTGCCGATTATCTTTCCTTGGATTAATGCAAGTGGTAGAGGGCCGAATTGTCGTGAATCTCGGGAAGCCGGAAGATTGTCTCCAACAATCCAGCAATGTCCTTCCGGAACCTGCGATACTATTAAGTCTCTGTACATATATTCCTACTTTTCTAAAGTCTTCTCATCCAATATTACATACCTGAATCATCTGCTCCTCGCCCCTCTCTCCGGGAGTGCCCAGTGAGACGTAGTCACCCGGCATGCCGATGACGCGCTTGACGCCGTTCTGACTGGCAAAGATGGGGATCTTGTAGAGGACGAGGTCGCCGACTTTGATGCGGCGGCCGAGGCGGGCGGTCATGTCGGCGGCGATCCAGTCGCCATCGACGGTGAAGGTGGGCAGCATGGAAGGGCCCTGGGCCGGGGAGACTTGGAGGAGGTGAGAGAGGGTGAGGTGGGCGAGGCAGGTGATTTTGAGGGTGGAGATGGCGAAGCGGACGGGGTGTCCGATGAGGTGGGAGATCATTTTGAATTTATGTGTGCTATGGTAGTGAGAGATGGTGATGTGGAGGCTTCATTGTTTTATTAGGAAAAAAATGAGACGAGATGAAGGATCCGAGAATAGAGCTGAAAATGTGTTTATATGAGATGAGATAAGTTGAGATGCGTTATGATGAGGCGGAGATTTTGTAAGCATGCAAAATTGTAGTTGATAGTATGAGGCCATTCGCAAGTACGAGATCAGTGTACTTACTGGACCCTTTCACAGTGAACGCCTCTAATTGGCCCATTCAATTCTTAGTGCACCAGGGGTCCAGTAAGCTTATGACGCTATTTTCCCTTAACGGCTTGCAGACACTATCCTCCCCCTCTATTGCTGGTACATCTGCTGTCAAGCAGCTACAGCTTTGAATTGGAGATTCTCCTCATCCTACAGCCTCTCCTCAATTGACAAGGCTCGCCAACAATGGCCACTTCTCGCTGCGTCTGCGGCTCTGCGAGATTCGTCCTCTCCCGACCTGTCGCCTCGAGAATCTCCTGCGAAGCTTCCCGACAGAGCTTGTTGTCGCACGTGTCCGCGATATCGTTGTCTTCCACATCGTCGTCCTTCCAATTCCGACCCGCCCAACGCCAATTGAGGTTATACGCTGGTGCTTCGAAGCCATACAGAGGTGGATATAAAGGCCCGACAAGCGCTTCTTCCGAAAATGCAGACGACAAGGACCGCGGCTACGACCGGCGCTTCACCACCCAGAAAGACATTGAGCGATCTGGTCGAGACCGTCCGCCGTGGGACCACGAAATCACCGATCCGCAGATCATGGTGATTGATAATGGCAGCGCCGAGGGTCCTCTCGCAACGCGCTACGTCTTGACGAAGCTGGAAGAAGGCGAGTCGCTGCGCATGATTACGCCGTACATACCCGCCAACGCGGAGAACAACACTCCTGCGAAATTCGCCGTCTGCAAGATTGTCAATAAGCGCGACGAGTATGAGCGCCTGAAGCAGCTCAAGGAGAAGAAGAAGACTGCTGTAGCGGCAAAGGCCAAGACAAAGGAGATGGAGCTGACGTGGGCGATTGGCGGACACGATTTGGCGACAAAGTTGAGGCAGATGGGTGGGTTTTTGAATAAGGGCATGAAGGTGGAATTGATGATTGGCAAGAAGAAGGGCGGGAGGGCAGTGGAGATGGATGAGGCAAAGGATGTGCTGAAGAAGGTCAAGGAGGAGATTGAGGCGGCGGGGGCGAGGGAGACGAAGAAGCCAGAGGGACAGGTTGGAGGGACGATGAGGTTGTATTTGGAGGGGGTGAAGAAGTGAAGGAGATGTGATTTACGGAGCATTGTATAATGGTGGTCATGATTGACGGATAGATGGAAATTGTGGTGGCATTGGTGTATTTTTTGGGGTATCCTGTGTATAATAGAAGCATATATATGTATATGTATGTATGAGTGTGTACAAGTATAGAACCCATATAGTCTTGAACTTTGATAGCAGAATCTATCCCAGGCGGATTCCCATCCTCAACACAAAACAAAACAAAACTTTCTAGATGAGCTGCATATTCATCTTCCGAATATGATCATGCCAGTCCCTCCTTTTTAAATGCCAACAACGCCCAAGTCCCACGAAGAAAAGAAGAAGAAAGAAAGTCCATTAGTCGCCATGATTTTTGTTGCCAGTCATAAAAACCCCATTATAGAATCTCGTCATCGTCGTCACCCAGAACCGGTGCAGCCAATGTTGGCGGTGCAAAAGCAGTAGGAGCAGCGGTATCCTTTTTAGCATTTTCGCCATCCATCTCTTCATCCGTCTCCCACTCTCTCTCCTCCTTGTCCTCCTCATCGCCATCCTGCATCAGCACCGCAAAGGCATTCTCCTTGCTCTTCTGCGCATCCTTGTTGATGTCGTCCCACTTCTTGGCTCTGGACTGCACGACCCTTGCCCTGCTGAAGCTCTTCTCCAGCTTCTTGCTCGTGCGCTCGATGACGGCCTCAGCCATTTCGAGGCCCTTTTCTTGTCGTCTGCGGCCCTTGGCAGAGACGGCGCGGCCGCGTCTGGTCTTCTTGGTGACACCGGCGTTGTGGCGCGCTGCGAGGACGGACGGTCTGGGGGCGGCGGTGGAGGATGAAGAGGCTGGGAGGGTGGCGTTCTTGAGAGACTTGTCGGTGTCGATGGAGGGGGATGTTGCGCGGCGAGCGGCGCGGGAGCGCCT
This sequence comes from Trichoderma evansii, assembly GCF_050947405.1. Classification (NCBI taxonomy): domain Eukaryota; kingdom Fungi; phylum Ascomycota; class Sordariomycetes; order Hypocreales; family Hypocreaceae; genus Trichoderma; species Trichoderma evansii. Next base: position 312,194 of record NW_028145191.1, on the reverse strand, counting down.
TGAGGGAGCTTGAGAGTGTGTTAGTTGGTTCTGAGTTGGGGCGGGAATGGAAATGTTACGAACCTGCTTTCTGAGTCTTTGCCATGGCGGAAAAATAGGTATACAAGGTGGAGGGGTTGGATGTGATGGTGATTCCAAGATTTGGTGGTGTACTATTTTACTTTGTGATTGAAATTTCCATGCTGGCGGGTAATCGATAACCGATAAGACCCCACTAGGCGGACGGCAATCCACAGCTGTGGGAGCGGCAAGTGGGGGCTTTTGAGAAGTGACATGCTAAGAGGTACGTACTGGCTTATAGCATTCTGGTAATGGAGCTTCAATGTTCTCTTACTGCCTTATTATTCCAAGAAAAATTATACAGCATGTGAAAATAGGTATATAATTGCTAAATATGAAGTATATAAGAAGTAAGTAGCACTTTGTTGACTAGTAGGGAACGCACCTTTGAATTGGTCTATGCCTAGAAACCTACTTTGCCGCTAGTTGAGCGACGAGGTGACAACGGGTGATGGAACCATTCAATATAGCTGCGAGGGCTTCGTTCTACAGAACAAAGTCTCAGCCGTAGCTGCAGCTAGGGATCTAAAATATATTACTCAGATTGCTAGATAAGGCACACTAATGCTCAACAGATAGCATTTCTCAGCTAACTGAAGTTGAGTATACTATTATAAGCCAAATGGAGTGTATTCGCGGTAGTGGACAGCGCGTTTCAGTTCACATAAGTTGGCTTATGTTTATTACTCAGATAGAGCGTATCAGGCAACTTGAGTCAGATCTGTCACTGCAGATCAGACAGAGTGCATCGGCGTATATTTAGCGGATAGCACTTCTCAGCGGGCCTGAGCCAAGTCCGTCAATGGAGATCAAATAAACACTGTCTTATAAATGGGGCGAGATCACATAGTAGAATCAAAGTCTGGCTTGTTTAGATAACGTAGGTTACTGTAACAAATATCCTGAGCCAAGCCAAGTCAAAGACTGTCACACACTGAGATAGAGTATAGTAATATGCTGTCTCAGGTTTACCCAGCTCACGTCAGTGTAAATAAATAATATAAGTATCCTTTCTGAAGTGCCTACAGATTAGACAAAGTATTACTATCCACTCTCATCATCATGCCTACTGTTACCCCTGTATAAATAAATGACCATTCAGCCAAGCCTGGAATTATAGCTTCTTCTTCTTTATACCTTAACTAGGCTAATTAAACTGTATCTTTAAGTGTAATTATGTTATAAAATATGCGATGGTGGCTCATGATTTTACTGGAAACTATGAACTGGTGGGGAGAGAGAACTATGACAGGTTCCTCGAAACTTATATCTTGGAAGTATTTTATACAGTCATGCTTATACTGGATTTGCTCTTATTATTTAGCGGGTGGAGATTTTACTACCCGAAGAGTACTATACACTGCGAGGATAAAAACGGAAATTGCAAAGGTCGGCGACGGATGGTTTGTTAATGAATATGGTCCCTCGTCGGACTCTTTCCCTTTCTTATTGGGAGAACACTCTGAATTTAAGATGGGACAAGAATTTGATCAAATCAGCAGATATGCTTCTGCAAATTTAATCAACAGATTTGTTATTGACTTCAAAACTCGAATAATTCAGCAGGGGAATTCGTGGTTACAGACACAAGTACCTGTGAAACAGCACAAATTTTTTTAGAGAGATATTACTACTACTTGGGAATTTGAAGAGAAGGAGTTAAAACGTATCATACGTTTGAAGGATGGGAATTACGATTCGAGACCAGCTACTGTTTTGATTTTTAAACGCACTGGCTCTTATAGTCGCGACAATGGGCATACAAAGTAGGCGTGCCCGGATTAACTATAATCTGCGGAGCCAATCAGAAATGGATCGCGAAATATCTCCTCAATTCCGTCCAGACTGACTGGATATATAAGTTCACTTCTTACACTCATTTAGATAACTTAGATAGTCAGTTGTTAACACACTATTCACAATAAGATTGCAGTGCGATACACTAAGTCTCTATTGACCTCAGTGGTGACATTTATTACTAATCTGTTTTAATGTATACTTATATATTATCTCCACCTATCCTCTATATATTTACAGAACTATGCTATTATGTAAAAGAAGGCCACTTGCTAACAGGCCTATAAAAATAAACGGGATCTTACAGGGGATTTTACCCTAATAGTTAAATACTGCCACGTACTCAAGGCAGGGCGACCTAGGGCCATGCAGGGCGACTACACCGAGGTGATATTGCAGTATAATGTCTCAGATTAACTCAGCTTACGTCAGTGCAAACAAACAAAATGCACTTTCATAGTCTGGTTCTCACCTCCTTGCCTACTATTTTAACTATATAAATGGAGCGAAGAAGTCGTACGATAAACTATAGCTGCATCTTCTTTTACCTTTACACCAAGCTAATAAGCAATTACATTATCACATATTTAAAGATGTCTGATATCTTCAATGGAAGCTACAGACTATCAAAGAACGAGAACCTTGACGGATTCCTCTCAGAGCTAGGTAAAATTCTTTTTATAGAATTATGCTTACTTATATTGAATATGCACTTACTTTATAGTAGGCGTAGGAGCTCTCAAGCGCAAAATAATAGAGGCTGCCAAACCAACATTTACTATCAGCAAGGACGGGGACATGTGGCATATGACGATACAAGTTGGATTGCAGCAAAGACGAATCAAGTTTGCAATGGGCGAGGAATTTGATGATATTAACATTTATGATGCCAGAGTCAAGAGTCTCATAACTCAAGATGGCAATAAGTGGACCCAGGTGCAAACACCGGTAGATGGCAGCGGTAATATCATTATCACTGTTCGCGAATTTGGAGAGAAGCAGTTCAAAGCTACCATGACTGTGCGGAATGTAACTGCGGTTAGGATTTTTGACCGCCTTTAGAGCGTTTGTTCTGTCTCTCTAACACCAAAAGAGAAATAGTTAACCTATCTCCTTTTAATATATTACTTATAGGTCATCTCCACCTGTCCACTGTGAACAAATATATCTTTTTGTGTCGAGATCACATTCTAACGTGTCTGATTCTGACGTGTCTGCAAATTACCCGTTGGGAGTGAGCTGACGGAGCTTCAGCCTTCTCTTGCCGAATCAAGACGTATAGATTATCGCTTTTTATCGCTTTTTATGAAGTCTACGGCTATTACTATAAATATTATTATTCCCTTAATTCGTATTCGTGTCCCTCTTCCTGGTAAAATATTGCTCCGTGCCATGTTATGATAGAGTCGAGTGTTTGTTCCATCTCGTCCAACGCCAAAATGCAAATTATGAATTATTTCATTTTTATACTCATTACTTATACGTTTTCATCTCCACCTGCCCACCATGAAAAGGACATATCTGGCTGTATGGTCGCCATATTCCAATATGCCTGCAAATTGTCCATCGCCATTGAGTTTAGGGCATCACTGGCGCAAGACACATCGTTAAGATTCGGATCTGCAATCGGTAGCGGCTCTGGGCTTGAAGACATCTGATTAAGTGGTGGTTTGGTCGGTTTATTATTATTATTCCCCATAGGGAGTCCCAAGACTTCGCAGGCAATGGCTTGGACTTCGTGCAGGTTGCTTCCAGCCTGGGACCATACATTCGCCATTGCCTTGTGGCAGCCGATGCTCATGCGAATCTGGTCACGCGCCACGGCGAGTTTTTGGCCTCGGAGGGTGTATCGGCAGGCGGCGAGGAGAGAGAGCGTCCCTGTGGTGAGCATGCAAACTACGAATGGCGTATGGCTGCATGGTTTTGTGGGCAGGGCGAGGAGGCCGATTTGCGCCTCGGCCGCGCGGATGCATTTGATAGTGTGGATGCTTCTGAATTCATTGTTATCGGAGCGAGAGCCTGCTGGTGGGGGCGCGGAGCAGCTCGAGATGCATTCTAGAGGATCGAATGCACAGTTTGAAAATGGTCTGTGGAGACCTACGGTTGTTCTGCAGTGGCAATATCATGTTAGTATTAGATCCTTGATAGACTGGCTGGAAATACTAACGCATGGAGAGCCATCATGGCTTGGAAAAGTAGCTCATCAATCTGACCGTCTGCCGAGAAGATATCTCGTTTTGACTCTGGCAAAAGGAGAACCCACCCTTCGATGATTGAATCGACAGATTCCAACACTTTGGGCGAAGAGCCGCCAGCATCAGATGAATTCTTTTCCAGTGAGAGTGCTCTGAACATGGCTGAGGCCATGCCGCGGATGCCTCCGATGAGGTAAGCAAAGGATGAAAAGACTACGTCTTCGGAGAGGAACTCTCGAGAGTCAAACTCCTCCCACGTCCTTGGACGAGGAATAGCCTTGGGAGAATTAGTTATTTTATAAATCTATACGTAAATAAAGCAATATTTACTCACCCCACGCTCGTAGTCTTCTTCCTCGCATGGGAGGTCTGTTGTTGATTGGACATGATACGATGGGAAGTCGGCATTTCTCTTGATAGCGGAATACATTGCGTCAACAATGTATACCTGCCACCAGGTCCGTCGCCATGATTCTTCCAAAACAGGGTCACCGTTGCCGTGATCTATTGCGAATTCGCGGCGGTGCATGCCCAGGTCCAGCGCTAGCTGTCTCGCCATGCCCATATGCAGTCGTGACTTGGGAACATTTCCGCGCCAGTACAAGCAGATGGAATAGATGAGATGACACTGAACCATGAAGAAATTCATCGACGTCGTCGGCATGTGGGTAAGCGTCGAGGACATCAATTCTTCCAGCTGAGAGCACTTTGGCCGCAGTGAGGACTTTTGAGAGCTTAGGTAGATGCTGCCGACAAAGCGCATCAAGTAGACCAGCGGCTTTAGCTCATTTTGTCGGATTGGATCCTGTAAATACCGCTCGAGAAATCTCCGGGGAAGCACGCAAGGATGATAGCGGTGGAAGCAGTTATAATAGGCATCAATGAAGGCATCGCTGGTGATATCGATGGATTGTAGGTCTGATGTAGGCAGAACAACGCTAGACGACGACCACGAATCATCCGGAGGAGTGAAAAGACTGGGATCCAGCGGCTGATGTACCATTAAGCTATCCCCAAGCACGCCCAACGGAGCTTGTGAATCATCCCTGTCCATCAAAACATCAGGCGTGCTGCTCCCCCCGTCAACGCTGCCGGCTGGAGAGAGATGTCCGCCGTTCTTCGCTGCAGCTAGCGCGGCAATTTGACTGCGGCGAGCTGCCAGCGCTGCTCTGTCAAGGCCTCCTCGCCTCGACTTTGTATAGCTGCATTCCTTGTCCTCCTCACAGCAGCGATTGCACCGCGGCTTCACTGCATCACAACGGACATGGCGGCTCCTGCAGGGCAGACAGGCTAGCGATACGCGGGATCCGGATCCTCCTTTGGGGGAGTCAGTCTTGCTCACAGACGGCCGCCGTGAGGCCTCTGTGTTTGGTTCCCTCTCCCTGTCCCTTGGCATGATAACTGGCAGGCTGGGTTGATGGTGGACCGTGATTTGATTTGCTGGCGGCAATTTGATGCCGTCTAGGTCACTGGATCGAGGGGCTGGTAATCAAAAAAAAGGGCGGATATCCACGATAACGCGGGTAGACACCCACTAGGCAGAGAGAAAGGCAATGCGATACCAGTCCTATGAGGTGTCAAAGTACAATAGGGATATAAAGAGGGTAATTAGCGACGTTGGGGGTTCGGGGTCCAGCACGTTGTATACCGTTTTGGAACCGCCGGGTATCCGATCCGGGTATCCGCAACCGCCGATTACCCGCCAGCGATAGAAGCTTATATCAACCTTTTTCCTTGTAATTTTTCGGCCGGAGATGCTAAAACTGGGCTGTTGCTTAACTAGACGGAAGGATTCTAAGCGGACCGACCGGTCGCGCGAAGAATTGCGCTGAGATTGATAAGATGTTGTTGAAAAATTGAAGGCCGCCAATACGGCGCTTTCGCCCCAATGGCTGTCGGCGTAGTGATATATACGCGTACTGTGCGCAGCTGATACTATGCTTGAGTCACAGCTCGGAAAAAATAGGATGTAGGGCTACAAACTTCTTATAAGTTTCTATTAGTGCTGAGAACATGAAATTCTATCCATGGGTACAACTACGTGCTAGGAAATATGTGATTTTGTATTATTCATGCTGACCTGCACATATGCGAGTCTCCGCGGAGTGAGTTGAGAATACTTGCGGTAAACCCTAACAGCAACTAACCATATTTGCTTAACATTAAGCTACTAGAAAAAAAACAAAAAAAAACAAAAAAAAAACAGCTTCGTAAAAACTTGTATTGAGAGAGAACTATAGGGGAACAATACCAACCGTTTCTTTCTTAGTTTATGCTGCCATATTATTTAAATTTCTCCCTTCCACTCTCTTACTTCGTATTGTGAAACTCCCGGCTCAAGATGTTTGCAACTATCTCTTACAAACTCCCAATGCGGCAAAGCCCTTGATCCCTGTACTCCATATTTCGCTTGTCGGCTAACGCAAGAATATGAACCCCAACAGCGATATTCAAGCGACAACCGCTCTAGCCGGCTTATTAACGGCGGAATTCATATTCCACGAACAGCGTTTAAGGGTGATCGGGACCGGTTCCCGCCTTTGTAAAGCTTACTAACCTGCCCAGTGACAAATACTTGACGGGCCGCTCTAAGAACCTTATTCTTGTTCATAGCATCTTCAGAGAGAGAAAAAAACTAAAACACTGGTAGATAGTCATATAATTAGATACTTCCGCAAGACCAAGTGCTTGACACTTTTTGTCCCTGAAATTAACTCCCGCCGGAGGCAAAATTGTGTCATGGGTCCTCTCTGTAAACTGAAAAGGCGGTTATCAACTAATTTGGTTATCTTGGCTCGGGGCCCCCATAGTACAACAATAGCCACCCGCTCGGGTATCCGTTTAGCTTGGGAGACTACAAGCGCCAGAATGGCAAAGGCTTTTCAATTGCGCAATTCTTCGTGTATCAAAATGTTTCGGGATATGTTTGAATCATATTTATATTTCTTGGTGGGCTGCAGTGTGGTGGCAATTATTTATAAAAAAGGGTTGGTGGGAGCTTTCTTTCGATAGCGACTCCATGCAATAAAATCAAAAAATATCAACTCATCGTTTTGAATACATCTTCACAACTTACTATTTCTATATACTCCAACATGGCTCAAAAGATCATCATCGTTGGTTCTGGTTTCTCCGGCCTTTACAGCGCGCTATCCGCCAGGAGACTCATCGAGCAAAACAAAGACCGCGTTGGCAATGGCATCGACGTTGTCATTGTTGCCCCTGAGCCTAAGCTCGTGACTAAGCCGCGTCTATACGAGGCCAACGCTGCTGGCATGTCCGCGCCACTAGAAGAACTTTTGAACGCTACGGGTGTCCGCTTCACTCGAGGAGTTGTTGACGTGATCCGGACCAAGGATAAGCAAGTGGAGGTGGTCAGTCCTACGGGCGAACGCTCGAATCTCTCATACGATAGGCTGGTTCTGGCTGCCGGCAGTCGTCTGGTGAAGCCAAACATCTCCGGTCTTAGAGAACACGCTTTCAGCATTGATAATATCGCCGATGCGGCCGATTTGGAGGCTCATCTTAAACGCTTGGCATCTCTGCCCTCGAGCCCCGAACGAAATACTGTTGTTGTGTGCGGTGGCGGATTCACTGGCGTCGAGCTTGCCGCGGAGCTGCCTCGGCGCTTACGGGCTATTCTGGGAATGGGAGAGAAAGTGAGAGTCGTTGTTGTCGAGAAGTCAGATGTAATTGGGCCCGACTTGGGAGAGAATCCTCGCCCGATTATCACTCAGGCTCTTAGTGATCTCGAAGTTGAAACTAAGCTTGGCATTGCCGTTGCCTCGATTGATGCCAGCGGCGTTGTTACTTCTTCTGGAGAGCGAATTGACGCCCGGACCGTTGTTTGGACTGCTGGAGTGGAGGCCACAACATTGACAAAGCAGATTCCCGGCGAGACGGACGGGCGAGGAAGGCTGATTGTCGACCGTGACCTTCGCGTTCCGTCAACTCCCGACGTGTTCGCCACTGGTGATGCAGCTTGCGCCCAAACGGACGATAAGGGTAACCGTACGATGATGTCGTGCCAGCATGCTATCCCTCTTGGCCGCTCGTGCGGCTACAATGTTGCTGCCGATCTTCTTAAACTTCCCGGCGAGCCCTACCTCCAACCCGCTTATGGAACATGCCTCGATCTTGGTGGTTGGGGAGCCGTCGTATGCGATGGATGGGATCGAAAAGTCGTCAAGTCAGCTGGACCGGCAAAGGAGATTAAGGCCTGGATCAATGGATGTATCATCTACCCCCCCAAGGCGAACGCCAAGGAGGCTTTCGATGCGGCCAACCCTATGATCAACCAGCTTGCGGTACTATGAATCGTTTTGAATTTTCTCGATTGCCGAGCTCTATGATTGTTAGTCTACTTGTTGTGTAGCTATTAGAATTATCAAGAACATAGAGTATATCCAAGAATAGAGTAGAATGAGAAAGACTAGAGTTAGATAGATGGATTCGATTTTCACTCACATATTACATCTTCATTATAACACGCGATCTTTAGCAGAGAATAGCGAACGAGAAATCAATAATTCTAAAATAAAAAATAGCATGTTCCTACCCTTTAACTACTATAACCATGTTGGGAGTAGGAGTAGAATATGCCGTATTGGTTATAGTCGACCAGAGTGGCTGCTAAAGCTAACCCTTTTGTCACCAAAGCTTGCTTACAAAGGATAATAGGCATGCTCATAGGCTAGAGATGATTTCAAATATCTATAATCCTGGCTGTGGTCTGACGGCTGAGAAGCATATGAGGTATGCGCAAAGTCCTATTCGTTGTCCAACTCAATCGTGGTGCAGCCCCCTTTTGTAGCATTTGTAATAAAATCGAAAGATGCAAGGCTCGACTTTTTCACCGCAAGTTTTGACTACGGCTAATACGTCAATTTTAATAGAGTAACACGAGCACTATTTCTTTCACTTTTTTCTTAGGCTGATTCATTTTTTGTCATTTTCCCGGCTGTGGATCATCCTCTTAGAATCATAGATGCAATTTGGTATCATGGCAACGTTAATTATATTATTAGTCCATATCCACTATCATTAAATAGAAGCTGTGTCCGATAAGTTCTATCTGATACGTTGAATTGTATCCGATAGTCGAGATAGCCGAAGCGGACTTTAGTCTTCGAAGTGGACTTATTCGGGGTTTTGCGGTAAATTCGCCAGGAGACGATCGATTTGACCGCAACACTCCGGTTTCGCCGCGGCAATGAAACGACTATGATGTCCTAATTTGTAGATATATTGGCAATGAACAAATATTATTCCTATTTGCAGTTAGCATGAATACATGTATTGCCATGAGATTTGATCAAGCAGCAAATATTATTCCTATTTGCAGCTAGCATGAATATTGCCATGAGAATTGATCAAGTAGCTAACGGTACCTACGCATACGCTTACCTACTACCTACCTATTAAAATATTACAAAATCGGCGCGCTGTGTTCAATATGGATACGTGAATCAAAATAGGGCTATATCATCAATACAAAAGGACGCTATAGCATCCATAGTAAAGAACCTGGCGCTATAGCATGTGTATCGTAAAAGACATCAATGGATCTTTTCCATACGATTCACATGCTATAGCGTCCATAAAGCTCTGGAGCTTTATAGTGTAGAAGCGCGCTATATTATAGCCGATAAACGCTATAGTATAGCGCCGGAAGTTGCGGTACTTGCTTCTACAAAACCCCCACTTGAATACTATTTATGAATGCCTGTTAAGCCATATATTGCTACTCTTCCGGGTTGTCAAGGGAGAACGTGGATAAGATTGAACTAAACAGACGTCAAAGGGACGAATTGTATTTATCATCAACTGTGATTGGCTGAGTATAAGTGTCCTGAAAGGGAATACTGGATAAATGATTCCATATACAAGTATATAAGGCCCCCGGAAGACTTTTAACATATAGTGCTATAGCAAAATAATCTGAGCCGTTTCTAAATATAAACAACCAAAAAAGGGAAAGAAAAGGGGAAAAATTTCAATTCAAGCTCAAAAAAATGGCTGATCATCTCAAGAACCTTCCAGATGATTATGTCGTCACATCTCAAGCTTTCACCAAACAAGTTTACCGAGATGTATATCCCGCCATCGATCCAACAAATCCTGCCCTATCACAGGAGGGAAAAGTCGTAATTGTCACAGGTGCAAGCAAGGGCATTGGGAGAAAGGTATAAAACTATCCATAAACTGGCAGGGAGTATCTTACTTATTTCGTGTTCAAGGGATTTGCCCGTTCCTTTGCTGTGGCTGGAGCCAAAGGAGTTGTGCTTGTTGCCCGCAGCCTCGACCAGTTGCAAGAGGCAGCTGAGGAGCTGGGAAAGGAGTTTCCAAAGACTCAGTTCCTGCCTCTTGCGTGCGATGTTCGGAGTGAGACATCTGTCAAGGCAGTGTTTGAGCAGATCCGAGCTACTTTTGGAACTGCTGATGTGCTGGTGAATAACGCGGGTGCCACTGATGAGGGCAAGCCGCTGCGCTCTGCCTCGATGGCCGCCGTTTGGGATGGTTTTGTAAGCACTGACAAAGATTGCAAGTTAATTTTACAAATGCTAACTCTTCCCCAGGAAATTAACTTGAAGGGTGCCCTTCTCATGGTCCATGAGTTCCTCAACCTTGTTGGTACTACTCAAGAGGCCACCGTTATCAATGTCTCATCTGCAATGGGCTTTGTCGTCATGCCCGGAAAGTCCAGCTATTCCCTCTCAAAACTTGCCATGACTCAGCTATCTCAATTTATTGTAATAGAAAACCCCAATGTGCGAGCTGTCAGTATTCATCCGGGGACCATCATGACGGAGTTAACCCCCCCTTGGCTGGCTCGATTTTCCAAGGATACGCCAGAGCTGGCTGCTGGATGCGCGCTCTGGCTAACGACCAAGGAAGCTGCATTTTTGAATGGAAGATATGTTAGCGCTAATTGGTCTGTTGAAGAGCTTGTGCAGCGTTCATCGGAGATTGTCGAGGAGAAGAAGCTGTTGGTGAAGCATACGGGAGAGCTTGCGTACTAGCAGATGGCGAATTACCTAGCGAATAGACCATAATTATGGGCGTTTTGTATTTTACATGCATATACAAATCAATAGTTGTAATTAATGAATACATTACTCCAGTACTACCTATGGTGCATAAAGAGTGTGTGCTGTAGAGTATATGTAGGGTGCTCGTATTGAGAGGACTGCAGTGCTCACGGCATGATGCGACGACGTAGACCTTAGGTAATTACACGTAAATAATAGGCTCGCATGCTAGTCATTGGTAACTGATACACATACAGTATGATTTTCCCTTGGAATTCTCAGCGCCCCAGATAATATCAGAAAACACTAGGTTGCCATTCCTCCAATTTACTTACAGGTAGCATCCGGGCTGGAAATGTGCGACCTACAGACAGGGATTGCGGCGCTCGCAGCCAATCACTGCGCTCAGAGTGAGACACAACGTATAAAGCAGCAGGAAATGAGCTTCAATAAACGGTTGTGTCCCGTGTCTCCTGTTCTTGTGACTTTTCCTTTTATTTTTATTTTTTGCCATCATAGCATAGCTGAGGTGTGCTTCTCTCGGTTGGCATCATTGGGACAAGCTGGTTAAATACCTCGGATGGAGCCGCGGGGCTTCGAAAGCAGATCCCCAATTATCCTCACTCTTTTGGCGGCCCAAGAGCAACGCAGAACCAGCACCCAACTTTACGATGAAGAACCTCTTCACCGTCGTCATTGCAGGCTCTCAGTATTTGCTGCATCCTCAAAAATTGGTAAGATGAGGCGCATCAATTGCCAGCTGCGAGAGCTCTACCCATGACTCGGCCCAACCTCTTTTATGCTAACTTTGAGCAACTCTGTTTAGGGCACGATTGAGCAGACGATCAATCCCGATGCACTTATTCCAGTTACTCTCCTCACGACAAGCGAGATCAACGGCGATGTGGACGGCATCTTGGATCTATTTGCAGCCGTAGATGACGTTTTTCAGTCTGATTTTGGGGGTATCCTGGTAGAAAAGCCAGAGAAAGACAGCACCATCGGCTTCGTTCAGAATATAGGCCCCCGGAGCAGCAGGACTGTGGTCAGCTTGAAGCAAATTGAGGCTGAAGACGGGGCTGAAGCTGATACGCCTGGTTTTGGAGATTTGCCTTCTGGTCCATATTTCCTTCATGGGCCGAACCTTTACCAGGCCTGGAGATTGTATGACGACGTCTTGGATGCATTTACCGTTGCAGTTATTCCCAATAGCATAAATGACACTGACGATGGGTATGTCCTGTTGGTCATGCCTGGCCGACTAAGTGCCTGATCTAATGTGAGAATCCAGATATGAAGCGCTGTCATCCCTCTCAGACAATGGTTTGTTCAAGTCTATTGCCGTACCGTCTCGACTCTACCACGCAGCGCCGTCTATCCGCAAACCTCTGTCCGGAGTCCGAATCTCCATCACAGACGCTGCGTCACTAAAAGGTGTTCGAACGACATTGTCAAGCCGAGCCTGGACTGAGCTGCACGATGCTGAAGCAACCGAGACAGCACAATTTATCGAAAGCCTAATTGATATGGGTGCCATCATTGTTGGTAAAACCAAGTCGTCACAGTTTGATTCTGGCAGAGAATGGGTCGATGTCAAGGCCCCATGGAATCCGAGGGGCGATGGATATCAAGACTCAGGTGGAAGCGCGGCTGGTGCTGGTGCCAGTGTGAGTGGTTACGATTGGATGGAATATGCTATAGCACAAGATGGTAAGTGGATTTGGAGGATTTATTCTTTGAGATTCAAGGATTAGTAGCTTACTAACTGCCTAGGCTTTGATGGAGTTCGTGAGCAAGCGCGTGTCCATGGTGTATACTCGATTCGATCTTCGGCCGGTGCTATACCTCTGGGTGGATGGCAGATTGATTCCCAGTAAGTCAAGTTAGAAAAAGAGCTGAGGCGTTAATGCCATGAATATTATGCTTATATAACTACCTTTGTCTAGGAGTTATGCTGCGGCTGGCTTCTCGAGTCGCAGCCTGAAAGATTTACTCAAGTTTGTTCAAGCGGCATCAAACTTTACGGATGATAAGGTCGCATTTCCCAAACGCATCCTTTACCCTTCGGACGTTGTTTCAATCTCAGATGGAAATCAGGCTCTTCGTGACAAATTCGTCGCTACGTTGGAGCGCCTCCTTGGCATCCAAGCTGACAAAGTAAGCATATCGGAGATTTGGGATTCTAAGCCGCCAAGCGAGGCAGATGGACAGAGCCTTGAAGAATATATGAGGCAGGTGAGTACTGCATGCATATCTGCCGAGTATCTCCTGCAGTAACATTATTAAATATGACTCAGGCTCCCTTCAGCTCCTTCTGTGCCGACTTCCATCACCAGTATGAAGACTTTCGCCGAAGCTACAAAGAGAAATTTGGGCGTGCGCCTTATGTCGAAGCAACTCCCCGTTTCAGATGGTATGTCCTCCACGGAGTCAGACAACTGCCCGCCCTGCAGCCTAGTAGTTCGTCTGATAAGACGGGCAGGCCAAGATGCATATGCTGAATAGTGGATTACCATTACCAGGGATGTCGGCGAAAACGAGTCCGCAGAAGACGAAAAAAGTCACCGCGAGCGCATTGAAGTCTTTAAGACGTGGTTCGCCGAAAACGTCATGCCGACACTCCAAAGCTCCGATAGCATCATGATCCTCCCTTTCGGGTCTCATCATACAGTGCATTACCGCGACGACTTGCCACAGTGTGTTGACAATTATCCAAATTGCATGAAGGATTCAGTGCATGCAGCTAATGTAATTTAGAACACCGAACAGAATCAATGGTATTGGGTCTGGGACACTTGCTCCTCTTCTAGGACTGCCACATCTTATCGTGCCTTGTGAGCTTCCTTTCCCCCCTTCTCCGATATATTCACTCCCGCCCCTTTACTCATTCTTCTCCTTTTCATGCTCCCGAATCATTTAATGGGCCAACTAACAATTAACAACAGTCGCACAGACGACATACCATTCGCGAGTAACCGATAGAGCAGAGAGCCGTCCTTTTAGTGGCTCCATCATGGGCCCTGCTGGAAGCGACATTATGCTCATTCAGCTGGTCAAGGCGGCGTTTGAACATGCAAAATGGCGGTCACAGGTCGATGCCGGGCGCCTGGCTTTTCCAGAAGACTCTAATGCAGAATGAAGCAATAGATAAAGGTCGACGTGTCGTGTCCATGTGTCATGGGTTACAGCGCCGGTGGCGTTATGCTAGCTTATACTCGTAGAACACGATGCTGGTAGATCGGAAGTGGGCTGGAGCTCGTTTGAGGCGTTCAGCTGGCTTCCTCGGCCTCGATGCAACAGGGGCTTCGGGATGTCTTGCCTCATCATCGCGTTTGCTTGTGCGCCGCCCTAGGATGCGGGGACAATGAGGCTGCCGCGTTACTGTATTCGATCCAAGGCCGGGCGCCACAATTAGTGGTTAAATGCGCGCCTCTCCACCCTTGTGTGCCGCTTGTTTTGATTCTCTCAGGCCTATCAGGCGAGGTATAAGCAGCGAGCCAGAATCACGCTCCCTCGATTCGGCTCCCTACAGGAAGACCGCAAGACGTGCGGAGAAGCAGACAATAGGTCCACGAGAAACGAGACATCCGAAACTCGGGGGCCATGGCGTTGGACTTGTGTTACAGTTACGCAGACTTTTCTTTGAGAGTCGATAACGACGATCGGCCGCACCCGACTAAAGCTACGGAAACTGGGGCTCGAGCCGCGGGCGGCTCCCAGACCCTGTCAGAGCAGCGTGGTTGCATTGCATGGTGCAAGGATGAAGCCAAGCAAACAGGCCTTTCGGACGCTCTCCGTGGTCGAGTCCGATGACCCTGTTTCTTTCGGCGTAGGTGTATTAGTGAGTTGGGTGGGAAGAGGGAGAGCTAGAATGATGTGCTGGAATTCGGACTTGTAATTCTCTCACGATGAAGACGAGATTGAGAACGATAAATTCCAGGCATTGGCCGGCTGTCATGCTGCGTTTTAGCCAGATGCTGTCTCTTGCTTCTATTAGTGCTCTTTGTGCGAGCCTCTCACAGGGCATTTTCAGCGTCTAATTCACGCACCATCGTTTCTGGTGTTGATTGACTGATTGATTGAAATATATATATATACGACGTATACGGCATTTATTAACGACAATACGAAATAGTATATATATTTAATACTCTTCTCTACATTATTACCACTATTGCTATAACTATTATTTGCGCAAAGAGCCAATCAAGTATATACCGGCATCAACAATCACAGCCTCCCGCAGCCATGGCGGTCGGATCTGCGAAGGACAAGTTCCCCAACGATTTACTTCTGGTCCAATTCCTCCGATCAGTCAAGAGATGCGCCGGCCAAGGACCGTACATCTATGACCAATTCGGGTTTGAGAAAACCCTCGAGGAACTTATAGCAGATATTTTGGCCATGCGCGACCTTATGCGCCAGCAATTACCAGCGTCTGCGTTTAGCGAACGAGGCATCTTCAAAGAGGAAACACCATATGTTGCTGTGCTGACACTGAGCGGCTATGAGTTCATTGTGGCCTTCTTTGCGACTCGAGTACTGGGAGGAGCGGCGATTCCATTTGGTGCGTATATTGCGCACAGCATAGTGCGGTCTTTATATAATTGGATGTATTAAGCTAACCTTCATGGCAACATCTAGGCTCTGGTATTCTCCCAGAAGAGGCGCAATACTTTGTTAACAGCGCAAAGTCACTCTGTATACTAGCTGGGAAAGGTTGCTACGACAAAGCAAATAAAATTGCTAACATCTCTGGTAACTCGACTGATTCCAAGCCTGTTGCTATACCCATCTCATGTGATGCCGAGCCAGTGGACGCAATTGATATCACTATTGATGAGACACTCAAGATGGACCCTCACGGCCCCGGCCTGGTTATTT
The DNA here is from genome assembly GCF_050947405.1 of Trichoderma evansii. Taxonomy (NCBI): domain Eukaryota; kingdom Fungi; phylum Ascomycota; class Sordariomycetes; order Hypocreales; family Hypocreaceae; genus Trichoderma; species Trichoderma evansii. The sequence goes on along the minus strand of NW_028145191.1, from coordinate 296,227 downwards.
TCACATCTGGTACTACTGGACCTCCGAAGGGCGCCGTCCTTCCTCGAATCTGCATGGTATTCCAGCCCGATGCGCCTCCACACTGCCAGACTGTTTGCTTTCGACCGCCTCATTGGCTTGGTGGCGCAATCAGCTTAGTTGAGCCCATGCTCACCGGCAAGAAAGTTCACATACTCAAGGAGCGAGCTGGTGTGGAACCCATCTGGAAAATCTTGCGAAGTCACCACATCACTGGAACAGGATTTACACCAGGCATCTTGCGTGAGATGAAAGAGTGGTTGGAGGCACAGAGCGAAGACGAGCAGGAAGAGTATATCAAAGCGTTTAAGAATATTAGCGTCATTCATTGCGCTGGCGCCATGGTCTCGCCGTCTGTGTTGAAATTTTGGAAGAATAGAACTGGGCTGCCGTTTAACAATGTTTACGGATCAACAGAGGTCGGCGGCCTAGCAACATTCAAGTGTCTTGACGGCACAGAGCGATCGGTATGCTTTTCACTTTTTCTTCCACTTTTCAGTTAATTCTACGAAGATTCTAACATGATATTCAGGATGCAATTGGTGTCGCGTTTCCCGGCATCAAAGTCAAGCTTACAGATGGCGATCGCGGAGAAATCTGTGTCAAGAGCCCCTTCATGCTTACGCAGTAAGTCTGGATAATAGCAGTGCTAATGTAAAAAATTGGAAATATACTGATAAAGCTATCAAAGCTACATTGGAGATGAAGAAAAAACAAAAGCCGCTTTTGATGATGAAGGGTATTTCAAGACTGGGGACTTTGCAGAGCTAAAGGATGGTGAATATATCTTCTCTGGCCGTGCCAATGCCGACTGTACGTCTCTGCTCGCACCTCCTCTCATCTTCAAATTCGTTACATCGCGTTACCTAGTATACTGATTAGTATTCTCTAGATATCCTGTTTCGACACTATCGAATACCCAGCGTTCAAGTCGAGGTTGCACTTACAGCTCTTCCCTACGTGACAGAAGCCTGCGTTCTGGGCGTGCCAGATCATGAAGCCAAGGAAATATGCGCGGCCGTCGTCCGACTTACTCCGGAGCAATATGAGGCGCAGAGGCATACCTACCAGAAAGTTGACCTCAAACGCCTCCGAAGAGATATGAACGAATCACTGCCGAAATACATGCTCCCTGTGTTGGTGAAGGTTCTTGGTCCTGGAGAGGAGATGCCGCAAACAGTTTCGCAAAAACCTATCAAGAGTCAGATCTTCCAGAAATATTTTGGAGTGGAAAAGTCATGGGATGCTGCGAAGTCTATCCTGGGGGTGGAGTATTTGGGAAGCATGCCTGCGCCAGTAGAGGCAGACACGAAGCTGTGGGATTGGCTTGGCTTACAACGGGCTGATTTCAAAGGTGAAGCTGCATGAGGGTATTTGAACAAAAAGAGAAAAAGAAATTGAGTTAATCATATGTGATCCAGCCATATATGATGCAAAAATCAGAGTTGCGCGATGCAAACCCGATGATTCATGTGTTAAATAGTTGGTATACGGAATTGCGTTTCCTTCAAAGGCGTATTGGTGGCATACTATAGCTGCGTTAGTTAATTAGCTTCTCTGATAGGCAGATAATGCTTTCAAATGATGATACGATGGCATGATAGGCTAGGTTTCATACTTCATTACGGATGCAAGACGATAGTCTTGGTTATTTGAAATGATATGCTTCTCTTATAGGCGGTGGTTCTTGTCGCTCCTCCGCTTGGCTTTCTGTTCCCAGTCCCACGTTTCATGACGCTCGGGAGTTTTCAGGTACCTGTTCATGGAGTAGCTTTGAGAGCTATTCTTAGAGCTGTATCACGTTATCAATAATGTTGCACTTTTCTCATCTTGATTGATATCTAGCTTACCTGGAAGACGATCCTCTCTGTTCTCTACTAGCGGAGGTGCTGCCGCTAGCCGGCTTTTTATAGCCTTTATTTTGGTAACTTCTGCTGTCCATGGTTGCTACTCTTGCGTGATTGTTATATGGAAGATAAAAGTGCGAACGGTGATTTTTTTTCGAGCCGTTTCGCGAAAATACAATATTCCTTTATATGGCTACTAGCTGGAGTGATCGCCATGAGCAGAGTATAGATCCTCTCGCCCTGCCTGCTAGGTAGGTGAGGCCTCTTCATTAGAGCAGAAAGACCCCTGGAAAATGTTTCACTTGACCACCACCAGGTGACGCTTTCTTGGGTGAAAATTTATGAAATCTACAAATTCGTGCCAATAATGAAGAAAATCTACAAAAGAAATTGAAGAGAAAAAAGGGCTTGGTAGGCACTGCCCGCCTTGATGGCATCTCGTGGTGGGGCTGCTTATTATTGTTTGTGTTATTAGACGGAGCTATGCTTATATGTATGCTTCTCTGCTCCCAGTATTCAATTAAAATCTCTTGTTAACCACGACCCATATAATATTTGTAGGGCAAGAAACAATGCTTTTATTCACCGCTGACGATGATGATGTTTGCTATATAGCTTGGAGCTCTGATAGATCACCAGTGGTTGAAGATTAGATAGGCTGGCAGAAGTGATTGGGCACAACTAACGTACATGTACATGTAAGCTGACCTATAACATGAGCAGCCCGCCGACCTACTCCAAATATTCCTAAGCATTAGGTCTACCGATTGGCACATTGATGAATTAGTTTATTGTGAAGCTATCATATAAAAAATTCCCTTAACCAAATCCCAAATCCACCAGGCATTCAGGTACACACTGGTGGAACACTTGCCGAATCTCCACACCTTTCCAGTTGGTGCCTGATTTTAATTTTCCGCAGTCTGTGTCAGCCTGCTCTAACGAAGGCTGATCCGTGGGTTTTTTCCAAGGCGGATCGGACTATGTGCTTGATTTGATTCACTTTTTCTCGCCTTGGAATTCGAAATTGGGAGTTGGGCTTGGGTTGCCTACCATTGTGGCTTGTTTCTGATGCCTTCATGTTCTTAATTGAGTTAACGCCGATGGGTGGACAGTAGCACCACCCCGTACGGCAACTAAAATTATTTGGCTTGTGGAGGCTCCAGATAAAAAAAAAATGAGACCACATGGTTTCGTGTGGTAAAAATGCAAACCACTTTATACTGGTCACGAATGACATGCGCATCATTGGTCTTTTAGCAGTGAAGCTAATATACAATCTCTGGCTAGCTAAACGTGGTAGAATTTTTTTTTTTTTTTTTTTTTTTTAAATTACTTGGCTGATGTAGTGAGAATAAATTATGTGCAAGGATGCATATCCTATAAAGCGTCATGTTTCAAGAGTGCTCTTCCTGGGAGAATATATGGCATGCTATGCTTCATTCGCGTACATTGTTCTTTTATTTAATCGCCCAGCTATTCATTGAGATCCAGAAACAGTCAAATTTGTATTTATTTATAAACTGAAGCTGTATTCTTGAACCGATTTATGAAACTAGGCTAGAATGTGAAATGTGCTAAAGTATTATCTCATCTTCGCGATGGTGGTGCAGGTGTAGGCTTAGGATCCTTCACCACCATTGAAGTGTATGTCCATTCTTTATTCTTGATTGGAATAAATAGATGCGTTCCCTCATTCTGAGTCATAAAGTCGTTTTTATAATGAAAGGGTGACTTAATGAGATAAATACCATGGCTCTTTTTATCCCACTGGTACCCCCAATTCCAACCCCTCCGGTTCAATTTGATGTACTCCAAAACATCCTTCTCTTCTTCGGCTTTTGCCTGCCACTCAATATCACTGACTTTCCAGTTATGCATAGCCACCACCGGAGTGCCGTGATCGTCGTCCAAGCTGAGGACTGCAATGTTGGTGCTCAGCTGAGTATCAGTGCCCTGGACCAGTGACATGACATTGTGGTGAATGGCTGTATTATCTTTCGGATCGAACAATCCAAAACCAAACCGAGAGATAGGATCTCGTCTTTTATCGACTTGTTCGTTTTTTGCTTCATAAAACTTCAAAAATTTTCCAGTGTTATCGAACCAAACGAACGAGCCTGCAGAAGGAAGCCCATGGCTAGGAAGCCCCGAGCCACCCTCATTTGTACCCGTGGGCACCAATCCAGGAATTTTGATATAGCGGTAAAGATTAATGATTTGAGGCTCAGCAAACTGAAAAGCAAACATATCTTCCACCTCCCATCCTGACGGGTTATTGACAATATTTGCGATTGTATGTATGCCAACTCCGGCAGCTGGCAAGAAATATTTAGTGATCTTTAGTAGACGCCCGTCTATGTAGGCTCGATACATGAGAATCTCGTTACCATCACTTCCAACCGCACGTCGACAAATGCGATCTCTTGGGTAAAGCACCTTGGTGATAGATTTGCCAGGATCTTCGTGAAAGTTGTCATGTCCTGATTGGCCAGCAAGAAGGAGTCCTATGATGCCAACTGCCCACCCTACTGAGCTCAAAGATGGCGGCGCAGCACAAGCGGCAACTCCTAGGAGAGAGACGAATAGGCCTGCGGCCGCCATACCCTTATTATAGCTGTCATTCTTTGCGCCACTCTCCTGGATAGTAACAGTAACAAGTGACGGCGCAATGCCTTTGGTATTCTCAGCAGTATCATTCCAAATCCTTGTATGGCGAGCATCAGCAGATCGGCGCACGATAGAGTGCATGGAGTTGTTATATTTGCCAATAGAAGGATAACTCTGTGTCGTTTGCCAAGCTGCTGGCTCATCAGACTTCTCGTCAGATTTAACGGCATTAGACTTAGCATCGGACCTATTACCAGACTGAGGGCGAATTTGCAGCAGCAACTCTGGCGAAGAACGGCGCGGGCGTCTCACCATTCCATGGAAATGGTGCTGACGGCTATTCAAGCTGAAACAAAGATTGTCGTCATGGTCGGGAATAGTGTCCTTATCCTGGCTTTGACACGTTTGAACTCTCAGAGGTATCTCAGCCATGGCAACCTCCGAACCCCATTCAATCAAAACGCTGATGGGCTTTTGGGATCCCTTTTCGTCTTTCTCACATAGTACTAGAGCAATAAGGTTTTCACGGCCCTTATTCTGAATGATGACAGGCCCGCCAAAGAGGGATGCCTCGGATTGGGGAGAGTGAGTCTTGAACGGGTCGCCCAGAGCCAAAGTCAGCTGTACATGCTGAATTTTACCTCCATGTGTAGGTTGGAAGCTAAGCGACACAGTTTTATGATCGCCGGTAAACTCTAGTTCCAAGTTAGACGCGGCCGACTTAAACTTAGTGTTCTTGTTGTCTTCCTTTTCCAGAATTGCTTCAAAATTTCCAAAATTGGGCGGTTCTCTGCTAGGTGTTTTTGAATTGGTCGATGCTGTGGTAGCTTTGCGCCATAGAACAATGCATGGCGCTCCAGCTTCAGCTTTTGTTGGAAGAATAGCCGTGACTGATTCAATTCCATCAGGATTGGCGTTCGGTTGTCCTTGGTAAACAAGCATGGTGGCCAGGAATAGAGCTGCCTTCCCTGTCAAATTATAGCCAACTCTAAGAGAAAATATTCTAATATTCTATGGAGCGGCTTTGCTTTTGATATGCCAACATGGATAAAATTCTCAGAATGGTTTTCGATGCCATGACAGACAGTACAGCTTAGTTTTATAATCAATCACTCCAACTCTATCACTTGTGCCTTCAGCCAGCCACAAAATCTCACGGATCCATTCCAGCTGCATTTAGAGCACCGTCACAGCTGAAACTCGAAAATTACGGCTAGATCAACTTTCTTTCCTATACTTATGACAAAAAAATTAATAAAGTATTTTTTAATCGTACTTTTGCAACGACTAATGAATTAATTCTTCGCCACAGCTCCGAAGTTATCTTAAAGAAATTGACTACAATTGGCAGCTGTAGAGGGCGCAGTATATGGGTGTCATATATACATGTATTAACGAAAGTGTTATCAAAATTTATGTACTCTTCAGCTCATGCTCTACATACAGCTCTATCGTATCTTCTATCTCGGCCTGCATTTCAGCTTATCACTTGTACAGATGGTGGGTAATTTATTAAAAAGGACAAAGAAGAGCATGGGAAATATGAAGATTAGAAGGATAATAATCGTATTAAATATTTTGCTTGTGAAAATAAATCAGCCGATATAAAAGCGTTTTCTTTGCTACAACCTGAACTTCTTCCATGTAATTAGTAGCCTAGTGAGCCTCTTCAGTATTAAGATTATGATTCGGAAAGCTCTTCCAAGGAATTGTTCCGCTGCGATGGTTCGGTTCAGGCAGCCAATCGAGGACAAATGAATTGATGACTATTGGTACCACCAACAATCTGCTCATCAATAATTCAAGGTTGAGTGCTGGCATGATATAGCGGTCCATTATCATTGCAAAGGTTGAATGCCAGGCGCATAAGCGTGTTGCTCTAGCGGAGACATCGCTGAGTTTCTTCATGATGTCTATTCTCTCGCTTTGATATTGGGAGAAAAGCGCTTCGACAGAATCATTATCATGAAGACTTCCTCCTTTGCTTTGAAGACTTCGAATGCCATTTGCAATCGCAGCCAAATCTTGCATGCCGCTGTTGAATCCTAATCCAGCATTTGGAGTGACTTTATGTGCCGCGTCTCCGACGAGAACAATGCGATTCCACCACCATTTGTCAAGAATTCCTTCTTCGAGATCAGTTACACCTGAGTTATTTCGCTCCTTATACACGTCTCGAAAGTAGATCTCTTTCGTCACGCGATGGTCCGCATAGTGCGTTGCAAATTCATCAGCATCTTTCTGGGTGTATGATTTGTGCTCATACGTGGGATTATCTATTTTTTCATAAAGAAAAAACCACATCGTTTCTTCACCAACAAACACCTGGGTAGAACTTCCGGACCTATGACATTCGTAAACGGTGGCAGGCTTGGCATCACCAAAACGTGGACAGCTTCCGAACAAGAGTCGATATGTTGTTTTGAATGCCTCATTCTTTCCAAAAGCTTCGTTTCCGGAAGAGCTTTTCCGAGCAAGTTCTTTTGTACATTCTCGCACCGCGCTGTGCGATCCGTCTGCACCGATAATGATTGATCCTTCGAACTCAGTTCCGTCTGAACAGCGGACACTGACACTCTCCTCTTTGATATCAATAGCGACGACTTTCTTGTTTACCAACATCCGCCGTTTAGAGCTTTCTGGCAAGGAATCGTACAAAGTTTGAAGAATGCTGTGCCGGTGGAAAATAGACGTTGAATAACCAAATCTATTCAGAGTTAGCAATGATCGTTTAACGAACACGAGTGATTACAGTACCTTTTTTCGTTCACAGCAAATATTGAGCCAGAGTGAATGATATCTCCTGCTTGTGTGAAAGATATTTTATCGGCCATTCGGTTTACTTGAGGTTGAAATGCATCCCATAGCCCCAGTTGATCAATAATTCGCAGTGAAGGTGACCACATGCCAATGCATGCTCCAATGTCTGGGGTCAAGCTGTGATGCTGTTCAAGGAGTAGAAAATCCAGACCAAGTTTATCAAAGATGTGAGCAGCCGCTAAACCAATTGGGCCGCCACCAACGATAATGACAGGAAGCGTCTTGGATGACATTTTGGGGTGTTTTAGGGATATTTCAAAAAGTTTAGAGCGATAAAATGAGACACAATACTGGAATATGGGAACAATTTTGGAAAATGTGCAGATTAAGTTTGGGAGAAAGTCTCCCGGTCGTTGGTAAGAGAAAGCATTGGCTAATAAATTCGCCTTTTAATGTCATTAAGTTTAATGCATGCTGGAACCAAGCTATTCAAGAGCTAAACCATACAGAGGGTTTAAATGCGGTATAATGCGAGGCTAAAACTAGCCAACAGCTTTACAATCTAGAAATAGGGAGCGAAGGAAGCAGCATGTAGCGAAGGAAGAAGCGAAGGAATGAAGGAGTTAGGGAATAGAGAAATACATAAACATGATGAGTGATATATTAAAAAGCCAAAATTATTTATAGTTGTTTCTTTCAATCTTCATATCTTTCGGATATTACCATGACCGCTAATAGCAATCTGATCTGGGATTGAACAACTCGATTTTCTAGTATACAACGATCTAGGATATCTCTGAAAGGCAAGATCTGTTAGTTCCCTCGTTGTTTTGCAAAGACTTACATCATTCGCTGAAATACGACCTCATCTCACTTCAAGAATTCCACCTATGACATAGAGCCATGTGTTTGGCGCCGGAAATACGGCTCCAAGGGCAGACCAATAGCATCTCAAGTTCGATAGATCTCACATGGCGATGGCTGGTCATATGTCAATCCTCTGGACGCATGCGCACGCTATCGTACATGCTCATCCTGCAAACTCAATTTTCAATCGCCGATTACATTATAATATAATAGGTGCCCACTTCCAACCATATCCTAAATTATGCATGGGGATCCTATATGCATAGTTAGCTCCGATACTATTCCCTTTACGCGGAAAAAAAAAAAAGTCCTCGCGTATCTTATATTATGGCGGAGTTAGTACACATATACTATATTAATACGGTTTGTTTTGCACCAATGGGCATACATATGATGACTCCATATACATAGAGGCAATTTCGCTACCCATTGTCAAACGGGATAATTAAAATGATAGCTGCCAACGCATCTACTTTTCTCATAGATAGTATATATCAGAGTAGAGCCAACAGCTCGATCTCTATGCTCGCGGAATCGTACAGGCCATTTTACTGGAATAGTTTCACATATCTTGTTATCGCATAAATAAAGATACGATATGTTATGCCATAGACGCTACACTACTCTGTAGTAGGCTCCCTTACAGGGGGATATTGGCTTAGGGTTATTTGCTGCCGCCAAGTCAAATAGCCGTTCTCATGTATTATCTTCACGTTGATTCCATTATGTAATCACGAGTGACATATTGTGGCTAGGATTCCTATCTTTATAATCTTCCATCCCATCTATCTATCTATACAGATACCCGGCGCACTGCTCCGTACTATATCCCTTATTCTGGATGATAGCTTTTCTCCTTTTCGGCACAGCTCAATCGACATTTGTCTTCATTTTTGAAGAGTTGCTCATTAGCCCGAAACACCTGGAGAAAGACGCTGCTTAACGCCGCATGGGCTCTGATGTTGGTTAACCCATGGCTAACCACTCCCTCCTCAATTATGGGTCCTATGCTCTGTAGACCTGTAGATACAGCTGGGTCGTATCTCCGGACCTATTGCATAGACAAGTATATATCCACCGCCTACTTATGGTTCCAAGATCATTGATACCTGCATGGACAGTGGGGCTAAATTTTAAAATCCGCGGAAGAAGTCTTCATGAATCCTCGCATTGACGTTTACATCGATAAACCTCAAAGAATGTCGATATAGTCTAATCTTTACTTTTTTTTTTTTTTTAATGTAAGTTTCTATTCCGTTTGCATATGTCTCCTAGTATTGCATCTGTAATGAGTATCAAAAGTCCATAATTCATGAAGCTGTAGTGTATACATAACTATTTAAATGCAGATAGTAATCCTCGCCATTGCCAAAAACTCTCTCAACTCATACGGAGTACAAGCTCATCAATTTTATAGTCATGAAGGAGAATAAGAGCTAAAGTTTATCTGACTTGGCGCCGCGGGCCGCAGCGCCACCGAACAAATAATGCCGGTAATTCGGCTCTACTAGAGGATGTGCCCGGCCAGCGGAGATAAAGGAGGGCTAGAGCTTGCCATTGCGTTTTCTTGTAGACCCTGGCGGCGTTAGCGGCTAGTACTATAGCGCCCATATGAGCCAGACAGACCCTGGTATTAATAGTGGCAGTCCAGACCGGAGAAAAAGACTTTGAATGGGGATTGTTTCTTCAACAGAAAATGAAGCTAATATAGCGGCCTTATTAGGTGATAATATCTTTGTATCAAGCCTTACGTCTGGATTAAGGCACTCATGAAATGTTGCATGATTTGGAAGTGAGTTAGACGATAGCTGTTCAGCTGTGTTATAAATCATACGAAAAACTATAAGTGAAAATCAGTACCAAAGAGAATCATAGCGCCTGCATTATCTCCGAGGATTAGGGGGAATTAAAAAGTGGTTTATTTGTATATTATAATAGAAGAAACCAATTCGCTTCACTATGTTCTTGACCATTTTCCCTCTTTTTCTTATTTTTTTTTACATTTCCTGTTTTTGGTTCAACAGCTCTTCGTCATAACACACATATATAATGGTTCACAAATCTCTTTCTGAGGACCGCAGAATATGGGCGCTGCAACAACAAATGTTTTTCACAGCCTCGGCTCCTCTTAATGGCCAACATGTCAACCTTTCTCCAAAGGGTCTCATACAATCGACCTTTCATATCTTTGACTCAAATCATGCAGCCTATCTAGATACCGCTGGCTCAGGCGTCGAGACAATCTCTCATATATACGAGAATAAGAGAGTCACTCTCATGTTTTGCAGTCTGGACGGAAAGCCTCGAATCATGCGACTTTTTTGCACTGGCTCAGTTGTTGAACGAACTGATCCAAGATTCTCAGAGCTTATGCAATCCATAGGCCATGAGGAATTTCCTGGAATAAGAGCAATCATCATGCTTGAGATATTCAAAGTTGGTGTATTTCGACAAGCTTGGCTTTATTTAAAGAAAGACTGACCATTGAAACAAGGTTCAGACCTCCTGTGGCTACGGTGTGCCTATACTTGACCGTGATACCCACTCAAAACACTCAGAAGAGACGTCAGAGAATTGTTTTTGCTATAAAGAGCGGCCAACTCTTGAAAAAGCATTGGATAAGATGGTGAGAAAGGGCGGTATCGATGCATACATTCGGGACAACAGCAAACGGAGCTTGGATGGCTTACTGGGTTTGCGTGAAGCGAGAAAAATGAATGGAGAGTGGCTTTTAGCTGGTGAGATCACTACATGGATAAACCGCCAGCTACTACAAGTCCCTGCCATTGCGTTTGGAATATTAGTTGGTATTCTTATTTTTGTCTTGGGTCCTAAAATTCTGCTTTACGCAGCTAATTTGTCATCCAAAGTATATACAATTATACGTAGAAACTAGTGAAAACTCTTCATATAACTTCGTTTTCTAATTTCTCTAATTGTTTATATACATGTGGGCTAAATAAAAATCGCTTCTCTATTCCAAAGGAGCAACAAAATTCTTGCTCTGTGACCAAACTTGTCTTTAACGTGCCTATGGGATTCTTATCCAACATAAATCTTTGAGCGCAAGTTCATCGAATGAACTATTTGTCAAAATTGGCGCCTGTCAGCGACTCAGATGTCAGTGGCATTGTAGGCATTTTGTACGTTTTGCCATAATTCCCATGTCGGATTAGATGATACTTATGAAGCGGTAAAATCTTCTCCATTGTCTACATTGCTTTGATAGAAATCTTTCTCGGTCCTATGAAGAGGTTAAAGCATCCTTGATTCCAAGAATGAATCCACCAAAGCTAACGAGACTCCGATTTAATATGTAATTAAAGCCAGTAGCATGGCCCATATCTATTCGCTGATGTGATTCTTTGAGCACCTTGCTAGCTCTCAGCATGCTAATAGCATCGTAAGCTTTAACAGCCTCTTCCAAGGTCTGAGAGCTGCACAGCTGTGTTGCAAGGTCCCAGACATCTTTAAGTGCGAGACTGACCCCATAACCAGAGAATGGACTGACTGCGTGGTTGCTGTCTCCTATGAAGATTGTTGGCCCGAGTCAAAGATCATGGCTGAAAGGCTGCTTGTCTCTAGCAGCCAGTCGAGATACATCTTTGGGATCCGGTGCATCGAGGATGCTTTGGAATGGTTCAAGAAACTCTTTCCCAAGTTCCCTGTAGTCTTCTATGACTGACTTGGCATCTTCGAGACCATTTATCTTCACCGGCTCTTCAATAGTCGGTGCACGATGGCTCAAGCCCCAAGCGACGCTTTTTTCGTCATACGGTGACAGGAAGCAAGCTACTCCTTTACCTGAGGAAAGTAAAATTCCCCATTTTTTATCAACAGGCTTGGGAATGCCGTTTGGGAAGACGGCCAGGCCGCCCATTTGCATAACTCCTGCATATTGCAAAACATCATCTGGCCGGAGACATCCTCTAATCTTGCTGGCTGCCCCATCAGCAATTATAAGAAGATCACACTCAACCGTTGACTCATTTGCTGGCAGATGGTTTCCAGAGAGCTTGACGCGCATCTTCCCGCTAGGGAGCCGCTGTGCGTCCACGCAAGCAGTATTCCATTGAATCTGCTCGGGCCCGACAGCATCAGTCAACACCTTTCGGAGATTTTTCCTCGCAATTCGGTTCCCCGCGGTGGGTAGGCCGGAAGCCGGCTTAAAAACTCGCTCCACGAGCTGTTCCACAGTTTGAACACGAATTGGTTGCCCAGGCCTTGCGTGGCATGTTTCATAACATCGTCCAGTATTCCAAGGTCGCGGGCTGCGAAGAGGCGGCCGGTTTCATCGAAGCCAGCAATGGAAAGACTGTATCCTTCTCGTCTAGCTGGCACAACATTGGAGTCGCGTTTGTAGATGGTTATGTGTGGAGATGCTAGATTAGCGGGCTATTTGTTGTCGAAGAGCGAGAGCAAAAGACAGGCCCGAGATGCCGGCACCTGCAATAATTATTTTTTGCCGGCTAAGAAGTGTGAATCCATTGCTTTTGACATATTTAATTTTCCTTTTTCCGTTTTATTTTCCTTTCTACGCTTCTATCCTATAACACTTTATACATGAAGCATCGCGATTTGAGTCGCTGTTTACCAAGGCCGAGAGCCGGCAGTAGATAAAAGGCATAATGATTCGCTGACAAGCCGCTAACGAAGCGGCGCCACTTCGTCTACTCGTCGCTAATCGCCAAAGCCCGAACTCCGGCAACGGTATTTTGGTGAAAAAAGATGAGAAATTTATGAATTGATGAGAATAACAGGCGTCGGTTTGTAATAGCTGACAGATATACAAAATTATAATTGTAATAATAGTGTATAAATCAATTATACATCGCGGAACGAGTCATGAAGTTCAAAGCCGAGCGTAAAATAACATATAGAGATGGGTCGTTTTCTAGACTTTAGCTGTCGTTTCAAAAGGTGAGATGTGTATATTGAGATTCTCATACGCCCAAATCAGCATTGTCTGTTCCAGCCCTATATGGAGTTTGATATCACATAAAAACATTTCCAACGTAGCTCAAAATCTCGATCACTGAAACGTTTTCCTGTCAATGAGCAAAGATTCCCTTGATATCCATTATCCAGTCCCCTGGATAGTCTGTATATACGCCGACCAAGCAGTAAAGCCAAAATTTCAATTTAGAAAAAACCCTGTGGGTTGTTGCCGTTTATATCAGGTATGTCGGTACGGAAGCCTTGGGTAAAGGCCATCATCTCATTGTCTAGCTGCCAGGTGACGAATGGCTGACCGCTCTGATCTTGTTGGAAATCGCTTAAATTATGCCCTGGGTCGCTTTCTGTATTACCGGGCCATGCACTACTACTATGGGATCCCGGGTCGCTGCCTGCTCCTTGGCCAACAGGCGAGAAATAAAAGTGTGGTGAATTGGTTCGATCGGAAGTTGTGAAATCTCCGGATGTAGGTGCGCCGTGAATATATCCATTACGCATCGTTGTGGCAAACATCTCGGTGTCCGTGCCTGCTGTGGATTGAGAGCTCGGGGATTCTCGCTTCCTTTTGTGAATGTTATCATTGGGCCGGGGTGCTAAATTTCTGGATATGGCGCCAAGAGCAGGCCGGAAGCTCTCTGTAATGCCCATTCGGCTCATTTGTGCCGTGACGCCTGTCAATAATGGAATTGATTTTGTCATTCGTATGTTCATTGGTCGTAAGTGGCCTAGCGGTTTGCCCAGAGGCAGCCGTCCAGGCAGTGGAGAACTCATTTGCGTGTGTTTTGAGATTGGGGTTCGAGCTAGCAAGGGAATGTTGGAAGCTGGGCCGCCGAAGAGATTGCGGTATTGGTAGAGTACTGGAAGTTTGATGGTTGAAGAGAGGCCGTTATTTTCAATATCAAGACAAGCTTGCTGTAAGAAGGCACAGGTAATCATATGAATACGGCCGATAGCTTCCATGGCATTGATTATAAGCTCAAGATTGGACATGTCGACCGGATTTATTCCCGTAGATGGATCCTGTTTAGCCAGGTAAACGTACACGGTTGTCGCAGAATACAGCGAAAAGGCACACAACGGGTTGCTCTATGGGCTCTGTTAGCCATGTGAGTGTTCAACGTCGCCGGAAAAAAGCTCTTACAAATAATGATGAACGATGGGATGTCATCTTAACAATTCTGGCAATCTCGTCTGCAGCATTTTTTAATAGGTATCGGCTGTCTTTTCTCAAAGGATCGCCAAGGTCATGCTTTTCAATCACCTCAAGGGCAACATGATGCAAGCAAATAACAGATGCGTGAAAGTTCAGGTTAATGTACGTTGCCAGAGGGTCTCGTATATTCTCGGGTAGACGGAACCTCTCTGGCATGAACATAAACAGGCTTGACAGTTGGTTATCTAAACGTCGATGTCGTTTCCAAAATTCTCCGTGCGTGGCATCTTCAGGTCGGTCAGATGGCCTAATTAGATGGACATGAGACATGATGGCCTTTAAATTTTGGTTGAGAACGAGAGAGCCAGAAAATCCACTATAAGGCGCGCCTTTCATAACTTCATCCATATAAGGGCAATCCTCTTCTTGGCCAGACGCAAAGGCCTCTTCGCTGGCTGGAAGTCGAGTCATGATCTGCACAAGTTAGTTCCATATGTGCCAAATGTTAAATAAACCGAGTAAAAACAAGCTTACATCTTCAGAACAAATAAAACTGGGCCAGCCGGTTGCGATGCTTGATTGAGCATCGCATGAGTACGCCACCCAAAAGACTCTCCTGCGCTCTTCTAGCTCTGTCCAATCTTTTGGGGGGGCTAGAGTCGCAGGGAAGTTGTCATCCAGCCCATCAATTTTATCGAGGCCAAGCATGTGCACAAGGCGGCAACACCTAGCAGTACTCATTGCCGCTCTGGTATAAAGCATGGCTCTCGCTTCATAGCAACAGATGAGGGCCCAGGCTTGAGCATGCGCTACCGTTATAAAATATTCTCCATATTCCTAGAGTGCGGGTTAGTCATTTGATGGTCCATTGATCGGATACAAGTCGAAATAAAGATATCTTCTCACCCTCATTTCGTCAGCCTCAGCGTAATATCGAGCTCTTTTATAGAATACATCGGCGCATCGGTCGTACTTGGGGTGCCATAGTGCACCCATTGCCCAAATAGCATACTGCAAGCACATGGCCGGTTTCTTTAACGGACCACCATAAAAAGCCTGGTAATAGCGGCCAGAGTGTATAAGCGGCATGTAGTGGTATTGCGTGGAAAAGAAAGATTCGTGTCTGTCCAATACATAAGCCCGGTTGCGAATAAAGCAGTATCAGTGCAACTTACAATTCTTCTATTACCTCAAGAGGTGGTAATGACTCTGACATGCTGAGGTCTATCAGCTCGTCATTGCTGAATTTCTTGCCATTCAGATATTCAAAGCTTGGCGATTCGAAAGGAAGGTTATCCCCAGATTCGGCCTGGTCGGCGAAATGATTGGGGATGGTGAAGTTTTCTGGCGGGATAGCTTGCTCATCAGCGGCGCCATCTTCTTCATCAGTTACCGTCACGGCTCTCGGCTGACTCTTCGTACAATCATCACTGTCCTGATTGCCATCGAGTTTGCCTCTTTTCACATCTCGGCTATCTTCGGTAGCCTCCTTGAGATAGCCCTCCACTTGAGCTATTGTTGCGCATGAGTGCTGGGTGCCAATATACCCATTTGATAGTGGGATTTGCCGTGTTTGATACGTACCTAGTCTAGCCTCCAATTCCTTGACATTACTTCGCTGGGTGGTCGGCTTGCGTCTCGATTCTGGGTAGATGCACTCGCTGCTGGCTTTGGCACATCGAGTGCAAATCGGCTTCTCGTGGTCACATTTTAGCTTTCGGACTTTGCAGGAGATACAAGACAGGGGCTTTCTGGTCTTCTGAAGCTGTTCCTGGGCATCAAGCTGCGTTGCTGGGTCCGCTGATGACATGTTGGTTATAGATTTTCATATTCTTAGGCTAGCTTTTCCCGATCCCTGGAGTAATGGTCGCGCTGCGTGAGTCTCAGATATGTAGTCTTATAGCTAAGTAGCGAAAGAGAGGGCTAAGACATGGTGTATTCTAAAGACGTTTAGCACCAGGCGCGGCGATTCAGGACGTTCGGCATTAAGTCCGTCTATGACCAGGCACCCCAAGGCATCAATTCAAAGTCACGTTTCGACTTCTTTAGCGCGCTTACGTTACGGCGTATACGCCTAAATGCGGGTACTCGATCCAGCCTGTCGCATTCAGCTCTGCTCGAGAAGAATACGTGTATCAAATTAAACTTCTGCGTAGTTTTAATGTTATTTTAAATTACAGAATTATAGTGGTATGATCAGGTTGCGTAGGTGCTGATATAACTGCGTGTGTCTATTATGAAAGCTTTGCTGAATAATGCTTATAAACTCTGGAATCCTGAATCCCGGTTAATGTGCTTGGGTGACTCACAGGCCATTATCTAATATTGATACTATCGTAACTGACTTCGTTCAAGGAAAATATCAATTCATTATTAGCTTTCAATTCATATTTATTACCACTATTACATTTTTCTTCTCATTCCATTTTCTTAAGTGGTTCTATGCGCAATCTAGAATGAATTTTTCTGCGACTCCAGCTATAAATCTCCAGGTTAGTGCATGAGTCGAGTGTTTCCGAAAGCAATTATGATGCATAGGTACCTATAGAATAATACACTGGTGGAAAACTTGGCTTATCTTCTACGGAAGCATTCAGATAATTTCGCAATTTATTCTAATATAATGGATTTAGAGTAAC
This sequence comes from Trichoderma evansii, assembly GCF_050947405.1. Taxonomy (NCBI): domain Eukaryota; kingdom Fungi; phylum Ascomycota; class Sordariomycetes; order Hypocreales; family Hypocreaceae; genus Trichoderma; species Trichoderma evansii. The sequence goes on along the minus strand of NW_028145191.1, from coordinate 279,377 downwards.
TAGATGTTGATATATTAGTCGCGTGTAAATTTGCTGCTGTATTTTTTACACCCAATAGGAGATAAGATATACCACTAAAATAGTAGAGCTCTGTTGACAATGGTGCCAAATATGAATGTATCGAGATAATAATCGACATCTTACGTTAAGAAAATACCCATTATAGCAAAACACTTAGCAGCTATATTAAGAGGGGGAAAAATTGTTTAGTAGTTATTAAACTAATGTGTATCTCATTACTGATATTCCGAAAGTACATATAGCCTATACAAAACACTATCTGTCTGAAATGAAACTACATGTACCTATACACGCCTGTCCTACTCAGAAGGGATGTGAACCACTCCAACTCCATCCTCAATCGTAATTTTTGTTCCAAATGGCTCAGAGTACTCACAAAGCCGGCCAAGAATCTCATTGGCAACCTCAAGAGTGGGCCTTGTAGGCGTTCCAACCATAGAACCATTACGAGGAGTTTTCCCCAGGTCTGCCGGATATACCAGCACACGAGATAGCTTTCCGTCAGCGTAATCGGCTGATATTAGCAATGCCTCTCTATTTTCTGGTTCATCTAGCCAAGCCCAGCGCGTTTCATTGGCCTCGCCATCTCCAACAATGGGGCCTTCTAGAGAGGCCGGAGCTCGTCCGGCGGCATCATCGCGCCAAGACCGAAACTGAGGGTTCTGGAAAACAAAGTTGGAGATGCCATAAAATATCGGCTTTCCCTTGTAGATCTCAACCCCCTTGAGTGTATGCACTCCGTGGCCAAAGAAAAAATCGGCGCCATTGTCAATGACCTCGCGGGCAAACTTGACCTGATACTCTGCCGGATAATGGTCAAAGGAATAGTGTTGGAAGGAGAAACGGTTTTGATGCCAGTGGATTGTAACGCTGAGAAAATCAGAGAACTGTTTTCCAGTGCGAACTTCGCGAAGGAGGTCGCGGAAATCTTGGGGCTCCATCACATAACTATACTCTCCTATCTTTGGACCAACTCGAAAATGAACGTCAAAGGCATCGAGAGTCTCAGAACTGTCATTCGTATCGACACCTACAATGGATCGAAGTTGTTGCATTTGCTCGGCGGTAACGCTGTGGTAAACGTTCAAGCGGACTGAGTTATTCTTGTATGTGATCTCTCCCTTTGACTCTAAATGGTGTTCCAATCTCCTCTTAATACTGTTTATCTCTTCATCGGCCTCAGTGCTGGCATTTTGAACTCTGAATTGGCGTCCAAAAACAAGGACAGATCCTTCAGGGTCTGCATTAGGCATGCCAATTGGCGTCTTAACTTCAGCACGCCGAGCAAGAATGCTATCACGCATTGCTCTAAGTTGAGCAAGCTGGTCTGATGTCACAACAATTGGGTCCTTCATTGGTATACCAAATAGCTGAGAATAATCTTCTGTTTCAGCATAAGCGCCAATGAAACCCACGATGCCTTTGGGAGTAGTTTTGAAGCGGGCAAGCCTGGCCTCAGCAGTATTGTAGTCGGTGCCAACGTACTCGATACCCACTCGGCGAAGTTGCTCGAAATTTTGGACAAGACCAGCGTCGCCACAATCGAATGTATGGTTATTAGCTTTTGTGACCATATCGATGCCCATATTTTTCCAGTCATCTGCGACGTGCTTGTCTGCCTCCATGTGGGCAATGGGACCGCGAAATGTGAGGCGATCCACGATTGTATTTTCGTTGTTGGCAAATGTGATATCGGACTTTTGCATCAATTGGACGAGATCTTGTATATTGGGGTCATTTCTATTAGAAAAGGGCATCATTTGGATGATATCTCCAACAGCCACAACATTGAAAGGCTCTTTGATACGCATTTGAAGCTCGCTTTCCTTGTCCCGAAAGCTGGGTGGTTGGCGTGGCGTGAGTGAGATGGGCATTTTGCGTGGGATATTCAGAGATGCTTATGATAACATGGATGGAGATAATAAAGAAGAAGAAGGATGGAGTTCTAATCAAGATTTAGCACCGATATATATATACATTCTTCTTCCAGTTTGATCGCGGCTCTGCCAGTTGGACTAGCATTTTTTTTAGACGGATTTGAGCGAAATTTCTCTGAAATCCGTGTCACATTCAGGAGATAGGTATCGGGATCGCGTTTTTATTCCTATGAATCTCAGATACGTGGAGAATCCGGGCTGTGCAAAAGTGATTGACGGCCAAGGAAACGTGTAGACCCTTGAATTCGTCATGCGGACAAGCATCTTCTTGAAATATTTCCATAGCTTATGGGTCCAAAAAGGGGCGTATACCAGTCAAACTGACACAAGTTTATATCGTTTTCAGCGTAACGTCAAGCTAACTCGATGTTTTCTTTCTGCCAGATCACATCGTAGACAAGGGAAAATTACCATTTTGGGCAACTTTTGAAATCCCTGTTAGAGCTACTGCAGCCATCGCGATAATTTCCTATTCAGGCAAGATGCCCAGCCCACCCTTTGCCCCATGAACATCATAGCGCAGCGCTAAATTGAGCATTCTTGTGCACTATTATTGTTGGCTATCGAGTTTCATTACTTCAAGCTACTTCTGCATGTCACATCCGGCAATTCGGACCTGGGGATATCGGCATCTGTAGTAGATCCCAAGTTTTCGATGCTCGTATAATCATTCTTTCACTAGATCACAATATCTTTCCAAGCGCAATGTGGCTTTCTATATATTAGCTACAGATATTCTGTTCTGTCGCACATCTTCATTGCCTAACACCACATTTAAGTCGTTTCAATTTTACGATAACATGAATTCTAACGAAATCGTTCTCGAAAAAAATGAAATTGCGATCAAGTATCTCGAAGATGGATATGTAGCGACAGATCCAATTCAATCGTCCAATAAGAAAAAACTACAGAATGGCCTGCTGTTTAAAGTTGATATCATCCTGGTTGGGATGATATCTCTAATCATGCTGGTAAATCAGTGGGTGGGTGGCACAAGATCTTATCATATTTAGAAACGTTAATATTGATAACTTGATAACTTAGGATCGAGGAAACATTGGGAATGCCCGCATCATGGGCCTACAATCTGATCTCCATATCACGAATAGCGAATTTTACAATGTTCTTTCTTTGTATTGTAAGCCCAAGCTGGTAAATGTCCTCAAATTTCCCTGGTGGTAGCTAACTAAATTGAGATGTTGGCTATATGGTCTTCATTATACCTGCATACCTTACTGTTCGTTACTTCAAAGCTAATCGACAAATTGGCGGCTGCGTTATCTTATTTGCAACATTTTCGTGTTGTACGGCAGCGGCCAAAAACGCCGCCACGGTTCTCGCACTCCGAGTATTAATTGGAGCTGCTACTGCTTTTCTTCAAGCACTAAGCTTATATACGAGTCTTTGGTATAAGAGAGATGAGATGGCAACTCGAGCTGGTACATTATCTCAGAAACATGTTATATCTCACTACTGACAACGATATTAGGACTCTTTTACTCCGCTTCAACTATCGCTGGAGGCTTTAGCGGTCTTATTGCATACGCGATACAAAAAAATCTGGAAGGAGCTTTAGGCTACGCAGCATGGCAGTGGTTGTTCATCATCCAAGGCTGTGTGGGTATCTTTGTCGGCGTCTGTTCCTGGATATTACTACCCAATCCTCCAGATCAAATCCAGGGCAAAAAACATTGGATCTTTTCAAAAGAGGAAATAGAACTCGCTGTCGAGCGTCTCAAGAGTATGAGTATGATGGTGTTTTATATGGAAACAAACAGCTAACTATGAATAGCTTATAACACAGTCGGGGCTGGATTTGACTGGGCGCAGGTGCTGGTTGCCTTTAAAGATCCCAAATTATACCTTTTTTCGTTGATAAATATCGGAATTTCTTTGTCTCTTTCTTCTATAAGCTCTTTTTTGCCAACATTTATCACCGAGTTCAACTATTCGCCTGGTAGGAGATTTCCAAATTTTCAGTTATAAGCTTTGAGCTGCCACCGTTAATGATCCTGAAGTTCAAACCCAGCTCTTTTCTATCATCCCATACGCGTGTGCCTTCGTCACTCTCCTCGTCCTAAATTTTGCTTCCGATAGCTTGAATATGAAAGGGCCATTTTTGATGGTTTGCCATATTATCTGCATTGTGGGCTACATTGTTCTAATGCTGGTAACTAATGATAAAGTCAAGATATTCGGAACTTGTCTTATTGCCACTGGAGTTTTCCCTTCTTTTACCATAGTTGGCGCTTGGACAGGCATTAACATCGGAGGATTTACCAAAAGGGCCATTACCTGGGCTATCACTCAGGTCGTTGGCCAGTGCTTTTCTATTATGGCATCTCATATCTACACGAATCCTCCTCGCTACCTCAAAGGCCATGGCATCTGCTTGGCATTTCAAGTCGTAGCATTACTTTCGACTTGCATTTTGTGGTTCTGGATGCGACATCTTAACAAGAAGAAAAATCAAGAGGCCGAACACCATCGCACATCCGGGACTGTTGATCCAAAGTCTTCCCTTTCGCTTGAGGAAGCATACGACTACCATCCTAATTTTCGCTACATTTTGTGAACGGAGCAAGCAAGAGGTTGTGACGGCTAATTTTGATCTTTTACTGGCTTGGCTGGAGCAGTTTGAAAGAGAGTAAAGAGAGTAAAGTCTCACTTCCTGGTGTTACTATATTATCTTGAACCAGCAAGGTTTTACCACCGGTATGAACTAGGAACTCAGAACTTCCTAGAGTATTTAACAAGAGCTCGGAAGACTCGTCTAGATCCATTTGATGCATTTTGTCAGGGCTGAGAAATGAATTGTGTAACTGTTTTCTTATTACCAATCATTATTACCAATAGTGTACTTGCAAATAACGTCAGCTGTTTTGTTATACACTATTGTCTTGTTTTCGCATTTCTCCAAGACTTGTAAAGAGACATACGCATCCTGTGTTGATGAGATGTCTTGTATTTGATACAGACTGGAGCCATGCTGTATAGCGCAAGCGCTGTATGCAGTTACGATGTTGTATCGTGGCTGTGATGCTACCGCGGTTCTCCTCATCTTCCGCTATATGGAGTGTAAATTGAGATGTTTCGCTTTTTCGACTGAACTTCAGACCAATTCTTATTACGTGAAACCGATAATAGCGACAATGCTGCTAGCTTGGCGCCACTGAAATGTCGGCTCCAGGCTAAAGTCGGACACTCTGCAAGGTTTAGGTCTACAATACGAATCAGTCATTACTGAGCAGTCGTTATTCTGTGGCTTTCCCCTGCCTCATGTATGCAGCACCCCCACCATTCGGCTTCTAAGCAGTGCACTGGCCTTCTGTGAGAATTGAACTTACCAAGTCCACTGTAAAACTTCCAAGTAGGAGTCTGCCTTCTGGACGCAAGAAAAGAAACAGACAGCACTACCAAGACTTCACGATCTAGCGGAACTAGAGCCGCAAACCAAAATAGATCAGACCAGTCAAGACTGAGACAACTGCAGCCGCAATTTTCAAGGCAATGTCAGCTATAATCGTTCGCCGGCCACCACGCAGTAAAGGCTGTAAACAATGCATTTCACGGCGCGTCAAGGTGACTATTATGCGCATTCCCATTGTCTCATTTACGCTTTGTCGCGCTCATCTGTTGAATATCGCTAACTCATTCAATTGGCGTAGTGCGATGAAAGAGCTGGATGCTGCAAGCAATGCGCTCGCTTTGGTCTGTCCTGTTCAGGGGCAGTCCCCGGAGCAGTCTTCCTCGACATGACTGAAAAGGTATCATGTAGCAGGTTGAAGCCACGGCAAAAAAGGAAAAAGAGGGCGACCAGTACGCAAAGAGCTACAGAAGACCCAGTATATGAATTTGTTACAGAGGATGACATTGCAACATGCTATGTCAGCGCCGAGGAGAGGAACTGTCCGACAGCCCCCCTGCCATCTTACGGTCTTTTGGCAGAGAACGAAGATATATCACTTGGCCATTGTCTGCCTGGCGATGAAGATAGAGGCAATATGAGCTACAGTGGTATGATAAGCGGATCAAATACCGAGCTCTGCTTTTCTCTTGACAGCAACCAATTCTCCAATTTAGACGTCTTTAGTTCCGACGCATCTATTCCGCCAGCTCTAGCGACGTCTACCTACGATGAATACTGTCTTGTGAGCAACTTTACCCAGATTGTTGCTAGCTCTCGCAGAAATTATTCCAATCTCAGGCCAGAATCTTGGATACCCAAGCTTCCCTACCTTGTTGCAACAAACTCGTTACCTTCTCCACTCAAGTATGCGCTGCACGCTGTTGCGCTCATGTATCACGCTGTCACTCACGATATTAGAGCGGAAATCCCTGCCATGAAATTTTATTTGGCCGGTATAGGGAGCTATCGCTCCATGATACTCGGCAGCCGAGAGAAAGAAACACTGATGGCTTCGATATCGGGGGAGGATTTGGATCCGGAAATGCCTCATGCGTCGGATATTGTAGCAATTTGTGGCCCAATACTGTTCTCATTCTATGAAGCGCTTCAAGATGCTGGATCTGATGCGGAGTTGCTCCATCACTCAGCAGCTACAGAAATGTTTCAGGCTCGTGGCCCCGATAAATGCGTTGATGGCCTTGCTCATAGCGTGATGCGGTCGATGAGAGTTAAAGAGGTTAGAGATTCCATACACTTGTGCATATTGAATAGCTCAAACGCTTGTACTGTTTTATCTAACCAGCTATCTACTAGGCATTCCATTCTATTATGCAAAACCGATCTGCCAACTTTTCTTCGCCTGAATGGCTATCTATACCGTTTCAGCAAAAGCACAAAATTTGTTATGACAGACTAATTGATATCCTCCTTACCTTTACCACGTCACTCCACCTTCCATATATGAACCAGCGGGGTGCAAAATTGAGAAGTTCGATACATTGCATCCACGACCTCTCCACAGCTCGCAAAAACAACATTGAAGAGAAAGTAATGATTCTTCAAGAGCAATTGCAAAATTGGTGGTTAGAATTTCGAGACGAGCACTGCAATATTATTGCTCAAAATTCTGGAACTTCATCCTATCTTGAGGCTGCCTGTGTAGCTGCTGCATCCCCATCATCTGTTCTCCCGCTATCTGGGCCATGGATGATAGCCAATAACGAAACACTCACTTCGAGTATGGTTTCTATCTACAGTGCCACCCACATAATCCTTCACTCTATCCTTCTTATTATCTCATTATCGAGACCCCCAGGCTCGATCAAACCCGGAGGCCAATCGACGGTCGGCATTCACCAGGCCGCAATTTCGAAATACGCAACAAGTGTCTTTAATGCTGCCTTATATCTCAATATGGTCAATCCGTTTTGTGGTGACGCTGTCCGTACAAAGTTCTCTATAACTATCGTCGCTCAGTTTGCTTTGGAAGACTCGCAACGTGATGAAGCCCAACGAATGCTCGCCCGGTGGAAACTTCGAGATACGACTCTATCAAGATGATTTGAAGCACTATATTACGATTGTTTACTGTTGCTTTTGCTATCTCATTTATTACCGATAGCAAAAAAGCGTGCTCTGATAGCTATAAGCTATATACAAAATAAGGTGTAAGCTATAATGAGCTGAATTTTTACGATATAGGCCAGGGAATACTGATAAACTCCCGTGTGGATATATTATAATATGCTATCTCATCTATGGGAGATAATAAAAGCGCACAAATATATATGGTATTCCTAATTAATCCAATACGCGAAGCTTCACCAACTCTCACTGGTCAAACTCTCCAGCGTAGAGTACATCTCTTGGCGCATTCATGCGTGACCACAGTACTCGCATATGATCCTGCAGATCACGCTTAGCATATACGGCTGCAAGCTCAGCGTCTGCACTCTCAATCTCAAGCTCAACTAATTGGTTGATAGTAGTCAGCGACATAAATTAATCATCCAAAGGCAGGAATAATGTCGCTTACCTTGTATATGAACAGCTGTTTTCTTTCCACTATATATGGCGTGCGGAACATTGGTAACATTGTCCGAATTAGCATCACCAATGGCGAAAATGCCATGGATATTGGTAACTAGACCATTCTCTATATCTGCAGCAAGTCTACCGCCGTATAACGCTACGCCGGTCTCTTCACCTAAGTTCGACTTTTGCGCAGTACCAAAATTAGTCAAAATGGCCGCGCGAAGTACTGGTTCGCCAGTTTCGAAGTTGAGTTGAAAGAGGTCATGCTCAGGATGAGATGGTAGACTGGGGTCCTCATCTCCGACGGTTCCATTGGCCAGCCTCTTGATGGATGTTATAATACGGTTGTCGATTTTTACATTGTGCAGCTCTAGATATTTCTCCCATTGTGGGAAGCCCTTTTCTGCAATAACTCGTTGATCGGGCGTGTCTGTCCCGTTAACAAATAAGATAATATCGCGATTCAGAGTGATAATTTCACGGACTGCGTCAGGGCCTTTGGAAAATGGCCCGAGTATACCAAGTTGTTGATCTGCATGCTCATGTCCATCACACCATGGGCACCAAAAAATACCTTTGCCCCAGTTCTCCCTAAGTCCGGGCGTTGATGGAAGCAAATCCCGTAAACCTGTTGCGAGAATCACTTTTCGCGCAGTGAAAGTGACGTTAGTATCTCCAGAATAATCAGCAGATACTGTAAAATAAGAATTGTTGGCTTCCGGCTGGATTTTGGTAACTGTGCCATTTACTAAATTGGCGGTGCCGTAATTTAGGATTTGTTTGCGAGCCAGCCATCGGAAATATGCTGGTGTGACTCCTGTTGATATATTAGCTAACTTGTACGAAATGTAAATTTGATGCAAATTTGCATCACAGTTTCTGTGCTTTTAAATGGACCACCTACCATCGAAACCAATAACATCGTGCATATGCCGAGTAAGAGCGTTGCGGTAATCTCCAGAGTCAATCAACAAAACGTTTCGGCGGACACGAGCCAGACCACTCGCTGCACTGAGACCTGCAGGGCCTCCTCCAATGATTATTGCATCATAATCAGCCTGAGCTGTGAGTTCGCAGGTACTACTGTTTGGCACAGTCTTAGAGAGCCTAGCTAGGGAGTGTAGAAAGGTGATGGCACTCGATATCCTCATTTTTAAGCACGACAGCGAGCACACTAGTGAATCAAATCAAATCACTTATATCTTTGTTCACATTTTAAATCAAGGTACAAGTTGCCATACATGGGAAGGCCAGCGTCTTATGTTCGAGCGCTGCCTCCACAGATGGTAAGATTTGCTCGATGGCATCATCCTCCCAGACGCCACTACATGTATTCTATGTCGCCATTCAACAACGTACAACTATTTATTGTTCGTATATCACCGCTAGTCCAACTTTAGGTGCGTGAAGAAATCGGCAGCTGGTGCCGTAGCATTGCCTATTTAGTGTGAGACACCATCTCATTTGCCAGATGAACGCAGCCAGCCAGTCAAGTGCGCTGGCATCTGACCCAAAAGAATGATACTCCTCTTGAGTGAAGGGAGCGATAAGCGGATCGGATGCTACCCAAAAAAATACTACCTAGGTAGGTATGCATGGTGTGTGTACATGTGTTAGCTGCAACTCTATGGCATCATGAGGCATTTTCGCTTAAATCGTACATCTACCACATGAGTAGAAGAATGACATGCGCAAATGATGTCGCCGACGGTAGAGATACAAAAGCTATTAGAGAAGTGCACTGTGGAATCCACTCGTCATCAGCTTGCTTGGCGTTGCTGCGTAAAGTTTCTTCTTCGTCTATGCTTGTATCTATTTTTATTTTTTAATTTTGCTCAGAGATTACACAAATAGGCTGAACCCCCCCGCAATATGACAAGTCTCAGTTATTACTACGTGTCGCATCCCTAGCGATGAAAACGCGAAACACTGAATGCATCCCATCAGAGATACGCTGAATTACCTACATACACATATTTTCTGCATGCTGTCCGTATGTTCCAAAGCAAAGTAAATCAACACATCGAATACGCTTGATTCGGCACCATACATAATAAAACATTTGGTAGGTTTTCTTTAATGGTAGGATCCCCGCATTGGCGGAGCAAGTTTGACTACGTCGAAAAGTTGTTATCCGGTTTTAAATATAACTTGTTTCCACAGGCTGATAAACTTAAAGGCAAAATTGGTTGGAGATTGCCACTGTGAAGTAGGAAAACAAGAACATCAGATCACGCGGGCTTGCCATATACACATGCTTGCAATATAGTACATCGTTATTGAGCGATCTGGTAATAATGATAAAAACGCTAAATATATTCCCAAATAACCTCTAATGAAGACTCGCTATGTTCTCATGCCGGACTATGGCCATTTAGATAGATAATAACGTTGCATCCTTCCACTTATCATCCGACGCCGCAAGCTGCTCTGCGGCTTGCTTCACCAGATCTACTGTCTCGGGGCCAAGAAGAAGTCGTAAAGGAGGATCATCTTCCTTCGAAATCTTGACAATCACATCAGCCACCTTGGCCGGCTCAGACCGATAATTCTTGTATTGTTCCCGTAGCTTCTGGAAAGCTCCGACAGTTTGTTGATACGGCTCGCTGATGGTAATTTCATCGTCCGCAAAGCCAGCCCAATCAGTCTTCATGCCGCCAGGCTCCAGCACTGTCAGCTTGATGCCGAACGGCGCAACTTCTTTAGCTACAACGGATGTAAAGCCACCGACAGCCCACTTAGCGGCCTGGTAGGCTGATAGACCGGGAGTTGCTAGCCGGCCACCGACGGAGGAGACTTGCAAAATGCGGCCGGACTTTTGCTTGCGCAAGATCGGGATCACCGCTTTGGTGACATAGACGGTGCCCAGAAGGTTGGCGTTGATTTGATCTCGGTAAATGTCAACGGATGTATCCTCAAGTGCTCGTGGAATAGCATAGCCGGCATTATTGACTACAACATCAATGCGGCCAAATTTATCGATTGCGGCCTTGACAGTGCTCTCAACCTGATCGTTGTTGACAACGTCGAGCGCCAAAGGCAGGATGCGATCCGATCCATACTTCTCAACAAGATGCTTCACTGTGTCGGGATTTCGGGCGGTAGCAACGACGTTGTCGCCATCAGCGAGGGCAGCCTCAACAATGGAAAGGCCCAGACCCTTGGATGAGCCGGTGACGAACCAAACGCGAGCCATTGTGATATATCTGAAGTGTTTGTTTGTGGTATTATAACTTATTGTGTGTCTTTGCACCGGAGATATTTAGGGTGCAGAGATGATTGTGTTGTTTGCTTGTTGTTCTTTCATCAATCTACGCGGCAACGTCCTCATCTTTATAGACCTGTCGATGGACCGAAAATTTCTCATCTCTATGCTATCCATATACCTTAACTCCGGCCAAGAAGCCATTTACACTTTGACCGTAACTATGACTATTCACGACTCGAGCATCTTTTTAAGAATCGCTATCCCCGAAGCGGGTTTTTCCCGCTCGAGGCGGCCGCCCAGCTCCAGAACCCCGCCAGTCCACTTTTAGCAATTGAAGTTAGAAGCACTATTACGGCAATACACGTTCAAACATTATAAGAGCCTACTGTTTTGTAAACAATACTCAAAGAATAGTGCTTTACCCAACTATTCCTATTTATTCCTCTTATACATGTACTCGAAATTGAATCTCAAGTCTAATCTAGCATTATTGTCTTAGGATGCGTCATGTACATCATTCCTGTGCCTAACACACATCTTAAAGATTAGTTCGAGCTATCTATACTTCTGTCCACTAATTCTGGATATTATGGAGGAAACTGTGCGAATTTTGTTTCTCATTCACTCAAAGTCAGTGCACTCAGAGTCAATGCGGCACCATTGTTGCTGCCGGTGCCATCATCTGTTCAATACCCTAGATTGGTGCATTGCCGCCCGCCGCCAAGGTCAGCTTCAGCGCCACTTCATCCGGGGATATAGAGTTATATGAAGCTTAGGGCAAGTGTTCAAAGTGACATCGTGCTTAGTTAGATTGAATTTGGCTGGCTTTCATAGACTAATGTGCGCACATCATTCTCCAATCCACGAAACGGGTATACGGGTGCTGCTGTGCAGCTCCGTTATCATTGGCAGCATCTTGGCTTGTTTGAGGGCTAGTAGGTTGTGGACTACACTAACTCTTTCCGCTGTTCACGCTTTGGCTGGTGTATCAAGTAGAATTAATTCTTTGTATGACAAAATATGCGAGGTCGTTGCTTTTCGATCTCATTATCTGAAAACTTATGCTCCTTAGGTATTTACATGTGACAAGCAACTGTTATACAGGCCTTATACTAGGGCTTCACTTGATGACTAAGGGTTGCACCCCACTTCTACACATTATGAGCTGGACTGGACTTTACTCTTACACCCCGCATACTCCAGCTACATGTACTTGGACAGGAAACACACACTGCAATAAGTCATTCAAGCTGTTTCTGTGAGTGACAGCTGAGAGCCAGCCACGACGAAAGATCAAATGCACTTTAATTGAGTGCTTCTCGCAGAGTGCGATTCTAGTTTACACAAAATTACTAATTCTTACTTTCTTACATTCAGTCGCGCACTCTAAGTTGCACCCATCGCCAGAATGGCCCACCCCCCAGAAATCGTCGCAATGCTTGAGAAGTATCCTGGATTAAGGAAAGCTATTGAAACAGACATCGAGGTAATCTTCAATCTTCTAAGAATTTATTTCCAAGGTAGCCGTAGCGTAAGCATCGCTAATCATTTACTCATTAGTCCCACGATGGCCGTGAAGAGAAACTACTCTCCTACATCCTTTCGCACCCAGACATTGACAACTTACGAGGCTCTCCCACAAAGATACTCTCGGCCATTGACGAATTCTCCGCCCAACATGAATTCATGATCAGCATCGGTGGCCATAAGTCTGGGATTCTAGCCGACTTGATCACCCAGGAAAAGCCTCAAACCATCGTTGAGCTGGGTGGCTACTTGGGATACTCTGCTATTTTATTCGCAGATGTCATGCGTCGCAGCAACCCATCTCAAGAGCTCCGCGTTTTTAGCCTCGAACTAAGCGCTGAATTTTCTTCTATCGCTAGAGAGTTAATAGAGCTTGCAGGGCTCTCCGACATTATAACAGTTGTCACAGGCCCCGCAGAAGAATCTCTTCGGAAACTACATGCTCAAGGCACTCTGACCAGCGTCGACCTTTTATTCTTGGACCATGTCGAAGATTTGTATGCTGCGGATTTCAAAGTCTGTGAGGAGCTCGGCCTTTTGCACAAGGGTGCGGTTATTGCCGCGGACAATGTTGTACGACCGGGTGCCCCTGAATATCGTAAATTTGTCAGAAGCCATTCAAAGTTACAGAGTACTGGGGTGAGAGGTTTAATTCAACCTGGAGATCTTGAGGTAAGAGCGCTTTACTCTAGAGTGAATTTACACTAACTGTATTCTAGGACGAAATCGAGATCAGCCGTATCATAGATTAAACATAGCCTAGGTACTACCTTGCTTGAAGAAAGCAGAGTGCAGAGAGTACAGAATAATGGCATCTCTATCCAAGACCTGGCATTTACTGTAACGGCTTATGCTATTTTGAATAGTATTCAACTACTTTGATATTCAATTTACTCTCATATTATAGTGACGTAGCTGCTTTACCAGATTTTCTTTCGTATTTCAATTATTTGCACGCGAATCAAGCATGGGAGCGCGTAATACTCAGCTCTACGACTCTCGTATTCAGATCAAGACCAGAAGCTGCATTACTGGAACCATTGAGCTGCTAGGCGGTCTGACATATCTAATGCTAAACAAGCAGTATTAGCTTAGAGTACTTATAAGTCGAGGGGGGGGGGGGCAGTTGGGCAATGGGAAATTGAGGGAGACGAAGAGCGCTCAACGCCCGCCATCTTGATTAAACCATTACTGCTGTGGCCCATTCAGCTTCTCGTCACCAAAAGTGTAGTATTACGAGTCTCGCTTTTGATAAGTTTTGCCTGGTCGATTCTGTACTTAAACTATGAGGCTATGGTGTTGATTTTCTTCAAAGCCTGCGGATCCTCACTGCAGGCTTGTTGCATCTATTTCCTTTCCGTCATGATTTTGGTACGGCTATTTTCTAGACATTTATCCAAGAGAAAATTAAACTCTTTAGTCTAACTATAAACCTATTTTTAGGGTACCAGCCCCTGTTTCTATTCGAATAGCTAACCTCTGCTATTTTATTCTACTGGAGTGTTTTGTTTGGCCCCTGTTCAGCTTAATAAGTAGTTGCTGCACTGCATCTGCCGTGTTCCACTCATGCCTTGTCCCAAGCCATTAAGTATAGGAGTGACCCTATATATATAGTTAAATAGCAGTTGCTGATCAACACCAACCAACTTGCCATTGAGTGCATTGATTGCCACCTCACCATTCACGGAGTTAGGCTGTAATGTTGTTAGAATCTTGAGTAGCTTCATAGCTTCGCTGATTCGGGTGACAAAGAAGTTGCAATGACCCTTGAAGAGTAAAGTTCTGCCAATAATATTAGCACTAAGTCTGTACGCACTGGCCTCTAATGCAGCGGCTGCTCACACTTGGCGTGGTATACACACAAATATTCTAGTATCACCAACAACTAAAATTGAAGTGGCTAATATGGCCCTTCTACGGCAAAAATTGCGTCGTAATGCAGCAAGTCAATAGCGACAATGTTTTCGGCTGTTGTACATCGTTGCTTGTTCTAAGTCCGTTCCTCATATGCAGTACATTCTTCATTCCAGCTGTTCTTGGTACTCCTGGTATTCGTGGCATTCGTAATATTCATGGTTTGGACTGCTTTCCCTATTAGTGTACTGCAGAAGATTGAACGTGAAATATGTGTACGGATAGTGCTCTTACCGCTATTTCTTGGGTGTTGTTCTAGGTTGAAAGGATAAAATGATTCTAATGAAAAGGAGGCAAAAGACTGCAAGAATACGCGACTATCTAGTCTTGGCAGGCTAAGACTTTGTGGTTGGATAAAAGAGGCTCTTTCGTGCGAAGACTCGGTGACTGCAGGCTCCGGTTGATGATGCTCCTGATTTACGTCCCACCGTCTGATTGCTGCACTATTTGTCATATCAATATTTGGGTGCATATAGTAGCTGCGTATACTAGCAGCGTCGTTGTGTTGACTGAAATCCTTCTGCCTCTCCTCATCATCACTGCATGCGGTGCGGACGGGATCCGGTTGTCCTGATCCCGAATTTGCAAAGGGCTCATAGAGCGGCCCGTTGCTAAGGCCGACTATTAAATCAGACATTGCTTCTAAAAGCTTCGCGTTATTTTCAAAACAAGGCGCCGCGATACCCAGTAACCCAACAGCTGTCGACAGGAGACCTGTCCGCGCTGCCCAAGGCCCCAATACCGCGTTGGTAAGATAGCCCTTCTGATAGCCGACATCTGTAAGACTTAGCCGGAGTACATGAGGATTCTCAACGCCCTTAAACTGCGAGCGTATAGATGGGATAACCTGAAAGAGGAAATCATCGCCCATCTCACCAAGCAAATTTAAACAGCCGCGTATTACAGCATGCTTAAGCTGCTCAGTAAAGCTCAGTCTGGCAGTCCAGGCGGGCTGCCCAGAAGGCGATGCTAGTGTATCCATGCCAAGGTTGACCAAGCCCGAAATTATAGTCATTGCCGCCATCATGATGCCGAAGTGTATCCAGTCAGGCTTCACACCAGACGTGTTTGGATTATGCAGCCGCAGCCGTGATTGTACTACCAGGTCGCGCATCCCTGTGTAGACAGTAAAGGCAATGTGTGTTGAAGCATTGCCCACGGCGGCACCAGTATAAAGTTCTGCGATGCTCGCAGCAAAAGCTGTACTAACCATAATTGCTCGCGAACGGCGACTTGTCAATGTCGCCGTCCCTGCTTTCTCATCACGCCAGGTCCCAATGGCATGAGTTATTAAGGCTACGCCAGTGCCGACGAGCGTACCGATTATCGACTTCAACCTGGGGGCCGTTTTCAGCTTGTCAAAACCAGCTTCTGCACCGTAGCTGATAAATTGTCGCAATACTGTTGGGATAAAGACTGATATAAAGTTGCGTATTAATATATTGACAATGGATATAAGTATTTGGCCGTGAGCGCTTGTGAAAACCTCATTATCTGCAGCCTGCCGTATGAACATCATCGCCGTGGATGGCGTGTTCCATAGTATATTGGAACAACTCGAATCACTTGAAAGCATTATTATTAGGAAGCTCAGTAGGGGCTATACTTTCCTACTTTTAGAAAAAAAGACATTAATGAGAAGGAAAGAAAACTGCAAATAACACCTGGGATGCTGCGGGTCTGGGATTTGAACTTGTAAAGTATTAGATTTAGCTACGTTATTTGAAACGTAGTCTCACTATACATAACATCCCGAGCCCCTGTGATGCAGTGCCTATGCATCTAGTAGACCTTATGCGTGTTCACTGGACAAGGCAGTCATTTTGAATCTGGCTGGGGTATCCCTTCTTTGAGACCATTCAGTGCATGATCATGCCCTCCCTTGATAGCATTCCATTGGGGGGCTCGTTCTGCTATCTTGGCCAACGTAGCCGACAAACGCGGCACCACGTGGCTGGCCATTACATTCGTGCCCTTTACCACACTAAAGCTTCCAGCGTTCCTTACATTGGCAATAGCTACCTAACTTTTCCGTAAAGCACACGCCCAATAAGCAAGGCTCAGCTTATAAAGACACAATAATGCCCAAGCCATCCAGGTCCTACAGCAGCTATTAGCCAGCCTAAAGATGAACCGCTATATTTCATCTGCCACAAAAAAATGTAACGAATATGAGTTATTACCTCCAGCCATTGGGTAATAGGCTTTCTATCTAGTCAAGGGGCAGGTCTCCAAGGAATAAGACCACGTGGAAGTGATCATGACGAACGCTAGCTCTTACCGATATGTTACTTTTTATGTGCTATATGTATTGAAAAATGCAAATACTTACAGCCAGTGTTAATAGCGATAATAGTAATAATAACTGTACTTTTGTCTCTCGAGGCATCTTTGCAGCTGCTGATGTAAATCCTTCTGTAATCCTAATCTAATATACTGATATAATGCTTCAAAAGTATCAAATGTATTCGAAAAGAAATGTTTTTTTTTTCTCCTATGGCAACGGAACGGTCATAATAACAGCTATAAACAGTTTCCCTAACCACTAATGATTGGTTGTTTGATACCAGCTAACGGCCGAAGATTGAGTGTTGAAGTAGTAATCATGCAGGTGCTGAATATGGATCTAATTGATTGGCGATCAGATCAGGTCCCGATTAATACCCTTATGCTGTCAGCTATGTAATTCTTATTATATTTATAGTTGCAGCACTAGTACTGATATGCACCCTAGTGTAAACCTCTGTGTAGAGGCCCTTGTCAGACGCCTAATTACTATATCTACGCTGGTAGCAAATTCCAAATCATTTTCTCCTATCTTTTTAGTAGTAGCATTCCGTCCTATCATATGTATTTCTATAATTTGCCCAAATTTACATAAAACGCCCCTATCAAGTTCTTTATCAAACCCCCAATCAATATCTCTATGTCGTCAGCTAGTTCCAAATCACTTCAGCATGCTTGTGGCTGCAGCGCTCGTTATCCGTCAAAATACATGCGTTCTTATATCCTTTATATATCTATATAGCCTACGTGAAGGCACTTATTAGGCTTTTGGCCGATACCCCTATGCTGTTAGCAAATTCCTATTAGTATTTAGCACATTTAAAGTTGCGACACTAAAAATGTACTGTAAGATCATGGCGATCCAAAATCCCGCTAATCGACGCGGCAAGTGAATCAAAGAGTTAATGTATCTGATGCCCCGGGGCAGCCCCCACTTCCCATCAGATCGGATATCCCTAGAAAGGTCATCAGTAGCTCCCGTGTTCACCCCATCAGTCCGCGGGGTTTAAGTTCAATTCAAAGGACGTAATAGAAATGTAGAATGATTGAACATTCGTTTCAGGGAATGGCTTATATATAGTAGAGCTACTATGGTAAAAACTACGCCCTATTGGTGGAGGTACACTGGTCTTCAGAGCGCCCAGAACATTTGGACAGCTCAAAGTGGCGCTATTCAATATCTTGCTAAGCGTTGGCGTCGTCGCTCTCCCTGTAAATCTCTCACGAATTATCGTCATTCCATTCCGTGAGGGCCGCGTCTAAACGAAACAAACTGTGGGGCCAGCGGGTTTTTCCCGCTCTGAAGCGGCCGCTCCAGCTCCAGAAGTCAGAGCTGTGGGGAATCTTCTGCTCTCAAGGACTCTGCCTCTTCGCAATTATTAACTGAGCAAAGTCATTCTCACGTTGTGCAAAGCGTGGCATTCACGTACAGACACAGAGAGGCGAAAAAGCCAGACGAAACTCGTGAATCAACGAACCAATTCCTTCAACTCCGACTTACAATCGGACTGTTTCCGCCTTCCGATCCGCTGCTCATGTTTCAAGTGCTGTGAGTGGACCGATCCTCCGCGTATCCCCGATCTGTAGCTGCTGAGCGGCCGCTCGGACATTCCCGGAGCTATGGCTATTATCGCCGTCAACGACCATGGCTGTGTTACTGACCATTGCTATGAATTGGGCGGCTCTAGATTTGATTCAGCTGATATGAGCGAGATATCGACTCCATCCAGGCAAAAGGCCGCACGAGCTTGCGCAGCCTGCCAAAAGTACAAGAGACGCTGCGACAAGGCTTTGCCGGGCTGTTCTTTATGTACCAGGTATTGATCTATATCCGCCACAACTTGATTCCGAGCATCGAGAAATACACGCTTTCCTCCTATTATTGCCTTTGAGCGGCCGTTTTGCAAGTTGCTACTCCAGGCTAGATCCTCACTGCTATTTCCTATCCCGTAGACAGCCTACACTCCCATTGGCTAACTACTCATATCCATAGACTGCGCCGGCATTGTGATTACTCTAATCGACAATCGGAGAATGAGCTCAAAACCCGAATACAGGAACTCGAGTCACTCGTCACTAATCATGTCACAAAGCTGTCCCCTCAAGCCCTACCTACGCCGGCATCTTCCAGCCAAGGCGCCAGTAGCTTGCCAATATCGCAGACGGCGCCTTCTTTCTATCCAGCTTCCCTACGCTTCCAAAAGCTCTTTCTAGATTCAGATATCCAGACACGTCCGGATGCTCCACCGCCGCCATCCAGCGACATGATCCCCGCTGCTGCTCTCTTCTATCTGAATGATCAGGCGCAGAGCGCTATCGTCATGTCGCAGTACTTTGAAACTGTCCATAAGTGGATGCCCATTATCAGTCGAGTCCGCTTAACCTCTTTAGCCGATGTAGAGCTTAATAGCCGCCCCAGAGCTGATTTTGCCCTGTTGCTCCTGGCTATGAAACTCATCCAACATGTACCAGGAAGCTCGTCGGACGCTGTTAGAGATCCTCTATACCTATGCACCAAAGAATTCGCAGCTTCTTTAGATATTTCAGGCGTATATACATTGCTTAAACTTCAAGCTCAACTGCTTATTGTCGTTTATGAGATGGGCCACGGTATTTTTCCGGCTGCATATGTTTCAATGGGATGCTGCGTTACCCAAGCCATGGCCCTCGGCATCCATAATCGAGAAGCACCCCAGATATTAGAACAGCCGCGCACTTGGATAGATTGGGAAGAGAGACAACGCATCTGGTGGTTCATTGTAATTCTCGAACGGTATGCTCTCCACGTCCAAATACTTTGTCACGCAAATATTACAGTCCTGACCACAAACAGATACATCAATTCTGTAGGAGATAATAGACCTCTTATGTCTGCTGATCCGCAGACTACGTCTCACCTACCTGTTGACGATGATGCTTGGGACTCTGGCGTAAGTTAAGATTCGTTCGACGATATAGCAGATACACAGAACTAATGTCTTATTTAGCAAGCCATGTATCCTGAACGACTTATCTTATCCTCATCGAAACATCTGTCTGCAAGTCCGTTTGCCCGTCTCGCTCAAGCATCCCACCTACAGGGAGAAGTCATAAAACACTGCAACGACGAAACACAGGGCTTATCACACGTGAAGAATAGTGTTGAAATGCTCAGCCAAGTGTTGTTGAAATTTTTAGAAGTCATCAGCAAAGACAGAGCCAGCATGATGCATTTTTATAGTTCTGTGGGTGTTTGTTTAAGGTAAGAGTGAATTTCTGCTGTCTAGTTCTTACAATAGCAGCAAAGCTAAGATCGAGGCTCATTGTATAGCGCATTGATGAAGCTTTGTGACTACCACTCTTGCGATTCATTCGCCATATATAACGACAGATCCCTAGATGTATCAGAATTAGCCCTCGCTCGCGAGATAGCTCTAACATGCCAGAGCATAATGAAGGATTGCATTGTTAAGGCAATGTCTTTCTTAGATGTTCTCAGAGAAATGATGCAAGATCTTGAATCTACTGCAGACCTCGCCAGCTTGTCTCCTTGGTTCTTGGATAGTTTGTATCAATGTCTGGCGAATATTGCTTATCTTATGGCTACATCTCCCGCCTTGGAAGCGTCAGGATATCCTTCCCAAGCATCGCTATGTCTCGAACTTTTACAAAAAGCGAACCAAAGATGGAACGTTGCAGGTGAGTCCATATCAGGCTTTGGTATCTTTTGGTTGAATTATTATTGTAACATAGAGATTACAGGAGCATATCTTGAAACTATTGGTATAATAGAGAAAGAGTTGAAATCGGGCAGATACTAGCACTGTTCCTGAGGAGGGTACTTATTGTGGCTATAGTCCTATAAGTCCCAGAATTTGAATCGGCATTGTTGGCATCGGAGGACTCGGATCATCTAATTTGCTATACATCTCAGTTGGAGGTGTACTAGGCCCCTTTGCCTCAAAATTAGTGTACTAAGAGCAATAAATACCAACGGGTACATATCATTGTTTAGCGTTATACTTCTAATGAGCGACTCTCGAGTAATGCGCTTGTTGTGACTAGATTTAAAGATGGCCTACCAATCGCATTGCCAAATTTCTAAAGGCCTGGGGCTTGCCCAGAGGGGATGCTGTTGAGTAATATAAAGGTATAAATTTCTGCCAGGAGTCTAAATTTAACTACGGGCTTTTGATCTAGCTGCCTTCCAAATCATACGTTAATTATGGGCCGCCCTAGCATGATAATTGCTCTTTGGTAAATTTTAAGTAGTATTCGATTCAGTAGTTGAAGAATAATTAACTGCAATATTGGAATATTTTACAACCCGAATCAAATAGTCAATCTAACAGGCCTACAGGACGGATGATCCAGGAATAATTTGGGACTAAGGACCAATTAGAAAGAGATTGAGGAAATACATGATGCGGATGACCGTATTATCTCCGCAGAAACGGCTACTTCCATCGATTCGTGGCCTAGCTTTGCTTCGTTTAAATACCTTGCCAACATTCTTGTCTGTGAATCGAAACTGCCACGCGTATCAACAATCCTACCCAGTACCATTCTCGAAAACAACTCGACTCTATAGCATTATGGCCGAATCCAAGCTCGTTGGAAAAGAATACACCAGTTATTTCTCTACAGATGGGGCCATCGTTGAGACTAGAACACATATTCCCCCATTAGGCCCTCGAGATGTCCTCATTCGCATCACCCACTCTGGTGTCTGCTACGCCGATGCCTTATATGCTAGCAAAGGTGCCACTTTGTCGCTAGGACATGAAGGAGTCGGTATCGTGGAAGCGGTTGGATCGCAGGTTACAACTCTTGCCCCTGGAGACCGTGCCGGCGGTGGCTTCCACCGACACTCCTGTGGAAACTGCCGGTACTGCTTATCGGGTCGAGACATCTACTGCTCACAACGCGTGATCTTCGGCTCGGGGGACACTGACAATGGAACGTTTTCTCAATATTATATTGGAAAGGAAACGTATGTTCACAGAATTCCGGACACGCTCGCTAGTGAGCATGCTGCCCCATTGCAATGTGCCGGGGCAACCGTCTATAACGCGCTCAAAAATACCATTAGGCTCGGCATTCGAATCGGCATTGTTGGCATCGGAGGACTTGGGCATCTTGCCATCCAGTTTGCCGCACATCTCAGTGCTGGAGTCGTAGCCCTGAGCACGACGCCGAGTAAAGAGGAGGAAGCACGGCAATTCGGAGCAAGCGAGTTTGCGCTTCTTGGTGATGTAAAGATGGAAACACCTCTTGATGTCGTCGTCATCACGAGCTCAAGTTATCCTGACTGGGACAAGTACGTTATCTGGAAGGGGGCCAAGATTATTACGAAGCTAACGACTCCAGATTAATGGACCCTCGCGTCCTTGCCAGAGATGGTGTCGTAGTGCCATTGACTGCTTCATCTCGCCCACTCATCCTACCGTAAGACTTGCCTCCCAGCAGTTGTCGAGATAGTATAAACTGATATTTGCCAAGTGCTGGCACGATGCTTTCTCAGGGATACCATATTCACTCGAGTTTAGTCGCGTCGAGGGGAAATCATGATGAGATGCTCGATTTTGCTGCGCGTCACGGAATTCGACCGGCCGTGCAAGTGTTCAAGAACATTGGAGCGGCCAGCATCCAGTATGTGATTGACGAACTCATGGCAAACAGAATCCGATATCGTGTTATTCTAGAAATATAGCCCAATTTCAATAGCATGTACCATCTGAAAGCGAAATCGATTTGTAAAGCTCGAATATATTTCTTAATATGATTTCTTAATCCAATAATTTCTTAATATCCATTTTGAAGGCGGAATTTATTTTAATTAATACAATAAAGCTATACAAGTTCAACAAAGACCTAGAAGAGATTTGCTGGTAAAGGCTCTACTCAGATTAGACCTTTTGCCACTTAATACAGTCGCTGGCTGACAATCGAAACTGGACCGAATTTTGTATTGATGCTCCTTCTGTTGAATTAGCCCCAGCCTGGTTATACCTCGTCTCCCGACGAATCATCCACCCTCGAAGAATACCAATGCAAAGCGCTGCGGCAACAAAGACAAGACCTGTGAAAATCTGTACTCCAATATAGTCTCCAGTTCGGCCGACAATTTGCAGAGCGATCGGTTCGCTGAAAGTTGTAGGTAGGACCAGTGTCAACCATAGGAGAGTCAATCCCGGCGGAAGGCTTTCGAGGCCAATGACATCAGCCATTATCGGCCCTACTGTAACCCAAAAGACGCCTGCCACTAAACCTTCGGCAATTGCGAAGAAGATCAAAACCCCGTAACTCTTGGCGTTGACCCAGACAGTTAAGGCAAGGACCCCTACTAAAAAAGTCGTCAAAGTGGTTATATTAATGCTTCCGATAGAGTCGCATAGATATCCGATCAATGGACGACCGATAGCTTGCCCTAACATCAGTAGAGCAGGAATGACAGCAGCCTGAGAAGCGTCAAGTCCAAGCTCATTTGCATAATGTGCTAGAGTGAAAATCAGGATAAAGTACCCCAGCATACTCAAGAAGCCGAAAGCTAAGATAAGAATATACTCAGGCCTTTTAAGAAGCGATGTATCGAAGGCTAATTGACGTGATCCAGTCTCCTCATATCGGGTTCTGATAAGAAGGATGCTGACGGTGTTTGCAACGAAAGTAACAATGCTCAATATCCGGAAAGCCCAGGGCAAACCAAGATTCTGAATCATGGCGTTGGAACTGAGTGAATATATGAGACCGCCGGCACCTCCTCCAGCAATAGCTATTCCATTAGCCAGAGCTCGTCGTTTACTGAACCACTGGGCGACGATTCCGTAGGATGGAAGGAAGAGAAGTCCCATTCCCACTCCGAAAAGTCCTCCTTGGCATAGAAATAGCTGCCATATCTCCGTCGAGAGACTTGAGCAAATAAGGCTAACCGACACTAAAAGCGATCCACTGAGCATTGTTGGCCTCGTCCCACACTTTCGCACGAAAATGGTGGCACAGGGAGCGACAAGCAGGGCGCAACTGACGCTTAGCGTTCCAACAAATCCATATTGGATCTTGGTTGCACCTTTGAAGGTATTATTTTGCAAATAGTGTGCGAGAAATATAGAATAAGCCGAATTAACTCCCCATGAGTGGGCGTTGACAAGAGAGATGCAAATCGTAACAACCCATCCATACCCTCCGTCCGGAGCTGATGAAGTCGGCTGCTCCAAACACGTTGGTCGTACGGTGTACGAAAGTCTGTTTTGAACGTCTTGCCTCATCACTGTTTCTGTTGGGGGAGCCATTAAACAGTTTAGCGGCCCTGATTGCGTAAAATGTAGATTTCAAGGTCCTCTCAAAGCGCTCTACCAGAGATTAATATTTCTGAGTCAACCTTGTGTGCCTGGTGTCGATGGATGCCGACGGCTCATGCCACCAAAGGGATGATGATTTGAGGCAAGATCAGCCACCAAGACTTTATTTGTATTTCAAATATATTTTTGAGTTCAGTATCAGCCTATAATTTTTGAATTGCAATTTTAGAATATACTGGACATATATGAATGCCACAGGATTTCGATGGATAGCCGGATGGCCCGTAATTTACACTCGCTCCGACACGAATGAACGTCAAATACTTCTAAAAGCCGCATCTGTTATTAAGTCCCAGAATGATGAAGACATGTTCTGGTAGAGCAATGTGTGCTTCTTACAACAGCCATCATTGCTATTTTAGGTACCCACATGGTGTGGTGGATGCCATACAACTCCTATTTACCTCCTGTGGTGTAGGATCACCCGCGC
The DNA here is from genome assembly GCF_050947405.1 of Trichoderma evansii. Taxonomy (NCBI): domain Eukaryota; kingdom Fungi; phylum Ascomycota; class Sordariomycetes; order Hypocreales; family Hypocreaceae; genus Trichoderma; species Trichoderma evansii. The sequence goes on along the minus strand of NW_028145191.1, from coordinate 254,770 downwards.
TCTTTGATCTGATTGCCGTGCCTGCCGAAAATTGCCAAAATTCGAAATAGTCCAGTAGCCTCGATAATAATAGCCTCATGTCAAAATAACAACGAAAAATGGAGAGAAGATAGTACAGACCTTGATGGCAGACAGCATATATGCCTACTAATCCTCTGCCGAGAGGAGAATTGCTAGCTGTCATAAGATTACCCAAAGCCATATCGCAGAGTGTATTGCAGGTGATATATGCGTCATTTCCAGGAGATATCCAAGCAAAATAAAACAAGTGCATAGAGGGAAAAAGCAAAGCTGTTATCAAAATTCTCATTAACATAGATTTATATCTCGAAACAGTCACGTAGTGTTTTAAGCGAGTATCGGCAAATCACAGACCCTAAAAAGGGCAAATTCCTAAATCGAAACCTAAAATTACATTGCATTACAATCACCATAAAGACCTATGAGGAATATAGCTCGATTAGGTCCGGGTTTGTGCGGCGGTTAAATTAAACCCCCCCCATGATTTGCCTTTGCCAGTTGACTAACACTACAATCGGATTCAACAACCTTCAAACCGTCAATATAGTAGAAGAAAAACAAAGGTTTGTTTAAGGGTTATGATAGAAATTAAAATAATAAATTCTATTTTCCAGGATACCTAACTAATCAATTATTCTAAGCTGTAACAATGTTTCTAATCATGCGATTCACTTATATTGCATTTTGTAGGACCTCTTTAATATCCACTCTACAAGCCTGTGAACCCGTGGTTGTTTTTTTCAAGACTGCTTTTCCACAGCTTCCATAGCCTGATCTTGATCCTGATATATCTTGCCACTGAATGCCGAGACTCCATGCGTTTCATCCAAGCACCCACATTGGGAAACTTTTCGTACAAATCTTCGCCGCCATACCGAGGACCCCATCTCTGCCAAGCCACAAAACTAAGGTCGGCATAGGTGCATTTGTCTCCCACAAGCCAGTCTTGGCGGCTTAAAATCTTTTCCAAAACACCATTAACTCGATGCATTTCCTTGACGTAGCGGTCAATGACACTCTGGAGCTTTTCTGGGTGAAAGCGCGAGAACCAGGAAGCTTGGCCGTAGTATGGAGCTTGTCCAGAAACCTGGAAAAAGAGCCATTGTCGACAGAGGTACGACTTGGGAGCGTCATTATAACTTATATTCTGTGAACTGCGATCATACTCCTCGATGAGATATTCGACAATTGCACCAGACTCCCAAAGTGTAATGTTTGTATTTGGATCCTGGATAGCGGGAAGTCGGCCGTTGGGGTTTATTGAAAGGTAAGGCTCTTCTTTGACGGCTTTGAAATCGATAAATTTTGTCTCGTATGGAAGATGAAGCTCTTCTAGAATGAGAGCGACCTTCCACGGGTTTGGCCCGTATTGGTGAGAATAGAGAGTGATAGGCAACATTGTTTCTCATAGAAGACCCTGAAAACGTTACAAAGAGAACAGGTTCCCAGCTTGAGATGGAGAATATTCCTCGCTCTCCTTCACTCAAATTTATATTCTTCAACTCTGGATATAGGTGGGTAATTGGCATATATTCAAGCTATGTCTAGGCCCGCAACCGATCCGCTGGAAAAATGGACCGCAAACTGAAAACACACGCAAAGGAAAAATTAAAAATACTAAGATTTATAATCAGTGCTGTTACGCTATACATAGTTGATAGAAATCAATAGAAGCAGCAGAATAACAGTATGCCTATGTGCCTAATGGCAGAGCTTTGTGCTCATGGTTATAAGCTCCCCGGTTTTTTTGCGGACCGCTTGTTTCGCCCAGTGGCTATACCCAGGGCGTCTTAAAAAATACGACGCACTTTAAGCTTTTACCTTTCCTATCCGTTGTTACTAAGCAGTGTTCAGCTACAAGGTCGCCACTATGCGCCAGACTCAACCTATCCGCTGTCTTGATTTAATCCCCGAGGCCCTTAGGAAGGTGGGTGGCAAAGTTGAATTAGACAAAGTTGTCGGATAAGCTGCTGAATCAGGCCACCGCAAACACAATAGATGACCTAATGCAGTTGCAGCCAATATCTGTAAGTGATTGCCCCCCTGCCACACAGGAGCTTTATATAGAAAGATATTCCAGTCTATGGCTTCTCCAGAGATATCTTTCTATACACAACTATCAGAATTGGTCATCAGTTAGCCATCTTTGCTTCTATTCCACAATATCTCTATTCATCAAAGCTATTCCAATTACTAGTATGGCTGTGAGTCTGGAGTCCATGGGTCAGGTGCCCGCTGAGAATGAGTATTACGACCTTGGTAACCACAGCCGATTGATTAGCACAAACAACCGCGGTGCACAAGTCTGGTTCAATAGAGGACTGATTTGGGCCTTTTCATTCAATCACCGCGAATCAGCCGCCTGTTTTCAGCAGGTCATTGCGCATGATCCATCATGTGCTCTTGGCTACTGGGGTGCGGCGTTTGCTTCTGGTCCAAATTATAACAAAGTCTGGATGGCCTTCGACGAAGCAGATTTAAAGACTACAGTTAGCAAGTGCCATGACCTGGCTCAGAAGGCGAAGGATTTTGCATCATCTGCAAGCCCCGTGGAGCAGGCCCTTGTCGATGCCATACAGTACCGCTTCCCGAGTAAGGAAGTGCCAGATGATTTCACGCCTTCCACCGTGGCTTACGCCGATGCTATGAGACAGGTCTACCGTCGTTTTGGAGAGAACGACTTGGATATTGCCGCACTCACGGCCGACGCGTTGATGAATACGGCTCCATGGAAACTGTACAAAGCCCAATCAGGCGAGCCGGATCTGTCGACACCAGTTCTGGAAGTAAAAGATATCCTTGAGCGAGCACTACAGCATCCAGATGCCAAGCACCATCCTGGAGTTCTGCACATGTATATCCATCTCGTGGAAATGTCGAAAACCCCCGAAAAAGCTGTTATCGTAGCAGATCACTTGCGCAGTCTCGTTCCGGATGGCGGCCACATGCATCACATGCCCAGCCACATTGACGTCCTTGTAGGAGATTATCGGAGAGCACTCGACACGAACATGAAAGCCACAATTGCCGATGACAAATATTACGCTCGCGAGGGCGGTCAAAACTTCTACTCCTTTTACCGTATGCACAACTATCACTCTCTTATTTATGCAGCTATGATGGCTGGGCGAGCTCAAGTGGCTCTTGAGGCGACTTCACGAATGGAAGCTACAATCACCGAGGACATGCTTTTAATAGACTCTCCCCCTATGGCGAATTGGCTTGAGTTCTTCAAGTCGGTTCGCGTACACGTCTTGATCCGGTTTGGAATGTGGGAAGAACTTAGAGCCCTGCCAATTCCTGAAAACAAGGATCTGTACTGTGTCACTTTGGCCATGACACACTACGGGAAGGGTATTGCATGGGCCGCTACCGGAGATGTCGCACGAGCCGACCAGGAGCGAGAGTTATTTCTCAGTGCAGCAGCGCGAGTGCCTCCGACTAGACTAGATTTCCCCAACAAGATTTTGGATGTTCTCCAAGTTGCCGTAGCGATGTTGGATGGAGAGATTGAGTACCGACGAGGCAACTACGAGCAAGCATACGAAAGCCTACGATTGGCCATTCATCGGGACGATTCTTTGGTGTATTCAGAGCCTTGGGGTTGGATGCTTCCCACCCGACATCCTTATGCAGCTCTTCTCTTAGAAAGAGGCCATGTTGAAAAGGCCGCTAAAGTGTATGCGGAGGACTTGGGACTGGATGATAAACTCATCCGGGCTCATCAGCATCCTAATAACGTCTGGGCCCTTCACGGCTATCACGAGTGTCTTATCCGTCTTGGGCGCACTGCTGAAGCAGGGATAATCAAGAGGCAGTTGACGATTGCTGCTGCAGGCGCAGATATTTCCGTGGAATCTTCATGTTTCTGTAGACTTGACACAACTCAGGATTCTTGCGCAAAGGGATGCTCTATGTAGAATCTTGTCACAGCTCAATATTTTAGAGAGATTGCTGTTGCAATTGCTATATTGTTATAAAAGACTACGCTTTTTAGCTAATGGAAACGAAAATTGATGCCTTTGCAACACGGCTAAATATAATTCGATAGAGTTGCAGCCGACCTAAGGTGCAACTCGAGTAACAAAATCTCACCTATTAATAAGTCATCAGCCAAATATGATCCAGGCAAGCCTATGTATGACAATTTTGACAGTGCGTGTACACAACAAAAAGCTACTTCAATATTACCAACTATTATGCCTATACAAGAGTGCGGTTGTGTGCTTCAACTGCCTGGACTATCCTCCTCAAACCCTCGGCTAAGTAAAATTCTCTATGTGCAAATACAATTCGGAACCATCCAGGTTTATCGCTTCCAAAAGCTTTCCCACTTGCAAGGAAAACATTATGTTTTAGTAGAGTCGTTTGCAGGTTCATTTCGAGAGTCCACAGCTCCTTCTCGGGTCTTTCATGCCCTATTTGCCTTCCAAGTGCTGCAAATAGGTTAACCCAGATGAAAAATCCAGCATTGCTTCCCTTCTGATATGGGATACCATGTCTGTCGAGGAAGTGAGTGGTCAAGTTGTAATTAGCAGCGAGACGAGATATGTTTGTCTCTATATAATCTTTGACAAATTTATCGTTTGAGAGGATTTGGATCGATACAGAGTCGGAAAGAGAAGAAGGGCACGTGAAATAAGAATTGGCTTCCAGTGCCTGGAGAAATAAATTATTCTTCTGGCTGATAATGCAGCCTACTCGAATCCCGTTTGAGCCGAAGTCCTTTGGTACAGTCAGTTTTTCAGCCTATATACCACCTGTAGGAACGAAGGAGTACTAGCCTTGCTCATCCCCCAGAGCACATGTACCAAGCTTGGATCGATAAGTCCGCTCGTATCTATTGATAATACAGATGCGAATGTTGGAGCGTCGGGAGAATGGCGATTATTCCAGACCGACAGAGCATATATCTCATCGCTTATGAGATGAAGGCTATGCTTTTGGCAGAAACGCATGTATTCGACGAGTACTTCCCGTGTATAACACCTTCCTAGAGCCAGCTTCATGTGAGACGTACAACGATTTAACCGGCTCTTTCAGTCGAGGGGGATCATACCAAGAGGGTTATGAGGATTACAAAGTAGAAGAGCCCGCACACTTATGCCAGCCTTTTGGGCATTAAGGAGGGCTTTCTCGTAGGCTACAAGAGCATCACCGCCGAAAGGATCCACTTCGCCAAAGGAGACTCCTATGACTTTTGTTCTGCATAATTTAGAAATATCAGTTCTAAACTGACACGATCCACGCAGATATTCGAACCACCCACCGAGCTCTAGATTCAAGATCGCCAGGGAAGTTCCCATAGTATGGACGTCCTAACAACACGCCATCATCGGGGTCGCAAAGGGAGAATGCACATAGCTCGATTCCTGGCCCAACCCCAGATGTAATTGCAACCTGAGATCGCATCACTAAGTGAGCTGGGTTGAAATAGTTATTGATGAACCTTGTAACTGCATCCCGTAGACGACGACTCCCCGAAAAACCATCCCCATACGTAAGGCAGTGGCTGTCAATACTAAACTGTTGGATCTAGTATTAGTGAAGGCAGGATCTTGGTTCTACTATTTTCTTTATGCAATATCGCTTTTGGGACGTTGTCTATTAGTAGGAGGTGGAAACAGGGAGTTGACTCACAGAATTAGTCATGAATTCAACCAGTTCCTTATGCATCAAAGTCTAAAAAAGAAAATTAGCTATCGATTCAAAACTAAGCCGAATTTTACTGACATTTTCAGCAACCCCTAGACTAAGATACCCATCTGGATTGGACTCAGGGTGCCACAAGTCACAAACGACGTCTAGCATTGGAGCCTTGCTTGATGGATTGGCATAAATCGTGCCGCGATTTGAAACATTTCCTTCTCCTTTCCCCATTTGGACGTTTGCGAGAAGGTTGATTTGTGCAGTCCTCTAGATCGTTTGAAGTAGATGCTATTCAAACCTTAGAAGCAGAGGTTGACCAAGACTACTCCTCAGGCACCAAAATGATATAAGCGTGATCTGGTTGAGGCAAAAATTAAATTCCGAGTTACGCTTCTGTTCCTTGCAGCAGCTATCGTACTATTTAAACACTATTCCGCACAACTAGTTGTTGTGATGTCTCGGATACTATGCAAACCTTCTTTGTTGACTATCCGCTATCGGAGTCCAAGCTTCCCCGCCGCCACTGCGCTCTTTTGATCAAATTGCCGCTATTACCTCAAAATTACCAAAGAGAAACACGAAAACATTATGGATATAGTCCTTATTAAAGTCACGGATGTCACGCAGCATAAATGGGCTTAATCTCCGCCCACATCGCTGTAGGCTGTTCAAGCCGTGCATGCGCACTTGTCACTTAAAGAGAGCCGTGTCAGCTATCACAGGCACAAGATGTCTCAAGAATCCCTTAAGAATTAACACTAGGCGCAATATGGTGCTAGATGAATTACTGCGTCTCTATATTCAGGGCGTTTAACAAGCCGGAACACTCGACGGCGATGTAACCGGCACCGTTGAAGGCCACCTTCTTCGGCACGCACCTGGCAATTTGACAACTCCTGGAGCCATTTGCTAGGGTTTAGAAGTATGTGGGTATATATTAGGTTCTGCTCACATGCCTATTCAGGGCTATTAGGGCAGTTTTCTAATCAGTTGTATTTGACATTTAATAAAATCATATTAAAGCTCAATGAAGAATTGCGGCCCGCAATAATTTTCGCACGTTTTCTATGCTGAAATCATCCCATTAACTTGATTGACTCCCTCCAGAGGCTTTAAATAATCTCTTCGCCTTTCAACGTAAGCCTCGACATCAACCGTGCCTAGGTTAGTAAGACCTTGGTCTAGACCTCCGACCTTAATTGAAACCATGTCGGGAAATGCTTCAGGTTCCCCGTAGATGGCAGAACCGCAATCTCCACAAAAGTGAGTGTGGTATAACTTTCCGGAGTTGGCGAGGTACGTATACGACTTGGAAGTTCCTATCGCTAACGAGTTAGGCAAAGGTCATATGGAGGAAATTAGCTGCCTTTACCTTGAGTGATCTTGAAGGAATCGCGAGGGATAATCATATTAACGCTAAAGGCACTCGCAGTACGCTATAGTTGTGTTAGGTATATACATGTAGTCTGGCAAGCATTTATTCGATCGGTATCAGGGCTTACTTTCTGGCAGTTGAGGCAGTGGCAGACGGCTTTCGCTCCAGTTTCAACTTTGTAATAATCAGCAACAATTCGAAGGATTTGCGACGCAACTAGGTAGGCGGTTATATGCCGTCAAACTCAAACTTACCCTCAGCCCTGTACCTAGTGGCATCGCATGCGCATCCTCCGGTTAGAACCATGATGAAAGAGATTGGGTTAAGACGTGTATAAGAAGAGATAATTCTGAGACAAGTACGTTTCCAAAATATTACATCTTTCAACATGAAGGAAGGGCACAATTATATATATCCGAATATCGCGAATATCGCGAATATTCAACTATTCTCAACCAATCGGGTCTTGTGCTAGTCGGAGTTCACCGAACGCCATATGCTCCACTGAGACGGACCGTGATAAAAGTGGGGCCCCGAAGGCGATTTTATATCAAGAGCCCGCAGACTGTACAGTTTAGAATTTAGACGCCGCGCAGCAACTCTTACATTTACATTACACATCAGAACATACACCCATTGCGCGTACATCAACTCCGATACAACGGCTTCATGCTACGCACACGTAGACAGCAGCAGGAGCCGCAGCTGGAAGATCAGCCGGAAGAGCAGCCGGAAGAGCGACTAGAACGACAGCAACCACAACGCCAGCGTCAAACAGAACACAATGACGTGACTGTTACTAACAGTGGCAACCAGCAGCGCACAGCGTGTTTCAGCTGCCGTACAGCAAGGCAGCGTTGCGACCGACGCATGCCATGGTGAGTCTTGTGTTTAGACTGGGGATGGCATTCCGAACTGGATTAACCCACACAGCTCCCGCTGCGTGTTACAGCACCAGCCGTGCCGCTATCCATTCGGCTCTAATCGTGGGCGCAAGCAAGGAAGTACAAAGTGAGTTCTTTCCATACTATACAAGATAAATGCATGTAGTAGTAGCCCTTTAATTATAGAGACATAGCAAACCCGATACTGTCGAAAAGCTTCTGTCGCGTATCAACGAAAGCTCCGTGCGCGAGCAAGTTATTGCTGCCATCATTGAGTCTCACGTTTCCCATCAGAATGCTCCCGTCCGCTCCCTAGACTCGCCGGCATCTCTTCATGCGTCATCTTGTCCGGGAGTTACCACAAATACCTCCGCAGAACATGCATCATCCGCCAATGGTCCCAGTCAAACCAATCAGGTTGCTACTGAGATTGACCTACAGAGTACTCTAGTCTCGCCTCTCCATATTTTGGCAGCCGCCGTCGCATCTGATGGGAGCCCGATCCATCAACGCCATGACCCAGATATGATGCCATCGTTCCAGAACCCGGCTATCCGCAATCAAACCGTGTGCCCGATAGACGACAGGCTGATGAAGTATTTTGGTAAGATAGCACCAGTTCTTTGTCGTATCGAGACTCGGCGCAGGCTAATATTGGTTTTCCAGCACCGCAGGCAACCTACGATAGCGATTGGCATATATTGGCCTCTCAGTCAATCGATAGTACATTAAAGTTGGAACCAACTACGTGCGATCCCATCACTGCCCGACTAATTGATCAGAACGATGCCTCTCTGTATTTCAAATTGTATGCCCCTCTGACCTTCATTCACTTTGTATCTTGATCTGCCTTCGAGCTGCTTTATCGAGCAAGAGGAAATAGGGACGATAGGTCTGTCCGTGCGTACGTGTCCCAAGCTGATAAACTTTCTGTTCCAACAGGTTTTTCAAGATACGCAATCCACTTGTGGGGTTATTAGATCCCATCCTCCACACTCCTGAATATGTCTTTAGTACATCATTCACCCTGTTCTCAGTTATTTGTGCCCTCGGCTGCGCCATCTCGACACAACCTCGCGATAGAATTCTCTACCCAGCACTGCTATCTCTAGCTGAGGGGGGCATGAAATGGTCTATTGCTGCTTCTGTTAAATCTCTGGAGACTATTCAGGCAATTATAAATATGCAATATTGGGCCCCGGTTTGCCAGAAGCAATCTGACGATACATATTGGTTACACATTAGTCATGTAAGGGTTACATTATGCTGTTCCTTTCAGTTGAGGAAACAATACTAATATTACTATATACCTGGTAGGCTGCACAGCTAGCGAGGGAGCTAGGGATACACAAACCCAACTCCATTGCCGAATATGTCAACGCTATATCCTCAAGATCAAATGCTGATTTTAAAGGGCGTCTTTTTCGCAATTTTGAAAGGACATGGCTTTATATATTTATTGCTGACAAGAGTTTTGGCATTACAACAGGACGATCCACTTGTATCTCTTGGAAAGAACTTCCAACTTCTGTTCCTGACTGGTGGCGCAACCCAATGGCATCTCCTCACGATCGCATTATTTCTGGTATTGTGGAGATGAGAGGGTTTCTAGTGCGTGCCAGCATCTCCTTTACAGCCTTCTTGGAGTAGTAGAGTTAATGAATGCAGCTGCATGCCTTAGAACAGCGGAAGAACGCAGACAAGACTCCCGCATCGGTCCTGCATTGGCATTCACACGCTTTTGCAGCCTTTAATCGGCTCCGTACTGCCCGGTGTACTGCTGATGATCTTCCATCGGCAGTAATGCTCCCCGTGCTGGCCTTCTATATTGATCATAGTGTTCTAGTTCTTAATGCCCAGGCTTCAAGAGACTTGATGACCATCGACAGCGCGACCACATCAACCGAGCTCTTAACAATCACAAAAAAGACCGTCGACGTTGCTAGCCGATTACTCGGCCTTTTCCTCTTTGACCAAGTCCTACAGGAGCTCATGCTTGGTTTCCACAATAACCAATTCATTATGATTTGCCACGCAGTCACAGAAATCCTCCATGTAAGTGTTACCTATGACGTCTGGAGCACCATTTAATCGCCTTGACCTTCTCCCCTTTCACGGCAGATGTAGAGCTGACGTTACACGGTCGGTAGGCCATTGCGCGGGGTGGCTTGATGGCTGTGGATATCAACGAAGCCGCGTCCAGGGTTCGTGAGGCTCCGAATCATATGGAGAGGATCGCTCGAGGTCTTCCAACCACGTCGGCAGCGCATCTTTATGTTCAACTCTCCCGCTTCTTTGCTTGTCAACTTGAAAAGATTGCCGTTCATGGAAACACTCAGGATGAGCGCGGTGGCATTGATCCAAGTTTCTCGTTTGCCGATTGGTTAAGAGAGGTCGATGGCCACTCGCTTGATTCCGCCGCCTGGATTGACATGGGCTTCCTCAGCTCCGAGCAGCCTATCTTTAGCACCATCAATCTCAATGTTGCCCAGGAACCGACCGGTGGCGATTTCATATTGCCTTGAAATATCCACCCGCCGTCGTCGGAGTGGAATCAGAATATAGAGCGAATGCGATTTTTTATCTCTTGTCTCGGCCTCGGCTCCCTTTCTAAGTATTAGCTTGATAATCTCATAGTGGTTATTCTATTTATATTTATCTACCTGATAATATACATTTGTTCCTACAAAAGAGAGTTCAGAAACTTTTAGTTAAACAGTTACAGAATATAAAAACTACATGTATGTTCTTTCAAAAACGATTATACTCATACTATTATCTGAGACATTGTTTAGTGATTGTTATATCAAGATAAATAATGGGCTATTTGATAGAATAATTATTATATAATTGGTGAAAATATCCGAGTCGCAGTCGGACTATTATATAGATGCAAATTTGCGACAACACCTTAAAATCCCATTACCTACTGCCCTATTATATTATTCCGTAGACTGATTTGGCCATACCTGACCCCGTGATAAACGCATGATTCATTTAAAATTGTAGTATGGATACATGTAGTAAGCTCATTTGGAACCTAGCTCTACTCTGGACCTGGTTTAACACTTATGGTCATGTAACAGAATCTACATGTATTCTACCCTTACGATCATACTAGCCACTAGATACAAAGCCAACCCAAATTAAAATTAGCCTATATCTGCCGAATTTCTTCCCCATTGCTCTTTTCTCATGTGCTGTGGCGAGTTCTAGAGCCTTTTACCCCTCTCGAAAGCCTACATTACCAGTACATAAATGATCGGTAGGGCAACGAACATTTCGTGTACGCGGCATTCCCTGTGCCTGGAGTCAAGACAACCTGCATTCTTTCTTGGTAGAGAAAGTCTCTGCTAGCCCAGATATCAGGTCTTTGGCCAACTAGGTTCACGGGCTCTCTCAAACGGCTACATTGTCATTTCAGAGTGATTCCCCTGAGCTGCAAAAGCTTCTGGCCGGGCGGATCTGGCAAATTCCTCTGTTTCCGTCGCCCAATCCATCCGGTGGATCATCAAATCTAACGCTCGACGACGAATTTCTCGGCATCACGACACTATATGCCCCCCCTTTGCAAGATCACAAAGTTGAGTAAGCAATACCCATACAACTTACATTGTAGACATATACTAATACTATCTAGCCTTGTGGCAATCTCCGGCCTCGGTGGACATGCATTCGGATCGTTCAAAGAGCGAGGCGGGGAGCACATGCGGTTACGAGATGCGCTCCCGTATCGTGTGACTGAAACGGATAGCAATAAGCCCATTGCGCGTATTATGACATATAGTTACAGTTCGAGTCTTTAGGAGAGCGATAGTTTCCAGAATTTAGAAGATCTTGGAACGGCGTTTCGTTCATCTCTTCAAAACGTGGCGATTGCCGGCGTACTTCGACCGATCGTATTCATCGGCCATAGCCTAGGTGGACTGATCGTCAAAGAAGTATGCACATCCACCATATCATTTTAGAAAGTCTACTCACATGTGACAGACACTTATATCCCTATCAAAGTCACCTGAAGAACAAGACCAAAAATTACTACGAGCAGTATACGGAATCGCCTTTTTTGGCGTCCCACATGGCGGCATGGATACCAAATCACTTGTATCCGTTGTCGGCAACGGATCGAATCGCTCCCTGTTAGAATCCATCGGGATCCATAGCTCACAGACACTCACCACCCAGCGGCGCGAATTTCCAGAAGCATTTGGAGGCCAAGGAGAATCCAAGATTGTGTGTTTCTATGAAACCCGTTTATCGCCGACTGCCGTACAGGTATATTCTTACTAGAGAATTTCGAAAGGGCTGCGCTGATACGTCACAGGATGAAAGAGGCAAGTGGAAAATGGCTGGACCAGCAGCCGTCTTAGTATCAAAAGAGTCTGCCACACATTGCCGCGCGTGGGAGAATGGATCACAGTATATCTGCGCAATCGACCGAACTCACTCAGAAATGGTAAAATTCGGGTCGGAAGACAACGAGTACGAAAAAGTTGTTGGACGAATTCAAACCCTCGTTCGAGAAGCACGGGAAAAGAGTATGTAGTCAAGGCTCACGTCAGTTGGGTCAGGTAGGAATGGTATTAAAACCTTATAGGTACATTGCAACCGACCCTATCACGGCAAGCTCAGGATTGCTTAAAGTCGCTGGCCTTTGAGCATATGCAGAGCCGCTCTCTTGAAATTGAACTCGCCGTCTCAGGTACATGCGAGTGGCTACTTCAAAACGAGACATTTAAAATGTGGATAGCATGTAATCAAGAAATCCTTTGGATCAAAGGGAAACCAGGCTCAGGAAAATCTACGCTTCTCAACTATGCCTTTACCAACCAAAGATGTTTCCTTTGTGCCAGAGACAGTGATCTAGTCCTCTTTTTCTTCTTCCACGGCCGTGGCGGTGATCTTCAGAAAACGCCACTTGGTTTCTTCCGGTCGCTTCTTCATCAAATTCTTAAGCAGATACCTGATTGTTTGTCAAATCTTGTTGATACCTTTGGTGAAAAGTGCAGGGAGATAGGCAACTACGGCGAAAAATGGCAATGGCATTCAAAAGAATTATGGTTCGCCATCGAGTCGTCTCTTCTGAAAATTTTAGAAACTCGTTCAGTTTGGCTTTTCGTCGACGCATTGGACGAATGTGGTGAAGGCAGTGCAAAAGACCTTGTCCAGAAGTTCGAACTCTTATTCAAGAGATCAGTAGCCCTGTCTGCTTGTTCCAATCAGCTTCGCATCTGTTTCAGCTGTCGTCATTACCCAATTCTAAGTTCTCCTGGCCTGGCCGAGGTATGCCTAGAGTGGGAGAACGAGGCCGACATTCACACTTACGTGAAATCCGAAGTATCTTCTTTCAAAGAGCCCATTCCATCTACTATCGTGGATTCAATTATTGAACGTGCCTCTGGTGTTTTTTTATGGGCACAGCTGGTGGTGAAGCGAATTAAAAATCTTGAGTCAGACGGTGCTGGGCCAAACGAAATCAAAGCAGCAGTGGATTCTATTCCCGAAGACCTCGAATCATTATACAATGAACTCATACGAAATATGGCGCCGGCTTCTCTGAAACTAATCCAGTGGATTTATTTTGCCACGAGACCGTTATCGATAGAGGAGCTACGATGGGCTATGGCTATAGACCCTGATTGTTCATCAATACAAGCATGCCATAATGCAGTGGATTATATACCCGATGATAAACGCATGGGGAAACGAATTGTGAGTCTCAGCCAGGGCCTTGCTGAGATAGCGCCGGGGACTCGTACCCAAATTGTCCAATTCATCCACCAGTCTGTTAAGGATTTTTTAATCGACAAGGGTTTATTAGCCTTAAATGGCAGTTTTACGTCTACCAATGAGGCAATTGGAATGTCACACTTGTATTTGTCTGAGACTTGCATACGCTACTTGGCGATGGAAGAAGTTGGACAATTAACTAGCTATCAACGTTATCAAATGTCCGCCGACTTTCCTTTCTTGCAGTACGCTACTACTTCATGGGTGTCACACATGAAGCAAAGTGATATCCATAATATCCCGGCCGAACAATTTTTGAAATTGCTTGCTTGGCCATCAAATGATCTAGTAAGTCTGTGGACGAAAGTTTACAAAGAGATAGACCAAAATTCAGTTAACTGCCCATCAAAAAATACCAGTCTTATACATATTGCAGCAAGGTATAGTATTCAGGGAGTGATAAGTGCTATCCTACAAAGTCTTGGCCAGATTACAGTAGGAGTCGACTCAGGGGATGGTGACGGCCAGACGCCGCTGATGTGGGCTGTACAAAACGGGCATGAAGCTGTAGTTAAGCTACTGCTTGCTACAGGCCAAGTTGAGATCAATGCAAAGGATAATCAATGTGGCCGAACACCGCTGTCATGGGCTACAGAAATGAGGTATGAAGGCGTAGTTAAGATATTGCTCGCTACTGGCCAAGTTGAGATTGATTCCAAGGATAATAATGGCCGAACGCCGCTGATGTGGGCTGTACAAAACGGGCATGAAGGTGTAGTTAAGCTACTACTCGCTACAGGCCAAGCTAAGATTAATTCAAAGGATGAATGTGGCCGAACACCGCTGTTATTGGCTGCAAGAAGCGAACATGAAGCTGTAGTTAAGCTATTACTCGCTACAGGCCAAGCTGAGATTAATTTAAAGGATGATGATGGCCGAACGCCGCTGCTCTTTGCTGCAAAAAACGGGCATGAAGGTATAGTTAAGCTATTGCTTGCTACGGGCCAAGTTGAGATTGATTCAAAGGATACTTATGGTCAAACGCCGCTGTGCTTCGCTGCGGGATTCGGGCATGAAGGCGTAGTCAAGATATAGCTCGCTACTGGCCAAGTTGAGATTGATTCCAAGGATAATAATGGCCGAACGCCGCTGGTCTTCGCCGCAAAAAAGGGGCATGAAGGTGTAGTTAAGATATTGCTCGCTACTGGCCAAGTTGAGATTGATTCCAAGGATGATGATGGCCGAACGCCTCTATCATGGGCTGCGGAAACAGGGTGTAAAGGTGTAGCCAATCTGCTTAAGCAACATGCCCTATCTCATGCTTGATCAGTCCCTCTCATAGAAGAACCTAAAATTTGAAAATCCAAGTTTAAGTGGTTCATTCATGTCGTCAATCTGATCTAATCCAACCCTTTTTTCTCTCCCCCATTTAATGATTAATGCTACTCATATCAAATCCCTTGGCTCTGGGCTGCAAGATTATCCACTGATTTCGGAAATCTTAAGCTTCGGCGAAGAACCAGTCCATGCTAGGAATTTGCAAATACTGCACAGAAACTGGATAAAAAAAAATTCTCATGATGCCATCCTGTACCACAGAAACAGGGGATGACAAGCAGAGTCGCAGTGCCAGAGTCTTGATCTGTTTCAGCAACATTGAATGCGGATATATAGGCGTGGGACTGAGCTCCATAATATGAAGAACCGCTTCGTGTTGGTCAACCCCTTACAACGAAATATATTGCGTCCTGGGGGAGAGACATGTGCGAGTTACACGCTAATAAAATTCCCTAACAGCTCGAAGAGTGCATGTACATTTTACTGTACTCTAATAAAAATGCTTGCGATCCATTCTTCCCAGCGTGCCGAGAGAATCCCATCTCTCAGGCAAGATTTGCGCTTATTCAAAGAGGATACTGCAAGTCAAGCACCGAGTGGGATGCCACAGGATAATCACAGGAAAATTCAACACTAAATCAGCTAGACCTGTAGCTCAGCGACAAATAAATTGCGACCCGATATATTGATCTACAAAATTCTACTGCCGCTTATACCTACATCAAACAGCTGTTCTATTACAATCTCTCAGAGCGATACTCACTAGCAATTACTGCCACAACTAATTAGCAATGTCACTCCTTTCATAGTAACGCAGCCTTCAACGGTGGGCCACATTATCTGCTAGTCAGGGGTGAACTAAAAATAAATATTCCTAGTCGGGTTATAAGAAGCGGCGAAACCAAAAAGTGCCGCCGTTAGCAGCATCTCTATTGAACTCGATGGACCTCGGGGTGGCAAAAGAAAAACGAGTGAGTTTTTTTTTCTCTTAGCGTATTTTCCATCGTCGTCATCAGACTCATGGGTTATTAATCACGGTAAGAGTAAGCATAAGCTTCTACTTTGCGTTTCATTGGAACTTTGTTATTCGAACACGAACTGGCCAACAATTATGCTTCCCAAAGGCTCATAGACATGATTCATCATCTCACCTATTAACAACATACCCGGAAGTAAAACCAGGGAACCTCAGTTAAAGCTCTTGCTAGCTCATGCTAACCCAGTTGTCAGAAACAACTAGCCTATAAGCCGGTACGCGGCTGATAAAGAAAAAAACACCTATTCTAAAAAAAAAGTCCAATGCGCCGAAACCTGTTCTGATTGGCCAATTGCGAGGCCGGGCTGTGGCGACAGGATAATTAGAGCAGCTTTTTACCCGAAGAGTTTTGCCATGAAGGGGGCCTGGCCTTTCGGCTCAGGAACTCTCCACTCCTATTACCAAGTGGTCGGAACGATTGAGATTTTAGGAAAACGCTAGGCATTCAAAGCAAAGTATGAGTAGAGAAAAAAAAATCGTGAAGAAAAGATGTCACTGAATCAACATGGTTCGCAGCAAAGATTTTATGTACACGTAATGTTTAAGAAAGCCAAACCCGCCCAAACTCCATACCCGAGACGCAATTGGCAGAAAACGCCATGCAACATGTAAAAACCACCCTAGTTGTCAAGACCCTGAGTCCACGACAGAGTCCATTATGTACGAGTACATGCCGCAAAGAAAAGATCCGATCTGATCGGAGTGGATGCCATGCCATGCCATGCTCGATCGATAAATTAATGTTGTATTTTTCCCAGGGCCCGATGCTCGCCATTTAGGGGAATTTTCCCATCGCCACTTTGCCGGGAGAGAGGTTACAGCCAGAGAGGGGCGTGGCAGCGTCATTTCAGCCGGATATCGTTGTTTTCGACGGTTAAATCTTCCACCAGCGCCATGGCGAATCGGAGCTTTTCGATGGGACAAATAAGGCAATTGTCTGACGGCACGGTTGATTTAGACGAAATGCGAGATTAAAAAAGGAGAAAATCAAGTCGCCATATTATTAGGTGTGCTCCTTATGTGGAGGATGTTTCTATATCTATTGAGAGTTGGGGTACGTAAAGGGTGACGGTCTTGTCAACGGAAAAGGTTTCAGAGCCCAGAGCCAGATATCCCAAGTAGTCGCTGGACTTGGGAAGATCGATAGTAGAGGTGAGCTTGAACACGCTGTTGATGAGTGGAGAGATGTCTCCGTTGAATTTTAGTATAGGCGTGTTGGTGTACCAGGTCATGACAGTTTGCTTAGTCGCTGTGTTAATGCCAGCATAAAGATTGCTAGAGACAGACGGTTGTCAATAATGTGTACATGAGTTTCTAAAGAAGGAAATGGGAAAGAGAGAAATGGTACTTACAATTGGTTGCCATCAAGTGTTTGGGTGGACACAGCACCCTGGGCAAAACCGATGGGCTGAGTAGCACTACCATAGGCTGCAAACCAAACCATGAGTTCGAACTGGGCCTTGGAAGGGTTCTGAGCAGTCGTCTTATCGCTATCAATAAACATATCGATAGCAACGTTGGTGTTGAGATTGTCGGCACTAAGTTCGGCAGGGAGAGCAACCGTTGTGGTCTCATTGCCGATGCCGTAGGACCATTCGAGATCGATATCGACTTTGGAAATACTGTTAACGGTGGCGGGGAGTACGTTGGTATCAATCTGGATGTTAGGGAAAGCGTGGACGGGGTTGTCCGCTGGCCCAGGGGGGTATTGCCATGAAACCATAAACTGAGGAGCGGTAGTGTTTGTGGCATATGTGCCGTTGTTGAATGTGGTAACCTTGGCATCAAGTGTCAGTACGGGACATTTTTAAATGGCGTATCAGTTCAGATGCAGAACTTCTAAAACATACATTCATACACAAGCGTCCTGGATCGCCGACATTCCAATTCCATTGGTTGGGATTTACTAAGAGCAGCAAGTGTCAGTTGAACATGTTTGGATCAATAGTTGCAAATATGGAGATCAACATATTTTGAAACAGAATGAAGAGGCAACGCAGTCGGAGACCAGATATTTCACCAGATATTCGGCGACTGAGATTTGATACGGGTGTTGTGTGGATGTTCGAAATGGCATGGGCATGGCATAGCACGAGCAGAATCCAACTTTCAAGTATCGTAGCATATCAATAGCCACCATACAAGCTTCAAATCAGACCAGAATCCTTTTCGTGCCTGATATTGAATTACAACAAAAATTTGCAAAGTGCCCAGCCATATCTCCGGAAGATTGCCGTCTCTGCTTGGTGGTATTGCATTGCGAATAGAGTAGCTCGGCACCTACATATATACTGCTGTCCAGAGGTCTCTGGTGTAATTCCGTACGACTTTTCGCAATATCTCGTCTTTGTGACGCCATTCTTTACAGGTTTTGGTGATGGAGTTGGGATTGGCGGTGGTTGAGGCGCAAACAAAGGCGGCTGTCCTGTGGCATCTCGGTGCGATTGGAGGCCGAATAAGATGCCCAGCGTCACGGCGATGGGAATGGCCAGCAGCGCTGCGTTGATGAGGATGCGGATCGTCATGGCTGGCAAAAGCGAAGGGAGAAACGAGCGTCTAAACCGCAGAGCTGCGGGAGGGTGAACGAGCGAGCGTCGTCGAGGGTCGCTGGAATGGCGCCGTCGAGCAAGATTTGGCGATGGTTTTTGTCGGAATCGTTGGAGGGGAAAGGCTTCAGGCCTCAAAGGCTTTGTCGAGAAAAAGAGACGAGTCGCAGTCAGTCAGTCAGCGATACGAGGCCGCTTCGTACAGGTACCATCACATGTACATGTACCGGGTGCCTGGGGCGCATGTACACCAGGTACGAGGCCGGTACGAGCGCGAACAGCCGTTTTATGGGCGGTGCGTGCCAGCTACAGTGCACACTAGCGGACGCGGTGGGCGGGCTTTAGTGGCCTAGTGCGCAGGCTGGTGCGCCGCAGCGCTTCCGCGAAAGAGAGCTGCAGAGGCACGAATAAGGCCTGGGCTGAGATTTCTAGTGGCTCAGGAGTACGTGTAGTGGTACCTGTGCCTGTCTGCTCGTATACGTGCACTTACCTATTACTTGCCGATGCTCAGACCATTGAAAAAAAAAGGGTTACTTCAATGGTCAGCTCCGAAAACCCCGTCTGAGCCGCTTTTACTCGTATCAATACAAAATACAGAGGCTCCATGCGCTGAGGAAAAAATGGAAACATTGAAACAAGTGGGCAACGCCACAGCACTTACAACCGGCACAGTATCGTCGATGGATTAGCTATATCCGTTGTTGATCGCCAGGATCGAAAAGGAAAAAAAAACTCAAACATGCGACGGTGGATCGCCGAGACTGGGATGATGCACACACGGCGGCTCGTGTCAGTGAGGAGAGTTTTCCTGTCCTTTGCTTTAGGGGTGCTGTGCTATGCTGAAGCCGGGAGGGCGATGGACGATCAATCAAGATGTTACTTGGCATGTGGGTAGAGATGTCACATAGCAACTGGAGGCTTCACACAGCTTCGGGTGATTAGATATCCAGGCAGCGAGTAAACATCAATGCGCGGCTGCATCACCATGGGCAATCAGACGTCACCTATGTGTGCCAGTCAACCAGTGTGACAGGACCTAGCACTATCACACCGATAAGCAGTGAATGGAGGCAAAGAAACAAACAAACAAACAAACAGGAAAATAACCCGGCCACCACTCCTGCTGCTCCCTATCGCTATTATCTCTCTTACAGAAGCCGATCGTGCCGGGCCCATGGCCGGCCATCCCCGATGAACAACAAAGGGAAACTCGACCAAGTCCGAATCTGACACCGGCCGCTTTACCGTTGCAGGCATCAATTCAACGAAACCTGAGCTTTACGAGCAGCACGACTTGTAGCGGTACAAGCAGTTGTCCTACGTACATGCATGTACGCATCTGGCTGGGCTCGCCGCCGTAGTGCCGAGAACGTGCAGTGACAACATCAGCCAAAAAATGTACTCGCTACGGAGCTCCCGCCAAAGTTTCTGGGTGCCATCTTGCGTCGTATCCACGATTGCGGCGATGCGATACCACCTTTGTGGGAAAAAAAACCCCTTCTCCACTTAGGCGACTCGCTCCCCCCAGTCCCAATCGGCCAAAGGGCCCGAAGTGCGCATGGCATGGCATGGGCTCCATCCTGTACGAAGTGCCCTTCCACTCGCTACCGTGATATTGGGCACATGATCGCGGGAATTGGCTCACTCTCACGAAAGAGCCTCTTATTGTCTGGAGTTGTCAGCTTCATAATCACCTTGTTTTTGCCTTGCCGCCTCCAGTCTCCTGTCCAGCCACCACAGCTCTTTAGCTCTTAGGTATTCTAGCTCGACTCGACTTTGTACTCTTACAAGCGTGGCCATGTACAATATCCCTTTCTAGCAGGGCTGTGCGGCCGTTCGTACCGCTAAGCCAATCATGGCCTAATTCGTTTTTCCTTATCCCGAAGAATGGAGCTCCAGGGATGGCCCCTCTTTTCGATCCCAAGCCATGTTACGCTGAAAACAAGAATCAAAGCAAGACAAAGATAATGAAAATCAACTATAGCGGCAGCAGCACGAACCACTTGACAACTGACACATCCCGATTTTCGAGTCTCACCACAGGACGCCCGACGATCACGGCTGCTGTGAAACCCGAGTACAGAAAATCTCTGCCGTGAAAGAAAAAGATTAAAAGTGGATGGTGGGAACGGGTACCTTGAGTCGGGCCAGGTACTTCGTAGTTTCAGTCAGCGGCCCAATCACACTCAACTGGAATGCTTATCTTCGTAAAGACGCTGCTCACCCTTTTTTGCACTCGTCAGCTCAATGTCTTGAGGGGAAGGTGTCAGACAAAGAGAGAGTTGCGAAACAAACAAAGAAGAGCGCATGCAGAGAGAAGAGACTTATAATTTAGCATCACAAGTAAGCTGGAATTCATGGCTTCAAGCATACAGCTTAAGGTAATGCTCGCTCTTCGTACATGCACATCCTAATTTTCAACGACTCCGCAGCCCTCCTCTTCGTTGCTGCATGTCAAAGTCGACGTCAAACCAGTTGACGTAAACTGTAAACTGGTGATGCCCCGGTTTGGCGTGTGAGCCAAAATTAGCATCAAGCTCCTCTTTGTTACCAGGTAGCTGAAGCTGGAGCTGAGAGTACATGTACGAATGCGAATAGAACTGAGTCGTCTCATACCGTGTATATTGAGTGTACTTGTACTCCCTGTAGCGTGGAATGTACATTCTCGACCCCTTCCTCCCGGCCCACGTCACGCCACTCCGGCCTCGTATTGGAGGAGCAAAACGGGTATAACAAAGAGAGAAAAAGAGGAACAGTAAAAATGGAGGGTGCTGACTGATAGTGTGTCTTATCCAGTGTGTCAACGTTGCTTGCGTTGTGCTGCATCTGGCCAGTTTCCGAGCCTGCCACCAGCCCGTTTTGATTGCTCCCCCGGCCAGGTTCAGGCCTGGGCCTATGACGACGCTGGCCTGCTCTGCCTTATCCGCCCAAGCCGCAGCGCCAGAGCCAGAACACGAGAAAAAATGGTGTGAACCCTGGTCGCCGGCGCGCGTATCCAGTACAAGATACGATGCGAAAACCGGGCCCGCGCACGGCCCAGCCTGCGCTTGTGCAAGCCCGCGGTCCCAAGTACTGTGTACCTGCGTCCGCCTAGGCGCTACCGCTAACCTAAAGGCCTGTGGCTAGCGGTAGCACTACTGGGTAGCACTGCTGGTAAGCCGCACCGCCGCCTGCGTACATTCCCGTCAATCAAAGCACTCAATGGCGGCACAAAGAAATTCAACCTCATGTTGGCACCTGCTATGACCAGCACGGCGCTCCCTGCCCGGCCTAGCTGGCTGGTGCTAGCACTGACTGGGAGCTGCTGGAGCTAGCGCGAGCCACTGACAGCCCACTGGCGCCCGCTGTTCCCGCTGAGCTCGCAGTGAGGCGCTTCACGCTCGAA
Organism: Trichoderma evansii; assembly: GCF_050947405.1. Lineage (NCBI taxonomy): Eukaryota > Fungi > Ascomycota > Sordariomycetes > Hypocreales > Hypocreaceae > Trichoderma > Trichoderma evansii. The sequence continues at coordinate 232,806 of NW_028145191.1, read as the reverse complement.
GTACCGTGGGTTTGTCTCGATACTTGCAGCTAGAATTAGATGGCGCATCTACTTTGCAGAATCTTGTGAATTCTAAAGTAAACGACGAGAGTTTTCGCAGAATGCAGTACCCTCCGAGTCTCCTCTACCCTCTTCCAAACTCAATGTGCCCAACAGCCAGCTCTGAGCACATGCATGCTGCACCGCAAATGAGTACCTCGTACCGCACGTATACATGTCCTCGCACCTTGACCTAGAGCCAACCTCGTACCACGGGCTAGCGGTAGCTCCATGTACCCAGATCGGTGCCTCAGAGGGTCCTTGTACCTCTACTTGTGCCACACCACACACCCTCCATCGCTACTAGTATCCGACGTCCTGTCTCCTTCCCTCTCGGCCGCTTCCTTTTTCACCTCGCTCTTCTCTCTCTCTTTCGCTCCTCAACCTTCGCTATTTCCCTCCTCCCTCATCGTCATCTGCGGCGAACTGCTTCGCTGCTCACATTCGTTTAGTACATACCAATTTTCATAGGGGGAAGTCCTGCGCAGCGTCTCCTCCAGCAGCAGCCCAATTACACCAGGACAGCTTGCCAGCGCAGGCCTCTGCCGCCAACCTTCGTTTACTTGGCCGCGGATACACTTTTTCTAGCAAATCTAATACGGAGTACTGCCTGCATATACAAACGCTATTCACCATTGTGCCCAAAGAAAGCTCAATTAGCCCGGCCTTAACGGTGTTTGCCTCGCTAAAGCCCCGTTTAAGGCCTTCGCATCTGCAGCCATTTCTCTCGCTTGTGGCCGAGCCACATAAAATTGAAGCTTGCCCATCATGATGCAAAGCCACCAGGAGGAGTACGAGGAGATGGTCGAGATAGGTGCCTTCCGGCAGCATCAACACACTGCGTCCGATGACTCCCATCCTCGACTGCTCAACGACAACATGAGGTCCAACCGCTCCAGTCGGGTCAATCCTGACGATTTCGCATCGCCGCAGTGGCCGCCATCAATTGCAGGAACTGGAAGTTCCCCTTCCTTGACGCTAAGGAGCGGTGCCACGACGCCATACGACCACATGTCTTCGTCTAAACACTTAATTTTTGCCGATTCAAGATCGTCTACTCCAATGGTACTAAAAACCCCCCTCTCTCCCACTTTCCTAAATTCAATTGCCCCCAAGCGTCTCCCTTATTTCACTTATACCCCCAATTAGCAACTACACGATGGGTTTGTATCGCATACATATGCTCCTAACCCATGACTCTTGCTGCGAAGTCGCCGCTGACGTCCCTCCTCCTATTCTTCGTTGAAACTACAGGTTCAAAGTCATATAAGCCTAACAGAGCTTCTGCCACAGACTGGACGCTCTCCGAGCAAAGAGGTTAGCAGTAGCGACAGCGACGACCAAAATGGAATCGCCATTCTGCACGACCGAGACGATGCCGAAATCTGGAAGGGCTGGAAGAGGTATCTCTACACCCTCACCCCTGTTCTCACGCTGCTCAACACCGGAATCTACTTGACGTATCTTGGCCTTCGTATCGCCTGTGTTATTTTGGCGCAAAAGGCGTCCGGCCTTACATTTGCCGCCGCCTGGGTCTTCATTGCCGTAGAACTAGCAGTTGCTATCCCATCACTCATGCACAACACCTGGACGATGTGGTCTCTCAAGAAGAGAAATAGGCCCAAGATGAGGCTAACCGGAAACGACGTACCTACTGTCGACGCTTTTATCACCTGCTGCGGCGAAGATGACGAACTGGTCATGGATACGGTTCGCGGCGCTTGTGATCAGGATTATCCCATCGACAGGTTTCGAGTTATTGTCTTGGACGACGGCAAATCGGCTGGTTTAGAGCGATCTTGCGCCATTCTCTCACATACCTACCCGAACCTCTACTACATGGCCCGCACGAAGATTCCCGGACAGCCCCATCATTTCAAAGCAGGAAACCTCAACTACGGCCTGGAGCAGTCTAATTTGTTACCTGGTGGCGCTGGCCAATTTATGGCTGCCCTCGATGCTGATATGGTAAGCTTTTTCCTGAGAATGATCTTGGTAGAATAAAATGGGCGGGAGAGCAAGTCTTCCGCCAAAACGCCAAGTTGCGTTGCTTAATTTTGGCTAACCAACGCCGCAGATTCCCGAGAGAGACTGGCTTCGCGCTTTGCTTCCTCATGCTGTGATGGATCCTAAAATGGCCCTGGTTTGTCCTCCTCAGCTGTTCTATAACACGCCACCATCCGATCCCTTGGCGCAGTCCCTGGATTTCTTTGTTCACGTTATTGAGCCCATCAAGGACGCCATGGGCGTCGCCTGGTGCACTGGATCTGGTTACGTAGCTAGACGGGAGGCTTTGGAGCAAATCGGTAACTTTCCTCTTGGTTCACTAGCTGAGGATGTGGCTACATCGACTCTTATGCTCGGTAGAGGATGGAAGACGGCCTATGTCCACGAACCCCTCCAGTTTGGAACCGTTCCTGGAGATTACGGCAGCCACTTGAAGCAGCGTACTCGATGGGCCATTGGTACTGTGGACACGTCTTTCAAGCTAAACTTCTGTCTGTGGGGTGAAAAGGTCCGCGAGATGACTTTTGCTCAGCGCTTCTCCGGTTTCCTCTACGCAGCTCTTAGTGTCTACACCGTCCTGCTGTCTGTTTCGCTCTTCGCAATTCCCATCATTCTGATCATGGGCAAGCCTCTAGTCGCATACGCCAACGATACACAGCTGCGATGGCTCATCCGTGCGTGCTTTGCCAACACCATCATCAACCGTCTCTGCGAGTTTGTTCTCTTCATTCCTGCCGGTTATCATACTGGCCAGCGTGGTTCTCGTTATCAGCTCTGGATGTCGCCTTACATTGCTCTCTGTCTTATCCGAGCCTTCATCTTGCCGAGGTGGCTTGGAGGAGAAGCGCAAGCCTTTAAGCCCACCGGTTCTATCTCCTCGACTCTAAACGAGCGTGACCCCAAGCTAAAGAAGAACATGTTCCGTCGTCTATGGGTCATCCTTGTCAACTACATGGCTGGGTTCCACCTCGCATTTGTCTACCTGACTCTCGTTGCCGTCACCCTCGTCACTTACCGCTGCTTCTTCCAACAGAGTCACAGCACCAGAGACATCCTCATCGCCCTAGTAACACACGCTTTCTGGCCCCCTCTTACCTTCATCTTCATCTGCAGCTCTCTCTGGACTCCCGTCGCCTATGCCATTGATCCCCCTCGAATGCCAGACCGAGAAGATCTCCTTATCCGCGACGCCGAGACCAAGGTTGCGCACCCCACGGTCCAGAGCAAGAAGATTGCATTTGGCAGCCAGGCTGCCTGGTTCGAGTTCGAATTAACCTTCTCAACCTTGTACACATGTCTTATATTTGTCCTATCTTTCCTTTTCTAAAGCATTTGAGGAATTTGAGAGACACAAATGCGCATTTGACCGTGTCTCTTGGTCCTCTACAACGTCGGAGTACGGGTTTATAGCCCTAGCAGGCATGAAGGACAATTTGGAGGCCGTAGCATACGAACCAATGAGGTGGGTTCCAACGATGGAATATTTGTCTTTTGTTTTTCTGTGGTAAAAGGCGCATGGGATCTCTATGAACATAGACGGGACGGAACACGTGAATAATTTTGACTTGATATTTAAAGTAATTAAGCAGCATGTTCGGCATGGTCGACGACATTGCAGTTATAGATTAATACGGCGAGATTCGCCATGTATCTAGCGATCAAATGAGTACATGTATTACAAAGAGTCCCTTTTTTTTTTTTCATTCAGTGAATTGTTTAGTCTACTACGGTGAAGCAGCGGAGGAGTCTTGGTGGTTCGAGAGTGAGACGCTCATCAATATCTTGAGACACGGAAATTTCGGCTCGGAACATGGCGTCGTTATACTTTTGTCTCGGCACATGGTCACTTTACTAGCTCCTAAACCGGTGTAAACAGCGATTTTCTCATGCGTCCAAGAAGCTCTACACAGCCGTAGGCTTGATAATTGGCACCTCTGCTACAATGTCTATAATGTGATGAAAAGTAACTTAGTAATGGATAAGGGATAGCTTAAAGATGGGATGAGCCTCTCGCGGCAGAGCATTACGAAAGAACGTTAAAATGAAGTAGGGTTTTACTACTCCGTACGAGCCTCTCTCGGCAGGGCATTACAAAAGAACATTAAAATGAAGTAGAGCATTACTATTCCGTATTGGTAGCGGAAGTAGGCCCAGATCCTGTCAGATCTCTACGTGCAGAGCATGGCACTACGTCGAGCTGGATAGACGGAACCTTATTATCCCTTTTTTTTTTAGTTTCTAATAGCTAGACTCATGCTGACGGCCGTGATGGTGGGTTCAATCGGTGGAGTTGAGCGCGTCACCCGTACTTTGTATTTTTTACGGAGCAGCTCCGTTTTGTTTGTTTGCAATCACCCATTTACGGGCCCTTTCTCTTACAGAGAAGTTACTAACACGATACCATGTGATTGCGATACGAATGGTTTTGAGAAATAGGGGCTATGTTGAGAACGAGGATGACATGACACGATAAGGGAGATAAAGATTACTACTAATAGATTGTAGACCTTGGCAAGGTAATTGAGACATGAGAGTTGAGAAAAGATACATATTCGCGTTTATAGAGATGTTGTTTGAGTTCGAATCTAGAACCTTGCACCTTACATGGCTGGTTTGTACCGTTTTCGGCGATGGAGGCACGTTGCGTGAAGGGTGTGAATTTTGAGTACCTGGTATGTACAGGTACTCTGTGACAGAATTAGGTAGGCAAGGGGGAAGAAGGGGGCGGCTGTGTTGTACGTATTATTCTCTTGAGATGGTTTTATCTCCAGGTAAGCAAGATGGCAAATGATTGCGAGTGTGCTTCCGTATTTTGAAACGGATTGCGCGGCAATGGGTGGATGGATAGTGGACTTGGGATGGACAACGTCCCGCTGAAGGGATGTGCGAACAGGGCATGTACCCGGTACTTCGGCCCGTATAAGTGCTTTTTGTTGCATTTGAATCAACTCGGGTCCAAATATAGACAAGACAAGACATGTACGAATTTTCCTCTCCCAGGTCACCGATTCACCGCTGTTGCGGCCTTGCATACAAGTAGTGATTTACATAGTGCCGACCAACATCAGCATCAATCGGGCGAGTCCTAGAAAAAAAAAAAGAGCGGCGGTGGCTCGGTTGGTCGGGCTTGTTGTGAAAGCCTGGCTGGGCCACCTTCCAGTTCCGTCAACGCCTCTGACCCCATCATCTGCTAATGGAGAGAGGCAGAAAGGCACACTGGTTTTTGCTAGACTAGGTGGAATATGGAAGGAAAGTGTGAGAAATGGGTTTTGTGACTGGTTATAAAAGAAGCAGGATTTTCCGCCGAGCCTTGTTGGGATTGGAGCGGGAATAGAATATCACTTTTTGGATGGCTGTTGGGTCTTAAGAGAGGGCACGAGGTCATCTTTCTTGAATCTGTAGGATGATAGCTGGAGACTGGACGGAGGTAGCTCGGCTCCATGTTTGTGACTATCTTGTCAGCCTGTTTAGCTGCTCCGCTTTCCCCGCATCTTTGGTCTTTAATCTGGTGGTTGGGCTCATGCTTGTTTCTGCTGTGGGAGCGCACCATTCTAGAATGAGCTACATTGAGGATGGAATAAGCAGAGGATGCATATGAATCTGGATAGTGCGCTGTAGTAAGAATTTATACAGATTACCTGCAGATGGCTTATGCATGGGAGGCTGATGGTGTTTATAAGCGCTGCAAATATAGAAGCCGGTTGAGTGTTTTCATCGCCTCCAGGGTAGGTAGGCCTACGATGCTTGTATTAAGGTTCGAAGATGTCATATGGGCCTATGACGTAGCGACAAGAGCCATTTGATCTTGATTCGAAGCCGCACGGCGTTTAGCGGGAGCACGTTTATGTGAACGGAAAAGTATACGGTCCAAAGCGGCAATAACATCCCTGTTGATGATTTATATGGCGTCTATAGCCTGTGTAGCTTCAGTAACGGTAATAACGCTTGGGTTGGATTCTCGCTCTAATATTCTCGGATAATAACAGTAGCCGGCTGTTTCGGATAACAGAACAATAAAAGTCTCGGCGGTTTTTTTGTTCTGCCTATTGCTCTGGAATTAAATAGGCCCATTAGCAATTGGTAGTGCCGGTGGAATGGAAAATGCTACCATTCGTCAGCTGCCGCCCCAAGCAACCAGCAGCAGCCTCGTGTGATACATGCCCTGAGCCTTTCTCTTTCTGTCCAAGGCACGAGCACCGCATTGTATTCAGCCTGGCCATGTGATGAGGCCGTCATGTCCGCCGCGCGCAGATCCAGATCATCGCGCACAATCAACCAACTATTGACGCCGCCTCTCTAATAAACTGGCGCCTGCTAAGAGCAACCCGCGCGCTATTGGCCCCAGCGCCCAGCCTCCCTGCTCCTAGGCGTCTCAGGACCCAGAAACCCCGCTGGAGAGTCGCACCGGCCATCGCCCAGGATACACGATGTGACCTCTATCCCTTACATCTCGAGACTCAGTTGCCAATCACAGCACCCGCCATCGTGAAATCAGCGTCCATCCGCGGCTCGGCCATAGTAACAGGACTATCACGCGGCCGCAGCCTGGTGACGGGCAAAGGAAAAGGAAGTCATTTAACCCTTTGATTGCTGTCTCAAGGCGCGTGCCAAAGGAGGGAAGAGACGGGGTTAGAGGCGCAAAGAGAGAGCGTGAAATAGACAAGAGGAGCGAGAGATAGAGAAGAGGGGAAGTGAGGAAAAAGAGAAGAGACAAGGATCGAGCAAAGAACCTGGTTGCCGTGCGAGTGGAGGTTTCGAAATTAAATTGCCAAAATTCCAGACGGCAGATGTCTGTATAACGTGAGGGAGAGCAGGCATAGGACAAGAAAGGATAAAAGGAATTAAAGAGACGATGGAGATACACGTCGGCTCTGGATGGGACTGTAAGAAAAAGAACCCGATCCCTCCTTTTCTCCCCTCCTTTTTGTTGTTTCTCTTGGTGGTGATCACAATCTTGAGTGAAGAGAACAAGGCATATCAAAATGATATCAAACATGAAGTTGACTCTTGCTTTAGCTGTAGCACAGATACCGCTTAGTGGAGCTGCCACTGCAACTCGTGAGCCTTTCCATTAGCATCTCCTCGCCTTCTCACAGCCCTGTCTATTGAGATTCGCGAGGGTGATTCACCCCTTCATGGAACCCATGCTTATTTTGCAAAACAGTTCGGCCATGGAAATTCGCTCCACTTCCCCTCGGCTCAATCAAGCCTGGAGGATGGATGCTCGGTGAGATGACCGCCATGGCGAATGGCCTCGCGGGCCATGAGCACGATTTCTACGTCTACGTCAACCAGTCCAGCTGGCTGAACGTTCCCGGCAACGGCGGAACTGAGTACAGCTCTCTAAACGAGGGGTTGCCGTACTGGTTCAACGGGCTCGTCCCGCTGGCATATCAACTTGACGACGAGAGGCTCAAGGGGCAGGTCCAGGACGTTGCCGACACCGTCTTGGGATTCCAGGCCACGGACGGCTGGATCGGGCCAGAGGTCGGCAATGCAAGGAACTTCTGGGCGCGGACGCCCTTCTTCCTCGGCCTGACGCAGCTTGTAGAGGCAGATAGCTCGTGGGAAACTCGAGTTGTCACGGCGCTCCGTCGCTTCATGACGTTGGCGAACAAGATGCTCAACAATAACAGCCAGGGCTTCACGAACTGCGCTAGTGGTGTGGATTGCACTTGGGGACAGGCGCGTGTTCATGATCTGATCATCACTATTCAGTGGCTGCTGGAGAAGTATCCATCTGATCAGGATTCCCTGCTGTGGGAGAATATGAATCTGTTTTACTCGCAGACTAACTTTAAGTGGGCGGATTGGTATACCGAGGGAGTGTTCCAGGAGGTGGTGGACCCCACGAATTCCTCCAATTTTGTTTATATCCACGGTGTCAATGTTGGACAAGGTATGTTGCCATATTATTTCGAGGCGAAGATGACTTGCTCATGGCGTTAAAATAGGTCTCAAGGCGTCCTCTGTTATATACAGAATGACTGGAGATGATGAAATGATCACCAAGAGCGAGAATGCCGTGGACTGGAGCTTCCAGTACCATGGCTCGGCCTCTGGTTCTATCCTCGCAGATGAGAGAGAGCGTGACTTGTCATCTTACATTGGTAGCGAGCTTTGTACAGCCGTTGAGACGGCCTATTCAATGGCCTACATGTACCAGGTCCTTGGCGATAATGCCTACGCTGATCGTGCCGAAAGAACCATCTTCAACGCCTTCCCCGTTATGCTTACTGGCGATAAATGGGCTCACCAGTACATGGATAGCCCAAATCAGCCATCTGCCCTCAGTATTATCCAACCCGATGGCAGCGTGCCACAGGTGTTCACGACAGCGAACAGCGGCGTGGCCACAACGTATGGCATGGAGCCACTGTATCCATGCTGCACAGTCAATCATCCTCAAGGCTATCCCAAATTTGTAGCTAACAGCTGGGTGATGTACAACGGCGGCTTGGCACACGCCCTGCTTAGTCCATCGACTGTAACGACTATTGTCAATGGAGGTCAGGTAACGGTTGAGTGTGACACTAACTATCCGTTTAGCAACATTCTCACATACACTGTTAACACTGCTAAGCCATTCACCTTGTACTTGCGTATGCCAGAGTGGGCTGACAGCCAGATGTCCACTTTGACTCAGTCCGGCGCGTCTTCGTCTCGCCTGACTCTCGATGCCGATGAGTCAACTGGCATGACTAGGATCAATCTGAATGCTGGCAAGACAACAATCACCTACGTCATTGTCGCGGGCGTTAGAACTGAAGAGAGACCAAACAACAGCGTGGCAGTCTTTTTTGGCAACTTGCTCTATGCACTGGATGTTGGATTTACCGAGACTTCATCTCTGCCGCATGCGTATTATAACCCCACTGGTCCTGGCATTTCTGGCCTACCCTTTTCAGAGCTGCGTGACTATTATGTCAACAGCACCAAGCCGTGGAACGTTGCCATCGATCCTTCTACGATTAAATACTACGGCGTCAGCAGCAGTGCGACCCTCCCAGACCCCATTTTCGAGCAGGGCGCTCCGCCAACCTACATGACCGTCAAAGGCTGCGAGATCAACTGGCCGCTGTATCTCGGCGTCACGCCAGATGTGCCACCGCTGCAGAGGACGTGCACTGGACCGAAGCAGACGTATAAGCTGGTGCCGTATGGAGGAGCAAAGGTGCACATGTCGGATTTACCAACCGTAAGGTTTTAAGACTTTGGGAGGGAATAAGGATTAATATGAGGTATGAGATATGATGGGGTTTGATGCAATGAGGCGTTGTTCGACGAGGATATACGGGTTTTGATGTCTTGATTTTTATTTAGTTATTGTTTTTGTACATATGGGATGGTGGGATGGCCGGAATAATGCATAGACATATATATGTATACAGGGCGCCTTTAGAAAGAGAAAGAGAGAGAGAGAGAGAGAGAGAGTATGCGAATTTTCTCACTTTTTTCTGTTTTCTTTGCATTTTGTTTAGTTTCTGGCCAGAGAATTCACAGGATATCTCATTTTCGCCATCACCTATTAAAGCACGAAGGATTGTGACTTGAAGTACCCAGCCAATGTTTTTGCATATTTCTTATCAAGCTTTTTTTCAATATGATATATTTTCGGTTAATATTATGGATAATACATGCTCGTATCCCTACTTTTGTAGTTTGCATCATGGGGTTGCTTTATCTCTTCGGAGCAGAAAAAAGCTCATATATGGGGTTACCGAGCTATGTCTGCGAGAAGTACGGAGCATAGCCAAGTCCATATCGGTTTATTTACGTCGGCTAGAAGGAAAATAATACGCCCTCCCAAGACTTTGACCTGAGCCGGCACAGGACTGGTGCCTGCCTACCTTTTGCAATGCGGTCTATAATTTTGAGCTCCAGCTGCTGGGATGCTCGGATGAGGCGGTTGCGGACACGTGGGCTAAAAAAGGAGATTTTAGACGACTCGGTACCTCGGAGGTAATAAACAAGCTTTAATGTGGATTGTCCTTTCAATTGTGCAACTCGGCAGTGAATAGGTTTATGCCTGCACCTGTCTTTCAGGAGATGACGCAAAACTTGTTGTATACCCACCACCCGGAAGCCATACCGAATCCACCACGAGGATACAAAACTAGCCGGGCAATCTATCTAAAAATGGGCGAATTCATGCCAAGCCATCATACAACATGGGGGAGAATTGAGAGCATTACCGGTAACTTTATCTGATAACTATTTGTTCGAGGTAGATGTAACCTGGGATCGTGTACCTGGTTGACGACGGCTTACTATTTTGACTAAAAAAAGTAATTATATAGGTCGATTTCCAAACAGTTTAAATACCGTATGAACTAGAGTACCGTCAGCTGAGCTTTCTATGCTAACATGTTAGCATATTGTTGTTGACAACGTATATTCAATCTTTTTCCAGTGCACATGCACCACACAGTTCCTGATATAGAATAGAAGGTAGTCTAGTGTAATGATATTTATGATATATTTAAAATGAAATCTTAAAAGCGCAATTAATTAAGAATATTAGCCATAAGATCTCAATATGAAGACAGTAAGTTTTTAGTTAGAGTCGCGTCTCGCGCGTCAGATAGGTTGCGTAGTCTCATGTAAGATGTAGTATGTCCGTTCGTTAAAGTTTGCTTTTTCCGGATCATCCGGCTTCCATCAAGACCTATTCCGAGGCCTATATCAAGGAGAATAAATTCTTGTGAAACAATTTGACGCATGTTGCTACATCATCAGCTTCCCGAATATATTGTGATCTCATCTGTTTGATATGCCGGAGCGCTAAAGTGGCTCATGCAAAGTGCCGGGACGCTAATACAAACCTCGGCAGCAGATTATCAGCCAATCGCAGCTCGGTATTCTCACAGCTACGTCAATAGAAGCCGCTATAGAAGCTTCCGTGAAAGATCCACATAGCGAGGCTCGGAAACGGCATTCTCCGTATAGGAATTTCCTAATTTGTACGAAGTACGTATTTTGAGAGCCTCGAGCAATCGGCCAGCTACGGTGGTGTTATCGTCAGGCAATGCTTTCCGAACAACAGCGTCACTGATGATGTATGCAGCTCGTTTGATAAGGATTTATAGAGAGGGATTAAAACGAATTAGGCTTCAGCCGCCACCATATAAGCCCGAGTATCTCCTTTGTTCTCCAAATCCACCACGCTTCTCTATACATCAACTGCAATACTTGAATCCAAATTTAATAATCTAAACCATTTGCCAACTATACAATACAATGGCAATCACGTGGCAGCCTCCTTTGAACTATAGAAAAAGACCTGTCGCAGTCTTGGGCGCTGGTGTTCTGGGGCGTAGGATAGGTATGTGACATTTATCCATCTTGAAAGTAAATGCTAATGATTTCTCATAGCTTGTGTTTGGGCATCAGCGGGATATAATGTGCGGATACGAGACCCCAGTGCACAGCAGCGAAGCGACGGCATTGCCTATGTCGAAGAAAATGTAGCCGCATACGCTCAGAAGACTGGACAGACTCCAGGCAAGGCACAGGCATTCGAAAATATGCAGGAAGCTGTCGAAAATGCTTGGCTTGTTATAGAAGCTGTTCCAGAGAAGATTCAACTGAAGATCGATACTTTTGCTGAGCTGGACGCTCTTACACCGGCCGACTGCATCCTGGCCTCTAATTCATCCTCATACAAGTCTTCCGAAATGATCGAGAAAGTCTCCGCCGTCAGAAAGACGCAGGTCTTGAATATGCATTATTATATGCCTCCAATGTGTATGGTCGTGGAACTCATGACGGACGGTTTCACGACGCAAGATATTTTCCCATTCCTGGTTGAGCGATCCAAGGAAGCCGCAACATTGCCGTATGTTGCAAAAAAACAGTCAACAGGCTTCATCTTTAACCGCCTTTGGGCCGCTATCAAGCGCGAGGCCTTGACTATTATAGCTGAAGGAGTTTCAGTTCCGGAGGAAATCGACTCTATATGGACAGAAATGTTCATAAAGGGTGGCGCATCACCTTGCAGAATGATGGACGGTAAGCAATCCCAGCGTTTTATGCACCCTGATAATGGATTTCAGCTAACTCAAAGGATGTTAGCTGTCGGCCTTGATACAGTGGCTTTTATCGAAAGCCATTACGTTGCAGAGCGTGGACTGTCTTCTGAGAAGACTGTCGACTTTTTGCAGAAACAATACTTGGACAACGGTAAACTAGGAGCTAAATGCGCAAAAGGTGGTCTTTACCCTTCCTCGGCGGTCAAGACTGCCACTACTAATGGCGATTCGAGCGAACCCAAAATTATCGTCTTGGATGTCGGCCTGGCTGCTGATGCGCCAAACTTTAGCTCAGGAGGCCAAATCCTCCAACTGGGCCTAGATGGAAAGATTCAAAAAGTTCTGGTCGGCAGCACGTCAATGCCCGATGGAGTTGATATAGACCATGAAAGTGGCCGTATGTTCTGGACTAGTATGGGGTTTCCGGGAAATAATGACGGCGCCATCTACTCTGCTAACGTTGATGGCACCGATATCCGCACCGTCGTTTCTCCTGGCTCTGTCAACACTCCCAAACAGCTGACTATTGACCGTGAGTCGAAGAAAATTTACTTCTCTGATCGTGAGGGCCTCTCGGTTTTCCGATGCAACTTCGATGGCTCCGACCTGGAACTCTTGATCAAGACTGGAGACTCTGAGAATCCAGAGGATAAGGAGGATAATACCAAGTGGTGCGTTGGTATCGCTGTGGCCCCTAGATTGGGCAAATTCTATTGGACTCAGAAGGGACCCTCTAAGGGCAACAAAGGTCGCATTTTCTCCGCCAATATCGCAACACCAGCAGGCCAGTCTGCCCAATCAAGAGATGATATTGTTTGTCTCTTGAACGGTCTTCCTGAGGCAATTGACCTGGAAGTAGACGAAGAGACGAATACCCTCTACTGGACTGATCGTGGTGAGCTGCCTTTCGGAAATTCCTTGAACAAGGCTCAATTGGACGAAGCTGGACTCTTGGAGAAGCCTGTTTCTCCTAGGGGATATGAAATCCTTACAAAGCATTTCAAGGAAGCAATTGGTCTCAAGCTGGACACCAAAAACGGTCGCGTCTACGTGGCTGATCTGGGCGGTAACATTTACCAGTGCGATCTCGATGGTAAAAACAAGAAGGTGCTTCATTCAGACGACTACCGAGCCTTTACTGGCATCAATCTCTTATAAATGGTGGTTATAGGCATGGAAAAGGAGGGCCTCTTTCTTTTGTTACCGTATAAAAAATATAGATTTCATTAGTATTAATAATTACGGCTATTAGTTTTGATCGTTGTTTTACAGTGCTTTGCTTTACTTTGCTTTACAGATTAGGAAGAGTGAGTAGTGCGTTCCAAGGGAGTGACGTTGCATTACAGCGGTATTACTACTGAGCTGCATGCGTAGAGCTGAGACATGCACGCCAAAAGCAATCTACTGTGCTGTTGTAGGTACGAGTGCTTACTGAGCAAGACTTCTCAGCTGGCACGTTTTCAGCCCCCATTTCTCCGACGCGTTATCTACGTCTATCTCTTAGACATAAACCTGAGAACCTTCACCGCCATCTATTACTATCTGTGATATAATAGGGGCAAATTTGTTAAATCAAAGTGTAGGAGCCGGTCTACATAGCACGCAAAACGTATCCTCTGAGATGGATGAACAGCTACTCTCAGCTGAATCCTACGTCAGCAAGCTCTCCCCACAGCGCGAACTCTCGCCATGCTACTATAACCCGCCTTCTCCACAGCTGATGGAGCTCCCTATCGAGCTTCTAGTAGATATCGCGAATCGTCTTGAGAATAGTGACATCAAGAATCTTCGTCTTGCATGCAAACTTCTTGCCAGTACCTCAACGCTACGCATTAGCCGCGTTTTCTTGTCTGCGAATCCCCTCAATGTCAAAGTGTTCCGCTCTATCGCCGATCACGAGGTGTTTCGCCATGGCATCATCGAAATCATCTATGATGATGCCCGTCTTCCACGGTCTGCTTATGAGGATGCATCAGCACGGCGGCCTGACTTGCTACGTTACAGCGATTCTCAGCAGATAGGCGTGCAAACTAATGAGAACTGGTTTAATAATGAGCGACAACAAAACATTCAAGAGATTAACCGTCATGAGTTCCACACTGGAGGCCAGTGGGATAGTCCTGCTAGAGTGGAGCAAGCGGCTGCTGAGATGTCAATGCAAGCATCGTGGTCATATTATCAACATCTAGTCAGCCAACAGGACGAAGTAATTGCAAACGACTCTGATTTGGAGGCTCTGCGATATGGGTTGCGGCGATTCTCATCATTGCAAACTGTTATTATTACGCCAGCTGCTCACGGTTTACTGTTTAGCCCGCTTTACAAGACGCCGATGATTCGAGCCTTTCCTCTCGGCTTCAATTACCCCATTCCCCGCGGCTGGCCTGCACGTCACGAGGGACAATCTTCTTTCGGAGCCGCTGCATGGGTTAATGAAGAAGATTCCGTCTGGGCTGAGCGCGTTAGAGGTATATGGCGTGGCTGTCAAATTGTTGCCCGCGCTCTGGCGCAAGAGCGACGACACCACCATGTGTCCGAGTTTCTCATTGACTCAAATCAGCTTCTTACTGGCCTCAACTGCCGCCTTTTTGAGCAGCGATGCGAAGCGTACAATGATATAGTATCGGTACTTAAGCATCCTGGCCTTCGGCGCTTTGATCTTTCACTCCACATTGACGGACAGCAGCAATTGAGCTGGCCAGCTTTTCGTAGCGGCCTTTTGCGTCATGCTTTAGCTAAGGCTGTGGATCTGGAGCATTTTTCCTTGGCGGCCGACACAGATCCGGATATTGTCGATGAAGGAGAGTCGCCCCCGTTGCTGGAGACCTATCTTCCCATTGACCGCTGGCCTCGGCTTCAGCATCTCAGACTGTGGAATCTGTCTGTCAAAAAAGTCGAAGTGCTCTCACTATTATCTAAAATGCCGCAAACACTAGCCTCACTTGAGCTTGGCTATTTAATATTTTTGGATAATGGAGATTATCGCAGCCTTCTTAATGATATGCGCCGCATTCTCCGCTGGCAAGAACGGGGGATTCGACCAAGAGTCAAGATTGCCTTACCGCGCAAACCATATTATAGAGATGGACAGGCTGTTTGGCTCGAGAAGGAGGTTAATGAGTTTTTATATGAACACGCCGTTAATCCATTTGATGCGAGAATGGGTTTAAATCGAGTGCGACAAGGTGTGGGAGTCATACGCGATGCGTTTATTGCAGATTATGAGAAGCCTTGGTGAATGAGCTTGGAGTTTCCATTCTTTTTCAATAGTTGCACCAAATAATGTATTTAGATTCTACTGATTTAAATTACTTGGTTCCACCCAGTACACAGCTGGAACTGCGAGATTTTTATTGTACACTTAGAAGACGAGCATTATATAACAAAGAAATTACTAATATTTTTTCAAGAAAAAAGTCTATATATACCTATCTATATGTGTCAAGGAAAATAAAAATCTATAATAGCAGTAGCATCCAATATGCGTTGAGATACAAATACACTTTTAGAAGCAGAAGATTTGGTCTGTAATCTTCGAAACAGCTCCTGGCGCTTCAAAGCCCATGGTCACCAACGCCTTCTTAGAGGCATTCACCATTCCAGGGGGCCCGCATAGCATAACTTTGGTGTCAGGGGATGCTTTAGGTAGCTTCGAAGCCATGACAGCCTGTGTGACGAAACCTTTGCCGTAAGGCCACTTCTGTGGAGGCTGGTCTAGCATGTACCAGACCTTGAGGTTCTTAGGATAGTTTCTGGCAAAAGTATCAAGCTCTTTACGAAGAAGAATATCCTCTTCAGTACGGTTGGCGTAGATCAAGCTGATCTCGGTTGTATCTGTATCGTCTTCGCAGATTGCGCGAATAAGTTGATACATGGGTGTAATTCCAGTCCCACCCGCAATCATTCCAATCTTCTTGCAGAGGCCCTTTTTATATCTCATTGCGCCCTTTGGGCCGCGGAAGAGAACTTTGTCGCCGACCTTGAGATTTGCAAGGTATTTTCCGGTAAGTTGACCGTCTGGGTAGCACTTGATGACCAACTCCAGCTTACCAAGGTCGGTGTTATTTGAAACCGGAGTATATGATCTTGAGACATCCGCTCCATCAATGGTTGCTTTAATAGCAACATGCTGGCCAATAGGAATACCAATAACGTCGGTTGGATTCGGTAATTGGAAGACAAAGAGAAAGACGTTTGGGGATAACACATCTTTTCTAATTAATGGGAGACCTTTGTACCCCTTGGGCTCCAACCAGCCTCTGGCAAGATTTGGGTTGGGCTTTACCGTATTCTTGCTCTTTTTGTGCGGGGGATATTTGGTGAAGCCTGACTCAATCTCAGTGAATTTAGACAGTTGAGACCCAATAACACCCCCAACAGTGGCGCAAAAGAGAGAAGCAGCAATGAATCCGTTTGCAAATCCTCCTTGTGGTAAATGAGCCGCCGGAAGCCAGTGTGATGGTAGCTGAGGGAGACGAGAAATGTTGGTCAAGGCAGCAGGAAGACTGAGACGCTTATCTGAAGCAAGCAACAGAGAAAGACCAAGGCCGCCTGCCAGCGGAATGGCTGCCATTGTAATTATACCAATAGCGGATGATGAACTTTTGGTAGGTTTTGTATCCTCGACAGTCTTCTGGACCAGCCGAACAGTTTTGGCAGGGCTGCTCTTTCGGATATAATCCTTGACAGTGCCAACCAAGAAATTTTTGAGTATCTCATCTGCGTCTTCTGAATGTCCAGCCTCTTCATATGCAGCAGTTGCATCTGTCCCGGCAACTTCAATAAGGACATCAACTCCGCCAGGATGATCTCGCACATATTTTGAGATATCGTAGACTAATAGAGGCCGTGTTAGAGAAATGCAGAGAACGAACAGCAGTGTATTTATTAGGAGATTCTTTACCTTTTCCGTGAATTATAACCCACAGATCTTCTCTTGTTTTATGTACAGCAACATCTTCCACTGTGTACTCCTGCATGGTTGCGAGATAGTATAAGTTTGATTTTATTCTGCAGAAAGGTGGGCAAGTAGAAAAAAACAAGACAACTTGATAAGGCAAAGTTAGAGAACGGAAAACCTCAAATGATTTAAAATCGGGCTTATATCAAGAAATATAGAATTTTTCTTATGGATCTTACGAAAACCCCTTTACTCACAGATTTCTTCTTCCATATATATGCAAAACGCCCGAGTACTGTGATTGCATCAATCACCATCATGCAGACCTGTCCCACTAAATTGGAGCTGTCCAAAAACGGCTAGTTTCCGCGGCAACTTTAGTCAGGGTCTCTTCCCGAAGACTGATAGCAATGAGCTGGGCTTGCCGAACCAATGAAATGGATTCGGAGAAACCGATACCTCGGAAAGCTATATGATAACGTTGCCGAGAGTGGGATGCAACTCTGACTTGCGGGTATACCGTCACTTACAGAGATGAAAAAGATTGCGATGGGGCACGTATGCATGATACTGGAATCGTTGAGTAATTCTATGGAAGATTTTTAGTTATAAGGATGAAGGTTCGCACCGGTTGAAGTTGGTAGAATCACAAGCACATCTTCAAAGTGAATTGTAACACATTCAAACATCATGGCGATACAACAGTTTTATCTCCTTGGAGAGTCAGTAACAGCTACAAGAGCAATTGAGATCGATTCAAATTTAGACTTTGACGGTCTCAAACACTTGGTTGCTTCTTACTTTGCTATTGTTGAGCCCAATGGTGAGTACAACTTAGAGACATTTTTAAACCTGTGTCAAATAGCCAGCTGCTAATAGCTAAGCAGGAATTGGATTCCAGTTTCAGGAAAATGCACTTCAAGAAGTCTCAGATGTCTCTTCTGCTGCAGGTCCAGTAGCTATCTCTATTGACGGGCATGCTGTCCGTGATGTGCCTGGCCCGAGAGGCTTGCCTTACATCGGAAACTTCCTTGAGATATATCCCGATCATCTTGGCAACCACCAACGTTTATTTGAGCATTATGGCCCCATCATCAAGACTATCAATATGGGTCGAACCGTATATCAGACAAACGACCCTGATATTGCTACAATTGCTTTTACCGAATCTGACTTCTTCACGAAGAAGCTCACCGAGGACCATCCTCTTTACGCATTGAAAACTCCAGCTGCAGGTGTCTTTTTAGGAGATACTGATACAGAGGAATGGAAGATTGCTCATAAATTCTTGCCTCCTGCCCTTGGTCCTAAAGCGGTCCGTCACTATGCACCAACTATGCAGAAAACAGTTGAAGATGCTACCAAAGTGTTCGATGAGCTCGACGAACAGGGTGAAGCATGGAATGTCTATCAATACATGTTAAAGCTTGGCTCCCAAGCCGTTGGCAAGCTCACTCTAGGCATTGATTTCAACCACTTTGCCTCGCCAGATGCACCTATGCACGAGATGATCCTTCTGATTGCCGAGGTATTATCCTTGAATAAGAAAGTTTCATCTAAAGGTAGCTGGTACAGCAACCTACCTTTCGGCGACCCGCAACGCCTAAAGGATGTAAAGCATCGCATTGAGGATATGATTGAGGAGTCTATCCAGGCAGCTGCCAGCGGAGGTGTGGAAGATCTCCCACTACAAGACGCCGCTTTGAAGGCAGCAAACATGGTTGGTAAGTAGCAACATACATGCCACTATATAATATTCTCGCGCTAATGCAGATAATTATCTAGACTATGCAATTCGTGCTACAGACAGCAAAGGCGAAAAACTACCAAAGTCTAGTCTTGTTTGGGCTCTTATTGTTGCTACTGGTGCTGGTTTCACAACCACTAGCTCACTGCTCTCTTGGCTGATCTATGGACTGGTTACCTACCCAGGAATGCAAGAGAGACTTTTACAGGAGCTGGTTGACAATGACTTTGACGAGGAAGCCTTACTTACTTCCGAGTACACCGATCGCTTAGTCTTCCAAGATAAATATATCAAGGAGATGCAACGCAAACACAACCCGTCTTTCCAACCAGGACGAACAGCAAAGACCGATCTTATCCTCCCAGGAGGCTATAAGATGCCCAAAGACTCTATCATAATACCTGCTTTACACCATATCCACAACAATCCTAAGCTATGGAGCGATCCCGCCAAGTTTGATCCCGACAGGTGGGACACAGAGGAGGTGAAGAATAGGCCCAAGGGATCATACATGCCATTTGCTGCGGGGCCAAGAATGTGCATTGGATTCAACTTTGCCCTGCAAGAGATCAAAGTCTTCTTGCCAAAGCTGATTTACCGATACAAATTCACTCAAGAAGGAGACACGGCCGTGGAATATGATCCCATGTTCCAGCTGATCCGACCAAACAACTTGTATGTGCGTGCTGAAAGGCGGGTTAAGTGGCCGCCGAAATCCAAGGCTGCCACTTCCAATACCTCTTCTTAAAGCTGGACAGCTGCTATTACGCTGTGGTAGATTATACACCTGAGATGGGCGTCGAATCTTGACAATCACCTAGGATCATTTGCCGATTCTCCTTTAAAAGCATATTTGTTTCAACTACATAGATTAGAAGACTTAGACTGGAAAGGTATTAGACCGGAACGGGTGTTTAATTTTTAGAAATATTTGGATTTATTTACTACTAAGAGAATTTAGATTATTTGTATATTATCTACTTATTGTATACATTCTCCTACTATTATACGCAAAGAATTTAACATGCTCTATTCTGTCACCAAATTTGGCGAGAACTGCCACTATTTTTAGGGGCTTCGATACTCAGCACGCAGCCCAGGTTGCAATGCGCACTGAGATAGGAATAATTACGACAGTTCTAATCGGCTAATATGTTAATGTAGTCCTACTAGTTAGTTTCTGATATCCAAGCCCCCGAACTCTGGTATAAAGCTTTGGATTTTGTGAGCCTGTTTTTTCGGCTCCACTGAAGTTAGGGGCCTTTCCCCCAAAACCCTGAATAATCATTAAAAATGGCCGTCTTCGATCTAGAAGGGACGAATATTCAAATGTTGATGTAGTTACGGGAAGCGACGGGCCGTAAATAGGCATACAGGCATCAAGTTTGTCTTCTAACAGCTGACACCAGGTGCTTGGCAGATGTATTCTAGGAATAACACCATAGATTGAGAAATTAGATACATGTACCTAGGGCCAATTCTGGTCGTCTTAACCAAAGGTAAATTCGTTAAATAGACGCTTTGCCGCCGCTTTATGTTTTTTTTTTTTTTTTTATTCTTCTTTATCTTATGCTAAGGCTCCACTCATCTCCGCCGGCGATGCTATTCTATTCTCTGGAACAATCTCTCTTGCGCCGCCTCTCAGCTCTCGCCGCGATATGGGTGGGTGCAGCAATCACCATGCTGACTCTATTGAGCACTTCACCCAGCAGGGTTCTCGGAATCGAGTTAAGAAGAAGCCTGCCCCCCTTTTCTTTATCCCTCTCTCTTCTTTTGTTTTCTTCAGCCACAATCACTTCATTAACCGACCTAGATGCTATACAGCCACCGAGCTAGGACATTGGAAATAGGTGATTGAGAAGGCCGACTGAGCAATGGCGATTTAAGGCATGCCTTGCTCTATCCCGAAAATGAACTAACTTTTCGCATACGCCTCCCTCTGGAGGAGTTTCTGAGATTCAACGTCCATCTAGCATCATCACATCTAGCGCGGTGGAAATTATGAAGTGGCGCCACCACGACCACCCACACCCCATTGTGCCTGAGCCTCCGCAACATCGGCTGAAATAGGCGGCAGTTCGCGTCCGCGGCTAGTCGGCCAAGGTAGGAACTTGATCGTTGCCAAAAATCTCAGATATCTTCCAATATCCTCACGCGTAACGCCCTCGCCAGCGCTGTCATCAACGCCCGTCCAGCGATCAGCATCGCCCTTAAGGACAGCGACAGTATTCCTATCGTCTAGCTCAGGGGCGCGCGTTGTCGAGGGCAAGTCAGAAGTGGCCATGTGGAATAGTGGCATGAGCGCACTCTGCTCCTGATCCTTTTCAACCGAACCAGCTGAGACAAACTCCTCGAGCTGCGTCTTCCACTCTTCGTAGTCAACTTCAGGAACGTCGTAGCCATAGTAGCCTAACGCTGAGAGGAACTCGCTCATGCGCAGTCTCGGGTGTGCAGTGACGTGACAGACGTTCACTCCAGTCAGCGTAGGGTTCAGGGCCGAGGCAATGACGACCTTGGCAACGTGATCCACCGGGATGGCGTTGACGGTATTGATGATACGCGGTCTGGCGCCCAACTGGATACAGCCCTTGCAAAGCCTGATCAAGAAATCATCTGTGTTGGAAACACCATTGCGGCCGCCGAGAATATATCCAGGTCGGACGACAGAGCCACGGAGACCACGATTGCCAGCCTCGCGAGCCAGTTGCTCAGAAACCCACTTGGTTTGGCCGTAACCAGTGCCAAGACCATAACGGCTGCCCTCCATATCGTCTGACTCAAGCACCGCGCCGCGACCAATGGCGACCTGGTCCCTTGAAAGGTCATAGTAGTGGTCGTTGTCCAGAGTCGAAGTCGATGAAACAAAAGAGAAAAGTTTAGCCTTGCCCTCGTTGCAGAGCTTCATTGCATCAATAGTAGAGAGTACGTTGCTGCGTAACATCTGCTCATATCGGGCAATCCAGTGGACGTAAGCACCGTTATGGACTACAACATCCGCTGTTTGAGCGACATGCTTCCAGCTGTCATCATCAAGGCCAAGACGGGGCTTGGATAGGTCGCCAAGAACACACGAGATTCTATCCGCCCACGAGTCCTGCCACAATAGATAGCCCTTGAGAGACCTTATCAAGCGCTCCTTAGCAAAAGAAATATCCTTCGCTCCACGGATGTGCGCGATAAGCTTAGTGTTCTCTCTCTCCAAGATATCCTTGACTAGGTACGCGCCTAAGAAACCCGTCGCACCAGTAAGGAAGAACGTGGCACCGCTTGACGGGCTCAGGGCATTTGGATCCGCAGTCTGGTACTTTGGATCCAAGGTCTTTACCAACTCATCCAATGACTTAGCATATGGTGATTCAGTTTTCTTCTTTTCTTCGACAGCATGACCACTGCGCAGACGGTCAACCTGGCTGCTCAGGCCCCGTAGAGACGGATTATGATAAAGATCGCCAATAAGAACATCCGCGTTTAGGTCCTTTCGAAGAGATAGCAACATTTGCTGGGCGAGTAAGCTGTGCGCACCGCAGTCGAAAAAGTCTGAATCAGGCCTAGGCTTGGGTTAACTTTCTGTCCATCTACAAAACGTTGACTACTTTCATCTATCACATACCTGAGGGTCTTGGCATTTAGACCTGGGATAAGAGTTTCCCAGAGTGAGGCGACGGCCTTTTCAGTCTCTGATAGGGCCTCCCAGCTCTTTAGATCCTCTTCCGAGGCTTCTTCCGTTATTTGCTCTGCATCGGGGAAGGGCAAGTTCGGGGAATCAACCTTGCCATTCGGGTTAAGTGGGAGCTTCTGTAGCATAATAAAGACTGAGGGAATTGAGTGGGACGCAAGACGATTCTTGAGGTGGTCACGAATAACCGCTTGAAGGGCGCGAAACCTCTTGAGGTAAACGAGGGCAGGTCCCATCTGAATACCCTCGTCCTCAACATCTTCTTGGTTATTGACTTCCAGCCAGCGCTTCCACTCGGAGATGTCGGGAACAATATAGCTAACAAGCTTGGGCTCCTCATGGGCGTTTCTCCTAACAAGCGTCTTGCAGTCTCGCACAAGGGGGCTGTTACTTAAATGAGCATCGATCTCGTTGAGCTCAATCCGGAAACCGCGAATCTTGACCTGAGAGTCGATTCGGCCAGATACGCGCACAGCTC
This sequence comes from Trichoderma evansii, assembly GCF_050947405.1. Classification (NCBI taxonomy): domain Eukaryota; kingdom Fungi; phylum Ascomycota; class Sordariomycetes; order Hypocreales; family Hypocreaceae; genus Trichoderma; species Trichoderma evansii. The sequence goes on along the minus strand of NW_028145191.1, from coordinate 209,928 downwards.
CCGAGGGAAGATACTGGCCGAGGTCTCCCGTCCTATAGAGCCTGTCATGAACTCCGTTAAAGTAGGCGCGCCACGGCTCACCCTTATCCTTGGCCTTGTCAGCCTCTACCCACTTGTTGTTGTCGACAAACCAGTTGTCAACAAATTTCTCCTTGTTCTTCTCAGGTTCGTTGAGATAGCCGGCAGAAAGTCCGGCTGCCCTTATATACAGCTCGCCGGTTTCTCCAACGCCGCACAATTTATTATGATCCTTCTGAGATACGACAAGGACCTGGACGTTCTCCATTCCCCATCCTGCAGGGATAGTGTCCCCCAGCGAGTCGAGAGCAGTGGGGTCCTCTTCGGCGGAGGGAATTTCGAAGTAAGAGACCGCTCGACCTATGGTATTATTGTTAGATATCTTCGTTTGCAGAGTTGATTCAGGCCCACTTACTTGTCTCGGTGGTTCCGTACATATTCACGATACGGCATGCTGGGGCCAATTGCTGGAGAGCCTTGCAATCTCGAGTGGTCAGAACATCGCCAACAAAGAAGACGTGTCGCAGAGAGGGGAACTGGGCGCTAGATCCTGCCACGAGCACATTGCCCATAGCAGGAGTTAGGTGCGTGACGGTAGGTGACCATTCTCGCATCCACTCGCTCAGCTTCTCGTGGGCGATGTCCTCCTTGGCTGGGCAAAGTAGCTGTGAGCCGAGGAATAGCGGCGTAAAGATGTCTAAGTAAAGGCGTAAGCTAGAGTAAGAGCATTATGACACTGACAAGTCTTACCTCGCTGGATGGGATCATGGGCAATCCCGCTAAGGCAAGCAAACTTCGAATCTGCTGAGAGGTTAAAGCGCTTCGCCATCCAAGGAAAGTACCTTGCCAAGCTGTAATGACGCCCTAACACGCACTTGGGCCTTCCTTCTGACCCCGAAGTGAAGGACATGACACTGATAGAGTCTGGGCCGACGAGAACGTCGGGGGGCGATGAGGCCTTGGAGCGCACCCCGTCGAAAATATCCGCGCCATCCTTCTTTCCGCCAAATAGGATGCCATCGTCGCTCATTCGGAGCTCGGGAATCTGGGTCTTGAGAGATAGTTCTTCATCGACATACTTCTGTACAAGGGGAGCAAGAGGACTAAAGATGAAATATTAGCAAGCGGAAGAAGAAAGCTGGGTCTGTTTGCGACAGCACAAGCACGGAAAACACGAACCCATTTTCGTCAATGGTCTTGCCAATCGAAATCATGGCCTTGGGCTGGGCTGTCTCGAGGTAGACTATTCCCCGTCAGTTGAATTGCCTTAGCAAGAATGGGGCAAGGTATGCCTACTCTGCTGCCTTTGCGGCGGGTACAACGGGTCGAGGACTGTGACTGTGGCTCCAGCGGCCTGGACATGTTGGTCAGTCAAGATCAATTGAAGCAGATAGAGCAGACCGCACCAAAACTCCCATAAACGCGCAGACCAACTCCACGGTTCTATTCGCAAAGATCATGACCACATCTCCATTGGTGATGCCAGCATCGCGCAGATGATGGGAAATTGTGTTGGAAGCCTCTGCTATTTGCTGATAGCTGAAGCTTCTCGTCGGCGACCTGAATGGAAGTCAGCAGCTGGATCTGGAAGGCATTGGGTTTGACAAGACAGCTGTCTTACGTGGAGCTTTTGGTCTCTACAACACAAGTCCGCGAAGGGTGTGCGAGAGCATTCTTGTGAAAGTGCTCGTGGATTGCGCCTACGTAACCTGCCCAATCGAGGTCCCGTGTAGGATCAGGTAATTCGGCCATGGTGGTGCCAATTATTGCTTGACAATCTATATTAGATATCCAAGAAAGCAAAAGAAGAGCTAGGAATTGCGGTGATTGATTGGCGACAGATGAAGCATATTAGGAGATGCTTCGAGAAGTTAGCCGTAAGAACCGAGAGCTTTCTGAAAGCTTTTTTTTTTTTTTGCTCGAAATGCGTCACAGCTCCGACTTTCGGGAGGGGCACTTCCGGGAGAATCATAAAAATGGAGGGGTTCAGCAAGATTCAAGACTAACCCACATCCAGACTAGTCTCAAGGTATGACGATGGATACGCAGTACACGATAGGTACATGTACCTAGGTACACAGCTCAATATTCCGTACCTACCTAGAGAGAGAGATAAATACCCAAGCTGCAATTATATAAAGGAAAAGCTCACAGCATATAAGTGTGCGCATTGCTCTACTATAAGGAAGCTCGCTGGCCTCGATATTGCAAGGTGGATCTCACAGGAATCGGAAAAGAAACATGAGCCAATTGATCACAAAGGTATATTATTGAATTCATAAGAAAAGACCTAAATTTTCTACATAACGCTGCATCTAGTTGTGTTGGCTACCTAGCTAAAAACCAAAAGCTTCATTATATGTAGTCACGATGAGTGTCGTCTCCAGAGCTGTGCTCGTGCTTCTGCGGAACGAACGGGAATATTCGTTGCACAGCATGACCAGAAGTTACCAATTGCTTTCATTCAAGCCGATATATACGAAAATCAACTCCAAGGCCATACATTGGCGAGCATTGAATGGCTTGAATCGCGTTGCTCGTGCCATTGCAATCTCCAATTTGTTGGTGATGTTCCACAGCGCCTTGAGAGCAACATAGCATGGCATTCCTACACGTTGACAGCCAATTTCGATCACAATATTCTGCACGGTAGGGCTGGTCTTAGTCAAGTCAAGTCCATTAGGCGATACGGCCGATCCACAAGGCGGCTCGATGATGTACAGATCGCTGGGGTGGTGCTTCAGTGGCCGAGAAGAGAGGAGATTGCGGTAGTCGGTCTACGATAGAGTAAAGCTGAAGCCGGCACCATCATTATAAGCCGGCGCCCCGAGCAATTCAAGATTATGTTGCGCGGTCTTGAAGACGCCAGGCGGACGCAAAGACGGGGCGGATCCCGAAATGGGCACTGGTGACACTATAATTTGCCATTCCTCCAGATATTAGTATATATTAGTACATGTCTTCACTGGTGGGGTAATATACTACGAAATTCCTCCCTCATTTGTGCTACTATTACCTTTACTTCCTGGTTGGCCAAGAGTGCCTAACCCTGGGCTATCGAGCCATCTATACCACAGCGCCAGACTACCATCCGTCTTGTTTGCATCTTGATACGTGTGTCCCAGTGGCGTCTCAGAAGAAAGTCGCTAGCGTTGGTAGACCAGTATTACGGCCAATTTGATCGTATGGCTTGGCAAATGCTACTGCACGATACACCGTTGTCAAGCAGCGCCATGTGGGCCAGTAGTCAGCCATTTTGGTGTTTGTAGACAGGTTCACTTATATGTAGTTGAGGATTGGCCTTTGACAGCATTGGCAAATTGCTACGAAACCAGCTCGTAGGAACCAATAGATCTTCCCTGTCAATGTATTTTCCCTGGCTCACGACTGATTTTTCTCCGCTTGCACACTGCTCAACTCTCAAAATTCTACACAATCCTAGATATTGAGCGGTAGTGTTACAAACCTCCAAGTACAAATACGTTTGATGGCAGCATTGCAAAGCTCAAACTATGCGCCGAGCGATACTGGGTGACCGACTTGTCCAATTGACTCTGTATGATATGCAACAGAATATCCGTAGTTTATTGGACGAGCATAAATAGGCTTGTCTCCTTCATAAATGGGCTTTTGAGCAAACAGATTTCATTTCTGTTAAATGCGCTTTATATATGTGGAATGATATGCGAGATTACAAACTTCAAGCCTATATATATCTACGTAACTACTATTCAAGACTAACATACATCATCCCTAAATTCCTGCGAGATTAATATTTTTATTCCATTGCTGAGGATTCGAGTCTTCAATTAGAGTTGATACCTGCGTCTTCTAGGACCGGCAAGTGGACTATATGCTAAATTAAGAAAGTCTTAGTCGATCCGAGTAATCCGTGTCAATGCACGGCTCGTCTACACGTATAGGCCGTAGCCAGGGGCTTGCAAACAAATTCATTCAGCCAATGACCTGCCTCAATTTCTCACAGGTAATCCTTTTGCAACATTATTAAAGTAGGATGCATGTAGTTTATCTACATATAAGCAGGGCGTATTACATTTGGACAGGCTTCGTAGATTGTAGCATCCTCCGCGGCCCGAGAACTCATTTTCTGTACCATGGGTCAAATCATCCACTAGCTATGAGACAGCCCGGTATGCATTGCGTCGGCGGCCGACCGGAGATTTTTCGCGGTGCAATAGCTGCCAAACGTATATCTGGTCTCATGGCGTTGCGTCAACTTTTCGATCAGCACTAGAACTAGCTAAAAGTGACATTGGAGCTGTTTAATTGGGATTAGCCATAATATATGCTCCTCGCTAAAATATCTCCGGCTTTATTCGTGAGAGAATTAACGAACCAGGATTAGTGATCTCTAATTATAGTTCTAACTGGGTTCAGATGATGATATCTCGTTAATATTATTGAACTTGCATAATTATGTTTTGGGTGGTGTATTTATAAAGACTCAATCGTATACTATATCTTTCTATCAAAAAACTCTCTACTAGTCTCTACAATCGTAATTATATGCTACACAGCAATAACATTAGTAGCTTCCAGAAGTAATCACATATTACGTGGGAAAAATATCTAGAAGGAAGCATTAGGAACTTTGTCATTGTTTAAATGTACTAGTGTCGCGGGTTGCTTAGGGCTCTCAACTACCCATGCAATACACCTACTAGTATTGAGCTAAAGTACTTCGGGCGACAAGATGATCAAGAAAATATCGCTATCGGTTGCATACAATGCCATTGGACTCGAATAACCCTCTGAGAGAGCTATTATTGGAGGGCGGTAGCGCGGAGCACAGCTGCAACATCATATATATATATGATAGCCTGGTATCATTGGTAGCATAATATCAATGCCATGGAATCTCTATGGAGATTCAAGCGCCTATGAGGTCAAAACTGGAGTGAAACACCGGCCAAGCCTGCTGATAGCGAGGCGTACAAGGATGGCTTATATAAATTACAACGGTGAGATATTAACTCAAAGGACCACAAAAATTGACCCATGTTGCATGATCCGAATAAAGTGACAATGGAAACAGGCTGTAATTGGCGGATTATAAACTCCTGAAAGTACCGTTAATGGCTAGCTGCGAATATAATAATAGAGGAAACTCCGATACAAGGAGTTATGGAGTCGAGTTGGGCATTGCTCCGGTCTATCCACATATTCATGTTACATCCTCTTTAAAAATGAGAAGATTAAAGCTCCAACGTGATGGTAAGTGGCTAGAGAGAGTCTTGCAACTTGGTAGTATATGCAGTGTGTTGGTCAGTGTTGGTAACATCTGACGAATTCCCAAGATTGGACTCTGGCTCCCTGAAGCAGGGCGAATCTTGATTCTTAACATGGAAGGTGTACCTAAGATTCCTCTACCACACACAATAGCCTCCTTTACCCTATTCCAGCTCCAGGGTTATAAACAGACCTGCAACCCTCAAGCTCCAGCAAGTTTCCATACAAGCATGTTTTGCCTCGGTGGGTACATATACAAAGCTCGGTAAATCACGTGATCTTTCCGAGAACCTCGGAACCAGAATCCTAGCTATCCGAGTAAAAAGGGCCTGGTAGCCTGTCTTATACGATGTTCTCACCTTTCCTTGATCTAAGTGGCTATATCGCCATGTCAACACCTCGCCGCCATCGCTCGGCATTTGCGTGCCAAAATTGTCGTCGGCGCAAAGTGCGCTGCAGCGTCTCAGTAACCGGCATCCCGTGTGTCGGTTGCACCCAAGACAGCATCGACTGCATCGTCCATCAGACTCAAGGCTTAAAGTGAGATTCGGCATGTGGAGCTTGCTTTCGGAAAGACACTTGCTTATGTTGTTTTACATGATTCTAGGCGGCAGCAACCAAAAGAGCCATTTGGTCATCACGACTCCTTTCGTGGCCCTGTTGAGCTTGAATTAGGCCTTACAGCGGCTGAATCCAGGAGGACGCTGCAATCATTGTCTCCGGCTTCTGTGGAACAGGGGTTCAGCGCAACCACCAGTTATTCCTCTCCAAGTGATGGGGGTAAGAGAGCTGGAGAAGCCCGAAGCTCTCATTCTGGCACCGAAATTCGCGGCAACCAAGACGAGCAGCGTACCGGAACTGAGATATCTTCCGCGGCATTAGGCCAAAATAATCAGGCTGCCAGTGCCCCATTTTATACAGGTATAATCATTATCCTGTACTCTTATCAAATAATTATGCTGATGCTTGAAATAGGGGAAGCCCCAGGGTTCACATCCATTCTCGATGCGTGTTCGCCATCACAGCAGCCTGCCGCGCGGCATATACTGATATCAGAAGCACACATCTCGTTATCAGATGAGGATCGCGAGTACCTCCGGTATAAGGGAGTCTTCACTCTACCTCAAAAGAGTACATGCAATGAGCTTCTACGGGCATATTTTCATCATGTGCACCCAATCATGCCGGTGGTTGATGCCTCTGTGCTCCTCAAATTGCATCAAACAGGTAAAGCCAGTGAGTGGAATTTGCTATTACTATGGAGCATGTTTTTCGTCGCAGCAAGTGTAAGTACATGTGACCCCAACAATGAGATATCCTTAACAAAGTCGGTTTATTTATTGATTATGTCTCATAGTTTGTTGATGCCCATGTGTGGACTCTTGAGGGATACGCTTCGCGCAATGAGATGAAAGCTGCCATGTATTCTCGTGCAAAGGTTAGATTATAACTATTGCCTAACTCTTGGTCCGCTGCTTCATTAATTATAGCGCTAACGATATCTGGCATTACAGTGCATGTATGACAATGGTGGCGAGACAGATAAAGTGGTTCTACTACAGTCGGCTCTTCTCATGGGGTTTTGGCACTCCAAATGGGATGGACACTCACAGCCGTGGTATTGGACCGGAGTCGCCATTAGCCTCGCCCAAATCTTGGGCTTGCATCGAGATCCGGATTCGGTTAAGTTTAATACGTCCTTCCCTAGCCATCGTCGTCGGCTCTGGCGTCGTCTCTGGTGGTCTTGTTTCTTCCGAGATCGATCACTAAGCCTCACACTGGGGCGCCCAATGAGGATCAACCTGAACGACTGCAATATGCCGATGGCTTCTGCCCTCGACGTCGTCAGTGATCTAAGTCAAATACCAACTTCGGTCGCCAAAGGATATATCCCGGAAGACTTGCCTCAGCTAGCTGAATACTGGGTTCTATTAATCCAGTTACATAAGCTTTTAGGCGATGTTCTCACTTTGTGTTACCAGCCTTTCGGCCCTAGTCCCATGCTCCAACAGATACAATCGCTTGAAGCAAAAATATTACGGTTCCAGATTCCAGAGAGAATTGGGAAAGAACAGAGCCGAATCGCTTTATTCTATCTATACCACCTACAATTAAATTATCAGTGAGTCTCCTTCCTCCCCTCTGCATCCTCATACACTTTGCTCACATGGCATAGCGCCGTTTTGATCACTCTCTATTGCCCTTACATTGCCAACGCTCCATCAGACTTGCCTCTTGAGAATAAACAAGCATGGCAAGCTGATATACGAAGTAAAATGGACTCTGCAGCTCTACTTTCAAATGCTGTCGTTGACAATATTGTACGGGACAAACTTCTCCCGTTTGCAAGCCCTATGACGTTAGTATCTATCTCATTCACTTCAATTTCCACCGCAGTATCTAACTTTTAGCAGTGCTCCGCTATTAGTATCGGCCATGCATGTGCATCTTCTCAATTGTAAATCCGAAGATGCGTTATCTCGCCGTCTTAGTCTCAACAAGCTTGAACTTTGCATGATGGTCATGGAAGAGTTAGAAGAGATGTATACGTCAGCTTCTGTTTATCGAGGAGTGTTCTTAGAAGCAATCCGCCAGCTGCACCCAAACTATTCTGCCAGCTCAACTATGAGTGAATCAAGCTTGACAGATTTCTCTCAGCCTCGCGCGTCTTTTTCGAACGATACAATGACGGTACCATTGGTTAACGATGACATTCTTACTGCATTATTGGATGAGTCGTCATGCTTTACGTTTTGGGAGTCATTCAGTGATATCCAGATGGAATCGATGCAGTCGGGCTTATAAAAGTATAAAAGCGGGAGTTTTTGTTTTTATTGCGAGGCGGTGTTGTGATGGAGCGTGTTTTATGATTCCCTGTAGGCTGACTTTAAATAGAGTGTATGACTGAAGTCATATTTGGATTATATAGATAGGTAAATATATACAATTAATGATCATTTAGACTCGGCATTATGCATTTCGGCTCGTAAAGCTTTTACAAGATGCTCTTTGGGCGATATATTCGCTAAACCTCCAGCAACGTGAGTGAGAGAAATTTGTGACAAAAATTTATAAATTTGGCCCAATGTAGCAAATATTTAAAGGTCTCTCTAAAATTATTGCAATTTAATGCCTTATCAAGAATTATCATTGTGTAGCGATGCTGAGAAATTTGTACACCTCCCAACAAGCAACTGTCGAACTAGTTTTATTTATTTACCTAATTTAATTTCAGCCCCGCAACTTTACTCCTCAATCCGTTCTTGCGTCCGCTAAAAATCCCACGAAGCCGAAAAACAGCGATTTAATCACAGCTCAGCGTCTATTTCCGCCTAAATACATCCAAAATGGGCGTCATCCACATTGTTTTGTTTGAATACAAATCTTCCGCTACCGCAGAAGCTGTCCAAAATGTGCGCAGTTTCGAGTGATCAGCGTTATCTCCAGTGCTAACCTAGAAATTTGTCCACAGGTTTGCTCAGAAATGCTGGCTTTGAAGAGCGGTTGTTTGCATCCGACAAAGCAGACGACTTATATCAAGTCTTTGACAGGCGGCACAAATAATTCGCCCGAGCCTCATCAAGTGAGTGGCTGACTTCGTGCTTGTCCGTGGCACATACCCAGTAGCTTTAACTGATATGAGCTTTAGAATGGGTTTACCCACGCATTTGTTGTCGAATTTGAGTCTGCTGAAGATAGAGATTACTATGTTGATCATGATCCTGTACACCAGGCATTCAAGACGAACGCCGGGCCTACTATCGAGAAAGTCTGTGTCTTAGACTATACCGCCGGCGTATTCGAGTAGCAGGGCTGCATTTGCATTTGGCATTAATGGTCTATGCATTTACGAGTTATCGGTATCTCTTGAGAGGGTGGTTATGGAAATGAGAGCCAGCATATAGTATTATTCGTCGAGATTGTTCGAAACTCCTCCAATAGAAGTGGCGACTACCTCTCCCAATTTCATTTGCAGCCGGTTTTAAAACTAGCCATCTGCGGTTTAGTTTATCTTTTTAACTCTTACAGGTGCCTTGAAAAAACTCTCCAAATCAGCATCTATAAGAGTATCGTCACAATATCTTGTTATGCTCTCAATTATGTGCATTTTCTTCATGTTCATGCATCCAGCTAAGATGATTTCTTCAAAACGCCTAAAGTCTTGTGGCGGCCAAACTTGCCTGTGCACAAGTCAAGATCCCAGATTGGGGAAATGCAGGCTTTTCTTCTCCGCAATTTCCCCAACATTGTCATCACTAGGGCAGTCCGTTCCTGGCCGCTTCTCGGAGAAAAGTCCATCATTTCCTGGTTGGAATCATCCACGTTTTGCTCTCTGTGTCTGCTAAAAGGGAGGGGAAAACGCACTCCCATGACTCGTGTGTCAACCGTAAAACAACCGAACGTCCAACAGCCCACCGCATGGCTGTGACCCTCACGTCACTTGAGTGTCTGTCTTTTTTCCTTTGCGTGTGACGGCAGACTTCTATCCTTGCTTCTGCGGGCACTAAACTCCACTGCCGTGGCATCCATGTGGAGACACACGCTCGTGCAACTTCCGATACCTTGACTTAAATCGCCTGAGACTACCGCCCCCCACATAGGGCACATGTGAGCCCTTCGCAATAAGGAAAGCAACTAAGGGCGGGCATCCGTCTTTACGCGGTCTTCAAGTAATAGCGTGCGCTACAGTTCTGGTGCGTCAGACGCTTCTCCGGTGGTATCCCCATGTTAAAGCCACTCATTGGACTCGACGACGATCTCCCCCACATAGAACGTGTTTGGCTGGGGCTAAGGCTGGTCGGCGCGATGAAATAGCTTCATTGCTAGGCTTTGGTAGCCTTGCACAAGGAGGGGGAAATGCGGAGAGCGAGTGCCGGGTCCCAGGGCGACTGTCACCCTGAGTGCGGTCAAACATGGAGAGACCCGTTATTGTGGAATCATATCGAGGAAGAAGGCGAGAAGGAGCTGGGGAAGATGATCAGGTATAAAGGTCTGCCGATCCACTGCAGTTTGCGGATTCCGAACGACATGTCTTAAAGAGTTCTACTTGTGTGGATTCTTAGGTGCTTTTTGACGGTTTTTACAGCACATTACGAGAAACAAGACTCAAGATGTCGTCTAATCCAGCAGACGGCGCTGTGTTGCAGCCAACAAAGGGTGTGTTTCGCCAACTTCGCGACAACCCATATGTATTTGGCCTTTCAGCCGTAGGTTAATCTGCTTAACCATATAGAGTCTTGAATGAAATGACATCATCCGCTAACATTCATTGCAGTTTGCATCTCTCGGTGGTTTCCTCTTTGGCTATGATCAGGGTGTTGTCTCAGGCGTCCTGGGGATGGAGAATTTCGGCGCACTTTTCCCAAGAATTTACCTAGACAGCGGTTTCAAGGGCTGGTTCGTCTCTACGCTGCTTCTGACGGCATGGTTTGGATCGTTGGCGAATGGACCGATTGCGGACCGCTATGGCAGAAAGGGTTCGATGCTGGCTGCTGTCGTCGTATTCCTTCTTGGATCCGCTCTGCAATCTGGCGCAAGCACCATCGGTATGCTGTTTGGTGGTAAGTCTCAAAAGCCATTACCTTACTCTGCGGAGGGCTGTTTGGTAACAATTTGAATAGGACGAGCTATTGCCGGTCTGGCAGTTGGTATGCTTACAATGATTGTTCCCATGTACATGTCAGAGGTCTCTACCGCAGGCATTCGAGGAACCCTTGTGGTATTGCAGCAGTGTAAGTCATAGTAGCAAGCTTGCCCAGTCTACACAGGAATCATGCTAAACAAGAAACACTTATAAAGTGAGCATTACTCTTGGTATCCTCGTCAGCTACTGGCTTGAATACGGCACTCAGTATATTGGCGGCACTCGTTGCGCCCCCGATATTCCTTACACAGGAGGCACGCCCGATAAGCCGACTTTCGATCCCGCACACGACGTCGGTCCCAACGGCTGCACTGGACAGAGCCAAGCCGCCTGGAGAATCCCTTTTGCCTTGCAGATTGTCCCCGCCCTCGTTCTCGGCGTCGGAATGATCTTCTATCCTGAGTCACCTCGTTTCCATCTTATGCGAAAGAACGAGGAAGCAGCCCTTCGCTCATTGGCTCGCCTCCGCCGCGTTCACCCCGATTCCGAATCGCTCAGAGAAGAGTATCTCTCTATCAAGGCCGAAGTCTTGTTCGATGAAGCCCATTCCAAGGAAAAGTACCCTGGCAAGACCGGTGTCAGCCTTTTCTTCGCCGAATACTACGGTTTACTGTCATCTTGGCCCAGCTTCAAGCGTGTCTTCATCGGTAGCGCCATCATGTTCCTGCAGCAGTTCCAGGGATGTAATGCTCTGATCTACTATGCCCCGACTATCTTTGCCCAGCTGGGACTCTCAGGAAACACCACCTCTCTTCTCGCAACTGGTGTATACGGCATTGTCAATACTTTGAGCACTTTGCCTGCTCTCTTCCTCATCGACCGAGTTGGAAGACGACCATTGCTCATGTGCGGTGCTACAGGCACATTCATCTCGCTCATCATTGTCGGTTCCATCGTCGGAAAGTACGGCTCTGCTCTGGCCGATCATCCTTCGGCAGGATGGGTTGGCATCGCCTTCATCTACATCTACGACATCAACTTCTCATACTCTTTTGCCCCCATCGGATGGGTTTACCCGTCAGAAATCTTCAACTTGGGCAGCAGATCCAAGGCCATGGCCATCACCACCAGCGCTACCTGGATGTGCAACTTTATCATCGGATTGGTGACGCCAGATATGCTTGAAACCCTCAAGTGGGGCACCTACATCTTCTTTGCGGCCTTCTGCTTGATCGGCCTAGTGTTTACGTACTTTTGCGTGCCCGAGACCAAAGGACGAACCTTGGAGGACATGGATCGCGTGTTTGGAGATGATGCCGCTACACAAGAGAAGGAAAGGCTGTTTGCAATTGCGGCTTCTCTTGGCCTGACAGCAAGCATTCCCCCAGAAAAGGCCGAGGCGATGACAGCTGAAGCCAGGGAGTACGTTTGAGGATATGGATTGGATCAGTGATTAGGAAGAAAATTAGTGAGCAGCAGTCTTTATATGCATCTGTTCAAACCATGGATGTTATTAAAGTTGCAATGATGCAGACGATCTATATATTAATATTTTACTTTTTACCCAGTTAATGCTTTAATATCTACTAACTACAAAACTCTGCGGCGATTGCTGTCAGTGTATCTGCAACCTGTTTTATTGAATCAACCTCGGCATACTCCAGATTCCCATGTAATCCCTGTCCCTTTGGTCCCCAAAGCAGCACGGGAATCCCCTGATCAGCCAGCAATGCACAATCAGTCCAGTATGGAGCTCCAACTACCACTGCTTCTTCACCTAGAGTGTTTGTGATTTGTTTGCGAACGAGCTTAGTGAAGGGATGGTCGAGAGAAGCTTTGAAAGGTGAGCGTTGGAAAGTTGCCCTGATGTCGTATTTGAAGTTGGGAATTCTTTCAACTAGGCCATCAAGAATTTCTCGCAATTCTTTTTCAACAGACTCTTGTGTTTCGCCAGTGACGGTTCGACGCTCCAACTGAACTTGCGTAAACGAAGGGTAGGATGAGATCTCCTCGCCACCCTTGATGATGGAGGCATGTATACTTCCGGGCCCGAGAATGGGATCGCCAGCCTGCTGTGTAAGATGGGTTGCATGCTTATCCAGTTCGACGAGAAAATATCCTGCTTTACAGATGGCGTCGATACCAAGATCATATCGTGATCCATGAGATGCAAGACCATGGATATCTACTTCAAACCAGATGAAACCTTTGTGTGCGTACATAATCTCCAAGCTGGTCGGCTCATTTACGAGAGCAGCATCGGCGGTCCAGCCGGCTTCTAATACCTGCTGCGTGCCGATACTAGCAAACTCCTCGTCTGCTACTCCAGCGAATATGACGTCTCCTTTTAAGCCTTGCTTCTTTGCATTGGCGAGGGTGACCATGGCGGCTGCAACACCGCACTTCATATCGGCAGCTCCACGACCATAGAGTTTGCCGTCTCGGATATCACCACTGAGGGGATCGCCCTCATACTCTGTAATGGTCACGGTGTCGGTGTGACCGTTGAGCATGAGGCTCTTGCCGCCGCCAGATCCTCGAACAACGCCAACTACAGAGGGTCTCCCCGGCGTAGGCTCGATCCAGTGGGTCTCAATATCCCGGTGTTCCATCCAGGCAGTAATGTAGCGGGCGATGGCTGTCTCTCCAGGACCAGGTATAGATCCTAAGGATGGGCTGGCAGAGTTGATCCTGACTAAGGTTTGTGTCAATTCTACAGGATCATCGCTCGCCACGTCATAGGGGACCTTATAATCTCTCGCGCCTTCTGTGCAAAGGATAACGACAACAGAGTCCTTGGTGAGACCCAACTTTTCTCTATCCGACGCCCCCAGCCTCCTCAAAGCGGCAACAGGGGCAGCGCCACAAGGTCCGACAGCTATGTTTTGGGACGCCAAATATCCGCAAGCCTGATGGGATTCAAAATCTGAAATGGAGAGGCTTGCATCGACTCCGTGCTGAAGAACTGACCAGGAAATCGATGAAGGAGTCCCACAATCCAGACCAGACATGATACTGGGCGCCTTTTCCGATATTGTCAAGGAGTCCCCGCGTTTAAGACTCTTCCAGAGACTGGCAGATGTATCTGGCTCCACGGTCAAAACCGCGGTTTGTTTTCCTTGTTGCTTATAGTGTGTTACGACGGCCTGAGCAAAGGAGCCGACTCCTACCGGTACCACGACGAGGTCAGGGGTAGTAGCTCCCAGCTGGCCATCAATCTCTAGCATCATGGTACGGTATCCATCGACAATCCACTGACAGATATTAATATTATTAGAGGAGAGTGGAATTGCATAGACGGGATTGGTATACTTGCCTGCGGAATCTGAACATAGTCCCCTGAGGCAAAGTCTTGAACGACGATGGCGGTGTTATCTTGTGCAGCTGCCTCTCGTGCATCAACTACAGCTTTGTCGTAGAAGCCATCCGAGACGACAACACGAGCGCCTTCCGATTTGATCAGCTCGATGGTAGCATTGTGCATGCATCCGGGTACGTGGATCTGGGCAGGGATGCCGAGGATGGATGCCATGCGAGCCACAGCCCGTCCATGGTTTCCATCGGTGGCTGCGTATAGGGAGATGCTGGTGGATGATAGGGCCTGTTTAACGGTGTCCAGGGGGGAGTCTAGAGGAAGGTTGAGTTTCTGGGCAATGACTCGAAATGTGCCCCATGAAGCACCCAGGATCTTGAAGGAAGGGAGTCCAAGTCGGCATGTCTCGTCTTTCAGGTGGATGGCACGGACACCAAGTTCCTTGGCCAGGTCCTCGAGGGGAATTAGTTTGGTTGGTTTATATTGCGGCAGCTGTTGGTGGAATCGATATGACAGCTCTGGGGAATCTGTCAACGGCGCCGTCCACGATTTGGCAGCGGGATTGAAGAAGACGGGCCGGCGATTGGCACGAGTCATGGCTAATGCGGAGGCCGGTACGATGTATAAAGGGAGAAGAATACTAGGGAGAGGTAGGAATGAAGCGGATGAGGATGAGACAATGGCATGTAACTCAGAAAAGGAAACAGAAAAGCACTGAAGGAGAAGCTGATTAGCGGATGAGGAGGAGAGAGCGAGGGGATTCGCCTCCCTTTAAACTATTATATATCCGACTTGACTCGCCGTTTTTGTGTGGTTTGCCATCCCTGGAGCGATCCCTAGGCATGGCGCAAAGCCAATCTCCATCCCCATCCCAATCCCCATCTCCATACATACACTATACCCGGACCTATTTTTGCGCTGGCCTCTACCTTATCCCGCGAAGCTCTTGGTGCGAAGCCAATCGGCGGGCACTTTTGATGCTAGTGACAACGCAAGTCTGCAAGATTCGCCCAAGACGGTAAGTGTTGGAGACGTCGGCGAGCGGGCGGGAAGGCATCCGGTGCGTTGGTTGGCTTTTTGCTTCTCCTCCTTGATTTTTTTCTAATTTTGATGTTGCTGATGATGCTGCTATTCTTTCCTCTTTGGTGCCGAATATGCTTCATCATCTGCACGCGGTACATGGTACTTTGCGCATGCGCTGATAATCTTGAGCGCTGCCCCTCTTTATGCAGGAGAAGGCGCATTTCTTAGGCACGCCCACTGTAAAAGCGCTGTACGACTGACGCTATAATACGGAGAGCTACTGGCCTAATCCGCTCACATGCGCTGTAAAAATGAGCACGATGCTTCAACACGATTCCGCGTATGCTATTTTAACACGACGCTGTACTAGAAGCGACCTCTAGGGTCAAATCCGGATAGTAGCTAACTAATTTTATATCAAATACCACCTAACTCGTATCGAGGGCTTTGAAAGCAGCTTGATTGGAAATTCCCTCTATGTCTATTCCCTATCCTGTCCTTAGAAGGCGCTGTTGTTGATTTCAAACATCATGTACCTCTGACGTAGCATCCATGGCACAAAAGGCCCGGCTGCCATGTAAAAGAAGGCGTGCTTCGTAGGTGCATATCTCTCGCAACGCATGTTGTTTAATGCATCGCCGGCATCGTAATGCTCAGTCATCATGTCGCCACATGGATTAGTATTCCACAAATGTTGCCAAAGCAGGAAGAAGAATAATAGAAAGAGCCATTATCGCATCATACCCAGCCATCTATACGTTGGTTTTACAAGTGCATGTAGGTGGCTGTAGATAGAAGGCGCTGATAGTGCTTCGTACAAGCATAGAAGTCAGCGGTACCTCAACGTCCATATCGCAATAGTCTGGCACTACAATGGACATGGATGGGCCTATATCAGAGGGCGCACGTGCTGGGCCCCCGCTTACTACATACAGATACCCTGAGCGCTGCATCTGCCCAAAACAGCGCCCTCCTGCTACGACCAAGACTGAGCCATTGGGCCATGTCGCTCCCTTTTAGCATTTTTCACCCTCCAAGCGTGCGCCTTCTCCGACCCGCCAACCGCAATTCTGTGCTCGGACAGACGAGGGAAAAAAGGACCCCCCAAACGGAGACCCCAAAGCAGCTCCAGCGAAGGGGCCCGCACCGAAAGGCCGAAACACCGACTGGGCGCCGTGCTGTTGGCTGGAGGTGGCCGATTGGCACGCACCAAGGCGCTGTGAAGCTGCGTGTCGATCCATGTCCCAGCGTGGCGATTGGGCGCTGGTAGTGGCACGAGAGCCTGTTCCAGGTCCTGCAAGGGCAGCAACAGTCGACCGACTCGGATTCGCCATCGTGTAAGCGCAATTGACGGCTGTTACCGCACCGACTCGACTCGACTCGCACCCAAGGCGCGTTTGTCGTGTCGTGAGACGGCGAGGAGGCGAGTCAAGGCGGGCGCTTACGGAGCACTGTGCGCTGATCTGGGACCAGAATTACTGCAAATTCCGAGACCTGTGGGCGGATGGATCCAGGCGTGGACAACGGCGTCCCAGTCTTTCTGGACGACGAGGTCGGCGGACGGAATAACGTCGGCAATACGGTGCAGATGCATGTGATGCACGACGCCTTTGCGCATCAGCCTCATCTCCAGCCTCAGCTCCAGCCCCAGCTCCAGCCCCAGCTCCAGCCTCACGCTGCCTTGCCGCTTCAGCCTTCAGACTCGGAACAGCTGCCGTTCCAGCATCAGCATCCACAGGCCTCAGACCAGCACCCGCGTCAGCTGCAGACGGCCGTGTCCATGGACCAGTTTGGGCCCTCCTTCTTCTCTGTTCCGGATCCCTACGCCGACAGCCCCTACGCCAGCCCTGCCGGAAGAGACCCCGGCTTTCCCGCCGAGTACCAGTATGAGCTCGGTCCCGCAATCGGCCCCGGCGATGGGCTCCTCCTCGGCGATGGCTCCAGCTCTCCCTTTGACGGCACGGCGCCGCTTCCTTTTACCGCTGCAGACTCTATGAACACTATCGGCGACGATTTCTGGGTATCTGGTCAGCAAGGATCTAGCCAGCAACAGCTCCTGCAGCAGACAGCGCAAGCAGACGATGCCGCAAGGAGCCTCCACCTCAGCGCCATCGACGAGTTCTTTATCAAGAACGGTGCCCATCGCCCTCCCGTCCCCTGCAACTACTGTCGACGACTGCGGCTCCAGTGCCTCATCCTTCAAACCACGTCTGCAAATCCAAATCCCATCAGCTCTTGCTCCGCCTGTGTGGCCCTCTACCGTGACTGCAGTCTTGCTGAGCGGGGCAAGAGAGAAGCCTCCGCCTACGAGAGTGCACTCCCCGTCATTGGCCATCTACATGGCGTGAATGAAGAGGGGGATGGTGTTACTACCATCGATGGGACGAGGCAGTGGCGAATGGAGCGAGATGCTGGCCAGGTGGCGGCTCGATCTTCATCTATCGTCTCATATAAGAGAAATAGCACTCGGTCCGTCAAGAAGACTCGTGTGTTGAGGAACTGGTTCTCCACGCATCAAGAGCACCCATACCCGTCCGAAGACGAAAAATCCATGCTTGCCGACCAGAGTGGCTTGAGCAAGACCCAGGTCATTAACTGGTTCGCTAATGCTAGACGCCGACATCGACTGACTGCGCAGTCGCACAATAACAATAGCGCCAAAGTCTTCCTACAAGGATCTCCTATGCCCCAGACGTTGCTCACTGGAATGTCTCCGATGGAACGATGGAGACATTCGCCCCCGAACGAGGAGCCCATCTCGGCTGCAGTTATTGAAAAGGCCATCTCCAATAGTCAACTTGACGGTAGAGATGCATATAATTACAACTCCGATGGCAATTATGGCACTGATGGTGCCCCTTCCTCGGCCAGCAGTGACTCTGCAATTTTCAACCACAACATTGCCAACGGCTACGAGGGGGCGTCATCAAATTCTGGCTCGTCTGCTTTCTCCTTCTATCATTCTGATGATGCAGGCATTTTCTCCCTCTCGGCGCAGAGCTCCAACCATGGTGGCGACGGCGGCGATCCGCTATCCGGCCTATCGGCGACTGCGGTTCCTACAGGAGGTACAGCAGAGCGAGGCAAAGCGCTCATGTTTCAGTGCACATTTTGTCTTCAGGGCTTCAAGAAGAAGTACGACTGGGTACGCCATGAAAGATCTATTCACTTACCCGGTCTCGATTCTTGGATCTGCAGAGTGCCTCTACCCAAAGACCAATCACATCTCGTTTGGCGTGTCAACCATAACGAGCCGGAATGCATCTTCTGTGGCCAGACATCACCAACAGATGAACATCTCCAATCTCACGAGTTTCAGTCGTGTGCAGAACGTCCCGTGTCAGAGCGAACTTTTACTCGGAAAGATCACTTGTGGCAGCATCTGCACAAATTCCACCGCTGCCGGAAATGGGAGGGGTGGAAGCCTGACCTCCATCTCTTACAGCATCGACAAGACAAGTTTGAGAGCGTGTGCGGTTTCTGCCAGCTCAAGACACATAGCTGGGACGAAAGAGTTCAGCACTTGACATCCCACTTTCGGCGCGGTGTGACCATGAGTGAATGGAAGGCCAGCGGCGATGCCAACATAAGCAGCGGAGATGGCGGCGGTGGGATGCTGTCGAATAGGGGTCCCATTACACCCCTCAGTGGTAATGAAAGTGATCCTTCGTTACCACTATTTGCAAATACGAAAACCTAACATTGACTTGGGCATTTCAACTTGACTCAAATTGATACAAATAGTTATGCCTTGTCGTTCACATATAGCCATCTTATACCTTGTATCATTCATATCATTCACATTATGTCATATAGAGCTCGGAAATACTGGGAAGTTATTGGAATCATTCTTATATATACATATACCCACTCATTAGTGCATTAATAAACATAGATAAAATCTTCATTCTGCAAGTCCGTCACATCTTCAAACGCCTTGTCTCCAACATTCTCGTCTCCCATGTTGAGAACTTCCTCATCATACTCATTATCACCTCTCTTCCTGTCCATCATGCTCAGATCGCGTATCACTTCTGACTTGCCCAGCTCTCGTCGCCTGGCCGCTTGTCGTCTGTTGAGTATCTTGATCCAAAGCATGCCTATAACGATTAAAACCGCCAGCACCACAAAGAGCGCCAGGTTTGATCGCAGGCCGCGATCGTATCGTGGCTTCTCACTAGGCTTGAAAAGCTGCGGGCCTATAATGTTGCCGGTACTCGCTCCTATAAAGAGCATAGCGGTAGTTACTTTTCGCTTCGTATCGCCAGCGGTATTCTGGCCAGACCAAGAGTAGATCAAGGGAGAAATGCCAGGGTATACAGAGATGATGTAGTATCCGACGAGGAGAACGGCTCGATCGGATGGAGCACGGCCTGTGACAAGGAGTATAACGCAGCCTGCGATGGGAGGAAGGCAGAGGAATAAGAGAACGGCGGACTTCATGTGGATTTTGTCGGAGACCCAGGCACCACCAAGAGTGGAAATCATCTGGACAGCGCCGAAGGGGATGTTGAAGAGGATCGTGGTGAAGGAGTCGAAGCCGAAAGACTGGATGATGAGAGGGCCAAAGGTAGAAATACCACCGCTGGGGATGCTGTTATGAAGGTCATTGTTAGTAGTGTTCTTGACATGGGAGCAGAAGTATTCTATGACTTACGAAATAGTGAGCATGAGGCAAAACCAGAGCCACGTCTTCGGATCGAGCATGGCTTCGCGGACATGGTCCCATTTCCAAACGCCGGAGCCAATACCCATTTGGTTCATGCGCAGACGCTCGATGGCAATAACCTTTTCGTCTTCTTTGAGGAACTTGGCCTCCATGGGGGAATCAGGCATATAGAAACTATGCAGGTGTCAGTATATTTAATTGAGAGAGGAGAGCAAAGAGAGGGATTTTCAACGTACTACATGACGACTGAAAAAGCAACAGTGATGCAGCCACAGAATAGAAAAATGATTTGATATGGATGGAGATTCGATTTAATATGGCCCAGACCGTATGTGAGAAGACTTCCGAGCTGTAAGTCTCCAGTTAGCAAGGACTCAGTCAACTTTGAATATTTTGTGGTTTGCATCTCACCATGTTGACAACTCCAAGCATAGCATACCAAGATGCGTTACGGGTTGTCTGCTCTTTTCGTCGGTACCACATTTGCACAACAGCAATAAACGTCGGGGCTGGTTTGAAAAAAATCATTAGTCTATATCTCTTTGTAGTAGTTATCATCTCCATCTTCAAAGACTTACCAACAGAGGCTTCAAAAGCACCCAATAGCAATCTCGCCGCCATCAAACCACCAAAGTTGTTCGCCGCCGTCATTCCACACAGCACCGCACCCCAGCAAAACACCATCGTTGCGCAAAACTTGCCCACCGGGAACTTCACCAGTGCGTACGCCACCAGCGGCTGGAAGACCAGCTGGGCGACGTACACCACGGAGCCCAGCCATGAAAACTGCTCGCCCACTAGGTGCGTGTCGTTGATGAGTCCAAAGACCGAGGCATATGAAAGAGTGGTCTTGTCTAGAGACTGGAGGCAGTAGACGAAGAGGATGATGGGGAGAATGTGGAGATCGATCTTGCGGAGGATGCGAGCATTTTCGCTGGGCGTGACGACGATGGCCGCCTGGTTGGCTTGTTTGAGGAACTGGGCAGCTTTGTCTCTGCCTGTAATAGGGAGATCAGTATTGGGTTTTGGGACAGGAGTAATCTCGCTGGCGACGTTCTTGGAGTCGTCTTGCGTGGGTGGAGTTTCGAGATGGATAATATCAGGGTTATCTTTTTGAGCAGCCATTGTAATGACCCCTTTATGGTTAATACAATACAATGTTATAGAACCCTATGAGTGTGGATGCAGCTTCGATCGCCGTACTTCACCGCTCCAGCTGAAGGCAACACTCTATGATATTTATAAATGCTCATATCTCACATGTTCCTTTCCCCAGACTATATGAAAAGGGAAAAGCATTTGCCGTTGACACGCCACCCAAACCCCATGGGGGCACCAAAGGGCCCTTGGAGGGCAGAATGCGGGGAAAGATTCGTGTTACTTGATAGGCTAGCCGGACATGGTTCTTCTTCTCCGTCGGGTTTCACTCATCTTTCTCCGGCTTAGATTGCCCCTCAGCGGACATTTTTCGCAATTATCCGCCTAATACGTCTCTATGCCCATAACGGTTGATGCTAAGAGGAGACGAGAATAGAGTAGAACTATTGAATCGTATACTAATAATCGGCTGATGAGAATTAACGGTAAGAAATTAGGAAATAAGAACCCGAAATCGGTCTTTATTCCCACACAGCATGATCCACCTCAATGAGGGACCGCCAGTAGTAATCTCCAGATACATACACGTGTAATACCAGCATATAAACAGCTTCCAGCACCCTTTTGTTCTCGACTTTGCAATTAGCTATTTTTGTCTTCTTTCATTCTCTTGTTATAGAAAGAATTTGATTTATCAAAAATCTCTCTTATTCTACATCATAACGATGCCTCAACAAGAGCGCGTCCCGTCGACATGGGTCGAGAATACAGCTGGCTCAGGTAAGCTGCTGCAGCTTGATTCCTCAGACTCTCAGCTTCCCTTTCAGTTCACACTGGATGCGCTGCGTCACAATGTATTTCGGACGACATTTACGTCTGAGACACATCCTCTGCCTCCTCATCCGAGCGTAAATCTGCCAGAAAAGCAGGTAGACGCCACCGCTGTAAAAGCGTCATCTGCCAGCACCAAAAAGGAGATCAAAATCGGCCCAATTACGGTTGCAATTGACTGGACTGAGTCCTCTCCCCTATTATCCGTCTTTTTGGAAGGCAACGAAAAAGGACCTCTCCATGAAGACCTGCCAAATCGCTCATACGTCGTTGACGGTGAAGGTGTTGCCCATTACTCGCGCTACAACAGAGATACCCTGTACGTTGGCCTGGGCGAGAAGGCAGCGCCAATGAACTTGGCGGGGAGAAAATTTGAGCTCTCGGCAACAGATAGTTTTGGATACGACATTTACCGCACTGATCCTCTGTATAAAAACATTCCGCTTCTCATAAATGCGACGCCCAGTGGCTGCGTGGCTCTATTTTCAACTTCCCATGCGCGGGGTTCATATTCCATTGGAGCTGAGATGGACGGCATGTGGGGTCGTTATAAGGTGTATCGACAAGACTATGGCGGATTGGAAGAGTACATCATTGTTGGCAAAACTCTTAAAGACATTGTTACGACATATGCCGATCTGGCTGGATACCCTCTTCTTGTGCCAAGATGGGCATTTGGCTACCTCTCGGGTGGAATGAAGTACTCAATGCTTGACGATCCCCCAGCGTCGGAGGCACTACTGGATCTTGCACGTAAGATGAAAGAGAACGATATCCCGTGTTCGGCATACCAAATGTCGTCTGGTTACACGGTGGCAGAGAAGCCCCCCAAAACACGCAATGTCTTCACCTGGAATCGTCATCGGTTCTCAGACCCAGAAGGGTTTATCAAGGAATATCACAAACTCGGCATGAGACTCATAGCCAACGTTAAGCCATATGTTATTGCCACTCACCCAGAGTATGAGAAACTCAAGGCATCAAATGCACTATTCATTGACCCACATACGAAAAAGACGGCAGTGACTCGACTTTGGAGTGCTGGCGGTGGTGAAAGTGCCGAGGGTGGACACATCGATTTCACTTCTGCTGCTGGATTTAAGTGGTGGTACGAAGGCGTCAAGAAGCTGAGTCAAGAAGGCATAGACTGCATCTGGAACGACAACAACGAGTACACAGTTACTGATGACGGATGGATCTGCGCGCTGGATCAGCCCTCTCTTACTTTAAGGGACGATGTCAAAGATAGGCCTCAGATTGGTCTATGGGGCCGCAGTTTACACACAGAACTTCATGGCAAAGCGTCTCACGATGCACTTGTCGATGTTAACCCTGATGTGCGGCCGTTTGTCCTTACTCGCAGCGCCACAACCGGCACTATGAGATATGCCTGTAGCTCGTGGAGCGGAGATAACACCACCAGCTGGGCTAGTATGAGAGGCGCTAATGCTCTTGCTTTGAATGCGGGTATGTCTCTGCTGCAGTGCTACGGTCATGATATTGGAGGATTTGAGGGCCCCCAGCCATCCCCTGAGCTTCTTCTTCGATGGGTGCAGCTGGGCACTTATTCACAGCGCTTCGCCATCAACTGTTTCAAAACTCTTAATGAGAACAATATTGGAGATGTCATCGAGCCATGGATGTACCCTGAGATCACTCATCTGGTCCGAAAAGCAATCAAGAGAAGATATGCCATGATTCCCTACATATATTCCCTGATGCTGGAGAGCCATCAAACGGCTATTCCGCCTCAGAGATGGACAGGCTGGGGCTATGAGCAGGATCCAGAGGTATGGACGGGACCAATTACAGAGGGAGAGACGCAATACTGGCTTGGCGACTCGCTTTTGATCGGCGGTGTATATGAACCTGGTGCAACCCAAGCACGAGTCTACCTCCCCAAGGCCTCCGACGACGATGAAGGCTACATCAATCTCAAAGCTCCTTACCAATACTTGCAAGCAGGACAATGGGCCACAATAGATGCAGAGTGGCATGGCGCAGGCATTCCAGTGCTTGCCAAGGTTGGAACAGCTATCCCAGTGGGTAGAGATGTGCAAGTCCTGTCTCCTGGAGAGAAAGAAAACGTAGCAGACCTTCCACTGGACGACTATCGCGCAGTCGAAATCTTTCCACCTCGTGAAGGCTCTAATAGCACGAAGAAGTATAAGACAGTTTGGTATGAAGATGATGGCGTATCTGCTGTGGCAAAGAACAAAGTTTCCAAATATAGCATCGAATATTCTGTCGAAGGGTCGACAATCAAGGTTCAATTTTCTAGGGACGAGACATCAGGATTTGTAGCACCTTGGAAAGCGCCTGTTATTGTGCTCCCTCCTGGAGACTCGCGAGCGGTTATTTCAAGCGAGGGCTTACAGGTTCATGGACTGGGCGTGGATGATGAGGGGAAGAGAAGATTCCAGCTTGGTTAAGTTAGAAAAGAAAAGACAAATAGATTAAATTATGATTAAATAGACACTACTATGTTCATCTACATTCATCCCTCGGTATCTGCTGGCGGCCATCCGAATATGTCTTCCCCCCCATTAAGCGCCTCAACGAGAATATCGTCAAGCCAAGCAACACCGGTGGCCGACGAGGAAAACAGGGTGAGTCCAGGGAAATCCCACTCAAAGATGAACTGTTCGGGTATAAACGAATCCAATTCCATGCGATTCTGTGTACCGAAACCAGGCATTCGTCGAGATGAATAGCTTTCGTCGTTTGTGGTGCCCAAGACTGTATCATGAGTCTCGTAAGTCACGCTGCTGAACTTTTCAATACCGCTTTGAAGAAGCTGCAGATATTGTTTTCCAGTGTTACTTCGACTCCCATTGTGGCTACCACCGCTGGCTTCACTTAGTTCAGTAAGGAGGATATTACCATGAGCCACGAGCTCTCGACTAGAGCGCCCTTTACTCTCAGGTAACAAGATAGACAGTTTCAGAAGTAGTAGATAGCAAAAGGCGCATTTTGCCCAGACAAAATCCATTGCGAACTGGAGATTACGGATATATAATCTCGGTTCTTCGATCATGATGTCCAGATGTTCTTCCAAGGCGTCCTTTGCCATGGCAACGACCGATCTTTGAGCGGGCGACATAAAGTCGACATTTTCAACGCCAGACGCTCGCACGACGCGACAAAACGCCATGTTTTCGGACCAGCACTTTTGGACTCGTAGATTAACGCTAAGCCACGGCGATTGTACTTTGTGTTTGTCAAATATGTGCGCCCAATCGTCAAACCATATAGAGATGTCGATTTTGGCCTCACGGACCACGTCCATCATGCTTTCATCGTCGAAATCTATGTGATTGGCTAACGAGTCGTAAATTCTTCCACGGATGACATTCAGCTCGACTTGAGAGAATAAAAATAAGTCGAGCTCAGTCGCAGCAGGATTCTTTAAAATTATTCGAGACCTCCGAGAATCTCCCACGAATTTAAACGTTGGCAGGTCCGAGGCATCGACATGTAAAATATGTCCCAAGACAAAGAGATGGAGCCATGTTCTCGCTTTTCGCATTAGCGCGAGTGATTCTTCATCGAAACTTGCCAGCGTATTTCCATGAGTTGCTGGTACTACAGATCGATTGATCATCGCATCATATGAGTCAGGAAAGTTCAGATCAAGTGCCATGCGCGTTGCAGCTGCGACCAGTAGAGATCTCTCAGAAGCATAACAAGAGCGGACTAACAATGCTTGGATAGTCTCCAGCGAGGCCATAGCAGGCCTCGCCAAAGCACAATTTAGCATCCGCTTTACATGAAAATCCAACATATGCCATTGTTGAGTGTCAGTCCCCGTTACTACACGGCAGCCAACTGTGCATATGGCGCTGAAAAGCAAACTGCTTCTTTCGCGAATACTGGAAAACGAGTCATACTGAGGGTCGAATATCGGGACATAATGATCGCATCCTTGAAAAAAGATGGCGAAATACCGATTGGCCTGCTCGAGGCTAAGCAGCCCTGCATCAACGCAATCGGGCAACGTAACAGACCCAATTTCGAAATGTGATTTTCCGTGCTTATTGGATAACGTAGTATCCGTAGGAGACTGTGTGTTTGATGGACGTATGAATAACGTTAGTCCATTAGAGTGGATGTGATCTATGGTGGCTCCCGGCGTGGAGCATGGTTGTGCTAGCTGTATAGTATCGTGGGACGTTGCCGGATGCTCCAAATTATGCAGAGCTGGGGCGCCTACACCCGATTGGCTGTTTTGCAAGGCTGTTCCGATGTCTGCATGACTAGTCTCAAGATGAGAGCCAATCTGCGTTGTTGATAATTCTCGGAGCTGATCCTTCAAGGCTGCTACCTGCTGCTCAAGCTCCTCTATCTGGCTGTGCCAGTTGATGAGACAGTCAGCAATGCACCAATGAATACACGACAGGGAGCTGATGTTAAGAGTGACTGGGGATACTCATCGTGTAACACGCACAGCTGATGGGCCTCTTTCGGAGGATCGATAAAGGCACAGGTCTTTTTCAAGTAGCAACATCTAATGCAGCTGTTAGCAAGAGTCTGAACCGACAGAATGTCACCCTTCTTCGTTCTCAAAACCATCGGCAAACTTACCGTGAGCACGGCCTTTTGCCATCACACTTAGCCTGATGCTAGTCTTTAGCTATTGTTTTCTATTACAAAGTATAACGTTGAAGTTGCATTTACCTTGGCGCGGCGACATGCACCGCACGATTTCTATTAGCAATGTGTCAGTTACGGAGCATTCCGAGCCATAGATTTTAACGTGACATGGTGGCGGGACGAAGCCTCCACGCAGATAGATATGCAGTGCTAAAACGGAATATGCTTACCGGAGTCCTTTTCTTGCGGATACGTGGGGTATCTGGTGGCCTCGAGTCTGTAGTTACGATCGGCGAATCGCGGGTCGCTGAGACACGGCGGGAAACTGGAGACACGATCTTGTCCATTGCGCCTTACATAATGGTAGCGAGGAAACGACCAAGGGTAGATCGTATGGCTGATGCAACATTAGACGGCGAAAAGCGCTTGTCATAGCGATAAAGCCATCGACACAACGGGACCTGAGATCAACGATCAAGCTGAGAAGAAGCATAATCCTCCATGGCCAGCATCGCACGGGGAATTCGACAGGTGGGGGTTTGGGTCGTATCGATGGCTTGATGACTAAACAGTGTCAATTGTTACTAGCACTCACTCAATTGCTCCTTTAGTCTCTCTGGGCTTGATCTCTTTGGGGTAACTAAGCATTTACTTCATTACACACGCTACTTGTAGGCGGTTTTCGGGCAGTAATAGTGCTATGGAGCACTCTGTACATCCATGCCATTCGTGGGCATCACCCCAGACTTCGCAGCTTCGTATCCCAGGTGCGACTTGCGATCCTGGTCGGCCGATAGTTTGCCGAACTAAGCTTATCCAGTGGTGGAAAATTCAAGCTCAGGGCTACTCCGCACTTTTGCTATCAAGCAGAGGATCCACTGCGGAGGGTTGGGTAGTTTACTGATCTGCAATGAAAGAGAGAGCTGTGACTTGGCAAGCCTGGGCATCGTCATTGTGTTTCTCTGCTGCTATGACTTTATTGCAAGTCAATGAGGCTGATGGTGTCTATTCTTCTAAGAAACAAATCAATTGCCCGTTTGAAGATGTGATGTTTCCAACATAAGATACTTGATCAACCCACATCGTCTGATATGCTTACTTACAAGAAGATTTAGGTTAGAGCAAGCCGTTGCGGTAAACTGCTAATATGCGATAATGACCGACCCCTGTCACTAGCTGTGCTGTCTTGCTTCCCCGCTTCGATCAGGAACAAGCAAGCTGCCAGAATCTCTCAAGCCAAAATTTGCTGCAACCTCGCTCACTCAGCGGGCAGCCGAGGTTTTGTGTACTTTGCCTAGTTAGTAAGGTAACGTTGTATTACCTCCCATTGTTTACCGCCCAGAAGCATGTGGAAAGGTATTCCGTGTTAGACATGGAGCGGCGAATCGAAAAAAATGTTGGAAGGTAGGACCGCCTTGTTGGAAAAGCTATACGGTTGCTGGGCGAGCCATGCAATTGGCTATATGGGGAAAGAGGAATTGACGTCCTCGTTTTTATAAAGAGGGCCGATAGTCCGGGGTCAGAGACAGAAAGAAAGACGTCAAAGGCCAGAGGCAAGTGAACATCGCAACTTTGGTCGCGTCTGCGCTATACCTCGGCCACAAACATGATCGGCCACGCTGTCGCCGCCCTATTGCTGGGCAGTGGCCTTGCCTCTGCAGCTGGCACTCCTTTAACATCCAAAGCTGGTGATCAGGTCGCGATCCCGGACTGGGACCTCAAGTCATCTTCCGACGTCAGCAAAGATCTCAAGGGCCTCTCAAAGCCCGGTGTCGACACCTCATCATGGTACCACGCAGGCACGTCGAAATGCACCATCATGGCGTGCTTGATCAACGCTGGAGTTTACAATGACGAGGATTTGTGGTACTCTGAAAACCTCAATGACGTCAATTGGGGTCAATTCCTCGTTCCTTGGATATACCGCCATGAGTTCGCGCTGTCTCCGGCAAAGGGCCAGCATTTTATCCTCCAAACCAACGGTATTACTTCTAAAGCCGATCTATTTTTCAATGGCAAGCAGATTGCCGACTCCAATTACCAATCTGGTGCTTATGGTGGCCGCACCTACGACATCACCAACCTCGCGGCCAAAGACAATGCCTTCGTCGTCCAAGTCCACCCGACCGATTACCTTTATGACTTTGGACTCGGGTTTGTCGACTGGAATCCTTACCCTAGTGACAACGGAAGTGGCATTTGGCGAGATATTACTATCAAGCAGACAGGCTCTGTTTCTATGGGCCCAATCTCGGTGGTGGTAGATATCGATGTTCCAGTTGAGAGTAGCCCTGCAGAGGTTACCATCCGCGCTGAAGCTTTGAATCTGGAGAGCTTTGCAGTTACTGTTGATGCTGAGGCAGTTGTGACTGGCGATGCTTCATGCGCTGGTTCTATCAAGCAAAGCGTCAAGCTCGGCCCCGGCGAAAAGAAACTTGTCCAGTTCAAGAAAACTCTCAAGACCCCGAAGATCTGGTGGCCTAAGCAGTGGGGTGGTCAGCCTCTTTATAACGCCAAAGTCACCTTTTCTGTCAACAATGCGGTTTCAGACACGGCCCAGACCAACTTTGGCGTCCGTAAAGTTACTTCTTTTGTCAACTCGCACAACGACACACAGTACAGCGTCAACGGCCATCCTTTCCAAGTCGTTGGCGGTGGTTATGGCGCTGATATGTTCCTGCGATGGGACAGCGCACGCTTTACCCGTATTGTTGAGTATATGCTAGACATGAACCAGAATACCGTTCGTCTCGAGGGAAAGATGGAACAGCCAGAATTCTACGAGATCTGTGACAAATATGGCTTAATGGTCATGCCAGGCTGGGAGTGCTGCGATAAATGGGAGGCCTGGGCTTATAATGACGAACTGGCAATTTTCCCGCCGCCTATTTGGGATGATAATGACTACGAAACTGCCAACTATAGCATGATCCATGAAGCTTCCGTTCTTCAACCTCACCCTAGCGTGCTGACATTCCTTGTTGGAAGTGACTTCTGGCCGAATGACCAGGCGGTTGCGCTGTATGTCGATGCTTTAAATAATGCTGGTTGGCAGACACCCATCATTGCTTCTGCGGCTAAGCGTGGATATCCAGCAATTCTCGGTCCTTCTGGCATGAAGATGGACGGCCCATACGACTGGGTGCCTCCCAATTACTGGTACGACACTGAGCCCTCTGCCGATCGGCTGGGTGCTGCTTTCGGGTTCGGTTCCGAGCTGGGTTCTGGCGTTGGTACTCCTGAGATTGGCTCATTAAAGAGATTCCTCAACCAGGGCGATCTAGACGATTTATGGAAGAATCCCAACAAGAACCTGTTCCACATGTCAACCAACCTCTCTTCGTTCTATAACAGACAAATTTACAACGAAGGCCTCTGGAAGCGCTACGGTGCTCCTACCTCTCTGGACGATTACCTCATCAAGGCCCAGATGATGGACTACGAAGCGACACGATCTCAGTACGAAGGCTTTGGGGCCCTGTGGAATGCCGCTCGCCCAGCCACCGGTGTTATCTACTGGATGCTTAATAACGCTTGGCCAAGTCTCCACTGGAACCAGTTTGACTATTATCTTCACCCTGCAGGCTCTTACTTTGGCACCAAAGTTGGCTCCCGTATTGAACATGTCGCGTACAACTACCAAACCAAGGAAGTGTGGGGCATCAACCACTCGATTGACAAAAGTGGCCCGCGAAAGGTTGACATTGAGCTTATTAACACTAGCGGCAAGTCACTTGCTAAAAAGTCTGTCAATTTCAACACCAAGGCCAACTCGGGCTTTAAAGTTGTTGATATCTCGAGCCAAATTGGTACGCTTTCAAGCGTTGCCTTCTTGCGTTTGGTCCTATCCGATAACAGCGGCAATGTCTTGAGCCGCAACGTGTACTGGGTTACCAACTCCATTGATAAGCTTGATTGGAATAACTCGACTTGGTACTACACTCAAGTCACCAAGTTTGTCGACTACACACCTCTCAGCAAGCTGTCTACAGCTCAGGTCTCTGTTACCACTGGCCCTGGTAAGTCTGCGCCTGCGGTTCCTGGCACACAGACTCGTACCGTGACTCTCGAGAACAAGTCTTCTGTCCCGGCTGTCTTTATTCGCTTGACTCTTGTTGATAAGAGCGGCAATGACGTGAATCCTGTTTCATGGTCTGATAACTATGTAACCCTTTGGCCAAATGAGAAGCTGCAGCTGGAAGTTGGAGGATGGGATGGAAGTGGCAATAGCATTCAGGTCAGCGGTAAAAATATTAAGGCTAGCACCGTGAAGCTATAAAGGCGGGTTCTACTGAAGTAGCTGTCTATAAAATTAGCAAGTAATAAATAATGAAGTTATGTTTTTGTTTTATTGTTATTTGTCTGTTGACAAATCCTGGATTTCTTCATCTCAGTGTCAGGCAGAATACAGTGCTTATTTTTCCTAATATTACAGAATTCTTTTCATTATCATGACATATGTCGCCCCTCTCGTACAATCTTCCGAGATGCCTTCTATCATTACCATCGTGCAAACTCATACAAGGTAGCGGAATCCCTTCCTCATTCGCAGAGCCTCATCTAGGTCCTCAAGCTCGGTCTGCGTTGTCTTCTCTGTATCTACGGCTACCTCGGTCTCCTCGAGCTTCTTGTTCAAGTTCTGGAGAATCAACTTGAACAGGAAACAGCCAACGATGGTGACGCCAAACATAGACAGAACGATACCGTAGCTCTTACGGTATCCGTTCTCAGGCAGTGCCCAGACGTATGAACCAGCCACGTTACCAAGCTGGCTGAAAGCGTTTACCATGGCGATGGCAACAGCACGCTTGGCCGGTGGACGGGGGAAAGAGGAGCTGATCCAACTGTAGAAGACGATGAATCCGGCATAAGAACCAGCTTGAAGGAAGAGAGCGAAGTATCGAGCGGCGATGTTGAGGGTAGACATGGAAATGACGAAACCGATGAGGCCCATAATGATGGGAGAGATGATGTGGAAGAACTAGAACAAAAAATGTTAGACCCAAAACTGCATATAGGCGTAGGAAATAACTGCGACTCACCTTCTCCTGTGTACGATCGGCGTTCCATGAAACAACGAGAGAGATGAGACAGGCGAAGACCCAAGGAGGGGAGCTCATGAGAAGGGTGGGAACATAAGCAAAGCCGAGGGTTCCAGTCAAGGTTGGCTGCGAAAATAATTAGCATGTTTTCATGTAAAGAGTTCCCGAGCGTGAAGTTGAGGTGCACTTACGAAAAAGGCGTTGAAGGAAAGGCCGACGACATAAGCAGTCAGTGTAAGCATCATGAGATACACCTTGATGTCCTTGCCGCACATGATGAGACCGTCAAACGCGCCCTGTCCGTTGGAATCGGTGTCTGCTTCGCCAACATCCTCAAGCATACGGAGCTGGGCAACCTGCTTCTCCTCTTCAGTGAAGCCACGCGCATTGGTAGGCAGGTCAGGCAGGATAAGAGCGGCTGAAATGGCGATTGCCATGGTAGCAGCACCCTCAATGAAGAACAGCCATCGCCACGCGGCATGGCCCAAGACGCCTTGCATGTTTGACAGGACTCCGGCGGCAACAAGCGAGGAGAATGCGTTGGAAATGAGGTTACCGCAGAAGAGGAGAGCATTGCGGGTGGTCAGTTCGCGGCGAGTGTACCACTTAGACAGAATAAGCAGGGCACCAGGCAAGAAAGCAGCCTCAACGAAGCCGAGGAAAAATCGAATGACAACCAGGTCCTTAAAGTCCCTTGCAACGCCGGACAATGTTGAGATAAGACCCCAAACAGTCATGGCGCAAGCAATGTATAGAGACGGTCGCTGGATGCGGTTGATGAACATGTTGGAGGGGACCTGCATGAGAATGTATCCAACATAGAGAATGCTGAGACACGTCGCATACTGGGTATCATTGAGGTTGAGGTCCTTTTGCAAGCCCTTAAGACGGGCTGCACCAATGTTGTTGCGATCCAGATAGTTCATGATGTAAATGAGAATGAAGAGAGAGCATCGGAGATCAAGCTTGCGCTTGAGGCTCTTCTCAACCTGGACTCGCCGCGCAGGGTCCATTGTGGCCGCTGGGTGAGATTGTGGGAAATCGTTGGATGCCATGTGCTCGAGGCTTTGAATGTTCTGCTTTTCGGCATCGAAGCCCGGCTCGTTGGCCCGGGAAATATCGTCGGTCATTGTGAATGTGTAAGAAGACAAACGACGAGCTATGGGGGTATCAAAATAACAATTCCGGGACGACAACCAACAGATCAGGCCTCTGTGAGATACAATGCGGGCAGAGCCTTTTATATGACAAACAGATGCATACCGTAGCAGTACAACTACTTCTTCACAGTGTCACATGGCCGGCCCGGACAAGGGGAGTACACGGTCAAATAGCGATCTAAACGGCCGCAGCGTTGTATCCAAACCCCAACCCCCGCTAACTGAGAGCCTGTCGGTCCATGTTCTCCCCAAACTTTCCCCGGCGGTATGGAGGTATGGAGAGACATGGAGAAGAGATCCCCATTTCTAGGCAGCCTAGTTCAAGCATAGGCCACTCATAAAGGGGACCCCAGGCTTGTCTCGCGAGGAACGCTGAGTTGGATGCATCACAATGGTGGAGTCGTTAAGGGAAGCTGAGTCAAGCTCGGCAGCTATTGGCGGCAGCTTGGGATTGGAAGAGCTGATGGAGTTTGCTAACGAAAAGATTTTTCTTCTACTCTAATTTCTTATTACGTTTATGATCCAATGCTAACGAGTCGCCGTTTCAATAAAGCGTAATGCTAACATTCGATGGAAGGTTTTTTTTTCCTTCTATACAACTCCCTTGCAACGAGATCACGCGAAGTATAGAAAATTCTTTGAATGGGGATAACGCCACTTTTGGCGGCATTTTCTCTCCAAGCTACAAGAGCCGACGCCCTATGTGGAGACGCCTTTTCTGCCCTTTTCTTTTCTTTGCCTTCTAGATTGCAGATCACCCTTGTCACTTTTACGAGTGCCAACTTTTTTTTTCCTTAGGCGGGGGACAGAAAACAAGGAGAAAAAAAAAGTTGGAGACGACGGCACACCGACGCCATCAAGTAGGTATATGAGGCGCTCTCTATTCTCTTCTCCGCACTAACAAATACGTGTACTCCAAACGGTTTTCGAGTCAGTAGTCCACATTTATTCCGACCAGTTTGGACGATCATTCCCTTCTATTTCCCCGGGTCTTTTCCCCGTCTTAAGCCACCTATGTAGCCTACTCTACGATGAAAACCAGTTCAACATTTACACAAAGGCAGTTGCCAGTGGCAAACAGCTCGAACCACTGTCCTCTCAGTCTTCCGCATGCCGTCGGTTAAGTAGCGAGGTCTCGGGCCATACTTGCTAGTTTGTTCACATGATTGGTGGTTCGTCGGTCCTAGGCCCTCATTTGGGGAGCATCACAACCCCCCACGCTTACTTGGGCCATGAATCCCTGCCGGGTAGAGCGAACCATAGCCGCGGATGCGATGCCTAGCTTGTTCGGAAAGCCGGCACTGGCGTCATGGTCGCCATTTCGCCGATGGAGTGCCGGCGATGGAGCTTCTGAGCGTCTCTGCGTTTGTTCGCTAGACCGAAGTTTTGGGAGCAAACTTGTTGACTCGCAAACGAGAAAAGGGCGATGTATATATGTGCTCTCCGCATTTTCCCATTTAGCCTATTATGCTAGGCCCAATATCTCCACTGAATTAGGTGAATTATCACCAGATGAATGGTCACATTCCATTAACCTTGTAACGGGTAATGCTGCTTCCTAATCTCAATGGGTGCTAAAATATTAGTAGCTACAAGTAAGAGCTTGGACGCGGCTATTCAGCTGACTCGCTGTCTTCCGGCAAATGAAGAATTTTTAATTCAATAGCCGGTTTATTGACCATCGCGGAGCCTCCCCGTTAGCTCGTGTCGGTCATCCACATGCATTAATGACATGTCGACACTTCATGCACCTACGCATCTAGGAACAGAAACGTTTTTGTCGTTTCTGGAAACAAGCATGCTTGGCTCTGAGTTCCATTCATGAGATTCTAGCATCTAGCTTGCATACAAAACTAGTTTAATGGCAGATTTCCCCAGAAATACTAATTTCCCAAGAAATTTGACATCTGCAACGTGCGGCGCAGAGGGTATGGCTATTCATTGCCACGTTTTTGCTACTACGGCAAGTCTCCGAAGTACCCTGAATTGCCATCCAAAGATCCGGAATAACATCCCGGGCCCCACTACCTTAATGCTCAGATAGTTCATCTAATCGCCAAGATATGCTTGAGGGCACCGGAAAGAATGTGCCTGGATTCCTATTTCATCTGTTCGTGGGAGTACAGAAGCTCCAAAGTGGAATATTTATCATAATCTCAAATTATCTGGACATCGCCTTTGGTACGTCGTAAAAACCGCCAATCAGCCTTTTTGGTGCTTTGGTTTATATCACTCGGTGACATTCCATCAGCTGGGGGCATGTTTGTGAGTTTCTAATCAACCTATTAAGCGACGGCTGTGACTTGTTTCCCAATAGCCGTGTTGCTGCAAAGAGCGGGCTCGTATATTTACTACATCACTAACTCTATAAGCCTAAGTTTTGTGTGGTTTGCGCCCGTAAACAAGACGTTCTCCACCCTAAAAATCGTTCTCTATTATTAGAAGTGTTTATTATATAGCAAAAGGCCAAAAGTCTATGCACTCACGAATTGAGAACACGCCAAAATGTATATTTGGCACGATTTCTGACAACCCCTTTGTGGTTTCATAGACTATTCAACAATAATCTCTGTTCACAATTAAGTATAAAAAGTCGAGAAGCTATCGAAATTTCCATTTATTTGGAATATTTCCCCCCGATCCTTCAGAATTATTTAACCTTTTCTTTTTCTTTGAGAAGCATAATTAGCGCAGTAGACGCAGCTTTTAATAGGCTCTATGCACAGTTTGCAAAGAAGAAAAAATGAGGTGCCATAAGAAAGCTATTCTAGCTACAATTTTGTGTTTCACAACTAATTCCATACCAAACATATAAGAGAGACGGTTATCGTACAAGTTGCATGAAAAGACACTCAGCAATTCTGCACCGCTCTCATTCTCTCAACCTTAGGAAGTGCGTGGCAAAAAAAAAACAGCTTCTATCGCGATAACGAGAATTTGCGATCCATCGTTACTGATAGCAGCCATTTTAACGAGAACTTTGCTGTGGAATTTAAGCATGTATGCTTGCAGCAAAGAAGTCTTGCAAGAATAAAGAGCAAGCAACTCACAACTAATGGCACCGTCCTAATAGCCCCACTACACAACTCGACTCAATCTCATAGAGAGGAAATTCTAATTAGTCATCCCGTCATTACTAACCGGCGTCACGCCCATCCCACCCAAGGCGCTAAAGTGGGATCGCCTACAAACAGCAGTAAATCTGGATCTCTCTGTCGTAAAGAAGCAATCAGATTGATAAGACAAGGGCTCAGCCATCTATCAATCCTTGTGGATTAATAACAATCTCAACAAAATCATGACACAGAGAATGAGAAACGCCACAATTTGGCTATACGTATACGAATGCTGATTTATAACAAGACTCCAACCTAGAAGCTCAACAGCGGGGTTCTGTGTTAGAATCAACGGTACATAAAGTTGATCCTATCACAGCACTGCGGAAATATTATAAGCCAGTTCTCAGGAGAAGGAAAGTCACATTAATTCATTATTAAATTAAAAACATTAAATAATACCCGTCGACTATCAACTCTATAGTAAACCTGCCTATACTTGCACCAGCGAACAAGCGTTCTCAGTGTGCACCGACACTACCCGCTAATTCGGTATTACGACGTGCTCCGAAGTAGTACGCACTTTCACTTTGTGGCAGCTAAGCACGCCATCTAGCTTCCTCACAGAGCTTCCAACGACGCCAATTGCATCGCAGTTGATCTATTTTCATCCACCGCCTATTCTTTGGTTTCGCAAAAAGCTTCGACAAATAAGCAATGGCCAATCCTTTGAAATACAAGTATCCTTCGCCACTGGCTAGCTTTGAGAATGCTCCCCCGCTCTCAGAAGAGAGGAATGAGGATGGAAAGAGCTTTGTAAATCCCAAACGCGAGGGCCTGAGCGAGGCTTATAATACTTTCACTGAGCCACTGGATAATGGCCGAAGAGGAGGCTTGTGAGTTTCTCATCTTACTGTCCTCTTTTTTTCGTTCTGCGGCATTTGGGCTATTGGTGATCAAGCGCTGATTTATATCCAACCAGTGATATCCACATCTATTATTTCCAGCAAAGCAAGGAGCAAACCAAATATGCACGTGAGCTTTGGGAGCGCATCCGGAGAGAGTGTAAGTAACTAAGACTATCATCCTACAGTACGGTCCATTTTTGCTCAATAGCCGTACTAACCGAATCTGCCGTTCAAAGTCCCAGAGCTGAGAGTCTACACCTTTTGGGATCGGCCAATCGGCCCACATCCGGTAGCCATGTTTGAAGTTAATGTCTTTACTCCTGCTCAGTTCGGAGCATTTATTTCTTGGCTCGCCATCTGGAGGGGCCCCCTCTCGGCTCTTATCCACCCCAACACCATTCCAGAAGAGGGAGTGTCATCTTCCGAGTCTGCATTCCGTGACCACTCGCAGCGGGCTATTTGGATGGGAGAGAAGGTGCCTCTAGATTTTACTATATTTGGTTCCTCTTCTTAGAGTCTTGTACATAGATGATTTGCGTTTACAAGGACTGCTTTAAATTCGACGTCAGGATGGTTATTACGGTCTTGTTTGACGGTTTCGTGAAATCTAACATCTCATACTCTAATCACTTTCCTATCATCAAGTAGGTAAATCTTCAAAATGCAGCCATTCAGTTCTTCCGGATCAAATAAGTATCTTTAGATGGCCTTTTCTGCCATTTCTCAACATATGCCACGCATCCTCAGGTTCATGTGTGTGATTGAGAATTCATAGTCAACTCAGATAGTTTTGAACACCGTTTCAATCGGTGAGATGACTCCCTCTTTGGCTGAAGTCGGGAGTATATTATTGATATAAACGCTCTCCTCCATAACGAAAAGCCAGCGCGTATATGGAAGCCCGGTGTCAGTGCAGGCCCCTCTAGCTGAGTCCATCAGGACTTTCACTGCTCGTTCGGCCGTACTATCTTGTTTGGAAGCATAAGGTGATGAGATTCTCGAAATAACTTCCTCTTCATTTGCTCAGTTCTTAGCTTGACCAGAAATAAAGCTTATTGAAGAGACAATGATTATTAAGAAAGAAACACTTGTCCAAGGAGGCGGCACTTGCTCAAAGAAGCAACACTTGTTCAAAGAATAACGCTCCGCTAGGAGATAATATATATCTTTTAATACTAACTTAAATCCAGTGAGATATGATGCAAGACGTGTTCAGACTTGGTATATTCTGTTCCTTTACTCTCTTCGCCTTTTCCTTGCCCTCCTTCGTCTTCTAACCATTTCCCATCTCTATCTCCAGCTGCTTCAACTACCTCGATTTTTTGTGTATTTTCCCCAGTCTTGTACGTAAATATCCCCTAACGACCTCCAAAAAGAGCACTTCGTTTCTTTGTCTAAGTGATCAATCATGTTTATTCGTGCTTCTGATGAACAACTCTACTGTCCAAACTGACACCCGGACGCCCTCTGCTCTCTTCATCGAGCTACTCGTTTTGCCTTTGTTCAGATTTCCCTTCACCTCTTCTATCCAGCTCCTTTTACCTTTCAATCACATAAAGCTTAGCTCATATGTATCAAAGCATATCTTGTAAAATAGGGTATTATAATACAGCGCTTATCCACTAAATTACAGCGCTTATTGTTTGAATTATACTACTTATCCGCTAAATTATAGCGTTTATATATAAAAATGCATTATATATTCTTTTAAGAATATATAACTTCAGTTAACTAATATTATTAGGGTTATTGTTAAGCATATACTGTAGGAAGATTACTATCTGTGGGCACTATAGGGTTTCTTATAAGTAGTTGTAAGGGGCAATACCATTGAGCATATAGTGCCAGTATTAACGGATCTTTTAGATTATTGGCGTAGCTAGCACCTTTCTAGTTATTGCTATATCTAACTAACTAGGTAAATTCCCCCTTTTGGATGCTAATTACGTTAGCTTGGATACTAGATAAGCATTCCATACTTAATTCATTTCTACTAACCAAACATCTTACAGTGACCGAAGACGCTGGTATCCATTAAAACTTCTGGCTGAGATTGGTTTATTCTTCACACTTGTAGGTAGCTTGGGAATCTTGATGACGCACCGTTTTGCTCAGTTGGGAAGTTATAAGTGTAAGACCTAGAGTTAGCAGTTAGCACTTCCCTTGAGTTCCCCACATGCTATGTTGTACATTGCCAATAATGAAATGGTACTAATTTTAATTTGGCTAAATAGGTTGTATAAGCAGTCATTTTAGCTATAGCATACAACTAGGATACTGACTAGCATACATGACAAAAAAAAGCTGCATATTACCTGCTAGAGACAATACTTTACTTTTTCAACGATTTGCTTTCTATACACGCCCCGCCTGTTTAGCTGCTGTTTACACTATATACCAGATAAGCTATTACTTCTATTTATAAAAGATTCCAAGTATGTTTTCAAATAGTTCAAAATAAATTTCATACCAGGCCTAAATTGGAAATTTTTATACAAAAACGTCAGATAGTAATCGGGGTCATGGGGTTATTAATCAAACATGTTCCTTCTCACATACTAAATAGTAATCGCCTATGCAGCTTGGTTTCAAAAATGGTCGAATCGCCCGTTTTCTAGGTGGATGGCTCAAGAAAATGATGCAAAATGCCGTATCGTAGGCTAGTGACTCCGATTCTCCAACTATGGCTATAGACACTGCGCGTATGAGTGTCATATTATAAAAAGCGGGAGGTTCCCAGCTTGATCTTCTGCAGATTCTTCATCATAGAAACATTCGTCTTACCGAGGTCCTTTGAAGAACGAAAAAAAAAAACTACCAATATCGTCTTGCAGCCCCGCATTGCATAGAAACCAATTATGGGTTCTGCTTCGGAGAATTTCGATTATATTGTTGTAGGAGGAGGCACTGCAGGCTTGACAGTCGCAAATCGCTTAAGTGAAGATGCGAGCGTTAATGTACTTGTGATTGAGGCGGGACAGGATCGCTCGCAAGATCCTCTCGTCCAAATTCCGGGACTTGTTGTTGGGATGTTTGGCAAGCCTGAGTATGATTGGAATTTTAAATCAGCGCCTCAGGTGAGTTTATGATTTCAGCACTTTCTGATGTTAAACTAACGCTAAACCTTTCAGAAAAGGCTCAATAACCGGGTCATCGCTCAGGCTCGTGGCAAACAACTGGGAGGATCCTCTGCCCTGAATTTCATGATGGTGCTCTATCCTCCAAAAAGCAGTCTTGATGCTTGGGGCGCATTAGGAAATAAGGGCTGGGATTATAATTCTCTTTCGCCATACTTGAGCAAGTTCGCGACGTTTCATTCTCCGCCCCAAAGCGCCAAAGATACCGTTGGCCTTTCCTATCATGACGACTCAGTATCTGGTAATGGACCTATCCAAGTCTCTTATAGTGAAGATTACAGCAAGGCAAATTCGGCCTGGATGGAAACCTTCGCTAAGCTTGGTCCGGAGACGAAAACCGATCCAAGAAACGGCATGGCCCTGGGAGCGTTCCAACAGGGTGCCAGCATTAATCCTACTACTCACACGCGAAGCTATGCTGTCAACGCGCACTACACGCCAGAGATTGCGAGTCGACCAAACTTGACGGTTTTTACAGAGACAACTGTAAAGAAAATTGTTTTCGATACTACTTCAGGACCTGAGCCTGTTGCAACTGGGGTGCTCGTCCGGCTGAAAGATGGCACTAAAAAAACACTGGGTGGCGGTGAAATTATCCTGTCTGCAGGAGCTCTTATGTCACCTCAAATCCTTGAACTGTCTGGGGTTGGTGACAAGTCACTCCTCGAACGACTGGAGATCCCTGTTCTTGTCGACAACTCGAATGTTGGAGAGAACCTACAAGATCATCCTATGTCAACCCAGTCATTTGAAGTTAATCCTGATATTCCTTCAAGCGATGTGCTCCGTGATCCAAATGTCCTGAATGCACTTATACAGCAGTTCCAGGATGGCGGCAAGGGTCCACTGGGCCAATCGGGAATAAGTGTTGCATATTCACCTCTCGCTGATGGAGAAGGCGTTTGCTCTGAAGAAGCTAAAAAGGCCTTTTTTGCTTCACATGATAAGCATGTACAGCAGGCACGGGATGGCAAAATACTCCGTGAGCTCCTTGAAGGGCCTGACGAGCCGGCTGTTGAGTATTTTCTATTCCCCGGCCAAATTCAAGCCCTTGACAGCCCGACCAGCATAGTGGATTGCTTTTTGCAAACAAGCCCAGAAAATTACATAACCGTTATGACTATGATGAATCATCCCTTTTCCAGCGGCAGTGTACACATTACCAGCGCAGATGTGGACAAGCTTCCCTCTTGGGATCCCAACTTTAACTCAAATCCGCTGGATTTGGAAATATCCGCGCGCCATGTTCAATTTGCGGAGAAACTTGTGCAGACGTCTCCGTTTAAAGAGATCTTCAAACCTAACGGCGCTCGCATCCCGTCAGTTAAGGGCGATACCTTAGAGAACGCTAGGGAAGTTGTTCGCCAGAGTCAAGTTAGCGTATTTCATCCCGCATGCAGCTTGGCAATGAGGCCAAGGGACCATGGCGGTGTTGTAGATGACAGGCTAAGAGTACATGGCACCAAGGGGCTGAGAGTAGTTGATACTAGTATCTTTCCTATGCAGCCCGCAGGCAACATCCAAGCTATGGTTTATGTTGTTGCAGAGAAAGCTGCAGACTTAATTAAGGAGGATAGGAGAGCGAGGGCTTGAACAAAAGCAGAACCAGCATAAGTTTTAATAGACAACAGTCTGACTATGAAGTTTAAAGAGTCCTCGATCGCCGGAGTTATTGGTCAGGCGATTGGCCCGTGAAATGTGACTACCCGTGAGAGCCCCTGGTTTCCGCCGCAAGAGTTACAGCGCGGCCTTCTCCCTTTGTAACTTCGCTGTTTCTTTTGACTTTGTTGGGAGATATCTTCTTGATAACTGTAATTTGATTCCAAGGCCAAATTCTTGCCCAGCGGCACGGTCGATCGGCCCCAGAACTCGTTCCAGATCCACTGTAGGACCCGGAGCCGACTTATCCCCACCGCACCGGTCCGCACCAGCATCGAAGCCGGAACCCCCGAAGTTGGAATCACCCAGCGGACGGAAGAGCACAGCTATCAACACGCAACCAGCCAGCCCACCACAGGGAATAGAGACTCTGTAACGCCAATGAACCACAAGGAACCCGGAAGTTGAACACACGATACAGTTAGCTATGAGATTATTATCTACTATAAGATCGCCTCAATGTATCGTGTGTTTGACTTTTTCTGGGATTATTGTGTTTGATGACGTGCGCGTTGTTGGATCTTTGATCTTTATCTGCGCGCTTGAGAGTTGTTCCATAAAGAAAAATTTTATTCATCCTCCAATAAGGAGCCATCAACGGCATATAGAAGCTACCAACTCTGGCACAGCTCTCGGAGACCCTCTTCATGCGACACCAGAGAAATATCGTCCCATGTTTGCTTACGCCATTGAAGATATCTTCAATATAATCGATTGGGGCATGTTTATTTCGAGAGACACGCCTCGACTACCTCTTTGTCGCCTTCTGCTCACCTACATGTAGCATCTGCACCCTCTCCGTTGAGCCGAATGCAATAACCTCGGTTTCGATCAAGTGCGGGACAGCCTGATGTCATACTGGCCAGAACGCTGCAATTTGGTTTTTGTCCAACCACATATATGCGCCTATGCTACTAGGGTCTAATTTAAGGGCATTTACTAAACCCTTTGATTTGGAATCAATTTGACATCACATTCTCATCGTGGAACTACGTTCAAAACTTCATAGAGTTCAAATAGAGATATATAAGGGTGCTAACGGCTGTTGAGTTTAAGACTGACTTACCACATAGTTCACCAGGCAAAACGACCAATTTCGTTTAAATTAGGCAGCAAGCTCTGCTATAATCAAAGTCACAAAATCAGGCTCCAAACTCTGCAATGCCAACATATGTCGTAACGGCTTCAAAAAACGCCTTGTCAGCAGAGGCGAAACAGGCGTTAGCGCGAGTAATAACCGCTACCCACTGCGAAGATTCAAATATACCCTTTTATTTATGTCAGGTGGTGTTTCAAGACGTTGAACCCAGCCAACAATTCTTGAACGCGGAGCCAGTAACGGTTGACCAAATTTGGGTTCGTGGAGATGTCAGGGCCGGCCGCTCAGAGGAGCAAAAGACTCGAATTATTGAGCGCATAGTCAGGGAGGGTAGCCAAGTGACTGGAGTTTCAGAGTCGAAATTTTGGGTTTACATTTGTGATATCCCCAGAATGGCAGAATATGGACGAATCTTGCCTCCTCCAGGCCAAGAAGCAGAGTATATCGCCAGTCTCCCAGCGGACGTTCGTGCAAGATTCAACATTCCCTGAATAACCAATGTACTTTAAATAAGAATTATTCAAGTTTCGAACCAAATTTATGCGCATCTTGTTACATGCTGTTCAATGTCATGTCGCTCATTCACATCGCACAAGACACCGATGAAAATGCATACAATCTACCCAACATGTAGCAATCTAGCGCCACTATGACCATCTCGAATCAGCATCCAGTTCTTCTCTTGTCTGTAACCTTGCACCTAACCAAAATTAGAGGTGGCGCCTAATCATAGCCGTAATAATTACTGTCTCTAAAATTGACGAACGATTCTTTAATTTGCCTTTCGCCAAGTTAATGCAACTGGCTTATTCATCAAATCAGGATAAGACGCAGCGTTAGCGTGTACTGACAGCCGGCGTTTAACGGGTGGTAACCTCGGCCGAGAAAGACACAACTCCACCTGCCCAACAGAGCCTCTCATTGCGAATTCAGCTTGACAACTCCGTATTTGCCATGACAAGAAGTTAATCGTATTATTTAATGGCGTTTAAGACCATCATTATTGGTATATAACATAATCCTTGAATTGCGCCTCTGGGAATTAAATCCGAGCATCCTCCGCACTTCGCAAAAAGTCCGAAGACCGGCTGAGCACAGCTTCTAAGCACGAGAGACTCGAGAGCCGAATCTCAGGTCTTGCAACGTCACCCTAATGGACGCGCGGTCAGCATAGAACAACCCATCGCGAGAATACGCTTTGTTATTCTCTTGAAAATTATTCGTTTCAATCTCTCTCGCGTATCTACTCGTCTCTTGAAGCCGCCGGCGTTGGCAGTGACTCCCAAATGCCCAACATCAGGCAGATAAAGACGTGCAGTCGATGCCGCCTCCTAAAGCTTCGCTGCGACAGAATCAAGCCTTCATGCGAAAGATGCCTTCAGGCTGAAGTCAGCTGTTCATTTCTCCACGACCACTCGCCACAATCAGTTACAAAAGCGGAACATCTCACAAATAGGATTTCTACGCGCTCCAGCTCAGAGCAGTCATCACCTC
The DNA here is from genome assembly GCF_050947405.1 of Trichoderma evansii. NCBI lineage: Eukaryota > Fungi > Ascomycota > Sordariomycetes > Hypocreales > Hypocreaceae > Trichoderma > Trichoderma evansii. The sequence goes on along the minus strand of NW_028145191.1, from coordinate 165,994 downwards.
CAAGCGATGAATCCGTCCTGTCATCTGCCATCATTGCCGCTCAGAAAATCCACAAAATAGTGAAGAGGAGGAAGCGCGCACATCTCTCTTGCACGCGATGTCATCGACTCAAAGTCCGCTGTGACAAAGAACTGCCGTGCTCGCGATGTCGTAGCTCTGGCTGGGGCCAACAATGCACGTATACACATCGAGTTGAGAACGATTCATCAGCTAGCGATGCGGGTCGAGATACTCTATGCGCAGCGGCACATGAAGATCCCAAACACATATATACATCGTGGCATACGCGGCGCCGGGGCGCGACTCATTGGAAAACACTTGTATCAAAGGTAAGAGGTTCTGATTCCATAAGATCTCAAGCATCATATTAATAAAGGAGACAAATCGCTAACAATGGCTGATCATAAAACGGCTATAGATCGAAGCTTCAGCCCGCAATCTTGGACATGTATTTGTACACGGCGAAAACTTGACAGTGCTTCATGCTGACTGCCATACCGACATTGCTCTTCCCTGCAATTTCCCTTTCAACAGTCCGGGCGCCATCAAATATTCCTCTTTCGATAAAGTCAACAGTCTCCTCCACAGCCATAGAAAACACTGCAAGTCTTTTGTTGATGGCTACCTTGCGCTATACCAGCCTGTGCATCCTATCATCGATCCTGCTCTCTTCGATGATGAGGTCAACCGTTTCTGGGACGACCCGACGCAGGTTGACGTCTCCTGGCTGTCGACATTTCTCATGGTATTGGCGCTGGGCAGCTTCACAGTGATTCGAGATCCAGCGCTAATGGTCGAATTTTGCCTGGCGGCCGAAGCCTGTCTGGCCAAAACGGCATTCTTGGTCCGGCCAAGCATGTCGGTGATGCGAACTTTATGTCTCATTGTTCTCGTCAAACAGCTGTCCAACGGCACGTGTTGGTCTTTCGATGCGAGCTGGACACTGTTGGGTATAATTGTTCGCCTAGCTGTTTGTATTGGTCTTCACAAGCCCCCGACTTCAATTCCTATCGAAACGAACGCGGTGACTTACTCTGATTGGCAATCTGGCCATATCATATGGATAACAATAGTCTACTTTTGCATACAAACAGCAGCAGTTACTGGTATGCCAACTCTCCTCTCCTCAGATGATATATTGGAGAGGACAGATATACAGGACGTTTCGTTGCCTCATGTTGAGGGAGTTGGTCCATGGTTATCGTTGTGCGATGCATTTCCAATAATCTGCAAAATTATTGCGAGAGTCAATTCCGGCACAAAAGTAGCATGTTACGCAGATATACTGGAGTACAATACCACTGTTCGACGGCTGATGGCTGCCTCTATGGATCATCCCGAGTGCAGCAACTCTTTACGCGCCATCCTGGACATATTTTTTCGCCGTGTTTTGATGGTACTCCATCGCTGCCATGCTCTGCTTCCCAATGCTCCGGTACTATATCCTGTCTCCTACTGGGCTTCTCTCGAGTGCAGTTTAGCCATACTAGTTCACCATCGAGATCTCTGCGAGCACCGCGGTAATTCCGTCTATCAGGATTTATTAGGCCGTCTATACAAACTTGACTTCTTTGCCGCCGCGCTCACAGCTAGTCTTTATTTATTACGGAGAGATGCACCACTCGCAGATGGATTTGCCATTCCGCCTAGACAGACCATCCTCGAGACATTGGTGACTTGCACTGAGATATGGGGTAGAGATAAAGATAGGTCCATTTGCTTTCGTTCTGGCTACAGGACGTTGACACACATTCTCACCATGCTGTCTGAAATGGATGGCATGGCAGATCATGGACTACCACAATAATCGGTGGCATGTACGTGAAGTGATACTATTACTATCTAATTTTCTTCAGAGACACCAAATTCAGCAAATATTGCCTCATTGTGCTGTCCTACAGCTGGAACCTCTGCATTATTGACCTGTGAAATATCGTCTACACCAGGGGGTAGTAGCCCAGGCACGACGCCACTCGGCGTTTCTACCTCAATCCAACGGTTCCTTGCTTGAAGTTGGGGATGCTTCCATACGCCCTGCATATCATTCATACAGGCATTTGCGATACCCGCTTTGTCTAACTTTTCAATAACCTCGTCTGCAGAGAACTCAGAGAAGCGAGCGCAAATAATCTTCTTCAATTCTTCTCGATTACGACTTCGAAGAGTGTTGTTTGCAAATCGCTCATCCGTTGCCAAGCTAGCATCTCCCAGTACATCTCGGCATAGAATGGTCCATTCTCGTTCGTTTTGCACGCCCATCATAACGGAAGCTCCGTCGGCGCCTGTTTCAAATGGCCCATACGGATAAATTGTCGCATGAGATGCCCCTGCTCGGCTTGGGCCTGGTTGTCCGTTGAAAGAATAATACATGGGAAAGCTCATCCATTCAACCATGCTCTCTAGCATGGAAATGTCAATTCGGCGACCTTTTCCAGTCTTGCCACGCTCTAGTAGTGCTGCCAGGATGTTCGAGTAGGCGTACATCCCAGCCGCGATATCAGCTATAGAGATACCCGTTTTGCTTGGCTCTGTTTCTGTGCCTGTTACAGAGAGCATGCCTGCTTCGCTCTGCACAAGCAAGTCATAGGCTTTCTTGTCACGGTATGGCCCATGAGATCCATATCCTGAGATGTCGCATACAATAATGCCTGAATTCGTCTTCTGAAGCTCTTCATACGAGAGACCTAATCTTTCTGCCGCTCCCGGGGCCAGATTCTGTACCATAACATCTGCCTGGAGCAGGATTCTCTTTAAAATCTTCAAGTCGCGTGGATTTTTTAAATCGAGTGCAAGGCTTTCTTTGGAACGATTAGTCCATACAAAGTGCGATGCCATTCCATTAACACGCATATCGTAACCCCTCGCGAAATCGCCCACCTCGGGACGCTCAACTTTTATGACACGAGCTCCCAAATCAGCCAGCTGGCGGGTACAAAAGGGAGCTGCAATGGCTTGTTCCAAAGAAACTACCCTAATACCATCCAAAGGTAGGCTTTTTTTGCGTGCGGTAGCTAGGCTTCGCCATTGAGAAGATTGAAAATTCGGTTTGATGTGAGATCTGCCAGGCTTCAAGGTGAATCTTCGATGGGAATATATATAGATAGACTTGATAGGGCTGTGGGTAGCCTTGCAGCTGATAAGCGCTGGACGTAGAGGGGTCATTTTAACGAGATGCAACGTGCACTGGACGGAGGCAGAGCGAGGGCCGATATTGTATCAGTTCAAGAATAGTTACATATAATTCGACAAGATCAGTTTTCAAGACCTTGTTCAGCATTTAATACGTGTTCTAAATAATTGCACTGGCAATATTGATTTTAGTTGAGGTTAAGTAGGCTACTACAGTACAGTTGCCGCCTTTTCTTAGTTGCCGAGGGACATGAAGTGGGGTTTCTGTGAAAGTGATAGCGTGTCTAGGTACTGTAGTAGAGCAGTCTGGATGACTTAGCATAAATGGCAATTTAGGTGGAAGTAGTTCGAATAGGATGGAGACGCAATTGAAATATGTTGGCACACTTATGTTTGTCAATAATGCTCAGAGGGGTACTATGACTTCTTCGACGCATCAGCCGGCACAAGCACGAATAACTGTCCGATAGCTCCTTGGCCAGGAAAATGTATATTCACAATAATCTTATCAAAAAACTGCGCCTTGCTATAGATACATGTACCTAAGAGTTTTATTGAAAAATCTCGAATCAAAAGAAGGCTGGATGAAAAGAATGTAGGCTGGTAATCGTGCTATTCAGGTACAAAGAGTTCATGAGTCGGCATTATCAATGGGCTCTGTTACTTTATACGCACAATTATGACACCGTGATATATAAGGCCGTGGAACACTAGGCGGTAATTCAAGAGAAATAGGATATAATTCCTTACCCAAATCGCATGCAATGTACGGTCGCGTTTACGATAGAAAGTGAACGGGGTGGTAAAAGAAAAGCTAAGACTGCTACCGAATTGGCGGTGGTGTGTGCCATGTAGTTCTTGTCGCGTACCTCTTTGTCTTTTTCTTAGATAATTGAATGTTATGGTGTTTATATATATACAAAGGAGGTGAGAATCTGGCTCCCAGAAATTCGACTTTACATGTATTCAAGAAGAGCGCCTCAAATTGCCGCAAGAGATGACCATAGCTGCCACAATTTTGCAATGACAATTTATAAGTTCAGCGATGTAGCAAATTGGATTAATGTACATCACTTCCTAAGTCGATTTTATAATTGAGAAGAGATGAAGCATGAAATAAAAAACAATATCCCATAGATCAAATCTCTCTGCTCTGTTGCTTCTTGCTCACGCGTGATTCAGATACCAGATTCAGAAAGCTACTTAGATCTCTGCAAAGTCGACAAAATTATCATAATGAGGAATTCTTTGCAACTTTTCTCGGCTCGCTCACGCTGTCGGCGCTTCTGTCGCACTTTGAAGGCGGGCTTCTACCATTTTCATCGACACCGCTCTACCTATATTCTCTCCTTTTAGGGATTCAACAACTTCTTCAAATATTTCCCCATTCCCTTTTTCAATAGAATTTGATCAAGCACTTGATATAGTCACCGCTGCACATTATTATTCCAAAATTAGGATTCACGCACCTATTCGTCGTCTTATCCAATAAGAGAGAGTCAAATTACCATCAAGGCCACTACCATAGCTTCAATACCGCTTACAAACTGCTACACAACCACTTCTCCATCTTCGCCTTTGACTACAAACACCGGCATTTTTTCGATCCAACGTCTCGTTTACAAACAGAAATGACAACATCTACAAATACAAATACAAATACAGCCTCTATTACAAGCAAGAGTTCAACGACCACTAGTGTAGCTAGCCTACGCTGCTAACTATCGTACGCGTACCCTGCTTGCAGGTACTGTTATAAATAAATAATTTACTTGTTTATAACAGGAAGAATTAACTTTTATAATTCTATTAATTTAATATTAAAAATAGCCTCAACTGGTTTTTTAAATAAAGACCTATTTCAATTAGTAAATTTTAAAAACAAATTCTATACTAGGGCTATATGCTAACAGCTGCCATAAAAAAATCCACAAAGTCTTACCTAGAATTCATTCATGAAAGTTTATTGCAAGGGGTTGCTGGTGCCTTTCGGACTTGGATAATGCCAAAAACCAAAAGTGAGATTGCAGCGGCGTATTCCAGCATAAAAAAAGCCCAAAGATCACATGCATCCCAGGCACAACATGCATAAGTCTTTGACCACTTCGGGTGAGGACCAGGCAATTGTCGACCGTGTCCACATTCTCCACACTCCTCACAAATTTGGTGAGCTCCAGTATTACCACGTTTTCGACGATTTTTGTAGCAGCACAAGTTATCAAATGCCGAATACGCCAAAACAAGAACAATGGAGCCGGTCATTGCGATACCTGCTGGCCCTGTCCAATTTGCCCCGAAGTATAAGATGCTGACACTCAAAGAAACAAATCCTGTGCCTATCATAAATCCAGCGAGGCAAATTTGCGCAATAACACAGCCACGTAAGTAGCCATCAACCACACAACCGTCTGGGAACCTATGCAAGAAAAGGTACACAGCTAAAAGAGCGAATGGGCTTGCAAGAAAAAATTGTGATGCAAGTATTAGAAGTGCCTGCACTCGGGTGCCCTTGCAGTCAGTGAGAGCAAACTGGGTACTAAGGGTGATGGTTCCAGCAAACGTTGACAGTAGAATCAACACGGCAGCGAAGTCCGTCAAGCCTTTTTTCCGTGGAAGATCGTATCTGAACATATTAGGTAGACAAGGAAATCTAGTCACCGTAGAATGACATACCAAAGACTCTGTAACTCTTGGGGTTGCATCTGGAGATGGGTGAGTGGCAATTATTTATGGATAGGTGGTTTGGAGCCAGTACAGTATCTGATAAAAAGTTGTTCAGCTGATGAAGCGTTCTAGGCCAAAGTCGGACAGAGGCTTCCCGTTTGCGGAAGATTGAACTCCTGCTGGGACTCTATGTCTGGGTCGTGAAAGCCATACTGACAATTGCCGGCGGAACTTGCAGGTGTATATTATGAACGGGCACATAGTGGAAATTCAGAGCAACAAGATCTATGGCGGGAATACCGGTTGGCCAAAAGTCTTTTCCTTTAAAAATTTCAGCTCCTCCGCACTCCCTTTTGCGTAGTATCCTGCATGTCTAGAACTTTAGCCTTTACTGTGGCTGCGGTTTATTGCTAGAGAATTCCTTCTGACATCCTAAGTTTCTGCTTATTGGCTACTTCTACTAGTATTTGACTAGCGATGGGAATCGAGGTAGTCTTTGGTGCTGTTTTCGGCCTTGTCGAGTGCGACCAATCTCGAGCCATAGCCCTGGTACGTGTACCGTCGCCCAGCACCAGGAACCCAGATACACCACCTGGGTCTCCAACATTACCTTATCGATTAGCATACGCAATTGTATTGGCCACGATGCAGTATATTAGATAACATTAAAGTTAGATTTTATCACTCTACAGGCATAGTTCTGAAACAAGCAATATCGATTAAATACCCAATTACTACCATTAAATATATGTTATTCTTTATTGTTTACATTAAAGCTTTTTTTAATAGATCTCTACAACGCACTTTCCCAATAGGAACTGAAGCGGAAGAGAAATAGTTACTCGGGCGAAGCCCAGTTGAATAAGATATAAAAAGAATAAGATTATTTTTACTAGATAAGAAAAACAACACACGCTCTCCATATAAACTAACCCCTAGCTAGTGTAATAGTTTCGTTCTTGTAGGAATAGAGCTGTAACAGCTAGATCAAATAGTTTTGTAACTTGCTCTTGCTCTGTGGTCTTAATAGCGGTTTGGCAAGCTGGGTTTTCGTGGATGTGTTTGTATGAGCGTGAGCCAGTTCAGAGAGGCGACAACAACTAAAAAGAAATTAGCTTATTACAAGCAGAAATTAAAGAACAAGCTAATAGCCGGCCAAAAGCCAGGTTAAAGTCAACGAGATCAGAGAAATCAAGCATATATATAAAATGCGGAAGGGAAGAAGGGGCAATAAAAACGGCCCCTGTCTTCCCAAGGATATCTAGAGGAAAATTAATTTGGCTAATTGCTTCAATGGGTTAGTAAAAAGCAAGAATTCGATCAGCTGCGCAGTCTACAAATCATAAGGTATGAATAAAGACGAATACACTGCCGTCAGTGCAATCCTCTTGTGATTTATAAAGTCAACGTATCTCTGACCGTAGTAACACACAGCTGTACCCCATATACTCACTTCTTCCAATCCATTCAAAACCAAAACATTAGCGCTCAAAAAATACTCCTCAAAGCTTTTGCTCATATCACAGTCCGCGTATATCCCTCAAATAGCTCACCTACGTTCCAATTGTTCTAGCCCTCAGCCTACTTTAGCAGCGGCAGTTAATTCCAGTCTATAAACGCCTCGCCTGAGCTATACGGCATTATTTCCCATAAACCCCTCTCAGCCCTATCTAAACAACCCCTCATCTAGATCTGCAAGCATATAGCCGAGCAGCGCACAGCCAGTCCAGCTAGTTTGACGCCACGTAAATGTTTCGACGCCATCCCGTAGTGCGGCCGATATCTCCTTCGCTCAACATCACCACCACCACCACCACTTACACGAGATGTTTTTCCCCATGAAAACGGCGCATGCACGACGTATCGCTTATTTATTAATAAGCCTCCGCATTTTCTTAAATTGGGCGCAAGATAGAGCTGGACGTTAGAATCTAGGGGAGTGTGAGATCTAGGATCCGCTAATATCCACCTCGGGTAGCATCGGTACGATTCACGGCATTTTATCCCATGGGGTAGCGTAAAAGGCTAACACGACGAAAACTTCGCCTAAAACAAGATTCAAGACTTCAATTACGCGGAACAGAATAGTTTAAAAATTAAGCGTAGATTATAGAGGGTCAGATGGGGTAAACAAGTAGAAGCGCTTTATCCATTGTATCTCTACTCTATGGAAATCATCATACAGAAAATAAAATACATGTCTTCATAATAAATATACAGATTCATAAAAGCAACGCCATGCAAGCAGATTTAACTTAAGCAAGAGGCGCGCAAGTGAAAGGACCACGGACGGTCTTGGCCTTGTATTGGTTCATCTGCAGCCATGAATTAGTCTTTGGTCGATGGCGTAAAAAGGTTGAGAGAGAATCAATACTTACAATATCAACAATACTGGCGTAGGTTCCGCAGACCAGCACAACAAGTCCAACAATCATGGAAAGACTGCTCAGGATGAAGTGGACAATGTTCTTTCGCTCAAAGCAGCTTCCCTCCTTGAGGAGCACAAACCAGAAAATGGCGGGGAAGTAGTAGGTGAAGCCGGAGATGAAGAGAGACGATGAGATGGACAGGAGATCGGAGAAGAAGGGAATGGCCTCTGCGATAACCCAAGCGATGAGAGTGATGACGGCAATAAGCGCAACCCAGGTAACCCATCCCATGGTAGTGTTGACGTATCGGATGACGGAGTTCTTGTAAATGCGTCCGTGGATAAAACGTCCGACGACAGTGCCGTTGATGGATCCGGAAATGAAGATGACGGGCAGACCAATACCAAAGGCAATCTTGGAGATGAGGTGACCTCCAGAAAGCAGAGCGGGAGACTTGACATCAACTCCGACAAAGGCGTAAATCACAGCACCGGTGATGGTGTAGATGGCAATCTCGATGAGACCAAGAGCCCAGATAGACTTCTTATAATCGGTGGGGGTGTGCATCTCGTCCATGAATGAGAACTGGCAGATGGAAAAGCTGTAGGCGAAGACAATGTTGGTAATGGCGATGAAGGCGTCGGCAAAGGACAGATCCTCCTTGGGCCATGGGGACCAGTCAACGGCAGACAGTCCACCGGCGGAGTGGTTGGCCTTGATACCAGTGGCAATCATGGTGATACCAATGGCGAGGATGATGGAGACGAAGTCGATGTAACCAAGAATGGCAAGCTCGGTGAAGGACGGAGGAATGGCCAGGATGAAGAGGATGATGGCAGAGACAACTCCAAAGACGAGGGAGCAAGTGGCGTTTTCTGTAATGTTGAGGAAAGCAATGGTACCAGTCAAGCAGTGAGAACCGACAAGCAGGATGAGTTGCAGGGCAAACATGGCTCCAACAAGTTCGTATCCAAAGCGACCAGCGACCAGTCTACCAGCATCAGCGTAGTGGGCAACCTCGGGAAACTTGATCTTGACCATGCCGACAAGGTCACTTGTGTAGATGGCGAGGAAACCAAGACCAACGGAGCAGAGGACACCAGCGACCATGCCGAGAGTCGCAAAAGCACTGGGCAGAGACAGAGAGCCGAGAGCAATAGCCTCGACGATGAGGACGACGGTCAGACGCTTCCATCCCAGACGATGAAATTTCTGCTCGCCTTCCTGCGCCTTGGCTCGCTCGACATCCTCGCGGAACTCATCGCTTGTCTCGCCGGCGATGGGTGCATCGTCGAACATGTTGGAGGTGGGGTTCTTCTTGTCATCGTAGCGGCGGCCCTTCTCAGACCCCGAAGGGGAGGTGATTGATGTATCAGACATGATGAATGTGTGTGTGTATGAGGGTATAATGGGGTATCAATGACTGAGAGTGAGTAGAGACAGTGATTGGGTATCTGGTATAAGACAGGAGCAAGAAAAGAAAATCAAGCTGACACTCTATCACAAGGCAAGAATAGGACGATATCCAGGCCTATATAAACCCGCCGTGGCTGTTGAGGATGAGAGAAGAGAAGGGTTGAGTGAAAGAGGAAGCGAGATGAAAAAGTGCGGAGGTGGAGGCGAACGAGGAAGTTTAATACCCAGCCCAGGTGGTTTGTGCAGATCCGAGGTCGATCCCCAAGGAGCGGCCAGTCAGTCATTACGTGCCACTTTCTGCTCACATTCAAGTTGGTAAGGGTTCGTTATCAATGGCCAGCCCAGTCCACAAAGGGCCGAGAATGGAGCAAGGGCAAACAACCAAGCAACCATCGTCGAATAAGCTAATACCATAGAGTTGCCAAAGTCTGCATGGAGCAGCGCCAGAAGAGGCGAAACCGGGGTGGCCGTGGTGTCGGAGCAGAAACGCCACGGACGGTGTGGGCGTATCACACAATCCCGGCGTTAAGATAGGCTCCTCTTAGATGGGCTCCTCCAAGATGGCTGGCGCCTCTCAGATAGCCTCCGGCCACCGGATCTCGCGCAGAGGCAGTTGCTCGTACGATGCTTTAACGAGAGGCGTTTGCAACATTCCGGCCCAGCGTGTGCTCCGGACCTCGGTGTTGCAAGCTCTTAGATTTTCTCCATAGATAAGAGAGAAACCGCGAACCCATTCTAAGTGTTTGAAATGGGCGGGCAATCTAGACTCTAGACTGCCGCTCACTGGCAGACCCTCCACTTTGCCCAACTCATGTGCTCCGACCATGATATGCGAAGCTCATCTGCAGGTAGGGAGAGACACACGGTCCAGCCTCAGTTCACTTCAGCTCATCTCAGCTCGGGCTCCCACTCGTTGAGGCATCCAATGTCTACATCGTCAGTGTCCCCTATGCCTAATGACCTGCTTGGTCCCTCTACCCCAGACCCCCGCAAAACGACAATCGACAGCATCTGGCGTGTCAGAAACGCTTCTCCGCATTCTTGTACGTAAAAAGAAGCCATCGTGGCCGAGCTGGGCAACGCAAACCTGGAGGTGAATCTCGCACATTGACCTGATCTCAGGGAGCAAGACCCTGCCGTGCTTGCCGGATCCATGCGGAACCCTGAACAAGACCGTAAAACGACTGACCAGAGTTTCGTTGTGGGTTGCGATTTTGTGATGGAAGCGAGTTTCTGCCAAGTGGACCCTGCTTGCTTGGCGGCTCGAGGTCTATCTGGACAAGATTTTTTCTTCGTTCCTTGCGCGGCCGTCTCATTCTTGCTGCCAGCCCGCAACGTCATTGTGATAGGACGGTTGCGATTCCCTGCGCTCTGTATGGCCGCCGTAATAGCGGACCCCTCTCCCTTGCGGTCCACCGGGGCCCACCGAAGCCACTGATCCAGCCCACTCAAGCCACTGTAGGTTCCATCGCAAACCCACCGTGAGCCCACCGGGCCACCGACTGTCCACTGTGCTGTCGCTGCGACTCTGCGAGATGGATCCCGCTGCGACTCAGGGCCAGTTTCGATGTGTCAACAGTCCAGCGGAGATGGCTCGGGGGACCAGGTTTTTGCTCGAATAATGCCTCGTCGCAGGAGGCGAACGCTGGGACCAAGCGAGATTCTCGTATGAGTGCCCGTTCACGGACAGTCTCCAGCATCAAGGTCAAGGCGCCAGGATCCATTATGTACTGATAATGGCGAGCTGTGGCCCAACCCGGTCGCTGCTTGGCCACCCAGGGACCAGAGCTGTCAGGCAGCCGGGTCTGACTCTCTTTTTTTCCTCATTTCGTCGGGGCGATCAATGCGAGTAATGGGGCGTGTGTGGCGCGAATAGAGATTCGACGTTTGCAGGCTAGACGCAGCCAGAACCAACCTTGAAACCTTCTGCCTGCGTTCGGGAAAAAAAAAAATTGTTTGACACTGCCGACCGATCTTAGTCATCGGCAGACCGTCTGCCTGCACACCACATTGCGGCACTCAGTGCCGGCCGCCAAGTTCGTGCCTTGCGTAAGCCTCGCTGGACCGCGCCAGGCATGAACAGCGCAGGGCTTGTACCCGCTGGCGATGACAGTGGGAACGGAGAGCCCAAATTGTCCGCGCAGGTACAAGCACCGCCTAGCACCGCCTAGCACAGCGTCGCAGGGCCGCTAGCAGGCACCAGCGGTGTCAACTAGTAGTCGTGGCCTGAGGCGACTCGGCTAGCGTGCTGCTTCCAGCAGGCCCAGCATTACCCCGGGGGCCTCCTAGCGAACCTTACGGGGGCCGAGCCGCTGTGCAAACCCATCCATCTTCAGCCACCTCTGCAGACTGGATCTCGCTGTTTTCTCACGCCCAAGTCACCTGCAGCAGCCACCCCTCCAGTCCTCCAACCAGTAACCCTTTGCGGCCTGGCGCGGCGACGCTACTGCCGGCGATCACTTCCACGCGCCTTCTCGAAAGCTGCCTAACGGAGCTATTCCAAACTTCGTATTACTGTGCCGTAATCGTGCTGTTCTTCGCATTCGTTGCGGCGTCCATCAGCACACCAAAAGACTCATTCATTTTTTTTTTAGAACGTTCGAAACAGCTTCTAGTCATGTCGAGCAGCTGACACGCGCCCGCCCAGCATCTGCCGTGCCCGTTTCGAGTCGCATATCCCGACTTTGAATGTGTGCTCTATCGAGTGTGTGTGTGTTTGTTTTGTCATCTACAGTAAACCAACTTGCAACATGCGCGCGTCTCCTCCCCTCCATCACAAGAGGCGGGTGATGCGGAACAGCGGGAAACTCTTTAGCCCGCCCAGCGCCGCCGTCATGTTTGTTATTGGTGGCCCAATCGCTCGCTCCAATCTTCATCAGCCGCGCCCATGTCTGCCATTTCGCCGTATTGAGCACAGGCCCGAGATGCCCCGGCCTACGTAGCATCACGGCCGATTACCGTGACATATCCTGCCCCCTGCCATGAGCCGGTTGTTGAACCATCAAGATACGTGTAATAAAGATGCGTAACCATGGCGTTGTACTTGTAGACCGCATTTTCCCCACGCCCTCTACATGGGGCCCGTGGTGTAGCTGAGAGGCAAAAAGACAAGACAACCATATTGTGGCGGCGGCCAAATTACCTTTGAGAAGCGACGGAACGAGGCAATTTCGCTCTCCACATCGACAACCCCAACTCAAGCTCCAACTCTATGTTGCTTCCATTGGACGAATCGTAATGAGGACTCCAGTCGGGTTGGGGTAGCCCCGTGCGGGCATTTCAAAATGACAACACATTATTCAATAGATACTCTGGGGTTGGAGAACCCCAGAAAGATCCCCAAGGCGCTCCTTGCACATATTTTCAAATTTTCGTAATAGCCTTGCTCGTCATTCGTTGTTTGGAGAGCCTATGGAGTCGTCCATTAGATAGAGTAGTGAGCTCCGCCGGCGTTCCCCATGGGCATTACTTAACATTGTTTCAAAATACAACGCACGCCGCACAGATCGTTCCACGTCATGCATTAGCCTCTTCATAACAATCGTCGTTGCACCAGTTCTGATCGAAGCATCCTTCGCCGATTATCTTACTCAATGCGGACAGATTACATGTGATCTGGGTGATTCCGGGTGGCAATCAACGCGCCTAAACATTCTCGAACAAATGGAAACTTCTCAGCTAATGCAGAGAACGATTCCGATCCTTGTTACGTCAAAGGAGCTGCCCGATATATCCGGCGTTGCATAATCGCTGCACTAGGACAGGCAGACATCAATAGTCAATGCATAGACCACCATGCATACATGTAGCACATACGAAGCCGATAATAGCTCGTCTCAAGGGGATTTGAAATTTTCTCGTCATTTAACCAGCAAAAGGATGCCTCACAGACCATCTGGCAAAAATAAAGTAGTCACTCCAGTCATTTTCATTCTATTCTAGTACTTATCCCATGCCCAGTTCCACCAATAGAGGTCCAACAGCCAGCCGATTGATAGAGAAGAGCCGAGATAAGAGGGAGGGTAAAACATCATCCTAAGAAGGGAGTAAACCATATTGGATATAGCATGAATGGCGTTGCATCGACAACAAAGCCATCCACCTCAGCTTTGAAATGGAATCATGCATCTAGTGCAGCACGCTATCTCTCCCGTACCCCGTAAACAGGAAACAAATTCCGAGCCAAGTGCTGATCATTTTCAAGGCCTGTCTATGTATCTGCATGGATCTCGAGATAAGCGACTGCTCGACACACTTACAGGAGATGCTCTCTGATACATATCAAGCTCATCATCTGATTATCATGCGACCTTGCATGTTGTAAGATACGTGTAATCGGTACAACAGTCCCATGGAACCTTGCTTGCTTGCATATCTGCTGTTTTCTACTCTTTAATTTCAAAGATCCATTTACATGCGTTGGTTCATTGGGATCCATACACCCTAAAAGTTGGAGGGTTGCAACGATAGTTTAGAAGCATGTATTCCACGCCCTTTGACCCATGTCTCTCCAACCTCGCCTCGCGATACGAACCCCCCCGCAAAGTAGAGTACACTAATCAGATATTACAGGTATTGGTTTGAGGGGAAAGATCCCTTGTTAGCTGTAAATCTATCTATTCTTACATTTCTATTATGTACGAGATTGATTGTAAGAAAATACAAAAAATTGTAAAAATAGATCAAGGTATAGGGTAGGTACATGTCATGTAGCTGAATACATGTGCTGGACAAGTTCACTAGTGCATTACGAAGCGGCTCAACTTGCACGTGCTTACCTCATCCGGCGCTTGGTAACCAAAAATTCAATATTCTTATCTTATCGGCATCTAAATTTTGTGTGTAGCGATATTGCCCCTCCAAAAAAAGCGACGTACAAGCATCATCAAAGCCATTTTTCTCAGCCATACCAGCCCAGATTCTGCTCCGTTGTGCAAATTTGCCATTAAAATAGATTCAAAAAGTACTTTGCGACTTGAAAAATTAGTCTCATCAGGTTCGAAAAGCCTTGTTAGATCGCCATACACAACGCCATCATGGCCACCCCGCTGGCTCAACCCACCGAGCCATCTACGACTCCAAATGTCACAGCGTTCAAACCGATTCACAGCCTTGTCCTTGATACCGGTCCATTAATCAAGAACGATCCTCCAGCCAGTGTCCTCATCGCCAAGGCCGAAAAGCTATATACCCTCCCCAACATCATCAGCGAAATCCGCGACGCCGCGACCCGTTCTCGAGTGGAAACGACACTGCTGCCATTTGTCACCATACGATCCCCAAGGCCAGAAAGCTTAAAATTTATTGCCGACTTTGCGAAAAAGACTGGTGACTATGGAGTACTCAGCAAACCTGATATGGAGGTGCTTGCGCTGGGATATGAGCTGGAATGCGAGAGGAATGGCGGCGATTGGAGACTGAGGAATACACCGGGCCAGAAAAGTGTAAACGGACGGCCGCAGGCTAAAGAAACGACAGAAGAAGAGAAGGAGAAGCCGGAACAAGTCGAGGAGGCTCAACAGGCCGATTCTGAAAACAGCCCAGAGGTCGCGAATGACCAACCAGAGTCCCAGCCTCAGCCAGATACCGAGACAAAGCTCAACGAGGATTTGCAGAGTCTCAGCCTGGAGGCCATGGGCAGCAGTGAAGAGCAACTTGAGGAGTCAAACACATCAGATACCGTTGAGAACGCCCCTACGTCTTCTTTGGCAGCACAACCTGAAGAACAACCTGAAGAGGCTGCGGAAGACTCTGACGAGGAAGGCTGGATCACTCCCTCCAACCTCAAGAAGCAACAGGCTAAAGATTCTGGCGCAAATGGTACCAAGGACAATGGCCCTCCCAAAACTCTACAGGCTGCCATCCTGACCTCTGATTACGCCATGCAAAACGTTGCACTGCGCATCAACCTCAACCTCGTCACGCCGTCCATGTCTCGCATCACATATCTCAAGACATGGGTGCTGCGCTGCCATGGCTGCTTTAACATCACCAAAGACATGGACAAGCAATTCTGTCCCAAGTGCGGCCAGAGCACTCTTACCAGGACAAGCTGCTCGACGGACCAGCACGGCAACTTCAAGATCCACCTCAAGCAAGGCTTCCAGTGGAACACTAGGGGAAATGTGTTTAGTGTGCCGAAGCCGGTTCATGGCAGCGCCAACGGAAGACTGCCCAAGAATGTGGGCGGCAAGAATAACTGGGGCAGAGATTTGATCTTGACCGAGGATCAGAAGGAGCATACCAAGGCCCTGGATGAACAGCGAAGACAAAGGAAGAAGGATCTCATGGACGATGATTTCTTGCCGGGTCTTTTGACTGGCCATAGGTCTGGAGCGGGTGGCAAGATCAAGGTTGGTGCTGGACGAAATGTGAACTCGAGGCGGAAGAGGTAAATGTAGATGGGAAACTGGTTGGCTGGACTTGTATATAAAGAGTAATGAGATCAGGAAAACAAAATGGAATAAGATAGACGGAAAATAAAAGTGCAAATTAAAAATAATCACAATGGTGTAAATTCAAGGCGAGATCTACGTTGGCCCTGATGGAGAGCAGTAATTGCTTGTATGTTCCTCTCGACGAGGCTTGTATTTTTTTTTTATCCTGCGTAGATGCAAATGTGCCCAAGTAACACGTAAACAGCTGATATGAAAACATAGAATCTCCCACTACCAGTCGCCTAAGAAACGCCAAATTCCCTTCCCAATCATGGAGAAAAAAGAAGTTTTTCCAATTCCAGATAGTATTTTCGATAGCTCCCCTCCATTCAGTCGAAAAGCTCCTTGTCAGACTTGCCTGTACCTCTCGAGGTAGTCTCTTGTCGTGCAATTCTCCCCTTTTCAATGCTCGCCCACGTAATCTATCCAAGCCCGTTCATCATCTCTCATGTTGGAATCCGTAGAGAAGCTGTCGGTGATATCACTTCAAAAGAAGATACGCTCATTATGGGCTCTCCCAAGCGAGTTGCCTATGGCTTGCTGATCGCCTCGATGACATCTCAATGTCGCAAATTTACATAGCCTCAGCCTCTGGTAATAATAGTGTTAGACACGTGAGAAAAAAAAAAGTAAAGAGTTTTAGCAGCAAAACTACACAAGGCTTCACTCACTCTGCTGGGTCAGGAGCAGGGCAAATCTGCGCTTCAGGGTAACACGCTGGCGAGACCACTTGTCATCGGGGGAGAAGCGCGCAGGGTGCGCAGACTTGGTGACCTGGCCGTGGGCGACCTTCTTGAGGGTGTAGAGGCGGTTGCCGCTGGCGTCGAGGGTGTACATCAAATGCATGGTGGGCGGTTAGATTTGAGAGGTTAAAGGTGGATTTTATCGACGAGGCGGTAGTGGACAAGGAATTGTAGCGGCACTGGATGTGATGTGGCGGTACAATTGGTCACTGATTCGTACGTTTGGCGAGGAGCGAGGATGAAGTTTTTGGTGATGCGCCTTTGGCCTGGGCGAAAAAAATTGGTGAGTGGAGGCCGATGTTATCGATAAGCCACTACGCTAGTACTAGTACAGCCAACTTTGATCAATTCAGCCAAAGCTTGAGTTTAAGACGAATTGAATTCAGATTAATTACAGCGAATGTAAATAAAATTAAATATACTGATCACTTTCAAGAAAACTATGTAAAGGTAGCGAATCATCAAAGTGAGAAGTTGACATCTTTTCAATGAACGAATAAGCAAATAACTATGCAAAACTACAAATAACTTTGGCCAACAGTGCCAAAACTCGAAACAAATATTCAACATGAGGACGAAAAGAACTTCGTCCATAAAAGGAATGTCCAGAATGAAACTGAGAGAGCATCTTCTCAAAACCCAGCCCAAATCCAACACATCTTTTCAACATCCTACTGTAGCCGCCTGGAATTCATCACAAGCCGGCACCCTTTTACATCTCTTCACCAACACGGGCCTTCTTGTCACCAGCCCATCCTTCGCGCTCATAAAAGCGGAACACGAGGTCGTAGTCCTCGAAATCATGCACAATGCGATCAATGCGACGGTATCCGCGCACGGAGTCAACAATTCGGAGAGCCGCAGCGCCCTTTGATTCGGGGTTCGCCAAGCCGTAGGGGTTATCGCCACGGCCCTTGGCCTCGAACAAGGTGACGCTGAAGCGGCCCGGCTTGAAGATCTCAACAACGTGCTCGATGATCTCAGCAGTGGTGCGTCCGCTCTGGCCTCCTGGAACGTTGGTCTCGAAGGAAGCAAACGAGAAGCCGGTCTCAGGGGTGACGTGGACGCTGAAGTAGTGTCCGGCATTGTTGCCACCCTGGCTCTCCTCTTGAGCAGAGGGGGGAGGGATGATGGCGTTGGCAGAGAAACCGCACGGGCTGAAGAGGTAGGAATCAATGCGGGCATCTGGGTAGACCGAGGTAGGGTACACATCGGCGAGGCCACATTGCTCCGTCACGACAGTGCCCAGGGCATGGCCCTCGGTAGTCAGAGCCTCCAGCTCCTTGAGCTTCTCGCACGGCTCATGCAAGTCGGACTCGATGCCATCAGCAAAGACGTCCACCTCCTCAAGCGGAGTCGAGAGTCCACCAAGGTTGTCGGCGGCATCGCTGCGAGCCTTTTTGGCTTCAGCCGACATTTTATCACACGCGACCGCACTCGCGTGTGACAGGTAGAACTGCTTGGCATTCTCCGGATCGAGATCCGTCATCAAAATCTCGAGCGTCTCGTCAGAGGCATTTGCTATAGATCCCATTTTGCTAAAGCTGGCGGGAATGGTGAAGCTGGTTGGAGCCACCTCGTTGCTCTCCGAGTCAGGAGTCAAGGGGGGAGTGAACATTCGGTTCGGGGTCGTGATATAGAGATACCAGTGGTCTCCATTCATTTTTCCAACCATATAGGCGCTGCCGCCGTCAAACATGTCGTCCAAGTACTTGACCTCCTGCTTCCAGCTGCGGTGAGGGCCATGCTGCTTGTCAGGGAAGAGGAAGTTCTTGCGGCTGTAAAACACGCGGTAAGGAGTGGCGACGGCCTTGATTTCCTGAGCGGACGCAGCGTTGTCAAAACTGAAGCCAGCATGTTCAGCAGCAATGTGGAGCATGCGCTGAAGTCCCAGGAGAAGGGTGGTGGTGCCGCAAGTCTTCAGGATGAGCTTGTGGGGAAAGACGAACATGCTAGACTCGGAGAGAAGATAGGCGTCAACAGTCTCGGACTCGAGAACCGAGAGAATCTTGCAGTTGACCATATCAAGCATGGACACCCAAGTGTCAGCAGCCACAGCTTTGAGACCATTGGGGCGAGCGCCTGTGGGCAGCGCCGAAGCACTGGGCGCAAACCACACCTCTAGCAGCTTTTCAGGTCCTGATTATTTACTTGTCAGTTTACCAGGATCTTGGACAGAAAAAGTATAGGAGAATGCTTATAGAAGCAACGCACCTTCAAAGGCATAAGTGGAGTCCAACTCGGCAGCAACATCGTGGTTGATTGTCAAGTGGGTTGCCGAGGAAGGCGAAAAGGTATAATTGTTGGGGACTGAAAGATTGGCCATTGTTGCTAATAACTTTGCAGCTACTGCAAGTAGCTAAAAGCAGAAACGTCGACTTGGAGAAAACGCGGTGATGCCCCTCTGACGATGAGTCCGCGGAGCACTAGCTGCCACTCAAACAGACTTTGCGGCGTCTGCTTGAGAGAGTAGGCCCACAGGAATGTGGTGAGTCCAACGACGCTGGCGGAAGCCAGCAGCAATGGGGGATAGTGTAAAGATGCCTAACGTCTGTAGAAAGACGTCAAGGAGGCTGAGGACAGAGAGGGTAGAAGAACCGTTTCTGTGACGAAATGTTGCGCGGAGTGTTGTATTTCCCGATACCCAGGGAGTAGTACCGAGATTGGTGGTTGGATTGGTAGAGAAGAGGCGTTATTTGGAAGCTATTCAAATTCTGTGTTGCTTGAAGGGGTGCTATCGAGGCCTAGAGAGAGAAGCATGGTTAGTTCTTCAACATCCACACGCGACCATCGCACTTTATAGATGGAGCTCTGGCAGCTCAAGATGGAGATGGAGAAGCTAGGAAATAAACATGAAAACATACTTGGAAGGTCGCGAAAAGAGGAATCGCAGGAGATCAGTTGATCGCATAGAAGGCCAAGAGAAGAACCAGAGAAGGGTCAGTCGGGCCACTGGACAAAGCGGCCGGTTGAGAGTGTCTTTCGAGGACAAGCAGAACGTCTAGCTACTCATATCCAGCAATGTGAAAATCACCAGAGAAGAGCTATAAGAGGCTTTTCCCGAATCGACAAGCGGTCGTGTGACGGTAAGCGGATGGGCGTGTTGCTGCGTGCAAAATGGAGGCGCAAGCAGTAGGGCGATATATTTTTCCCTAGTTTTTTTTTTTATCTCTCTATCTCCCCGCGGGGACGAGACGTGTCGCTCGTTGGTCGGCAGAGAAGTGGCTGGTGGAGGAGAGTGGATGCCTCGCTGATGGACACAAGATGGACACAAGACGGACGGCAAAACTCGGACAGCAGACTGCGGGAACAAAGTTTTGCAATTGTTTGTGCGGGTTTGGATTTTGATTTTGGCTGCGAGGGTTGTGTTTGTGTGATGCTCGACGCAGCCCAATCGGGGGTCGGTGATGGGTACGCTGCAGTACTTGGCTGCGGCGCTAGGACGCCTGGGCAGCAGGTCTGTGCAGGTACTGCCAGGTACATTTTGGCGGTGCAGGTCCCCACTAACACGCAAGGAGTCTATGGGCGAAAAAAAGGTAAAAATTATCGAGACATGACAAGAGATGCAAACGACGTGGCAACGTTTCTCGCTCCTTGCATTGAGTACGAGGTAATATAGTGGCTCAGGGAGTCAGACGAATACTGTGACAAAAGACGATTTGCAAGGTTATACGCGAGAAATGCTAGATGTCTATCTGAATATATTTTGTGCTTTGTGAGCATCTGCAAATCGTTATATGCCACAGCTGTGCTCAATAGTAGCTGCAGGCTCACGACCGCTGTAATTTTTTTCGAGGTACCCACAATTGATGGCCAGGTACATTGGCACGATACGTAATGTGGAACAAAACTCTCTTGCGCTGGCCAATCAAATCGGCGTGTTGGATAGACGGGACGGTGGGGCTGCCGGAACAAGAAGCAGGTTGGAAACGCCTCTGCCTGGAGACTGATTGATGCTGGGTGGCTTCTGGATGACGAAATGACACAGGGTGTGCTTGCATGTATTACATGTGCTGGACTGTGATTGAGCTGCGAATATTACTAGATGGACTCCCAAGATTTGATACCGTCTCTAGTAAGACTTGGCAGCTACCAGCGCCTTGCTGAGGGGAAAGCCATGCTATACCGACTCTTTCATCGCTGTCGGTGTTTGCGCCAACTGGAACCGAGCAATTGAGTTTTATACTTTGCCGCTGTGGGTTAGAAAGAACCGGTGCATGATGTCGCTGGCTGGCTACGGGCAACTACGGGAAATAATTAAAGAGCACTGCGATACAGTTACACAATCACACATGAATAGATGCGTAATGTTTATTATACTATATCATTCACCCGCTCGTATTACTATGCACAGCAGTTTCAAAGGCAAGGGACAACTGCTGCAAGTCGAATGCTGACCCTACATTATGTAGCTACTGTGCATTTACTGCTGGGACTCTAAGCGGAGGCTATGATACGTAGCTGCGAATAACATATTGCCTCTTCGCGTGTAGCACAGACGCTCCGAGTACATGGCATGTCTCATTGAGCATCTCATAGTACTCATGCGATTCGACTCTTCCTTGACAAAGTCACATCTGGTATAGCTACGCATGGGAGTGCTACCACGGCTTACTGGCAGTAGTCACTCGCACGCGTAATAAAGGAGCACCCGCTCTCCAAAGGGATATATGGCTGTCTCATGGCACTCACGGCTCGCCACAGCTCCGTCACTCATATTGCACTGCCGCACACCACCAGGGACTGGCCGACAAGTGTAGGCGTAACACGGATTCATGTATTCCCTATGCTGGCAACTTTCTCTCCAACCTGTGCGGTGATGTCTTTGAATATGTGGAACAGCGAACAGTCCTTGTACTTGTCCACCAGTGTCCCATCATCTTTACCGTCCTGCTTCTCGTCGCCCTCTGGCGGCGCCGTTGAAATGTCCCGGCCATTCACCACTGTGCCCACTGGATAAAACGGCCGTTTGCCCTCTTCAACGAGGGTAATAAACTGTGTATCGATCGGTACGGAGCCCAGGAAAGGAACCTTGAACTCCTCTGCCATGGACCGGCCACCCCCAGATCCAAAGATGTCGGTGCACTCTGAGCAGTGTGGACATACGAAGCCGCTCATGTTCTCCACCACTCCAAGCACACGAATGCCAGTCTTGACGCAAAAGTTTAGCTCTTTGCGCACGTCTGCCGTCGCCACTGCCTGCGGCGTCGTAACAACCACTGCGCCAGCCACTTGACCCGGCCGAGCATCCTTTTGTAGCGTTTCAGCCAGCGAAATGTGCTCGTCACTGGTTCCCGGCGGCGTGTCGATGAGTAGGTATTCCGTCTCGGCCCATAACACATCCTTGAGGAATTGTCGAATCATGGCAGTCTTCTTTGGGCCTCTCCAAACCACTGCGTCGCCTCGCTTGGGCAGCAGGAACCCTAAGCTCATGGCGTGCAAGCTGCCCAGTCCATTCTCCGGATCAGCCTCGTGGACAGTAACTGGCGCCCATCCTCCTGGCACCTGAGTGACCTTGGATGCTTCGATCGATAGCATGCGCGGGATGGACGGGCCGGTCAGATCGACATCGAGGATTCCCACCGAGTGGCCGGCGAGCGTGAGGGACAGGGCCAGCTGCGTTGTCACTGAGGACTTGCCCACGCCTCCTTTGCCGGACAGCACCTAAAAACCGCAGAAACCAGGTCAGTTACTTGATGCGCCGCCAGTATTGTAGGTAAAATGAACGATGCGACAAGATGCAGCTGTGCTTCTGGTGGATGTTGGACGTACCAGCACAATGTGCTTGACCTTCTCTAAGCCCATGATGATTCAGCTGCTCTGCTTAATCTATGCGTAGATGGCGCAGCAAAGCGCATCAGAAGCGGTGACCAGAGAGGCCAGGAGGATGCTTTGCGAATGGCTCTCGGCGGCTGATTTGTAAGATTAGACGGAGATGGAAATGTTGCGCGCAGCTTCCAGCAAAAGCGCCGGTCAACGGAGCGCGGCTTCGGCCGGAGTTTGCCCCGCCATGATCACATGTCGATGCTACCTCTCTTTACCTAACCCCTCCATAAATACGGCCTGTCACTGGCACATCTAATATTGAAGATACACCAAACATACGCATTCACAGAGATGCATTGCCATGAGACAGCCTGAGAGTCGATGAGACTTGTATTCGTTTATTTGGTTAATGTTGGCTGTATCTAATTATCGAGGAGAGTAAATTTAATTGATGGGCTCTGTTTGCAGTGGATGAAGAATCGAGCACAGTGCTCCACCACACGGCTTTAGTATCTCAACTTCAAGTATTATGTAGTCGTGCACAATCGCTTGTATGGCTCTTGTATTGCTGAATGCAATTATTCGGCTGTATCGCTTAATGCAGTTGCCAAACATGTTCTGCAATCGCAACTAGCCTCAAGTTATCGACCTTATCGTGAGCAGTGAGTAAGATGCCCATGTTCTAGACATAGAGCAATGGGCTAGATGGCCGTGATTGAACCACTGGCTGTTCTTATCTCGAAAGACGGACCATTTCGCCAAATATTGACCGTTCTTCTTTCTTATTTCAGCCAGTGATACAATCACTCCCAGCAAGTAACCGCCGGGGTTTTTGTTATTAATACATTATCAACAGTCAATCCATGTAGCTTGTATATTTTTAGCCTAGATGAATTAATATTTCGTATAGGCACCGACTCAAATCCCTTATGCCGGTGTTTTGGATTTGTATAAATTTAGAAATGAATTAAGAATTAAAATCTCACAATGCCTGTAAAATATATAAAAAGAAATATAGTTATCTTTTTTTAGTTACCAATGGTAGTAAATACGCCACCGCAAGCTATTCGGAGATAAACCTGGAGTAAATTGTTAACAAGGTCTTACAGGTCAGTGAGAATATACGGGCTCTTTTTAACTACTGCAAAATAGTTCAATGCATTGATATAATGGCGGTGAAATAGATATAACGTTTAACTATACACTAAAGTATAAAAAATACCTTATTCCCATCTTTAATCTTACAATGCAGCATCACCACTCATCGGCCTAGAATTCAAATTGATCCAAACCACAAACCTATCGTTTCACCTCTTCTAACAAACTGCTCCAAAAGTTTTCACTCTTTTATAATAATCACATCCATTTTAATAAGCTGATACAACGCCTATCCCTCTAAAATGAAGCTTTCTCAATCTATTTTCCTCACGGCTATTGCCAGCCTTGCAGCTTCCACCACTGCTTACACGACCAACGAAGCCTTTCAGCTTAACTTCTACTCTGACACTAAATGTACAAAGTACATAGGAGAGTCTGACCATGCCTGGCCTTACCTCGACGCGGATCCTAGTTTCCCTCAAGATACTTGCTTTACTTTTGCCCAACCTTCTGGAACGGTCAGCCTCAATCTCGCTGGGGCTTATCGTTACGATAGTAGTACTCCGGTTCCCGCATATTGCACTTTGTATACCGGGGGTTCATGCGATGGATCGGAACAGGCCAAGCTAGTCTTTGGTCAATCCAAGGGTACTGATTGTGAACCCACTCGATCCCCTCTGGGCCACTATCTCTGGAAGTCTGCCAGATGCTACTTCAGCTGAGCGCCTTAGTAAGTTTACTTCGTTATACTTAATTAATTACCTGCTAATAAACGCAGGATATGGTAATCATCTTGAATATGGGCGACAAGGTTGAATGGCTAGAGCTGGTAGAGAGGTGTGCTCGGGTTTTTGCTTCTAATAGATTTGGCATTAACCTTCTTAAAGCATTGAAAAATGCCACCATATAAAAACACCCCCTATATACATATGTATATATATATGAGTCAACGTACTAGCAGAAAAATACATAATCTCTTCATCGTATCATGCTCTCTAAGTCGTCTTCGATAGAGCTACCTGTGCCCTGTCCGCAGATTTCTCATCCTGTGGTGGCTGACAATCTTCCAGATCGCGTTCTTTGCCTTTTGATGGCGTAGGCACAAACCGAATGGATCCTTTTTGGTACGCTATCACAGGTCGGGTGCCATCATAATATCCCAATACCTCGGGTCCACTATCGGAGTTTAGATTTAGGGAGATGGGGCCGCTGAAGCGGACAATGGGACCGCCATCCACTGTGAATCCAATGAATTCGCCCAAAACCGAAGTTGAATTCTCAAAGCCATCTTCAACGTTTCCTTGAATTGTGTTTCTAAAACGCCGCCACCGCCGAATCCTGTTAGCAAATGAACGCCGCAAGAGTGTATCATCAGACTATCTTACACTTCGCTCATAGAAAGAACGCTATTCTTCCGTATAGGGCCATCCTTGATCTTGTTGACTCGCTTCTTTATGCAATCGTGAACGAGGTGCAAGAAGCCAGCGATAACGAGGACTGGTGTTCCTAAAGCAAGAGCCCATGGCCTTGAAGCCATAATTAGTATTTTGACTTCTCGTCTATTCATGAGTGGAAAGAGACTTACGGATGCCTCCTGTTCCTCAATGAGTGTGCCATGGCAAGTATGATACCCATCATCGCTATTAGCGATCCGACCTGAGTCATGGTCCACGTAGACCAGTACAGGGATATCAGATTCTCGCCATCACAAAACTGCAGTGCCAGGAGAGCAAATGCTTCCATAATAACGACAGCGGTCGACACGATGACGCAGCCAAGACACATTAGCATGTACTTGATCAGGCTTCTTGAACGCCTCTGTGGTTCATGGCTGTATCGCTCGATAGCTTCTTGGCCCCTGTTGTTGGGAACAATACGTTAGTTTGTATATAATTTTGTTACGTATCTCACCTCGGGCTCTCGATAAGCTAATGGGAGGAATGGAGACGACGTACTGTGTGTATGTCCAGGACGCAATGAATAGAATCATGAGATTCAGCACAAACATGAACCAGTAGATGATCTTGAAATGCCATCGGTCTAAATCGGATGCAAACTGCGCATATTGCTTACATAGATCCTCATCCTTAACAAATGCCTGGGCCATGACCTCCATTATATCTTAAATTCCGCCCAGGTCGGATAAGCCTGGAAGTAGAAGACAAGAATGAGAGTAAAAAGATGATAAAAATGGAGGAAGGAGCTATGTAAGTGATGCTGAGCCAGAATAATAGCAGCTATGCTGACCAGTGTTGAAGTTGTGTTGATCACTGATGAAACAAAGACTTGGCGGATGGCAGTGACAGCTGAAGATCCGTGTTTAGCTCGAGCCCCCAACTTTTCCAAGCCGCAATAGCATCGGAAAACTGACGTGTGGCGTTTTGAGAATATTTGATTCGTCATTTGAAGGCGTTTATTTGTGCGGAGTGTGCTGCCAGCGGCCGGAAACGGGAAGAAGAAGACAAATCTTCGGCGAGGCGCATATGCCTGGGTAACTGCGCATTGACTATTTACAACTATATCTGTATAACCAAGAGGGACGAGCGAAGTGAACGAGGAAAGCTACCTATGGTATGCAGCCGCTGTTTAGCTGATAAGATGAATACGTAAAAGTCTTATTAGGCTACACTCATTATACTGAACCGTCATTATACACCATCTGCAACGCTGACGAAGAATGCCATTTAGACAGAGCTCGGGCAAGCAGTTGGCCAACGCACTGACATCTTCTTGAGTTACACACTCTCCACCTCTCCCCCACTTCCCCTTCTGTCTGATCTGAAGCCAGTCCTTGGGATAGTGAAGCGTAGCAATAGTAGATTGTCCTACCTCAGTTCATGTTTCACCGCCATGGTCTTAATATGTAACTTATGCCCCAATTGGCATATATGAAGCAGTCCTAAAAACTCTCGAATCCCTGCCCTAACCTTCTCAAGAGCTCAGTATCAGTATGCAAGATGCAAGGATAGTATAAGCTTAAAAGTATTAGTAGCAGATAATGATGGTTTAATCTAGTGTAGGTTCAATTTGCCTTAGTTTGCGGCTTGTTTGCGCGCCAAGCATTTCTTATATGAGTATTCGGGTTGGGAGGCTGAGCTAGTGAGAAAAGACACTATTCATATCTACATCCTTGCGGCTCTTTCAGCTAACATTGGCGCCAAGTAGTGATGTGTAAGAAACCATGCCGACGTGTTTCACGGCCCTCAGCTGAGAAGAGAGAAAAAGAAATACGTTTAGTTTCGACGCAAATCCGAAAATATTACGGGGAGATAGCGCACATGTAGCCAATGACTCACAGCGGGGAAGCCTTGGCATAGATTGAAAGGATCTTAAATTGATTACTATTCGAGGATAAGCGCAAAGGCGTGCTCGGTTCAGGCCGCCGTATACGTCGGATTTAGATCTGCTCGATATTTATCTGATCTATCTTTTAAGCTTATTTGTACTGCACGTCTTTATGGTCTGCCTGACGATGTGATTCATGTCCCGTAGAATTTGAACTGAACAACACAAGTTCAATCGTGTTACGCGTAGATGTTTATAAGATTGTGTAGTCATAATTAAAGTAATAATTTCATCTCTTTTGCGTTATAATAGAATCATCAGTTCGGAAAGAATTGATCAAATCTCCCAGCCATTTTAGGCGGATCAATAGTAACCGTCAAGCTAATTGTTTGGGTGGATCAAAATATTTCGGCTGAATAGTGCTCTGCCAAGATTTGGGCTGCAAACAAACACCAATGGTATCGAATACAGAATTAGGATGATGGCGAGACTTGGCAGATCCTTGAGATAGATAATTTTTTCCGCTATCCATTGCACTGCCACAAGGAAAGACAACGGTGTAAGCGCTCATTACGCAAGAAATTTATCTGTGAGATGTAAACTTTCGAGGCCTTTCAATCAACGAATGATTCTCATGAAAGATTGCTGGTAATTTTGGGTAATGTCAGGTGCTGAAACATAATAGATGCACTTGATTTTGTCAATAGTTGCAGAGCCTCAGCATTATAGATAGGAGGCAGCCAAAAAAGAGGGGGGGCATATAACGCTCAACACATGCATAACACTTACGCATCCATAGGCCAGCTGACTTGCTTGTTTCGGATTTTGTTTGGCTTTTTGAAGCAAGGGAGAATCATGGCTGCAATAGCGGTGTGCATTTACGGCAAAGAGGCACCAGCGTCGCCACGTATGCTGGTCTGAGCTCGAAATTTTCGATTCTACCTAGACATTGAGTGATTCAATAATTAGCATAGATCTAACTTGTTGGATAAAACTAAAGGGAGTGGAGGCTGAGCCGTCTCGAAAGATTTGGTCCCCATTCTCATTAAATGGTAGCCATTTTTCATGCCGGGTGCCTGGAACTTATCTGTTAAAGCAAATAGGTGGCATCTAAGGATCATGGATGGAACGCGCTGGTAAATTAAAATTGACAAGTGAGTCGATATTTCTACGTAGCAAATAACTTATTGTGTGGAAGACAAAGTGCCATCCTTTCCTGCAATTATAATTTTGCTCTGTGCCTCGTCGACTAGATCAACAGCGTCCGTGATGATGCGTCCAGCATGGTCATGCTTCTTATCCCATTCCTCAACTTCAGAGTTTGGCACTTTGACCAGTTTATGACTCTTCGCACCATCGTCAAGGGTAACCACTTCTTCGCGGATTTTGTAGCCTCGGAGGCGAGGAATACCGTGAACCCAAAGCCAAAAGTAGGCCGCACACCCCACGAGGCTTTAAAATATTAGCTCTTGAACTACCAAAACTGCCACTGTATGCTGAATTGAGACTTACATGCCAACAGAGGTAACTACATACGTAGCGTACCAGAAACTAACGTCGCCACCAGTTGCTCCTCCTGCAGGAGGGTACCACGGCATGATGAGTAGGTAGAGGTTCTTGAGAATACTGAAATAAATAGCGATATCCCAGGCTTTGAACACAGGCCTTGGCAGATTGAGGGCTTTTCGCTTATGTCTTACAATTAGAAGACCAACACTCATTAAGAAGTCAAAGAAAGAGCCAGGGTAAACACCAAGATCAGTAACTGCAATTTTGATTAGTATTAAGAGGGGAAAGACAGCAAGCCAAGTTAGAAATACTTGATTACGTACCAAAGTTGAAAGCATCTCCAGCAGGGGGTGCTAGGATCATTACGAGAGTAATGACATATTTAAACAGATATGGTCCAAGAGCAGTGCCGAAAGGATAAGTTGAGACCCAGAAGCTGGTGAATGGGAGGACACCTTGTCGACCGCATTCACGAATAACCCTCGAGGATCCAATTAGTACCGCCACCAGATTACCAAAAGCACTGATTGCAATCAGGAAGTTGAGGGCCCTAATGCCCTTGCTGTCTCCAAAAACATTGACGAAAAATAGATTGGCAACAGTTAGCTTGCCCTCGATAATATCTTCTTTCGAAACTACAGAGCCTTAAATTAGAGATGAAATGAGTTTAAATCGAGTTTTTTTTTGCAACTTACCGGCAGAGTAATAAGCAACAACCGTCAAAATATAAAGAACTGTAACGGTACATATGGCAATGAAGCCATTGCGACGAATTTTCTTCACGGGATTCTACGAAAAGTCGTAAGAAAATGAAAAAATAATAGCTATCCATGAGATGAGATTTAAAAGCGTACCTTGACTTCATTGGCAACGTTGAAAGAATTTTCGAATCCGGCGTAGGAGAAAATAATTTTGTACAAACTGTTCGTTGTTCCATAGGCGGTAGCGGCTCCCTGAAAAGAATTCTGAAAATTGGCCGTCGGATTCTTAATCCGAGTATGTCCTCCAAGGACTACGAAACCTGTAATGGAGATGAAGAGCAGTGTGGAGAGTTTGATGAAACCGACTACGTTGGCGAAGTGATACGCATGTTTGTTGTGCAAAACCACAGCTGTTTTACTAGGTAAGCTTTTATTTTGCGCATTTTTCTTTACATTAATGAAGAGATTGAACTTACCGAGGACTGCAACAGTGTAGGCAGCTACGGCTACTCCCTTTAGCTGCCAATCAGTAGGGTTGTGATCCGTCATTTTGAATAGATATTCGGCCAGAACTGTTTGTAGATCCAAAGTCAGCTACTTTAAACCGGCCTCATTCTCAATTTAAACGCCTGCATGCTCAAATTAACCGGAAACTTACCATAACAATTTCCGCTGCTAAATGACAAAATAACTGTCTGAAAAGCAAATGCAGTGGACATCAGCCAGCGTGGCCGTGGGAATGCCTGCTCGAGATAAACCACCTCGGCTCCAGACCGTGAAGGAAAATAAGATGTGAACTCGAGATACACAGAAAACGCGCATGTTGAAGTTAAAAATCCAAGAGCCCACCATATCAGACTCAAACCAATGCTACCGGTTCCTTTGAGAATGCTCGAGGCTGCGAGTTTTTTTTTAGCCTTCAGATGGAGGAGGTATAGATAAAGAGGTTTGCTCACGAGTTGAGAAGATGCCTGTTCCGATCATCTTACTCACATTCAGAAACAGAATCGTCATAGGCCCAACATTATATCCTAGTGGTGATGATTCTTCAACAGGTGCACCAGAGGCATCTTGATAAGATACCTCTTTATTGTTGGCTGCTTTCCCTGCGACATAATACGTGCCTCCGGCAACGAGCTCGGACGGATCACTGTCTGATGATGATCCTCGCTCTTCTACTTCAGCAGATTGAGAGTCTTCACTGCTCTGGAAAGGACGCCGCCAAAATGAAGGCATTGCGTTTAAATGTACCTCAAACAGCTGGATGCAAATCAGGAAGCAGATGGTACCAACGGATGGCTTCCAACAAGAGATATTTGGCTACAAGTTCTTATCGATGAGCTTGCTATATATTAATGAGGGAAATAGCACACTTGGAACATGGGTCAATAATTCGAGCTGTGTCTCCGCGGGCGTTTTTTTGCTTTTACTGTTGTGCAGTGCCACATACACTCAGCTCTCTCCATAAATTGCTATAAGCAGATGATCTTCGCCCACTGCGTGCTGTAGCGAGGAAACTTGGCACTCCAGATTCATGACTAGCGGATGTGATACCATTGATGGCGATGATACAAGGCTCCGATAACGCAATTGATGTAGCTACAAACTCACCATGTTTCGCTTAAGCCACCTCTGGACTCTCTTCTAGACTCGACTTCTAGACTCTATGAACCCTCGCCTCCATGTGCGACCGAACACACGGGGTGTCGGACATGCATGCAATCGCTTTATCGTCCCTTGCTTGATATTGCACTAAACTCTGAACCATGCCGTACATGACTTTATCGACTTGGGGGATGTGTGGGGAAATAGATTCCTTCAGTGAGCGTGGAGAGCACAATAGAGAGCTCTCTTCGGAGGCTGGGTTGCTACGCCCGAAATTACCCTAAACCTGAAGATGAGCAGCTTTTTCTGAGAGATTTGCGTACTATGTCGCCATATTCGCAATTGTGATGTGATGTGGTACCAGGATTCTGTTATAGGCCTTGACTTGCCGTGTTGGTAGACGATTATGCAAGCTGATAATGCGTGTGCAACTAAATTGTGGGAACGATCGGCTATGACCTAGTCTGGATGATACGATACGATCTGAGACCTGTACAATTTAGGAATATAGAGGTCATGCCATTTTAGGAAGATATAAGACGACATGGGCTTAATCTTTACGAAAGACGATCTAGGGAGGCTGAACATGGTTGGATGAAGCTAATCTAAAGCTGAAACATTATGTAGTAATAACTATCCATTCTTAGAAAACCACCCTTGAAATGGGTGTGAAGGGGCTGCCCACCCGTCGTGGGGTATCGTGGGCTAATAACCCTTCCTAGAATCTCCATGTATTTCTCCTCTACTCATACTTCTTGGGAGCTCCGTCGCTGGCGCTACGGACTCTTGGTTCCAACGGAAATACAGTATTCTCTGGCTTAACATCCTTGTAAACTCTGTCCCAGTTGTCATTCAGCGGCTCGGGTGTCTTCCATGCCAGCTCGGGGTCACGCAGCCAAAGACGAACGAGATGGCGTCTATATATAATGTATTATTAGCAGCGATACGTGATATTAAACCTCAAAATCCTTTGTAGCATTCATTACTCACTTTTTCTCTGCTGAGTCTCGGAACTTCTCACGAGCATGGAAGATGCTCAAATTGTTGGCAAACTGAATGTCACCCTTGTGGAAGTCAAGCGCAGCGCGGTATTTTTCGGCTGTAAAGTGCAAGGCATCCAGTGCCTCGGCCTGGGCCTCAGTAATCGGAGGAATTTCAGTCGATCGAGGAAGGCCCCAGTATCCTGTGAAGGTTCGTCGCGCGTATTGAATGATCATACGTTGGGGGGTATCCTCGGTGGCAGGCTGGAAATATAGAAGAGGCCTCAGCGTATGTGTCCTGCCGCGCTTTCCAAATCTTTAGGACAGCTGAGTTAGCAACAGTGTCTAAATGCATCTATTTGTTGTGAAGCCCTCTCGGCTTCATCTTCACTTACTCATCGACTGCCCAAGGCTCAGACAAGGTGCGAATAAGATCGGGGCGGTTGGCCGCCAGCTCGTTGTATACATGCCAGCTGCTGGACAAGAAGCTCTGGCCACCTTCTTCCGGCTCTCCTAAAGCGAAGAGAGCAATTACGTCTCCAGAATCTGTGTGGAAAACCTGTTTGTCGGTCGTGTAGGCCGGTGCGCCTATCTTGTGGGGATCAATCTCCTGACTGAGATCTTTGATGTGTGCAAGGGCCACGTCGGCTGGCTTTCCATCAAATTGGTAATCTTGGCGGCCTCGGATAGGTGCAATGTGAGAGGCAATGCCAGCATAGATTGCGACATTGTCTTCACGGCTGTACTTGTCGACAGGTACACCCTTGACGACCTTGAAGCCGTGACCCAGATGAACCTCTTTGGAAATCTCTCGTAGAGTAGCATGCAGCTTTGGTAGGGGAAAAGTCTCTTGGGTGATGTAGCCCAGGCCCAAGTTCAATGCTGTTAATGACGGTATGAGCATAATCTCCGTTTAACTACTTTTTTTTAATCCAGAGCTCGTTTGAGAGACTCACATTTGAAGTGGCGAAGAGCCTCGTCGATCTCAGCAATGTCACTCTCAGTCAAGACGTAGTTCCAATCATATGTCTCGGCCAAATTCCTTCCATCCCAGACGAGATCGGATTCAAGCTTGGTAGGAAAGCCTTCCGGGAGCGTCTTTTCCAGCTTCTCATTCTCCTGACGACGTTTAACACGGCTGAGATAATTATCGTAGTCGGGGGCATATGAAATGTCCGGCTGTCTGGGAATTTGAACAGCGGCGGCGGCCATTTTGAAGTTGGATTCGCTTTTGCGATAACAGAGAATCAGCCCGGCTGCAGGTGTACCTTTGTGTAGGGATTTACGCTGGATATGGTAGTTTGTTCAATCGTGCGCGTGACCGCCGGTGGCAGCGAATTTATTTGTTTGCTTGCTTCCATCGGCAGATCGTTTCTATTGACAAATCACTACTCCGCCATCGGCTAAACAATGCTAGAAGCTCTTACACTCGACATGTCGTCATGAACGTTGGGTGAGTTCGGCCCATCTGATAGGATATTAGTCTTGTTACCTAAGCCGGAAATCAGCTGCTCTCATGTCGCCATCACTGGCCAAAGACTCGCAATCCCGCATTGCTTCTTCAGCTGCTGTTTGTTACAGAATGATGGAGCAGAAACGAGCCAATCAAGCTGGCGTTGATTATTGGATTCTCGGCTATGTGCCGTTAATTTACAATGCCCCCGCAGACATTAAACGCTGTCGTTGGACACATTCAAAGCGATATGGCGCCTCCACGTTCGCCATTGTTGCAATGGCCCACAGCAGTGGGTTTGATATACGACACTGCCGCGGAGATGACCTGCATGATGGATGCACGATCGTGTAGGTATAAGCGCGCACTTTTCTCTGAAAGCACCAGCAGGGAACAGCAGCTTGGGGCAAAAAGTTTATCCAAAGAATTGCCAAAAAAGAAGAACCTCTGAGAGGCTTGGCGGATCTCTCCCGCCGGGAATTGAACCCGGGTCTCAAGCGTGACAAGCTTGCATACTGACCACTATACTACGGAAGATGTAACAGTCTTTAGTAGGCTGTTGTAGGTGGATCATTGGATGCGGGGAGGGAGACGATATTCTACTTAAATTTGATTGGCACTAGGGAGCGTTGTGTTAGTCCCCGTCCTTGCCGAGATAAGAGTAGCGACTCTCTGTTGCTGACTACATGTGGAAACCTTGAAGGTCATGATCTATGCTGCATTATTCTTTCTGGTCGAGTAGGGCTAAAAATAAGACTTAAGCGTAGCTTATTATTTATGACTGTTGTCTTTATTATCGGTTTGACGGTGTTGATTAGGCCTGTGCCGCCGGCGACAGAACCAGCGCTGGGAGCAGAGCCAAGTGCTGGTAATTGTTTACTATCTTGAATAGAAATAGAGCTGGAAAAATCCAACAAAAACAGAAGAGTATATATAATTCAGCGTAGGTGGTTTAATAAAAGCCAATAATAGGGACCTTGGAGAGCGCAGTGAGAACAATAGAAAGCACCGGATATCAGAAAATCTGTCATAGCTGAGATATCACTTCTCCGGCATCAGAGGGTGTTGATCCAACAAGATGACTTTGACCTGTCGAAGATTGGCTGAACCTTGTAGGCAGACCACCATAAATCGTACAAGACTTGCAGAATTTGTGTATGGATTTTTCTTGATTACAATTTTCCTGTCCTAAAACTACAGAGGCATAGGTAAATAAAGCTATTTTCCAAAGCCCACAAAGTTGCGCGGTAAACGGTTCTCACCCTCTGTATATGGCTGACCAGCTTCATTACGAGCCATATCATTAACCCACTGCGCGTTACCAAGTAATTCAAGCTTTGGGCCTCTTTGTGACCACTTCGTGGCCAAGTAATACCACGAAATGGCGTTTCCCACTGTCCCCACCTCGTCACTGACGCCAGTCTTCGCGGCATATGACATTTGATCGTGTAGCTTATGGTCTGTAAATAAATCCATTAAATGGTTGGCAACGGTTTTCCAGTCTCCTGGCTGAACAAGATATCCATTAATCTTGTCTTTCACCTGAAGAGGTATGCCACCAGCGTTCGTAGCGATTACAGGACGGCCGGCGTGTAGTGCCTCGGAAACCTTTATTTCGAAGCCTTCATAGGTCGAAAGCTGCAGAACGACATGGGCGTTGGCCATAAGACAATTTAGCAATTGATCGCAAGGATCTAAGCGCATTACGCTGACATCGCTCATAAGGTGAGGATATCGCGTTTCCAGCTGTGTCATGACTTGTTCATAAATAATGGTACCATCAGGATCATCGACAGAAGCATTCCCGCAGCTTGTTCTGTTAGCTAGATCTTTTGGATGAAATCATCTGGGAAATTGAAAGAAAGCTTACATGACAAGCTGAGGAATATCGATAGCTTTGTATTTTTCAAGCTGCTCTCGAAAACACGCGTACGCATCCACCACAGTCGGCAAACCTTTGGCGGGATCGAAACGAGATACTTGGATAATATATTTTCCTAGTGTAAATAATTGTTAGTTAGAGTAATCGGTTGCTTCAGCCACTTTCCACTTACTCCTTGGCCACTGTAGCTCTGTCATACGTTGCGAGCGACAGTTTATGTTATATAGATGACCGTAATAGCCAACATCCCAGATCTCCATTGGTTTGTTCAGGCCATCAAGCCTATATAGCCTTTAGTAAAGTTTACTATCCCTGAGATTTACCACGAGCTATACATACCAATCAGTTGTTGCAGGCAAATAGAGGACTTTCTCTCTGGGCACAGTATGAGGCACAAATGAGGGAATCGGGTGGCTAATAAATAAGTCGGCTTGTTTAATATTTTGCCAGAGGAAGTCCCAGATATCTGCTTGAGGAGAACCAGCTATATCAATTAGATCTGCTCTGATCTGGATATGTGATCTGTAGAATACTGGCCGCGATGGCGTGAGTTTCTTGATCAGCGGGATGAGACATGGCATTTGAGGGTCATCGATCTATTTATCCAGTTATTAAAGGAGCCAAAATAATAGGACACTGGAATAGCTATGTAATATAAACATTTCACGAGCGAGACTCATCGATATAGAGTTACAGCTCGTTTTGGTAATAGTGAGACTCACAATAACAATGTCGGCACCGCCCTTATCCGGTCGACATAGTGGGCCGCCGTCAGAGAACCAGTAACGATCGGCATTGTCGCTAATCCAATCGACGATTGAATTCTTTTCCTCTGTAGAGATGTGCTCACCCTCAGGGCTCACACCTTGAAGTGTATTGTGAATGTTTTTGGTGATGCGGAATACACCCGGATGAGGTTTTGGCACTGAAGTCATCAGCTTATACTTGAACTAACGAGGTGCTATTAGGGACAAAGCCAAAAAACATTGAACATACCATACCAACGCAGATCTACTCCCAATGCGCGTGAGAATCGTACAAGTGCATGTCTCATCAGGGCAACGCCGCCGCCTTGAGGAGTGCTGCTAAAGAATGCTATTTTGGTCTTGTGCTTTCGTAGGTTTTTTGCATAATGCATAACTGTCTCCCAAGACGCAGGACCACAAGTGGTTTTGTAATTTTCGACCGTTAAGAGTGGCGCTTGAAATCCAGCGTCGACCTCGACGACACCACTCCATGCAACGTGCAGGAGAGGAGTCAAAGAAGGACCGAAATTCCTAGTTCATCCGTCATTCGTACAAATAATTGTATGCCGGATTTTATGTTGCATTGAAAAGTCGCTTACATGATACATTTTCGTGCCATTGAATCGGCTTGTTCATCCACTCGTTTGCTAAGCCAAAGGCTTATTCTTTCTTTATGCTCATGGGGCTGCTGAATAACAAGAGGGACAATGTCCAGTTCTAGCCACAGGCGAGAGCATAGTGTTGGGCTTAGAGGCTGTAGTGCATGGGGAAGTCCAGCACCTATGACCTTGGTAAAAGTTCGATGTTCGTATGCTCTGATGGCTTTGATGATATAGTCTGCCAGGTGGTCATGATTGTTTGTAGAACCTTGTTCAGCTACGGAGACAGTTTTAATGGCAAAATCGATCAAATATGTAGAATCGCGAACGGCAAAAGAAACAAGGTACGTCTTATATCCGGATGATATGGCTGAGATGCCAATGAATATGGGCTAAGCAATCGCCATTAGCTTATAGAGAAATGCGATCGATTACAGTAATTCTAAAAAATTCTTCTCTCATCTCTCTTCTCCCCCCTTTGCAGAACGATCATGGCTTGCAAAGAGCTCTCCTGAAGTAAAACATGAGCAATGCGATGGAGACTAACCGTCAGGCTAAGGCCAAAACAGCCTTCTTTCTCGACGACCTTTTCGGCCTGCGACTTCCGACGGAGGGAAGCGCAGACATGAAATTCCTGGCTAGGTTCATCACCCATTTTGGAGACGGGATTATCAAAATTTACTGGTGAGAAATACGAAATGCTAATTGAATCACTCAGTATGGATGTAGATCCATGTATTATTGCAAGCTTAGCTGCTAGAACACACCAAAGCTTGGATTTATCGGGTCTTAAGTTGGGCGATAAATTTGGATGCAGAAAAAAAAAAAGGGAGTAATAAGCTACTTTTAGGTAAATATGACGTATTTATACCCCGAACCGACAATGGGAAAGATAGATTGAAAAGAAAGATATGCTTGGCTGAATGTGGTGGCGTGGTGCCACAGCAAATCACTGGCAGATGGTATGATGAGATCTATGATTGTGTAGATGTTGCAAGTGGCATCATTGTGACATCAAAGAACTTGGGGCCTAAATCCTTTCGGCTGTCTAGGAGATTGAATAAGCGCATATACGGGCAGCACCTGGAGAGAAAAGGCTTAGCTCTAAGGTAAATACATAATAAACTTTATTACAACGGTAATTTTCAATAGACAAATGCCATTCCTTTGCGCCGTGGGTTTCTTGGTTTCTCTATTTGATGACGAGTCATTAAAGGTGGGGTGAGCTGGAGTAAAAAACTTTGACATGCAAGCTAATAATGGATAGACAGATTCAGGATCTGGAGATGGTACGTTATGAAACATGTGATATTATAGCTCGAAGCGCTTGCTTCTTATGAATGCCATTTTTATCTAAGTTGAAGTGCTTTATAATATCACTAGATATAATATTAAATAAACATAAATTCCCTTAAAAGTTACACATACACTTCCCTTTATGCATTGTAGCGCCAGCGCTTATAATTTTCGTCTGTCCACCACCGAGTAACTGTGGCAGCCTCTTTCACCCACGTCGCGGCCTCAGGTCCAAATTTTTCCTGCACGATACGCAAGATGGTTTTATAATCGTACGAAACCAACGGAGTGTCTTCGTGCGGATCTGTTTCTAGGTCTGTAAATCTCCATTCGTAGTTACCAAAGACGGGTACAATCAGTCGCCAGTTGGGCTGGCGAGCATCTCGAACAGCGATGGTTGAGCCACCAGGATTCATAACTGTGTGTTGCCATCCTCCTTGTCCATTTATATCAGAAAATTTCTGCAGTGGCCGTATAAGGGATTGGCCTTCATAGTTGTGGATCATGTCGCGCACCGCCTTCGTCTCGGAAGCTGAGAGAGATTTAGTCTCAAGCAGAAGATCTAGAATAGTTGGAAGAATTTGTATGGAGGAAACCGTATCATCAATGTTAATGCTTGGAAGCTTGGGATGGGATAAAACCAGCGGCACGTGATAATTTGCAACGTGTGGGTTGCTATACGGAGTGATGGCTCCTCGCTCTGCGATTGAGAGGCCATGGTCTCCAACAGCGACGAGTAATGTCTCATCTGCAACGCCTTCTTCATCCAAGATTTGGAGAATCCTATTCAACCAGCGGTCAACAAAGCCTACTGTGTTTAAATAGTGTGAAAGATCCTTAAGGTCTGGGTCGTCGGCCAGCGGTACATATTTTTCGTCTTCAGGTAAGCCAAAATCGTGATGCGTCGAGCTCGTCAAATGGGACAAGAAGACTCTTTCATTATTTTTCTTAGCTGAAGCAAAAGTATCCCGCAGGTAATCTTCTATGGCACGTTCAGGCATGCCGTAGTAGTTAATATCAGGTAGATTGACTGGTCCGAGCTTGGCTGCCTCGTCCTTCAATTCCCACCAACCTAGTGGGTCAGTGAATCCTATCTTCGGCATGAGGCGATCTTGTTTGTCATATCTCAACGTTACTGACTGCATGAAAGCAGATTTCCACTTATATGAAGTAAAATGTTCGTTCGAGATCTCATCGCCGCTGTGATTTAGCTGGTTCAACGCTTCAAAAATATGAGGCAGGCATGGTTGGTAGATATGATGGTCTATCTCAACGTTGAAATCAGCAGCCAGTGGGCTTATGCCGCAATGCGTCCCGACTAAGCTCTTCAATGTGTAAGTACTGGTAGTGAAGGCGTTATTCGCATTGATACCGCCGCGCGGCGTGCCAGATTTTTCGCCAAATCCATTGCTCAAGTCTCCGGTAAGGTACTTCGCAGTCGTAGTTAGGGAAGATAGCCGTTCTTGCGCTTCTGCCGGCAGTGATGAATTTTCAAATGATTGGGAAAGACGATCCCATATATAACCGTCCTTTTTAATTGGAAAGACATCTTTGCGTGTGCTCTCAAGTTTAACTAACAAGACATGTCGTATGGGAACGTCATCTAGATTGGCTCGCAGAGGCAATAGCAAATCTTCATCAAGATTTGAAATCTTCAGCGGGTCATTCAAGGCGCTATAGTGTTTTTCGCTCGTTCCATACCAATCTTGAAACCCTTGAAGAGATATATTATTTGGTAACCAAGCCCAGGGGATCGGCTCGCCTAAAGCCGTGATGTTATGTAGCGTATCATTGACATTCCCTGACATCGCAAGGAGGCCAGCTAAAGAAGGCGTCGAGAACATAAAATCCACAAAAGGCATTAGTGGTAATGTCCATGACATGAATATAAGCGAGTGATCTGTTGGCCGTGTAATTGTACACATGGCTTGAGCTACCAATACAAGGCCAACAAATAGTCGCAAGTAAGATGTACCTTTGGTTGGCTGCACAGTATCGTTATCTAGTGTTTGATCCTCAAGTTCGCTGTCCTTGTACTCCTCTTCAATGTATTCCACATCTTGCTGAGAAAGATGCTTATACGTCGCTCCCGAGAAGCTGCAGTGATTCAACACTGGTAGCTTAGTGGATATAAGTGAGACCGGCCACTTTAAAACCTCCAGTGCACAGCTGGACATTCTATCGGAGGGATATTGGAATATCCCCGCGATTACAAACAATGCGATGAATGATAGTAAACATGATATCCACCCTGCTGATAATGTTGACCATGAAGACGAATCGCTGGCCAGAGCAACATTGCGCCACTGGAGTTCTGTCCCTGTGGTGAAGAAAAAAGACTCTGATATTGCGGCTGTTACAAGCAGAAACAGCACCACAAATGTGACAAATGTTGATAAAACAGTATTCAAGGACTGGTCCATGAGCATGCGCATAGCTAATAGAAATGCTGTGTCTTGGGAGAAGAAGGAGAGCCCCCATAGGAGCAGATCTCTCTTCTGCAACGCATCAAGATGAGCGTATATGTGGACTGACTTGGCGCTGAGTGTGGCTGTCGCTGCTATGGCAAAAGCGAATCGACGATTCAAGAGGCGAAGAGCAGTCGCTCTCAAAACACGCCTAGAGAGGAATTGAGCGCCACTCATGTTTAAAGAATTTTGAACCACTGATTATGTCCGAGCGTAGTGGTCCTAGAGTCGCCAGGACTGATATAGGGACATGGAGGGCTGTGTAGGTAGCACTAGAAGGAACTTGGGAGCGCATTAATATAAAGGCAACATGCCCGGCGAGCTATTAGAATATATATCGAGCCAAGGGAAATGTTCAATTTTATTCATCAAAGGGGAATATTTTTCCCGGACAACCCTTGGCAGCCGCATCTGTCGGCGCAAGGGAGTGCTGTGTCGCGTGCCTATGTTCCCAAAGTAGATCATAATGACATAACTTTACCTGCTCCGAGAGATCCGTTTTCAGAATTCCAGTGTCTTATGTG
This sequence comes from Trichoderma evansii, assembly GCF_050947405.1. Taxonomy (NCBI): domain Eukaryota; kingdom Fungi; phylum Ascomycota; class Sordariomycetes; order Hypocreales; family Hypocreaceae; genus Trichoderma; species Trichoderma evansii. Next base: position 125,324 of record NW_028145191.1, on the reverse strand, counting down.
TCGCGTGTCGGGTTTCTAGATAATACGACACCAGGAATTTGCTTTGCTGATGATTTTAATTAAGCACGGATATTTTGTAGCCATGGAAAAGAAACTTGTTTGATCACGTCTGAGGTGGCTGGTCTGAGACAGGCGAATGGCCGCGTTCGACAAAATTTTGAGACATATGGGCACTCGGATACATAGTCCTTGACTAGCAGCTTGTCAGTCATGTAAAGGGCAGAAAGTGTATTATCTACGTACATCAGAGGATGTAAAGGACTGGAGTTTTGTCAATATAGGAGTAATAAAGGGAGTGTCATCCCTTTTCGCGAATATTTATAGCCCTTGTATTTGATAATAGATACAGAGTAACTATGAGGTTTTTCACGAAAGAAACATGCTGAATTTTTTGCGGCAGCCAATCAAGCAATAACAACGTTGATGCTTAGAAGTGCGGACCCATCTATGTTACGAAGGAATAATTGTAGTCTCCTTACTGCTGTTTGATTGGCCCTCTTCAAGAGAAACTATAAATCTCAGCGCAATTAATACATCTATCCTGCAGCAGTAATTCTAAAATTGTCGGCGGTCTATACACCCAACAAACACAGTTGCTAGCAATAAGACTTGTTTAAGATGCACGAGGTCGAATAAAATTTTTATGAGATTGCAAGGTTATCTGCGAATAAAAATCCGGTGTATAAATATGATGTAGTATAAACAGCGGCTATTTGCTTTTAATTGTGCTATAAGCGGATTTGAAGCTTATGTACTTGTACACATTGCTTCAGGCCTCGGCACGAAATATTCTGACAGCTCCATTGCGCTATTTACTAAGCGAAGTCTAGCCTAATCAATCACCGACCACGCTGCTAAAGTAGAGCTGTATATTAAGCAACTGTCCAGATCCAATTGAACGTCTTCGCCAATGACATTACACGATCTCCGCACGAGTAGCGAGATCTAGTTTTTATAGCGTATGAACGAACCTCAACAAATGTAGATGCAGTGGAGAGATCGACGGACATATTCCCAAATATAGCAGCTCAGATGCCCGTTGGCGGCACGTTTGTAGAGTCTCCTATGAGAGCTGAGGAATTAATAATAATGCATTGTATAGTATGCTGGCAAATGGAGTAGAAGCTATCACATGGAACTTATGAGGAAACATAGACATTCATAGACATGTATTATAAATATATATATACCACACTTCCAAGCTCTCGTTTGCCTTTACTTGAATAACTTGATTGCAGATCTACTGCTCTAGCCCCAAGATCTTGTCCTGATAAAGATGGTTTCGGCCTTTACTTCTGCCAAGGCTCTCCCGGTGTTAGCCGCGGGTGCTTTTGCTGCTGCTAGCTACCCGCCTATCCCTGCCGATTTAACAACCCCAGTTCAGCAACGCATTGCGGTCAACGGGCCCAACAGTACGTCCATATGACCAGTATCGTGTAAAATGCGTTTCCAGGTATACTGACATTAGAACAATAGGTATTTCAATTGGGTGGAACACCTATCAGCAACTCAGCCAGCCTTGTGTTTCCTATGGCAGCTCTGCTACCTCTCTGACTCAACAAGCATGTTCTCAAAATTCTGTTACATATCCGACCTCACGTACATGGTCAAATTCAGTGACTCTTAATAACCTGTCACCGGCCACCACTTATTACTACAAAATTGTCTCAACCAACTCAACCGTGGATCATTTTTTGAGCCCCCGCATCGCCGGAGATAAAACCCCATTCTCTATCAACGCCATCATCGATTTAGGAGTAGTAGGCCCCGACGGCTACACCATTCAAAATGACCAAACCAAGCGTGACACAATTCCAACTATTGACCCGTCGTTAAACCATACAACCATCCAGCGTCTTGCTGATACCGTTAACGATTATGAATTTGTTATACACCCGGGAGACCTGGCATATGCCGACGACTGGATTGAGACACCAAAGAACGTTTTTGACGGGACAAATGCATACCAAGCCATCCTAGAACAGTTCTATCACCAACTTGCTCCCATTTCTGGCCGCAAGCCTTATATGGCTAGTCCTGGCAATCACGAAGCGGCATGCCAAGAGATCCCCCACACAACGGGACTATGCCCCGCTGGACAGAAGAACTTCACTGACTTTATAAATCGATTCGGCCAAACCATGCCGACGGCGTTTACTTCTACTTCAGCAAATAGTAGTGCGAAGGTTAACGCAAACAAGGCGCAGCAGCTCGCCAACCCTCCCTTTTGGTTCTCTTTTGAATATGGAATGGCCCATATTGTCATGATTGACACTGAGACTGATTTTGCGAATGCTCCTGATGGACCCGATGGCTCTGCTGGACTCAATGGTGGACCCTTTGGAGCTACTGACCAGCAGCTCGAATTTCTTGAAGCAGACCTATCATCTGTTGATCGTTCTGTCACGCCTTGGCTAATTGTTGGAGGACACCGGCCCTGGTATTCAACGGGAGGTTCGGGCTGTGCACCATGCCAGGTTGCTTTTGAAGGCCTCTTTTACAAGTACGGCGTCGATCTAGGAGTCTTTGGACATGTCCATAATTCCCAGCGATTCGTACCAGTTTTCAACGGAACTGCCGACCCGGCAGGTATGACTGACCCGAAAGCGCCAATGTATATTGTCGCCGGCGGCGCAGGCAACATTGAGGGTCTCAGCAGCGTTGGATCAGAGCCATCTTATACAGCATTTGCTTATGCAGACGACTTTAGCTATGCGACAATCCGATTTCTGGATGAACAGAATTTGCAAGTTGATTTCTACCAGTCGTCAACGGGAACTCTTTTGGATAGTTCAAAGCTCTTCAAGTCCCACAACCAGCAATTTGTTGTGCAATAATGGAATTGTTCCAGATAACGAGTACATAATTTTATAACTATTGTCAATAAATATGATTTTTTGCTCTATGCGGCGTTCATTCTTCATATTAATACCATTGGCTGCGAATAAATTAGAAATTATGAAGAGCCATTTCGGTACGGAATACATACACTATGCCAATTTAGAAAATCTACAATTTGCTATTTATTTCTCATTATTTTTTCTTCTTCTTCAAATACAATGCCTCGTCAATTACACAACGTGGATGAATTAGTGTAGTATGTCATCTATTACCTGCATCCAAGTTCAATTCCATCTGTATTAGTGGAGACAAATCTCTCGGCGAGGCTATTCGGGGATAGCGATTTACGTCAACCCGATCTGCCTGCGCGAACATGGCGTATAGGCTAGCTGAATGGCATTCCACGCCCTTCGCTTTAGGCGACCTGCAAATTACGTGTATACTCTATTTGGAGCTTAAAAACAGGTCTCTTTCGCAATATAATTTTTGTGATTCCGTGCAAGTCAAATTGGTGGTTATGAACTTGGAAAAAAAAAAATCTATCTACGAACATGTCACAGGTTACTCTCTTCACTGATTCTCGGCTGCCTTGCCCCCAGCGACTGCTACTTACTATCCATGAACTTGGGCTCCAGATCAATGATATTCGAGAAGTTGATATTTCTAAATTTGAGCATAAGGTAACTCAGAGTAAACATAATCTCCCCAACGCCTTCTTTTACTAATGCATTTTTAGCGACCGGATATCCTAGAGCTCAACCCTTTCGGCGCCGTACCATTTATTCGAGATGAAACTCATAATCCTCCGTTGATGTTGGCCGAGTCACGCGCTATTGCAAGATATTTGGCGCATGCATATGGTAGCAAAGATACATCTGCTTCACTGCTTCCTGATCCAAACGACGTTGTTGCGATAGCCAAGTTTGAAGAGGCAGCATCAATTGAGCTCACTTCGTTTGACGCTGCTGCCAACCAGCTGGTCTTTGAAGAACTGTTTAAGCCGTTCGTCCTTGGGTCTGTGACAGTTGAATATGTTCAAGGGCTGACGATAAAAATAGTACTTGGTTCCATGGGGAGACGGATGTTGAGAAATGCAAGCTTCTAAGAGAAAGGCTTGAGCAAGTTGTCGACTTATTAGACAAAAGACTTGCAAGTCAAGATTTCATGGCAGGAGATGTAAGTAGCACAGCTCAAGAAGCATCCGGAAGAGCCAAAAACTAACTTCAGTAGAAATTGACGGTGGCGGATCTTTTCTTTGTCCCTTACATGCATCATTTGGATAAGACCGTGTACCCAACACTGCTGGATTCTCGACCGAACTTGAGCTCGTGGTGGAAAAAGGTGACCAGCCGTGAATCCTACAAAAGTATATTTGGGAACTTGAAAGTTGACTGAATGTTAATATTTCATGACGCGACTATTGAAAGTAACACTTGTGGCTCTTCAATAAGTAGCTGCGACAATGTTATACAGCTCAGTCGAGAGACATTAATAATAGGCATCAAAATGTATTATTTCTCCTTTGAAATGAGCTTTCATACTTCTTTTCACATATTTATTACTAACAGTTGCTCAGATGATGTATGGTTACAAGCTAACATGTCTAACGTCCAAAGTATAAGTTGAAGCGGTTCCTGGAAAAGTTTCATACACCGTTACGCGCATCAACTAATCTAAGATGGATATTTGTCGCGAGCATACGTTATGTTATCATAATTGTTCTGAGAGAATAGAGAAAAAAAAAAAGGGACACTTTGTCGATGAAGATAGCGTGGAATGGATATCTAAGCATGTGCATCGGAATAAGATAAATCGATGTTAATACCGTAGCACATTGGCTGGTCACTGGCTATACTGTAGTGCATTTAAATTTGCTTTCCTACTGTTTCTTGTAAAAGTCGCCTACAAGTCGTGTGGCAATTTACGTATAGCTCCATGTCCTCTTGGACTCTCGGGACATCGTTGTTCCATTGGAGCGTGAAATAATGTGGGGATCTGTGCCCCATAACTGCTGTGCTGCTTATTTGAGCAGCTCAGTATTGTCTGAAGCATCTGCCATAAACTCGTTAACGCATCATGGCGTGGCGTTTCACCAGTTTATATTTGGCTGCAACATAATAATAATAATCTTTATGAATGGATTCTGCTAGCCTGACGCCCTCGGGGCAACCGAGCCCCCTTGGATACTCTGATCAAGCGTGCAAGGAATGCCGACGGAGGAAGTCAAAATGCGACAAGGGGATCCCCACATGCAACATGTGCCTAAGATATAGAAGACATTGCCTTTATGAGAAATACTCGCGTACGCCACTTACAAGGAAGTGAGTTGCAATAATTCGTGATAAACTGTGGATGGTACTAATCAGCACCGACTAGACATCTCACTGAAGTCGAAGAAAGGCTAGAACAAGCAGAAGCTCTAATTCGGCAACTGAGAGCTGCTCTCCCACCTCAGACTGTTCAAAAAAAGAGTCCTAATAGTAAGGTTGCCTTGCTCAATCGGCTTTGTGAATTGGATGAGTCGACTCATTAAGCCATTTAGGTACAGACAGAGATGGAGATAACACTGGTTCTGGCATCCAACCAGCTATTGACGATAATACATATGAAGACAAGTCACATATTCAACCTACAACAGCTCATCCCACCGTTGAGGCTTTGGCATCTGATGCTTCATATCACACGACGGTTGGAAAGCTAGGCCAAAGCGATGTTTCATTGTCGCCGCAAACCACAGAACCATCAGAACATGTAGAAAATTCAGAAAAATCCCACGAAGATGATTTTGAGAGTCCGCCATCAACAGGGGAATTTGGATGGGATGAGCATAGGGCTGCCCATCAAGCATCACCAGGAGAATCCCCAACGAGCGATTTCAACGAAACAAGACAGATCTTAGATGGCATGGCCTCTTTGACCGTTTCTGAGCAACAGAGTGGTTATCTTGGAATCGCATCCGGCGCCGCTTTCTTACGCCTTTTAGAGCCTGCCCAAGCTAAGAATACATATGGCCATGCGCATGCTGAAGCGGACAGTCATTTTTCACTAATCACACTACCTAACATGAATAAGCATATAGCCGACAGCATGATTGATGCGTATTTCAGGATATACCACCTCAGCTACCCCATCGTCCATGAACCGACCTTTCGAGCTCAGTACTCTGAAGTTATTCCAAGACCTAGTGGGGGATCTTGGTTCATCTTGGCTTATGCCATGGCAGCTCTTGGAGTGTATACCACAGCTACTACAGTGAATAATCTGGATCTGGATCTCTTCAACCATATTAAAACTCTACTGTCTTTTGACTTGCTGGAAATCGGCAGCTTACCATTGGTCCAAGCTCTGACTTTAATTTCTAATTATCAACAAAAGAGAGATAAGCCCAATTCCGCGTATAGCTACTCGGGATTGGCAGCCAGGATGGCTATGGCACTAGGGCTACATAAGGATTTCCAAGGGTGGAAAATCTCACCTTTGAGCATGGAAATCCGACGCAGAGTATGGTGGACGTTGAGTATATTTGACATCGGCGCAAACATCACATTTGGGCGACCCCAAGTGTGCCCGTTTGATGGTGTCGACATATCATTGCCAATGAACGTTCACGATAAGGTTACACTGCTCCCAATCTCCTTCTTAGCATGAAATTGACCCTTATAGGATTTAACTGCCATGTCTAAATCATATCCTTTCGATCCACACGAAATTTCTGTATATACAGCAGTTCGAACACAAGCTAGGTTTCATATCGCTACCAACCCGATCTACATTCGAATAATTTCCAAGCCTTTACCCAGTGCGAAGGAGCTGCTTCAATTGGAGGCTCGTTGCCTTGAGCCATGGGCAAAAAATACACCAGCATATTTTTCGGAAACAGCGACCGTGCCAGCAAAATTCACCTTTGCTCATTCCGTTATGCAGTGGAGGTGGCGAAACTTTCGGATGATAATGTACCGGCCCTTTGTCATCAGACGTGCTTTGCTTGCGCGTAACGGCCGTAAAGACAACTTAAACCCAGAGTCACTCCAGGCTTATGATCGATGCTTATACGATGCTAAGCAAAGCATATTATCCATAAGCGAATTTTGGATCACGTGTGATCATAACCGTCTATTCGCGTGGTATGCACTGTAAGTAATATCGGCTTCTGGGCTAAAAAAAACCAATTGTTTATTAATATAATGAAGGTACTTCCTCTTTCAAGCTGCTCTCATCCCATGTATTTGTCTTCGACACAACGTCAATTCTTCACAGGCGTCCGACTGGCGTGACCAAATTGATACTTCGCTTAAAGTTCTCGCGTCACTGGTAGCTTTGAATCCAAGCGCTAGAAGATGCCACCAAGTAATTGTCAGCCTCTGCGGCACCCATATAGCCTCAGCAATACCTCTTTTAGAAGATACTAATGTAGAGGATCCAAATTACCGGGAAGAATCCAGCGGTATATACGGCGGGGCGCATCACCATGCATCTGACGTTGACGGCGATAGGTCAATGGCGGCTGCAGATACTTCTCACGATCAAATGGATGCAGTCTTTTCGATGATGTGGCCAAATGCACTACTTGATGGCCCAGGCCAAGAGCAGGATGATTCTTGGATGGATTTTCTCAATGGGATCTAGGAACATAGAAATAGCCCCCAATAAACGATGCATTTCGCTTCGATACGAAAATGCCAACTCGTATAAATTATCTACTTCTTATGCTGCTTCATGCATACTAATTTATACAAATCCCGATGCCCAGCTTGAGTTAGTGTTTGAACAAGGGATTGGTACAATTAAGGTGGGATATAGAGAGCTACAATGTAATGCTTCGTATAATATACAATATACCATTACCATTTGACATCTATCAAGTTTTTATTTCTTTGCTTTCTATCATTACATCGTATCTACCCCTACTTTTAGATATAATAAATTCTCCATTTACCAAATCATTTGTCTTTGCTCTGTTGACTGCCCCCTCCATCGTTGGCTCAATGCCGGCAGCAAGATGCCGAGATGCAACTCGCATGCAAGCAAGATCTGGCTCCACATGAACAAACCACTTGTCATCGACAAGTCCTGCGATCTCATCCCATGGAGGCTCATCGCAGAGAAGATAGTTGCCTTCCAGTATGCATACGTCCACGTCAGCTTCTATCAGTAGTCCATCAGCTACTGGGTCTTTGATTGCATGATCGAAAGTGGGAGCGAAAACAAGCTGACGGCGAGAATTGGTCTTGAGTTTTCGAATGAAGCTCACTGCTGCATGTCCGTCAAATGTCCAAGGCGCACCGCGGCGAGCAAGAGCCTCAAAGGCATTGGGAAGCTTTCGAAGCGTAGCGAGTGGAAGATGAAAGCCGTCGGCAGATATAACAATTGTTTTGGGGCTCTTTGGTGAGGAGTTGATGATATTGGCAACTTGGTTGGCTATAGTTGTCTTTCCGGAGCCAGGAGGACCTGCAATGGCAATTATAAGGCGAGGAACCGGATGCTCTCTGCCGCTAGCAGCAGTAGCTTTTGCTTTCCTTTCTTCCCACTTGTCGAGGATGCAGTCCACAAGTAATCTATAGGTTTGATCCATTTTTTATGTAGACATTATAGTAAAACAGGATATCGTACGTCGACTTCATATAACGATTTTGTATAGTGATGCGGACATAGCATCCCGTCAAGCCTCTCTTTAAGATTCTTCAGTCTCTATGATACCCACTTTCTATACGCTCCCTACCGAGCCATTGCCTCAATTACGGGCGACTGTCACCCTGACCCATAGCAACCCCACTATATCTCACATACCTAGTTTGCGAAATACGCCGATCCATCCGCTAGTATTTCACTCCCCTTGCATCAGGGAACCAACCATCCATAATTTTTACATTAAAATGTCAATCCAACCGCTCGCTATTGGATCTATAACATGTATGATATATATATATATATATATATATTTTCTAGTTTTAATACCTAAGTATTAGGTTGCCGGGTGTGAAGTATCATAAAGCTGGTGGAATATTACTCAAAGTTAATTGCTCTAATGAACCTAGGGTTAACAGAATGAATGTAGTCCGTATGCAGAACTCATTGATGTCGTAGAAAAGCGCAGTTCTAGCTCGTTCAACGGGAGAAAAAAAATTAATAATACAGGAGAAGTCGAGATAATTTGTAACTGACGTAACTTGTACAATGTAATGCTCTGGTATTGTCTGGATTTGGCAGACATGTGGCAATCGCCATTTGTAGAACTTTTAACAATATTGCAACCCGTCATCGACTTATAACGCTTGCTACTACTACATATTTGTTCATATGGTGACAGTTCAATATTTGGAAGTAAACCGGCTATAATAGATAGAAAGAATGTTGCAGTCAACGGTAGATCAGTTGCGAGATTAAAAATAGCTTGTGTGTACAGAGGAATAGCCGCCAAGTGCTACTCGTATACAGGTCTTAGAAGAAGGAGGCGCTGGTAGCTTACTTAAATCGTTCAAATAATGACGCAAACTATGCTGTATACCTAAATAAAGTCCATACTTTTCCCCTTCCTAAATTTGTTTATAGCCATCGATTCATCATCCAGCTCATGGTAGCCTGCTTCCATGAAACGCAATTTTTACTTAATGTTGCTTTGTTGGCATTTTTATTCAGTGCGAAAGCCATGTAATATTCAACTTCGCTTCCAGATGGCCAATATATCACGAATCCAAGCCATCATTCCCCGAGCCTTTGCAGCAGCGTTCAACAGCCATAGATATCTCTTTACGAACGTTTCCACTTGGTCATAATCGTGCGCATAGCATTCCCAAATTGCTTGGCCTTCAATAGCTTCTCCTTCGTTTGCTAAATCACTTGGTCCATCGAAACCCTCGGCATCGTAAGGCTTAAGTCGTGGACCGATGACGAGAGCGCGACCAGCTACTGTTTCATCAGCAATCAGTCGTGTTGCTGCATCAATGACATCAGGAACCTGTCCTGGCCCAGCAGAACCAGCGAGCATAAGGGCTTCTGTTGATCCTTGTAGCATTTTGGTCTGTGCAGTGTAGTAGGGTGCAATCATGTTCATGCGAATATCCTTTAGGAAGGCTGTTCCGCGCATCGAGCGGAAGAGACCCAAAACGGCATGTTTGCTCATGCTGTATTGGCTCTGGCCGGGAAGTGGAATAATACCGGCCACGGAGCCCACGAAAAGAAGGCATCTATCAGGCCTTTTGTTTCGTGGAAGGTAGTACAGCGCGAGATGAGTGGTGTAAATGACGCCCCTCACATTCACATCCAGTGTTGCTGTATTAGGCTCCGGGATTTTGCCATTCACTAAATCTGGATTCTCGAATTTTGTAGCCTCTGCGGGAAGAATGATTCCGGCGTTGGGAACCACAATGTCTACAGAGCCGTATGGACTGACTTGGATGGCGGTCTCAAAGAGACTGACTTGAGACTCCCAATTCGTGACATCGCAGTGCTGGAACTCGAAAAGTCTCTTAGGGTAAGCCATCCGAAGCGAAGCCACAAGCTCTTCGCCAGCCTGGTCTGCAACATCTCCAATGATGATATTTGCACCATGAGCGGCCCAGTGGCGAACCATATGTGCGCCTAAGCCATTGGCGCCACCGGTGATAAGAATCGTCTTATCATTGAGTGTTGAAGGATCATATGGCTTGTTGACGTCTACTGGCATCGACTGCTTTACTGTCTGCCGCACGTCACCCATTTTGAATTTGGCTATGATGACGATATCACTGACGTAGAAAAATTAATCGCATAAGCAGAGTGCGAAGTAATGAAAAGATGATATTTATTGGGACTCTAAAAATTGCGACTTTTAGTATCTGTTAGTACCTACCGGTGGGACCGATAGAATGTATGTGCGCCGTAATAGTCTCTTTCAATAGCGCGAAAGGCGCGTGCTAGAAACAACCCTCAAGCAGCGAGCAAATACTAAATGCCAATGCCAATGGATACGTTGAAAATTGACTGGCGAGCAGTTTCCTATGAATCCATGCGTACAAATGTCTATTTAAACGTAAACCTACACAGCGATATTAAGGTGTGTCGCTACTATACGCCTTTGGATCTGCCATCTCAAAGTCTCCTTTAACATAGCATGTGGATTCGTCTCCACATCAAAACCAAGAGTAGCAATATATGGGCTAATATATACTGTACTATTAGACATTGAGTAAGCTCGCATCTATAGCATTATTATTAGGCTCCAACACTTGGGGCGCTACAGCAATTGGGCCCCGAATTATATGTGGGGGCAATAGTTAGCATTTGGCAATTTTCTGGTGCAATGTATTACTATATTGGGCGCCCACCAAAGCATCTGCCAAGCAGTGAAATGAGTGGCGCAGTCTATTCGCAAGAACACAATCAGGACAGCCTACATAGAAATAGAAATGGGATTTTATGAGGTTCCGGAGAGTACAGCCCCTTTACTCCACCCTCTCTATGGAATGGATTGGCTAGGATAGCCATGAGGTCCGAACTCGTCCGACCGCCAGTAGGAGTCTCTCCGAGCCCAATTCGTCCGAACCAGAAACTTAATAGCTGTATTGGCGCTATAAAAGTAAGATCTTAAAATTTAGGTGCATACAGAATGGTGCATTGCAATGAGCACCAGTAAATTCAGGATGGTATACCCAAGATTATATTTATTAATAAATTTCGGATCCGAAACAGTTACAAATTTCCTATAGGGGATGATGGCGGCAGTTCGTGATAGACTAATCTTGAATAGCACATCTCAACTTGACATCATCAATCATATGAATGAAACCCCACTTGAGGTTGGCTTTCTCAACTATCACTGCGGACGGACTCGATACAAATAACATTACTCAAGATTTCAACCCAGCGTTATTTCGACTATATGTATATCGGCTATAAGACTCTGTTGCCGGCTCTCTGTAAAGAACAATTTCATAACTTTTCATCTTACTCAGCTTACCGGACGAAAGATATTCAACGTAAGTCGCAAAAAATTAAGCTTCATTTATTCCAATAACGCTCTTCGAGCATTTGTTAGCCACCCTCTGGGTATAATTAGCTTCTTGAACATAGCCATATAACCCCGTATATGTTTATTAATCGCTCGAAAAACTGCAAATCTGGGTCAGCCATAGCTCAACTATACACTATATCAGTAAATAAATATTATCTGTAAGCTTACTGGTCGGTAATTACGAATAGTTGTATCCATGCTCTTTGTAACAGCTGTTAATTTCGTCTTTGATGAATCCGAATATAAAAGACAAACAAAAGTTCATTAGTTCATTTTTTCTTTTTATCATCTCTTCCAGCATTGGGCATATTTTAGAACCGCGGCTTTTCACTTCACTTTACAATGTCTAATTCATACCGAAATATCTCTTTCCAGGCGTTTGATGGAGTGACTCTGAAAGGCTGGTTCTTTCCAGCAGGCACAGAGAAAGGTCCATGTGTTATTATGACCCATGGGGTATGTTTGATGAATCAATTTACGCAAAAACGCTTGCAAAACTTGATTGAGATTAACAATGGTCAATATTAGATCACGGCCCTTAAAGAACACTTTCTTGATAATTTTGCGCTTGAATTCCAGAAAGCTGGTTTTAACGTCTTACTCTACGATAATCGCGGCTTCGGAGAAAGTGGTGGTCGCAGATACGATGCCGATCCTGTCAAATTCCAAGATGATTACATTGATGCTTTCGACTACGCCGCATCTCTTCCGCAAGTTGACTCGGAACGGATCGTCTATTGGGGATCAAGTTACTCGGGAGGAGTTTCTATTACTGCCGCGGCAATCGATCGCCGAGTCAAAGCTGTTGTTGTCCAGGTACCATTTGTGTCAGCAGAACTATTAGTAGGCACTGGGCAACCATTTCTCGATGTGGTCCATAAAGACCGCGCTAAGATACGCGGCGGAGAAGAATGGCCTCTTACCCGTGTTGTTGCCTCCACACTTGAAGAGGCTGAGGCTGGAACAGCACCCGTTATACTCCGAGATGCGGCTAGCTTCCGCTTTTTCCATGATGCCTCCCAGCAAGGCGGTAATTGGGAGAATAAATTAACTACGATGTCTCTTTACAGATTAGTTCGGTTTGAACCAATCCGATATATCCACCGCATTGCGCCTACGCCTTTGTTAATGGTTGTGGGAGAAAATGATGACAGCTTGCTGTCGCTTCAACTGCAAGCATTTGGGCTGGCTCAAGGACCCAAGCAGCTCCATATGCTGAAAGACTGCGGTCATTTTGACCAATATCGTGGTGATATTTTTAAGGAAAATATCGCGGTTCAGATTGCATTTATAAAGAAACATGTATAGTTTCTTCAACTACTAGCAATATAGATAAAGAGAAACGGTCATCGCAATCTACTATTATAGTTAGATAAATTGAACATCAATCTAAAATTGTTCCTTGTGCTTTTGCCAACCCCCAGCTCAGAGCTAAAGCTTTTGCCTATAGCTAGATTAGCGCATATTTGATCAGTGGCTGTAAAGATTCCAAAGTTGATTCGTTGCTATCTTAGAAACTGGGTACTGAAATCAATACCTCTATTAAATTGAGTAATGCTTTGCTTGGCAATACGCCTAGCGCTAAGTTCGATGCGGGGATTTTGAACAATAATGTTAAAAACACCACCAGGTAATGCCCAATTACTTTTTCTTGTGATTTATTTCGATATGTATAGAGTACTTTCCGTCATATCTGTTGCAAACATAGAAAAACGAGGATCGCATATCGTTTGCCGCCTCTTACCGCCAGGACTGTTCAGTCGTCCTGTGAAAACAACTAGGAGGGATAATTCTTTATCTCGGCGCTTTGTATTAGCGTGCTTTTTTAACGTAGAATTAACAATATTTAGAAATCCGGCTTCTTTGGGGTTACTCGGTACTTTGGCAGAACGACCTTCCCTTTCAGGCAATATAAAAAGTTCCGCTGCTTGGCCACCCCTCCTTCTTAAAGCTTGATAAGGCGCCGGCTACGATTGCGCTATTAGAGCTTTGCCGTGCCTTTTATTCAAAGGTTCCTTAATTCTCGGACAAGACGACATAACAAGCAGGTGCACAAATATTGGTGCAATTTTAGCTTGCATGGCATTGGCTATTATTATCTGTAATACAAGCTGCACATTGATTGTTCGCTTTTAAGCGTAAATTAGCGAATTTTAGTTTATAGACGTCAAATAACCTTAAAAGAATCTTAAATTTTATATCTTTGACATATGTTACCATGTGTCCAGGAGCGACGAAGTGATATATAATAGATCGTTTGGATGAACGATGACGAGAAACACAATATTTATTTTAGGAGTTAGATCATGCGTAACTCATCCATATCGGCATCTGAGTTAGAAACTTGGAGATAGTATTGCTTTATCATTCTGCTTTCCGCATTCAAACTAGCTGCCAAGAGCCGGGCACGGTGGTTGCCGTAACACAAACATATAGTCTTGGTGTGATCTATTCGTTCTAAGTCTTTTTAGGCAGCTTGATTATCTATACTCAGAGACTTGGCACGCAATTCGCAATAGATTGATGCTGGTAGACGTGGTGGAGGCTTCAAATAGCGAAATCGATATTAAATCCGCAGTGATAATGAAAACTATTTAAGCTGACTACATTCGCAGAAAAATATTTGGTAAATCAGAGTAGCAATCAAACCCTCATTTCATCTCCGCCATTATATAAAGCACATCACAGCAATGACCAGCATCCGTCGTCTTGCTCTCTATCTCGGAGCTTTGCTCCCGGCTGTCCTCGCCGCTCCCGCAGCCCTTCACAAGAAGCCTGATGCTGTACCTAACAAGTTTATTGTCACTCTTAAAGAGGGCGCTTCAATTGATACCGACTCTCATCTCGCCTGGGTAAACGACATCCACCGTCGTTCTTTGACCAAGCGTAGCACTGCTGGTGTTGAAAAGACTTATAACATTCATACTTGGAGTGCTTATGCGGGCGAGTTCGATGCAGAGACGATTGAGCAGATCAAGTCGAGCCCCGATGTACGTGTTCTCTATATACTAACGAAAAGAAGAAAAGCTAATCACGCTGCCAGGTCGCGTCTGTGGAGCCAGATTACATCATGTACCTGTCGGATATTGTCGAAGATAAGCGTGCTCTGACCACACAATCTGGTGCTCCTTGGGGCCTCGGCACTGTTTCCCATCGCACATCTGGGTCTACGAGCTACATTTACGATACCTCAGCTGGCTCTGGAACTTTTGCCTATGTGGTTGACTCCGGTATCAACACCTCTCATCAGCAATTCGGCGGGCGCGCCAGCCTTGGCTATAATGCTGCAGGAGGACAGCACGTCGATACCCTTGGCCACGGTACTCATGTTTCTGGAACAATTGCTGGATCTACATACGGCGTTGCTAAGCAGGTGAGTAATTTTTCTTCCTCGATCTTGTTGTTATCAATATATAAGTGTATTTAAGATTGACTCGTTACTATTAATAGGCTAGCCTAATCTCCGTCAAAGTCTTTTCTGGAGAGAGCTCCACCACCTCCATTATCCTTGACGGCTATAACTGGGCTGTAAACGACATTGTCTCGAGGAACCGTGCCAGCAAATCTGCTATTAATATGTCACTTGGAGGACCTGCCTCATCCGCTTGGACGACCGCCATTAACGCAGCGTTTAACCAGGGTGTGCTTACCATTGTCGCCGCCGGCAATGGCGACTCTCTAGGAAACCCCCAACCAGTCTCTAGCACTTCTCCTGCTAACGTTCCTAATGCTATCACTGTTGCGGCGCTGGACATCAACTGGCGCACTGCTTCCTTCACCAACTACGGTGCCGGCGTTGATGTTTTTGCTCCTGGCGTTAACATTCTGTCGTCATGGATTGGATCCAACACTGCTACTAACACAATTAGCGGTACATCTATGGCGACACCTCACGTTGTCGGTCTGGCTCTCTATCTTCAATCTCTTGAAGGCCTCACCACTCCTACCGCTGTCACTAATCGGATCAAAGCTCTGGCTACCACTGGTCGTGTAACCGGTAGCCTTAACGGCAGCCCCAACACTATCATCTTCAACGGAAACAGTGCTTAAATCGATGATAAAGTGAAACAATCAGGGGAAAGCAGCTTAGCCGTCGCGTAGTTTCCTTAAAAAAAAGATGATACCCATTACTGGGTGTGGTCGGTTCATCGATTCTGCGGCATTTTTAACTGAATTCACTTTTAGAGCGCTAAAAAAAGAATTATATAATAAATACTTGTTCTCGATGTTCAAATGAAGTTGCGTAATTTGTTCGAAAATGGCGAATATTTTAGTGGTGGGCTATAAGCCATACATGTCTTATTAATATGACGATGACTGTAATTCACAATTAAAGAAAAAGTTCGTTAAACATACAGATGAAGCATAGAAATTAAACCGGTGGTAGTAAAATGGTACCAAATAAATTATCAAGAGTAAAAATATGAAGGAAGCCTTCAAAGAGAGGATAGAACGTTTATAGGTGCTACTAACGCAGCCTGCGCTAATGACAATACTATTTAGCCATTAATACCCAAATTCTGCACGATGTCAATCAAAATATCCTGCAAAATCTTTCTCATAAATTCTTTACTAAAATATCCATCATTATAGGCCACTGAGACCGCCAGCCTATCACGGAATGTATAGCCATGGCATAACGCCGACGGGGTGGCAACAACACTGGCCTTCCACACGTTTAATACTTCGATTAGACCTTTATCGTCCCCGACGACATACTCCCGCTGAAGGTATTTTTCGACCAATCCAATAGAGCTATAGTCAAAAGGTCGAACCTCGGGCATCTCTGGTGGTGGTGATGAACTAAAAACGGCCAAAACATCTCTAGTCAGACGTCCGTTTATGTCGATTACACTCTGCAGTGAGCTTCCATCTTTCGGCCGATACTTCTTCTCTGGCACGCTTCGGTAAATAGAGTTTAATTCTCTCGAAAGATCTTTCCAATCTTTTTCCGGTTTGCCACTTGTTCCAGGTAGGATGTCTCGGACTGCTAATGGTAACACTGCAACCAGAGAAGAGGCACCAAGGTTAGGTCCAGGGCTTGGTAGATGTGGTCTCATATTGATATATAACACGCTCGCATAAGCTTGAGCAGCTGAGTGCTGGGCAAAGCGACTGGTGATACTATCAAACTCGTATGTAAAGCACTGTTTACGCTAATCTCGCGTTTCTGACATTCGGTAACTATTGCTGCAGTTGTTTCTGACTCTAAAGATATGGCAATATGGCTAGCATTTCTAGGAAGACCGCTCTTGCCGTCTGGTTTGAGAGGCAGTCCAATAGTAGGAAGAGCTTGTAAAAAAGGAGCCAGTACATCTTGAGAAATTTCTTTGAGACGAGTTGCTTCCGTAGAATCATCATCCACGTAGCCAGTCAATTGATCACCGCTTGGACTGTTTATCTCGTAGGCAACTTGCTCGATAGCGTAGTTGTCTAATGTTGTGGATAGTCCCTTAGCGATGACAGACGATAAAATGGTCATAAACCGATGTGCGAGTATGAGAAGCCCGGTACCATCAGTGATCCAATGCGGTATGTACATTACCAGTTCCTGTGAAAGGGGCAGCCAATAACACAAAGGAGTTTCGGCATGCCTTAAAGATGAAAGAAGTACATGCGCTTCTGGAATTGACGTATTAACAAAGAAAGTATTTTCAAGCCAACTGTCATGATCATATGGCCTCAAGTCAGTAGTAATGGCGTCCCCAACTGACGACGGTGCGAACACAGCACCGAATTTGGGATGTCGGTCTCGTAACACAAGCCATGTTCGCTGTAAATGTAGCACCGGTTCTGTAATGTATGAGGGAAATTGCAAGTGATGGGCTTGGAATAATCCGAAATGGGTCTTATCATAAGGTGCGCCCAATGTGGCTGCCCATTTCACAAAATGCTCGTTTGCGTCTAGAGCGCGAGTGACAATACTGGTTGGCTTTGTTCCCATTGGGGCGGCCATAGTGGCTATTCTATAAGTTTGGATCAAATATTACCTGGAAAATGATGAAAAAAAAGAAAGATTTCGCTACACAGCTGTGATTTAAGTTATTAAAGGACGGAATACTTGTAGGTGAATCGTGGATTATTATAAAATACCAAAGTAGTGGACCAAGGTAGTATCTTGCTAGCGCTTACGAGAGTTAATAGCATACTAAAGTTAAACATACTAAAGTTAAAAAAAAAAAAAAAAGAAAGAAAGAAAGAAAGTGCAGCTATGAAATAACAAACTGAATAAAATAAATAAAAATCTTTGTAGCGAATATATTTTTAGTCATTTCAGTTGCCGATTTCTTTTTCATCTTCATCCATTATTTTTTATTTTTTATTTTTGCTATTTTTTCATTTATTTTTTCATTTATTTTTTCTTTTCTCAAGCAAAAGAAAACAAAAAAAATTGTCAATCGTTTGTTCAAATATATACCTATGTTAGCACCTCTTCCCATTTCCCTTTCTTCTTCTTACCTATCCACTATTCCTTCGTTCCTTCGTTCCTGTCATCCTCCCCCACCTTTTCCTTTTCTAGACCTTTGTCTTACACCTTTTTTTTTCCTTCTCTTTCCCTTATTGTTATTGTTATTCCCTCAACGTAGCATTCTTTGATCACTATCTCGGTAATAAATTCTTACCAGTAACATCATATATATTAAGATTATCACAACGTTTTACTAATTGCTTTATATTTTTTTTTACATCCACGACTCTCTTAAAACTGTCATTATGAGTCATTATACATATCTTACTCGCATTATACAATATGAAGAAATATGTTAATATATCCATGCAGGAATAGTTTTGAATAAATTATTATTTTCATCACTATAGAGAGTATTTCGTTGCATATACCTATAGAATTATACTACCTACCTTAGTTATACTCTGCACTCCGCACTAGTATGTACATGCGGCTAAATTGGTATGGCCTTGATAGCACTGGATTTGTCGATAGATGGATGACATGTAACCGCTTGCATACTAGGTATGTACGGTAAATGCACTTACCACCCCTAAACCAAATTTTATGGCTAAAGCTGTCATTACTTGGTAGAACCATAGTTCATCTCAGTAGTTTGATAGGATAAAGCACGGGTATGCAATTCGTTACACTATTGCGTCACGCGCATCTTGCGTAAAATGAAAATGTTATTATTACCGTCTTTGCCGTCTTATCGCAATATAGACCCCGAAACTCACTAGTTCAGTTAGAAGTGAAGTAGCCGGATACGGCATCTAACGGCACTGTTAACCAACCATATACCAGATAGCTGCTTAACACGTTAGCTTAGCTTCATCTACAGTGGCTTCGATCTTTCTGAACATGTTTAATTCTTCTAGTATTTTTCGATTTCTTTATCCTCTAAAATCTGGTAAGCACTCAGGCGCCGTTATAGAATACTCAGGGTTAGTTCAAACGCTCTTTCTCCTTCAAGTAAAATGAAACTATGAGGAGTTTGTTAATATGACTTCTAAGATTTAACGGTAATCGAGTTTGACAGTTGCTTACGGCAAATTCTCATGAAGTCCACCAAATCCCAATAGGGGCCACTGACTACTGCTTGTTTGCAGATCTTGATGCATCCCCTTCATACGGCGACTACGGCTAGCGTATTGAAACTAGCAGGGAAATTGTATACATTACATCATGCAGTATATTATTCCAACACCATTGAGTTAAAGTTGTAAAATCTAGCTGTCGAAATTGCTTAAGCATAATACTGCATCGGGGTGTGTTTTCTCCTTCAGAAATAGTAGATGCACATGTTCTGCCCTTCGCCAACAGTGGCTCCGATGGTGCACCCGACTGTGTTGCAAGGGAGAGATCTTAGGATTAAGACATGCGATTATTTGCGTGAAAGAAAATTCTCTGATCCAAGATACGATAAAAAGAGACTGTGTCCTAAATATATACTATAGGCCATAGTCGAAAATGCAATTTTGGTGAACCGCCAACCATAACGGTGCTTTTCACTTTTCATAACGACGCCTCTTTGCAGTTTTATGCCAGAATTAGCACATTCAATAGGCCGACATTTATACACTAGGATGTAATAATAAACTCTAAACTCGAGATTTCGAGATTGACAGGCTCTGGGGTTATCTCCAAGTGACCATAGTACAACTTCTTAAGATGACATTTAAATAAACACGGCACCCTCTCTGACACGTCAAACCCAGGTTCTTAATGTTACATTTAAAAAGCTGAACGTCGAGTTTAAAACAGCCTATGTATTCAACGTTTATAATATAAATAAGTACCTCTGCTAATATTGGCTGGGATTATATTAGCTGTGGCGATGTTAGCTGCAATTGTATTAAGAGTAATACAAACCTGTAAAAATAGACAAAGGAGGCTATTTTTGTACTCAATATCATAGTCATGTGAGAGATTCTCATGATTGGATTAAATACGATGATTTTCGTAGGTCTTTGGTTATAAAAATTGGATATTTTGTTTCCAGCACACAAGTGATCAAGAGCATGCCGCCAATTTCGTGACTCTGCTTATCATTACTTCTTTCAATTAAAGATATCACAAAGGCATTGTATGTTATATGTAAACTTTGAAGTTAAATTTTGAACATAACGCTAAAGCAGCTTTCTATATGTATGGACTCAATCCACGATCTATAGTTTTAAGATGCGTTGAAAATATGTAGCTCGTATATATGTACCATTTAGTTAACAACCTTCAGGGTTTCGCTGAGCGGCAGCTTCTCAGGCACAGTAGTGTTGTGAGGGCCAGGCTCGTCACCATAGTTCAGGTGGGCCTTCAGTGAGTAGTCATCAGGTACCTGGAGGAACTTCTTGATCTCTGCTTCAACAGGAGGAATGGCTTGTAAGTGTTGGAGGTTTGCACCCAGACCCTCCAACTCAAGAGCAGTCCAGACGAGAATCTGAGCCATACCAGTCGCGTGCTCCGCAAACTGAGGGAACATGTGTGCAGCAGACTGGTGCTTCTCACCTGCCTCCTTAATAGCCTTGCCACTTTCCCAGAAAACAACCTGCCATTATGTTAGTATTAAGAGAGTGATTTCCTCTGACTGGTCTCTAAAAAGAGAATAATGCACCTACCGATCCATAAGATGCTTTGTGCGATTCGAAGACACCGCTCATAGTATTCCATACTGCCTCACCGGCGCCTTTCAGAATAGGCTCGGACGTCTTGATGATGATATCCCACAACTGCTTGTGCTTCTCGCCAGTAACAAGAGTAATGCGACCTGGCTGGGTGTTGTAAGAAGATGGCGAGAATGAAAGAACCTCAGAGACAATCTCTTCAACTCGCTTGTCAGAGACAGCAGAGGTGCCTTTAAGACCATAGACAGTGCGGCGATGCTTAGCAGCAGCCAAGAACTGATCAGCGGATACAGAGGGAGACATGTTGGTTATACGGTGTAATTTAGATGCAGAAAAGAGTTATGTTGGTATGATGCGAAATCTGAATGTTGTTCAATTTCTATAGCGGCTATAGCACAATAAATAAACATTCCTGAAGTCTTTTCTTTTTTTTTTAGTTATTTATAACATCCTCTAAATTAATCAAGCTTAGAAATGATTATACGCTGGCATTACGGAGTAGCTTGCTGACACATAGTTTGTAATGAGGTAGTCATTGATTTCTCGGAGAGCGTGGTTTTCAGTACAGAAAGCGGCAAACACGCCGCTTAGATAATTCCCGCGCGGGTAACGCAATAATCAGCGCCTGCTAGTCACATTTATAGATAGGCGTCAACATCTTAAGATGCTACCCGCCCAAATGATTGGTAATGCAGGCGCTTGCGGATGCAAAAAGAGTAAATAGTACACTAAGGTGCTTTTAGTCGGTTGCAGATCGGAGGAGTGCAGGACGTTGGCGACAATTTTCTGAGCGGTCAGCTCGTATCAGTAGTGGCGTGCACGCTTTTGGAGTTTGCGATGTGTGTAGTTCGTACACCGTACATCATTGGATAACAAGTGCATTATAGTTTGAAAAGAGTATCTAGGCCCACTTTGTAGGAATATATGCAAAACGAAGAGGGGAAAACAGGAAGAAGAAAAGAAAAAGAAAATACAGATAACAATAAGAAATTGTGGGTGATTACTTCCAAGATGTCGCTGCATACTCATGTACAATACAACAAACAGTGGCTTTTGTCAACAGATCTGCTGGCGTACTTACAACTGTCAAGCTGCTAGAGATACTCAAGAGCACGATTAACCCAATGTATTGGCCATGCTAATGAAGTCTCGAAAATTGTGTAGGGTAGCCGCTCCAAACGAGAAGAGTCATTATTCGCACAACACACATTCGATAATCGCACAACATTTTAGCTTTAGCCAATTAAAACCTAATAACCCTTGTTAATACCTACTTTTTACATAAGTATATTACAGTATCAATAACACTATGCTACTATACTCCTCTATAACCTTTTATAATATATCCCACTAACTGTGACCACTAACCACTATATTATAGTGCATATTATTCCCGGTTATTTCCTATAAAATCCCCTTTAAGAAAAGCTACATACTGTGCATTTTCTAACTCTCTTAAGCCTAGTGCTTATAAAAATACGCTAAAATGTTATGTGATTAACGAATATGTGTTGTGCGAATAATAGCACTCAACGAGAAGCAGAGATTAACCTATAGCTCATCTTTATAAGATATGCAGATTATTCCTCAAGTGGCCAAGGAAAAAAAAACATTTCCAAGAACAAGAGAGTAATATTTTTTTTTTTACATTAGGCTTTAAAATTTCTACATTTTTTAAGTGTACTCTACTTGAGTAATCACAAAGCATTTCAAACATTTTCACAAAAGTTAGTTCTTTTGCCATGGGCCTCAGTCGTACAGCCTCTAACTATACCACTTTGCAGATACAGGCTACACAATCATACTTAGTGTACTCCGTAGTAAATAGGCACAATTAACGATATTTTAATTATGGTTAACTACTCCGTAATAAAGCGACAAATAGCAAGTGAAGATTCTCATCATCTCTTTATCGCATTTTGTTTGGAACGTATCTTTAATTATCTTCTTCGGAAATTGCGGCGTGCACCCGCTGAATTTAACTGAGCCGCTAGCTAAGTAATTGGCAATTAATCAGCAAGGGCTCTTAAATGGGAATTATGAATAGCAATTGTTTGTGGTTAAAAAGTGATCTTTAAATTAATTTCGTCCTGGAAGCATCAGTAGTCTATTTAAAGAGTTTTATGGCCATTGTTAAGTTATGTTATACTTGATTCGAATACCACCGGAGTGCATCAATATATATTTACCAAGTGCACTACCTTTCTTGGTACTCTTACTATTTCGCCCTGGCTTAAACAATGTGTTTAGGTGTTTTGAGGCAGAAAATCGAAGCGTCCATTTTAGTGGTGGGCTGCATGCCTAAATCAAGTCTCCACAGGGAAGTGATCGATTTATCGATATGTGAACGGCTCACTCCGCTTCAATAATCGCAGATGGTTGTGCCTCTAAACATTAGCTATAGATTAAGTGACTTAATGGAGCTAATAAAACAAGAAGCCATTTTTAACAGATGTTAAATCTCAAGGTGATCAAATTATCCCAGCGCTCAGCGACTGGACGCTACAATCCTCGGCTTCTTAATGGGTTGACATCCGCTATTCTAGCAAGTTACCAGTACGTTGCGAATGGACTTGTTCCGTTAATAACATCCATAAAGTTTTGGGCTACGATGCGGTGAACTTGCTCAGAAGGATGAAGAGAGTCATAGAACATGAATGAGTCCCGGTCTCCAGGTAAATCAGTGCAATTTACTCCTCCCGAAGACCAGTGATGTATATAATCAAGGACGTTGAGGGTACTCGTGCCGTTGAGATATTTCTGAGGATTTTGGTGAATTTCTTTGAATAAAGTGTTGACGTCTAATGGTTTACATACAGATTCCCCCAGCTGTGGCATAATTATAAAGCTTCGCCCCAGAATATTGGCTAACGTCTATCATAATTTCCATTAGATGCATTATTCGTATTAGAGTTGAAATGATATATACATACATCTTGGCCAAACGCGGCCTCCATCGGAGGCATCTAATGCCTCTGGAAGTAGTAATCCAACTGGCGGAGGCGTATTATTGTGAGTTGTGAAGTAGTCCAATCTCGACTCATCAGTATAACTGTCTCCAAAAACAACAAGGTTTTCGAATTGACCTCCAAACCAAGAAGATTTACCGATGTGGTTGAGTGCGTTGGATTTGATACTGTGGTCATCTTGAGCTCCAGCTAAGCTAATTGCAATGAAGAGATGTAAGAACCGTCGCATCTTGTTATCAACGACAACTAAAAGTTGCACAGAGTAAAACGGGAAAAGATACACTGGGTAAAAACTGAATAAAAATGAACGGGCGGTTTTCAGAACAAGCTTGAAATTTAGAGGAAGAGCTCGCTCAATTGATAAGGACATAAGAATATATGTATGTAATTCTTTTTGTCTAACAAACGCGCGCACGCACACACACGCGCAGGAAAAAAAAAGAAGCACAAGATATCTCGTAGCTTAATTACTATATAAGTCTTAGCTTTAATATTTGCAAGCAGTACTGGGTAGCCAAAGAAGCAAAGCGATTCAGCTTCGGCACTGATAAACGATACTTTTGCAATCTCAGTGATCAAGCTACTCTCGTCCTTTGACAGACATTAGCCCCATACTACGTGGCGCCCAAGGGCCAGAGACCGGAATCAGTCTACTAACTATTTTAGGTTAGCATATCTGCTTGCAAATAGCAAGTTTAAAATAGCTCGGAATACGGAGTAAACTTTGTCTCTGTGCCTGCCGGATGCTATTACGGTGTCGGCGCAAATCATTTTCCGCTGCCAAGCTTTCTCAATATTAATGTTATTGGCGCTCTTCCGAAGAGCTATGAGCGGCACGGGTAGATTGAAATCTAGGAAGAGATATAAATAGAACTAGGCGATATTTGGATGGAGTGCGGCTGGTATGCTGGCTGTTTGAGGATCGATCTGATATAGTCAAGGTACCATCTTGAAACCAGCTTGCTTCCATCACCTTGATCTACTAATAATCTAGGCCTACCTAGTTATGGCTGCTTATGGTCATGGCGTTCCAGCGCAGAGGCGACTGAAAATATAGACATAAAACAATATGACCTCGAGAAATAATTTTGTAGCAAAGGCTATTGTTTAGTCATTTATAATAGTGGTTCAATGACATAGAATATTCACGTCGGGAAACGTTTTTCTTAGTTCAATACATGTATTTGGTATGTATTTATATGATAGTATTTATTTATACATAAAATGGTACATTGGCTGAATTTTTTTTTAAAAATATAACGCAAAAGGATTAAAATCTCATTTTAGTAAGCAGATATTGTTACTTCGACAGTCACTCAACCCCACTCTGCCCAACCTCTTCTCAACACAGCAAAGCAACAATGGCGAAGTTATATGGCATTTCTGACTTGCACGTTGCATATCCTATTAACTCTTCCCAGTGGGATCTTTTGAAGCCTAAACCGCCTGGTACGGGCTTGATCCTCGCAGGCGATATTGGTGAATCAGCTGCGCACTTGATTAGTGTGTTTGAGCGCGCCAAAGCTTGTTTCACACATGTATTTTGGGTCCCAGGAAACCATGAGCTCTACTCCATCTCTCCCTCCGTGGTTAAGCACCCAGCTGATAATCTTCGAGGAGAGGAAAAATATAACGCCTTAGTGGAGCTAGCCCGGCAGTACGGTGTCCTTACTCCCGAGGATGATTGGATGGTCTGGCGGAGGCCGGATGGTGTTGACGTCGTGATTGCACTCATATTTACGCTGTACGACTATTCTTTTCGCCCAGCAGACGTCTCTCGAGAAGGCGCGTTGGATTGGGCGATGGAAGACAATGTTTGGGCAACGGATGAGGCGTTATTACACCCAGACCCTTATGAATCACGGGACGAATGGTGTACAAACCTATGTGAGAGGTGGGAACAAAAGTTTTCCGAGTATGCAGCACGGTATCCAAATACTAAATTTGTGATCGTGAATCACTGGCCGCTACGAGAGGATTTGGTATACATTCCCAAGATCCCACGATTTTCCTTGTGGTGTGGGACTAAAAGGACTCAAGATTGGACGGAACCTGGGCGTTTTGGTGCCGACTATGGAGGGGCACAAGTGGTCGTAACAGGACATCTGCATGTTAGACGTACTGACGTAAAGGACGGTGTGAGGTATGAGGAGGTCAGCTTGGGATATCCAAGACACTGGGAAAGGGCACGAGATGAAAGTAAAGGGGTGAATGAGATGCTGAGGGAAATCTTACCAGGGAATGAATCTGTGACAGAAGGACAACGTGTATGGAGGCCGCGAGGCTAATACATTCCTTGAAACGCGCGAAAGCATGATTTAAGATAGCTTTATTATCGACAGTAGTTTTAGTATTTATCGAGGTATGTCCGAAAACACAATTAGCAATACCGTGAATGGCCTTTGACGAGCTATGATCCTGCACTGAGATGTGACTATACCGACGGGCGTACAGCATATCCATTTGCGAGAAGGCTTAATAGCTATTTCACGAGCTTTTGCGATGATTGTTAAAGTTTGTTTCTCCCTTTCTGTGTATTGAAATGGTCCTCGATTGTGTACTCCTGTGGATCAGCTGCGGGTGTACTTCGTATCTAGCATTTGTCTTCTTTGTTTTGCAGTATTGTCGTAATCATTTTCGTCTCTTATCTAACCAAGATGAAGGCAAATGGAGAAAATATGATAAAAAGGAAGGGTAAAAAGATCAAGAAGTCTTGGTTTCCAAGAAATCTCCGTTTCGTCGTTAGAGTGCTAACGTTACAACTTGGCCCTACGCTCACTTGTTTGTGCTTGTACCAAATAAGTTACTGCGGATGATTCCGTGCGGCTAAAGTCGAGATTAATGGCTAAAGGAAAGTCTAAAGAGCATAGTATAACTTGATGCTTATCCAGGAAAGGAAAGTACTGCTGCGGTTACTAATAACAACGAACGGCCGATTTTGCATCTTTGTGGATCCCAGCTTGGAAGCCCAAGACAGTAGGCGTAGGCAGAGAAATTACTGCCGGACGTAGGTGATGCACGGCCCCAATAGATTATGGGACAGATTTGTAGGTGTTAGTGGTATTTATTTGCACACTCTTCTTTTTCCCCTCATTTATTTATTTATTCATTTTTTTCTTTTAAGATGTAAAAGCATCGTGTCTTCATGTTCCATCCTGATGGGAATGAAGGCACGTGCTATACTAATCGTGTAAGACTTCTTGTATAGAGCTGCTTCGCGCCGATGTTACATGCCTCTCGAATGTAACCCATGACTAAGTCACAAGTTTCAAACCCATACTAGTGCGAATTATTGTAGCGCATTACTCCGTACTTGCGGTTCTTATATACCAAGGCAAGCGGGGCCTCCGCTTTTACGATTACAGCCCCTTACACTGCTAACTGCCGTCTTCAGGCACTGAAGGAGCGCTTTTTAACCATTGCCCCAGATTACTCTATGCCGCAACGAAATCCTACGTTACGCGCTTGTGAGGGGGGCAACTTTCTATTTCACCTTCCTATTAATGCATAAATTTTTATATTAAGATAAGATAAGTGATGTTCTTTCATCCGTTATCCGGCTTGTACGCACTGAAATGTGCTGAATATGAGAATCATGCGTCAAGCTTCTAATTCCTTGTACTACTGAGACCAAAAAAACCCCCCCATCTTTTGCGTGACTCTATGTATCTCAATAATTTCAGCGCGTGTCCCTACATTGAGCCGAGTTGCGGTGGGAGAAACATGTACTTTTAAAACAGATGAGCAGCTTACAAAGATTGATTCAGCCAACAAAGTAATGTCAGGAATGTAAGGTTATCATTTGACAAAATGGATGATCCATAAAAAGGAATTTAGCTCACCAGACTAAGTCATGATGCTACCTTCTTAGAATAGGCAAGGATGAGGAGAGGGAAATAGGAAGCCAAGAAATCAATGGAATACGTTCTATAAAAGCGCTCTGTATGCCTATCAATGATTACAAGTTCTCATCGGTTGGCTAATAAGGCTGTGACCTGGTCTATTCTTTCTGTTGACTTTTGATTACATAGATTGATCATTTTTACCTTACTTTATATCTTATCAGGCACCCTAATCATGACACGCCTCCTCGACGCCAGCTTTCTGCTGCTTCCTGCCATCGCATCGACGCTCTTTGGCACTGTCTCTGCACAAAATGCGACATGTGCACTCAAGGGAAAGCCAACAGGCAAAGTCCTAATGGGATATTGGGAAAACTGGGATGGATCAGCTAACGGTGTTCACCCTGGATTTGGCTGGACACCGATCGAAAACCCCATCATTAAACAGAATGGCTACAATGTGATCAACGCCGCCTTCCCCGTTATTCTATCAGATGGCACAGCGTTATGGGAAAACGACATGGCTCCTGACACTCAGGTCGCAACCCCAGCTGAAATGTGCGAGGCTAAGGCAGCTGGAGCCACAATTCTTTTGTCAATTGGCGGTGCTACTGCTGGCATAGATCTCAGCTCAAGCACAGTCGCTGACCAGTTCATCGCGACCATTGTACCAATCTTGAAGCAATACAATTTTGACGGTATTGATATTGACATTGAGACCGGCTTGGTCAACAGCGGGAATATCAACACACTTTCCACATCACAGGCCAACTTGATTCGCATCATTGATGGTGTTCTTGCTGAGATGCCTTCCAACTTCGGCTTGACTATGGCACCTGAGACAGCTTACGTTACAGGTGGTAGCATCACGTACGGCTCTATTTGGGGATCCTACCTACCTATCATCCAGAAATATGTTCAAAACGGCCGGCTGTGGTGGCTAAACATGCAATATTACAACGGCGACATGTACGGCTGCTCTGGCGACTCATACGCAGCCGGCACTGTTCAAGGATTCATCGCTCAGACTGATTGCTTAAATGCAGGTCTTACCGTCCAAGGCACCACAATCACGGTTCCATATGACATGCAAGTACCTGGTCTACCTGCGCAATCAGGAGCTGGCGGTGGCTACATGACCCCGAGCTTAGTTGGACAAGCATGGGATCACTACAACGGTGCTCTGAAAGGCTTGATGACGTGGTCAATCAACTGGGACGGAGCAGGCAACTGGACTTTTGGCGACAATTTGCTTACTCGCATTGGTTAGAACAAAATGAAGAAAGGAAGAATAGGCATTGAAGTCAATATATTTGACTTTTTACCGGAGAGATACCATGTTTGATCAATGACACACCTTCAAGCAGTATATAGTTGGACTGACTATTTAGTCTATGTACATAAAAAAATAGCTTCATAGCCTTTAATGAATACGGGCAAATATGAAAAAAAGAGCAATTTTACTTTCAGTATACTGCTCTGATATATTAAATGAAGACTCCGTGTTAAGTCGACGTTATTCGCCTGTGAAGTACTACTTACGGAGTGGTACCTAGGTAGGTACATGTAGGCGTCAGCGATTACATAATCCAAAATAATATTTTCACTTTTGTATACAAAAGTAATTCCACTAATTTTCAAACTACGTCGCTTGAATAAATACAAAAGCTCTATTGCGGACCCAAATCACCTTCATCATGAGCCAGCACAATGAGCCGAGCCGCATTGCAGCTATTATGCTTTCTTGGCTAGACCTCGAGCTGATTTCATGCACAACCATTCAAGGCCTATGGGCGGGCTATGGCCACATTTGTGCTATTTCTGCCAAACCAGCCGCCAATTGCGCGTCCGCAAAGTGGCACCGTCTCTCCAAGGCTCAGGGGAACGACCAAGACAGTGCTATCCGTCTCGTCCTAAAAATTGTCCATCCACCCACTAAAACAGGAGATGAAGGACATCTCCGTAAGATGTTCAGCTACGAAGTCGAACAGTATTTCTATGATGAAGTTGTACCCCGCCTCACCAGTAGCATTCCCGTGGCCGAGTGTTTTGCTTCGACGCGAAGTATGCGGCAAAAAGCCATTGATCACGGGATTGACCACGTAATGGCTACTCTGCTCAATGATTTAAGGCCCGAGTTCCCTGTTGCGGGTGAAAAAAGGGCAATTTTATCGAGCAACCAGGTATATGCAGCTTTGTCATGGCTAGCCAAATTCCATAGTAGCTCTTGGGCTCATTTGCCTCAAGACCTGAGCGATTTTCTTCTGCCACCGCTCGAAGAATCTACGAGGCGTCAGAAAGATGCCAACTGTGGTGGCACAAACCTCTGGCTAAACGGTGGTTATACATATCTCGCCACTAGACAAGAAGAATATAGATTGCTCGCGCATGATCACTTCTCGGAATGGTCTGATGTATTCTGCAGTTCAGTAGATGGCTTGCCATCCATTGCTGAGGCAGCCGCCGACTTTTTAACCCCATGTGGTAGACCATTTGAGACATATATTCATGGAGATGTAAAGTCTGAAAATCTCTTTTCAACTAAATCTGGCGATGATGTTGTGTTTTTCGACTTTCAATATGCGGGAATCGGGTTAGGCGTGTGTGACCTCGCAAAGCTTTTCACTTGCTCTGTGCCTCTTAGCTTGCTCACAAGCCATAAATCGACTCCTTCTTTGTTAAAAATGGACGAAAATGAGAAGATACTGCTTAAGCACTACTGGTCTATCCTGATGAGTAATCGACCTCGGGGCGATATACCTGAATATGAATGGGATGTTTTTCTTCGACATTGGGAAACCGCACTTGTAGATTGGTGTCGATTTCAGGCCTCGTGGGGCTTTTGGGGAAATACAAAATGGTTGGAGGCCAGAGTCAGGTTCATTACTCAAGATGGGGGCTGGAAAGATTGGCTTCAGCACCAGCTTCAAGTCTCTAGCAATTAAATCAGATACCCTGGTATGGCTATATATATCTAAAAGGGCTAGGCTGTTATTCTTCACTATTACAACGTAACACGGTATATGCTTTCACCAGGTTACCTCAAATGGCTCGATTATTTGGGATAAGATTATATATTGAATGGCTAGGGGGCATATTTATTATTACAAATATGCTGTCTTCCAACCTCGACATAGTTAATATTCAATACGTTAAAGATGGAGATGCAAGGATCATAGCCTCTAGAGGCCATGTCGAGTATCTTTTTATAATTGGCTCACAAGGCGACTAAATACTATGAGGTAAGGCTCAATATTTGGTAGATTAATAATCTAATAGCACATCCGGACCGACTCAACAAGGAACATTTTTAATTCTATTATATATTCAAGTTTTAATCATCTTTCTAAGTATGAATGATTTCCACATATGGAAAGAAATAGCCCATTATGAATCTCTTAACCATCCATTCTCGTTCTTATAAGTAGCTCTTCCAAAGGCTCTCAAATAGTCCTTCAAATAGTACTAAATATCTGAACACCGCTAGGGTGTAACGACAGCAACCTTGCTACGCACTGGAACATTTTCGTGCCTTCCTACCTCAGGGAAATCAGATAGCTTGACCCCTTTGCGGAATAGCAAGCAGTGCGTTGAGCCGCCGAAGTGAAACATGCCGGTCTGTTCACCTTTTTTCACATGTTGCCCCTCTTTTACGGTAATATCAACTGAGCTAACTTCATCCATACCGATAGCAATAAATGCCATTAAACCAATTGCCGGATTATCAGCTTCAATGAAGATGATGCCTCTGGTTGCTAGCGCGGAAAGGTAGCCCTGGCCAACTGTAATGCCGCCGGTATCAATTTCATGATTATTAGGATCCCCAACACCTTCAAATAGAGGTTCACTGAAGTATGTGCCGTCTTGGACGAACGCACGTCGAATTGTTCCTGAAACCGGAGAGTGCCAGCGGTGGTAAGAGAGGGCAGAGAGAAATGCCTGATAAACTGTTGCTCCCGCGAACTGCTTAGCCAGCGGATCATGTGCTAACATATCCAGCACTGAGTAAGGCTGGCCTTTGGCAAAGAATTTATCCCGCAGCTGTGCGTTCCGTTGAACATTGAACACCTTGGATTCGCATGCATTCGCAATGACGTTATCATCATCTGGGGATACCACCGGCCTTGCCTTATCGTGTACCTGACGTGTAAAGAAGTCTACAAAATAGAATTAGTATTTTCATTCTACTTGGTTTATGATGCTTAAAAAAAGAGAATTATCTGGTGATAGGATAGAGCTCGTTACACTTACCATCCCAAGATTTGTAGCCGTGATATTTTGCTGATGGCTCACATACAAACATTTCTTCAAATTTCAAGGATGACTTATAAGGGGCATTCGCAACTTGCATAACATCGTTCAGGCCAGTTTCGCCAAACCAGCCTAGCTTGTGTTCACCTAAGACCTCCGCCGATTTTGGCGTCTGTCATCAGTCCAGCTCATGTCAGCCAATTGCCAATGCCTACTCGTTTTGCGTAACGCAAGGTGATAAGAAACAGAGCTGGACTGTGTAGCATTACCTCTAAAAATTTACCCCATTCATTCAAAACCTTCTTAATTGCCTTATTCACGTCTGGGTCCAGAAATGCAGCATAGCCACTGTCAAGCCAAATTAATAAGTCATCTCACCTTTGGCGTAAGCATAGTTCAAACGCTTTGCTACCACGCGCATGCCGAGGTTCTTACCTTGGTGTACCCATAGGATAATCAAGGATCGCGCAAAAGGGAACCCCTACCACGCCTGCACTTTCGGCTGCATCTGTCCACTCCGGAGCCTTGGAGACGATGTGATTCAGCACCTGTAGCATATGGCGGTAGTCGCGGATCTGCTTTGTGCCTGTGGGATCCCGCCAATATGGTCGTTTGTTCGGAATTTCCTCAAACATTTGATTGAAGTACATATAGATTCGTGTGTTGCCTTCAATAAGCTCTTTAAATTCTTGCAAGGCCGGCGTTAACTTTTCTTCAGGATGCTTGTCGACGTGATCCGTTACGCGACGAAGATATTCCCGATGAACACGATGATCCGCTGGGAGCCAAGCGCCCGGCCTAGACGACGATTACGAAAAGAAAAAGTTAATTCCTCAAGGTTTACTGAAAATATTGCAAGAAAGATATGTGTTCATACTTGTGAACCCGCCATTGGCTTGGAATATCATGGTGATCACCGTGTTGCCAAACCATTGTGGATGAAGCAATAGAGAAGTAGAAGCTATACGAATAAACTCTGTATGAATTGATGTAGTTGAAGAGCTATGATATGACCTATTATATTAAGGATTTTGGTCTATTCTTTATATATTTTGTCAATATGCAAAGTATGACGTACGGTGGCCAGATCGTAGATTTATCAGTCCATCTTTCGTGGCTGCGGGATTTCGCTAATATATAATGATGCAATGG
Source organism: Trichoderma evansii (assembly GCF_050947405.1). Classification (NCBI taxonomy): domain Eukaryota; kingdom Fungi; phylum Ascomycota; class Sordariomycetes; order Hypocreales; family Hypocreaceae; genus Trichoderma; species Trichoderma evansii. The sequence goes on along the minus strand of NW_028145191.1, from coordinate 92,208 downwards.
TGATGTGAGTGCCGCCCAATAGCAGTATTGAGAATCTGCTTGCTGCTTAATACAAGTGTAATAAGCTCCGTAATAAGCGATCGTCAGCCGCTAAGCTGCCGATTTCCCGCATGCTAGCGCAGTAGCTCGAAGTAGATGCGGTCATATCCATACTTTGTCTCTAGAGATTCGCATGCGTGAAGTAATGCGATGCCGCAACGCCTGGGGGGAAATTAGATAAAAGTAGAAGTCACTATGCTTGTACCAGTTTTTATTGTGCACTCCAATTATTGGCAGTGCTTTATGTCATCCACTTATCTGTGTGAGTGATTGTGACTTCAAAGCGTCGCTAATCAATTGAACTGGCCCACTCGAAGGATATATGATCAATTCACAAATAAGCTATGATATCCGTTCAAATGCATTTATGAATTAAGCTAGAAATGTTGAATCAAGCTTGGAAATGGTAATCAAATTTATATGATGACTCTCAGTACCCTTTCGTTCACAGGTGCCACGGCGCTACAATTCGCAAAAGAGAAACACTACACAAAGAGTCCAAATCTCAGGATATGTTTTTAATTTTAATTTTCATTCTTTGTAAAGAGGGTCACATCAAGAGTAGTACGCTTAATTTCATTTAACGGGCCTGTGAACAACACCTCGAGTATTTTGGGAAGCTCCGCTATATTACACTTTCTGTTTCCCTTTCTCTCTATTATATCACAGGGCTTAGTGGGAAAGCTACTGGGAAGCATCTGCCAAAAGTCAAAACTCTAAAAATCTGGCCCCCTTTTTGTTTTCTTCCCACATCAGCAGCAAATGTTTATCTATGAAATGAAATTGCGCTCCCAAACACTAATTTGGTGGCGTACAAAGGCAAGGCACTGTATAAAATATACACTACCCACCCCTATGCTTCCAAGAGCAAGCTGCAGGCAATACCATACCTCGCGACCTACCAATGCTGAAGACTTTCTTCTTGCAGCGCTTATTTTCACCAGCTGAGCAATCAATACCAGAGCGAGAGCCTCACATCCACCATTTTCTTTATCGCCACATCCTCTTGATTCATGTTCTAACTATGGATTCTAGCTCCAAACAGTCGGGTGGTATTAACACACGGCTTCTCATCATTTCGGATACACATGGAATGCAATTCCCGGTTGGCGTTAACGTACCTGTAGATGTGGCAATCCACTGTGGCGATCTCACTCAGCATTCCAAATTAGACGAATTCCGGGCAGGTATCAGTCAAATGGAAATGATTAACGCATCACTCAAGCTCATAATCGCCGGAAATCATGATTTTTCGCTCGATATACCCATATTTAAACGGAAGATATCTGAGGCATCCAGATTGGAATCTCTGGATGATGCACTGGTCAAAAAAGAATATGGCGACTATGGCGCAGCTCAAGAAATCATGAATGAGGCGAAAAATAAAGGCATAATTTTTCTTGACGAAGGATCGCATCGATTTTCTCTTAAAAACGGCGCTTTTTTGAAGGTTTACGCAAGCCCTTACACGCCATCGACAATATCGTCCAACGAATGGGGATTTCAGTACAGCGGTAATCACAGTTTTAGTATCGACAGCGGAACCGATGTCGCCATTACTCATGGACCACCGCATGGGCTGATGGATATGTCCGCAGAAAGAAAAAGAATTGGATGCCCGCAGCTCTTTGCAGCCGTAGCAAAAGCCCAGCCTAGGATTCATTGTTTCGGGCACGTCCATGAGGGATGGGGTTCAAAATTGGTTACTTGGAGATCCCAAATCTCAAATAGTCCCTCTCATTTCACCGATATTGATAATGACAGATCAAGGCATATTGAGAACCTATTGAGCTTGAGCGGATCAGAATTCGAGTCGCTGGAGGAAAGCAAAATAAGGGAGAGAAAAATTGCAGAATATAATTTACGTGGATATTGCCAAATCAGCCCCTCTATCGATAATACGGTCTCTCTGGAGGATGGAAAGACTTTATTCATCAATGCAGCAGTTAAAAGTCACAATGATCTAGATCAAATGCCCTGGGTTGTCGATATTCAGCTACCAGCCTACGAATCATAGATCTTGTGAAGCGTGAAGTGGTATATATTTAATGGTAGTATAGTAATAATAGCACATTATGGCGAATAGTTTTTATTAATTGGAACGCACTTTGCCCGAACCATATACTGAATGACAGGTATCGAATTGCTCAATTATCCAATATCATATAAGTCTCTTGTAATAACACTGATGAACTCATCGCAACCCGAGCAACTTCAAAGCGACATCCTCATTGTGTATACCCATAATCGCAGCCAAAATTAAACGATTGAGGTCTCCAATCTGTCCGCTACCAGCCAAAATATCTCCAATTTCTTTCTTATTTAATTTTGGAACACTTTCACCTTCCCTGGCTAACCCTTCCAATAGCCATAGAAAATCCGCCATATCTCCATAATCTTGGCGTTCTATTATCGCTGTCTCTCTTAGTCTCAAAAGATCCGCCTTAGATGCCAGGGAGCCTCCGAAGTATGGTATTGTGGTACATATCCGGTCGATATATTCACCAGCGTCGACAAGGTCTACTCGAACGCGGAAACCTTGTTTAGAGTCAAAGGCGATTTAGCCATCAGCTTCGAGACTAAATTCAGTAGCACCAAGCCTAACAGCGTTCCATATTTCGATAAGGACATCAGCAGCTGCAAAATTGTCCACGTCTTCAGTGTACTACGCGGAAGAGTCAGCTACGCTGGCTGCGCCGCCCACAAGGACCAGTTGCTGCTGTATTTTAGGCCGAATCAATAGTATAATCGATTAGAAGCACTCTGATAATGCTTCCCGTAGTGGCGACGTAATAGCCCGGTTAGATTTAGGCATTTCGAAAAAAAGAAAAAAAAAAAAATTCGAATATTTCACGTGCGAGAACTAGATGGTCTACTATAAAGTTCAAATTACTCATAATCATTTACAAGTTTTTGAAAAATGTATAGTACTCATAAATAAAGTTTGCTATCGCTACAGAAACGTCGACACGTTCTCCCCTTTTCGCGTCGACTTAGGAACAATATTTTCCGAATGGAATTTTAAGTATATATTCCATGTCGTATTTATCATTTCTTTATTCAATATAGCCAAAAGTTATGGTTACTTCAAGTTATTCTTACTATGAGACTTTAACTTGAATGGGTTCAATTCAACTAGAGAAATCAGCGACCGAAATTTCAGATAGGTTCAAATCCTCTGCCGTGCGTTTCGGCAGCGCTGGCAATAGCTCTTGTATCCATGCAATAATCTGTGGCGCCTGTAGACTGATTCGCACACCTGTCTCCGTACTTTGTATCCGTGACTTAGGGCTTGACATCGAGCTCTTATAAAAGTTGGAACCAAATTTAAAAGGGCCCCAGCCAACTGATGCCCTAGCTTCCGTCGCTGATGCCTCCAGTGTGTTCTTTAACCACTCTGTATTGCCATTAAACTCTAACTCCACATTAGAAGCGATGACAAATGCATTTGGATAACTACAAAATTGCGCATGAGCTACCTCCGCGGGTACGTCCTGCTCTACGGCTTCCTTCAAAATATCACGCCCGGGCGAAATTGTGAATCCTGGAGCGGCATCAAGTTGGTGATCTGCAAAGAGCTCTGCATGTAACCAAGGGCGCTCGATGTCGACAACCATGCAATCCATCGAAACTTCGACTTCGAGACCATCTATAGCTGAAGCTGGCTCCTCTTTATGATATGAATTGGATTCACTGACTCCCATTGACCAAAATCCCCATCCAACGCCGAAGTTTTCACTCATAGACGACTGGCTCGCCGCTTTGAGCGAGTCATACTTTGAGATGGCTACCTTCGTTGTAATGCGAGTCCATGGCGATGAATCTTTAACCATCGAGTCTTCGAGAAGATTTTCATTGGCGATAAGCTCATGGTCATTGACAGCTTTGCCATTTGCGTAAACCTCTGGTATGACAATGGTGTTTGGTAGAGGCACCAATTCAGAGCTCACGCTCTTCAATTTGGATTCAAGCTTTTCAATCTGCCATTTGATAGTTTCAATACGCTTTCTAATATAATTTTGCGTCTCTTCTTTGCCTGCGTCATCGACGGCCCGCATAGATCCAGCTTTCTGTGCTGTGAATGCTTTGTTCCAGGTATCCGCTTCGGCATTTATAGCGCCAAAGGGGTCAAAAAGCGCTTTCACGTTCAAGTCAATATTACCAGTTGATGTTGACGGTACATTGCCTTCTTTTTGGTCAGTTGTCTTACTGTCCTTCCCTGTCGATCCTTTGGTCTCCACGGTAAGTATTTTGGCGCCTTCTGCTACAAGTTTTTCGGCATCTTTCGCAGCAGAGATTTGTTCTTGATCCCACTTGTTTGCATCAGCATTCGCATAAGCCTGTTCATAGTGGCCTCGTAATTTTATACTGGCTTCATCTTCAGGCTCACTGAACTGATGTGGGATAAATTTGCCATTATCAATAGCATCGTAAAGACCCTGGTGCGAGATCAAAATATGATGGAGTCGCTTGATTTCTGCACGAAGCTCGATTATAGAGGGGGCATTGTTGAACTTTTGCCACTCATCCATCTTTTGTTGTACCAAACTGGCCCAGTTGGGAGGCACAAGGTTGACACTGTTGTATTCAGTAAGACCATCGGCAGCTAGTAGAGTAAGATTTCTGAACGCCTCTTTGCTACTTTCAATCCGCTTCATGGCAGAAGTGAGATCAACCACTCCAAAATTGAACTCCACTGTGAATTTATTTCCATACACAACCCAGTCCATGTACTTAGCTTGAATGGCTGCCTTGTAGTCGCGACCATTTATCTGCAACCATTCCAGGAAGGAATATTCCTGTTGCTCCGCGGTCAGTCCTTTATCCTTGATAGTCTGCCGGTGTCTAATTTGAGCTTCGTTGTAACGTTCAACAGCTTGGTTCCAAGACTCTTGTTTCTCCACATAAGTCTGCAATCTCGACTTCCCGGATGCGCTACAATCACTTGTCGTCAAGTATTTCATGGCTTGAGTATATCTATCGCGAACTTCGGATTGAAGTTCAGTCAGTTGTCTATTATCTTCGCTGGATGAGACAGATGTTTCGACGGAGACTAGGCAGTCTAAGGCGGCAAGATAGCTTCTCGCGACACTTTTCCCAGTGCGATCGATCTAAACACATCAACCCTTTGATCTTTGTATCTGAGCGAAGTTAACTTACTATTACTTTGCTAATTGGTATTTGGTTGTCAACTAATTGAGCTTCTGCAATTCGAACACTCATAGGTTTGATCAAATCCTTGCCTTCAGTCCAGCGAAATTCACTTTGGCATAATTAGTATAAAATAGCATACGCTGCCATCAAATACGAACATACTTTGGATCAATAATAGTTCCTGGAACTTGAACAGTCATCAGTTGTGTCGAAGACACCGTGAATGCTGAACCGATGGCTTCCCTAATCGTAGAGGCTACTGTAGTTACCGTACTGAGGGCGCCTCTGTCCTGGTTTGTTGGCTTTACAAGCTCCAGGCTTTCGCTGGGAACCGCGGAGACAACAGCAGTGGACATAATTCCATCGACGGCTGTAGCAGCAGGAATAGCAACACTAGAATTCGCTTTGTTTGACATCGTAATGTTCGACGGTTCAAACTTCGATTGTTCTAAAAGATGTCAGATTAACATTGGAAATGCAAATTTGAAGGGCTTGGCTACTCAGATGTTTATAGATGCAGGACGATATACACTATTAAGATGGAAGTGTTATAAGCTTCTACCTTCAAAATATGACGACCAGCTGGATAATTCTTGAAAAGAATGCACCAAGGGGAAATAGAGCCCCTAGAAGGTAAACCGTATTCAGCTTGGAGCCAAGATATTTTATGCCATCTTCAAAATTGGTTCGTTCTAGAAGTAGGGTCTATTAATAGTCAATGTTCTTGGCGCGCAACGTAAAAATTTGAGGGTATTGTAAATAATAACGTTAACCAGTACCATCCAAAAGCTGAACATCTAGTTTTGGTGTGTCGCATAGCTAGCCCATCTTCCAGCTAAAGCTGTACTCTACTAGCAACGTCATTTAGATGCTACATTCTAGCTGGAACTGCTATAAATTAAGGCCTGCCATTGGATGTGAAAAATAAACCAGTCATTCGAGTATATATTTTTCTTTTTTCAGCTTGCCACGTACTTGTCACCAACGATTACGCGCAGAACAATAGACTACTCGGAATGCAAGCTGAGATTGTTCAAGTGGCTTGCGCATGAACGCCATGCTCAGCGCCAATGCTTTGCAGTGGCTTGCCGTACAAAGAACCTTCTTCATCGCGGCGAATACGGACTGCATGCAGAATCGGAAGCGCATCCTGCTCGACCCAAGATGAAATAGTGTTAGTGTTCACATTTCACCTGTTTTCAATATTCTGCGAATGCTTCGCCTAAGGAAAGAAGCTATGCCCACTGTATTTCTAAGCTCTCTACCAGCCCAAAATTTGACCTGTTTGTGTGATAAATGTTCCTGAAGTCTCACTAGATGCTTCATCGATAATTTTCAGCATCCCTTCTACACTGGACTCTATTGTATCTGGAGGTCCAGAAGCAAAGCCCCATTGATCAGCGGCAAATTGGCCCGCTCGCGTTTTTACCCAACCAGGATGAAGTGCAATGGTGATGAGGCCGTGATCTTTATTTTCCAGATGCAAGGCTTTTGTCAACCAGTTTTGAGCTGCCTTACTTGGGCCATAAGCGCCACCAGGCATTGGCTCCATCTCTGCAATGCTTCCGACCGAAGAGGTAACCATTACAAGCTTTGGTGACAATGACTTTTGTAAGAGCGGCAATAGAGCTTGGAAGACTAGTAGAGGCGCAATTGTATTGGCTTCAAAGGCCGCACGAAGATCTTCGGCCGTAGTCTCGGTGGCCGGTATCAGGGGCGACGTGCCTCCAGCATTGTTGATAAGAACATCGATGTGATCGATATCGGATTTAAAAGCCTCCCTGACTTTGGCTGTGGAGTGAATCCCGAGAAATCCAGCTCCAAGATTTGTAGGTCACTACCTACAGCTTTGGGAGCTGCCGTGGTCTCGCGAGTAAGAGAAGAAGCCCCATCTTCGTTTCGAACGGTTGCAATGACAGTTGTGTTGGGGCGGGCAAGGAGGGACTTGACAATTCCAAGACCGAGACCCCGATTTCCGCCGGTCACGACGTAAACAGTATTCGAGTCATTAGCTGCCATGTCAAAAAGGTGAATGTATATCGTCGTATCCTGAGTAACTATGATTTTCAAGCAAGGAGAGAGAAATGGATTAGAGGGAATCCACAGGAGACAAGTTTCTAGCTTTCAATTATGTGGGGATACATGTTACACCAGGATAAATGAGGGTCCGTACTCTGTAGTGAAACTAGGGTGATATTCTAGGCATCCTACGCCGCGTGAGGCTAATCCCCTCATGTAATTGCCCCTGCTCCTATCTTCTAAACATGGTTTTGATAGCTGCTCACTCTGTTATAACGTAATATAGAGTTTAAGATGAAAGGCCGCAACAATAAATGAATATTTCTCGCAATATTTTGCATTCGATGTAATATTAACAGTCTATTGCATTTCAAGCGACCGCATATAAAATATATTGGAAATACAAGTGGTATATCAGTGAATTGTCAGCTATCTTCGAGGCCTCTCTACATAGTAGCGTATCAATATTATTCCAGTGCTTGGCACACCGAGCGACTAACTTGTTATTAGGGTTATCTTTCATATGTAAGTTCATGTACCAATTGAGTGATCCAGTTCAGTGCAAATACCAACAATGCTTCTCGCCCGTAACATATGCAGGCGGGGTATGCATGGGTGACTGTAAAAACCATGTGATACTTAGCCAATAAAGTATGGCTCAATCAGTGATAGGACATTTTTGTACATTGTGGCAGCGATGATTGCCGCTCAATACTTAATCTGATCCATCCGTTGGCCTGGGATCTACCACAGATTTAAGATTCATCATGAATTAAGTATACAGTTACACGAGAATAGCTTCAGCAGTCGTTAGCTTACTGTTCAGCCGGGATTGCTCATACTATTGGCCTCATAATGAACTTCAGCTTTGAACCAAGTCAGAAAACAAAATTTAGTCTCAACAAGATACTACATGCGAATCACAAAAAAAAGAAAATGTTTTTTCTTAGCTTCGAAAGAGGCTAGAGATTGAAAGGAGGAGATAGAAAGGAAACGAATAAGAAATGGAAAATTTTCCGTATATATAGGTCGCTTTCATAATTTAAACTTTCTTTTATTCCTCGCTTATATTTTGTGCGATCCTTGCTTTGCCTCCTAATATGCAGATAGTCTAGCCTTGAACCATGGCATTGTAATCTCGCTAGGAACAATCTTTACTATAATCACATGATACTTTCACCAGCAATTCAAATCCCCTGTGACGCAGTGGCTAAGCGTCTGGCAGGGTTTATGCGCGTTCATCATATAAGGTAGTCAGGTTAAATCCGGCCAGGGTACCCTTTCTAGCTAACCTTCCTATAAGACACACAATTAATAAGCAAGCCTCGGCTTGCAAAGACATACTAAGGCCATCCAGGCCGCCAACACAACACACAACACACAACACACAACACACAACAAAGCAAGCTTCAGCTTGTAATAACATAACGCTTAAGGCCTTTTAAGCCTATAATAGCAGCTATTAATACAGCTGTAAAGACCACCATCTTCCCTTTGTTACAAGAAATATAGCGAACAGCGGTCAACACCTCCAGCTATTGGTTAATAAGCTTGCTGTCTAGCTAGGCCGGTCTTGAAGGAACAAGACCACGTGGAGGTGATTAAGACAGAAACTGGCTCCTACCGTCCTATTGCCTAGAAGGGATTTTATATAACTAGCTTACTTAGTGGACGTTAATAATAAAATAAATAAACAAATAAACAAACCAGCAATGCAAATTCTTTTTCTGCAGTCACAAGGTCAGATATAAGGCCTCATACACGTCCAATATCTTGAGATCCACAAGCTAGAAGAAGGGGCACCTTTTCCTCGCTGGCGGTTACAGCGGCTTGCCCCGGTGTTGGGCCCCTGACGGGAATATGATTGGCAATTACGGTCTTGTGAAAAACTATATGATGTCGATCGTCGCTTATCATCGCAGCTCTCAATGCGAAACTACTACTTGCAAACCCTAATCGAGCACGATGGACTGTTCTTTGAACTTAGAGGGGTACAAACGAAAATATTGCCAAAGGGGAGGATAATATTTTGATGGTAAGCGAAGATTCAATTATGGTATCGCCAAATTGAACTTTGGAAGTGCAGTCGCCCAAACTTTGGCCGCTTTCTTACTCATCCTTGATCCGCAGCTAATCCTACGGTATCATCAATACGAGAACAGCTACTCTCTCGGATTCGACAGAGGAACCCTGCCTTTCAAGCATGTCAAGATTTACGAAAGTCTTCGTATATTTCTCCAGTGGCATGACGAATCAATATCAAGCTTTTCCAGCTTATCCACTGTTATTTTTTGCTCAAGCGTTGTTAATTTAGTGTATGGATAATTGCCGCCCGCTCTGAAAATATGTTTATTTTTATCCTAAAACCAATCATATATTCATTCTTTCAAAGAATTAAACCCAAATGGGCCTAAACGACTCCTTTTTAACGAGCTGTTTACTTTTCTGCGTTCAAATTGGGGTACCTGTTGTTGAACAGGCTCAAATTTAGGATGTTTAAATATATTTAATTCTTCTTAATGATATCATTACAATTCTCTGGTATCTTAAGATTACTATTATAAAACACTCGAGTGAGCAAGATGTGCCATCCCTCAAGCACTCTAACCGAGGAATGTAAGTGCAGCGTCCGCATATCGGCCCGACTTTTCTTGTGCTTGATGTTAGCTAAAGCTTGTTAGTCCACATATCTCAGCCTTTATATCATGATAGCCCGATTAGGTATATGCGTCGCCTTTTTAGGTCTAGATTCGGGCTCAGCTAGCGTCAACCGGACTTGGAGCACTGTACTCCGTATAGATAGTTTATATGCCGGGCTTTAAATGCTTATAAAAAGGCACCTTGGCCGTAAATTGAAGCCATTGAGTTTTACACATTACTCGTAATTCAGCTATCTCAATAGGTTTTATAAGAAATATTGTTCAAAGTATACGGAAATGACGGAGCCTAACATTCTCCTTCCCTCAGACGGTGCCTCTGGCGTCAAACCCGACGGGACAGCCACAGCGACCTGTCTCTGTGGTACTGTGCAATTGTCGTTTGTGAGTCCACAATGTGAGACTAATATATATATCACTAATACTTATTTATTACTAGCCTGTTGAAGGCGAAGATCTGATCAACACATTTGTCTGTAACTGCAGCGATTGCCACAAACTCAGTGCCTCCATGTTTTGTTCGAACTTCACTGTCAGCGACAAGAGTCTCAAGCACGTTCGAGGGCAAGATAAATTGACTAGATGGGCTCAGAACAAAACTATTGCGTCTGGAGCCACAATGGAAGACAGCTTTTGTTCTGTGTGTGGCAATTTGATGTATAGGAGGAGCAGCAGGTTCCCGGGAATGAGCATCCTGAGAATTGGGACTGTAGACGACTTCAACCTACATGAGTCAAAGCTGAAACCACAGTTTGAACAGTTCATAGAAAACAGAGCCAACTGGCTAGCTGGGGTACAAATTGAAGGAATACCACGTCACGCAAAGTCTGGATTCTAGGCTGTGCGGAGACGCGTGCTCTATTCGAATGACTAGCTCCGATGGCAATGTTTTCTCTGATCTATAAGTGAACCAAAGAGCGCAAATAATTGAAACCCTGTTCCCACAGCTCCTATTGGAAGAGAACTGGCTGATTTTATAATTTTCCCAATTGGTTTATGGAAATTCTATTGTAAGTAAGGCATACTACGCCATGAGAATATTAAGGAATATTTCCAAGTAAGAATCATTGAAATGGGCCGCTAGTTTCTTTTTAAAAATATTCCAACAGAGCGAATTTGCCAACGAATCCTTTTTCTCTTAAATCAAGCCTCTTATCAAACTTCTTCTAATTGGTATAAGCTTCGCATTAGTATCTGACGTGTGTGGATGGTGGATGGATTTAGGCTTGATGGCATTGAAAGTATAATGGCTCCAATCCCGCTGTAATCCGTGAACAGCGCTAAGCCGCAGAACTGGTGACGTCATTCCTCTCACACCGATATATACAGCGGTCAAAAAGAAAACTCAATTTTTGGAGTGTCAAGCGTAGCTCATATTTTGAATTCATTACTTAGCCGCCATGAACAGAGGCCGTGGTTGCTTGGGATGCAAAACTGCAAACGTCAAGGTGCGTGACTAATTCCACTTGTCGAGCACATTTGGTAACACAGTATGACAGTGCAATCTTAGCCGTCCCGCCTGTGGACGCTGCGCTCAACAGGGATTGATTTGCTCTGGCCTTCCGCTGGATGACGTATTCGTGTTTCGCGATGAGAATGAGGTGGCTAGGAGAAACTCCCAGCGCGCAAGGAGACAGCTGGGACACAGTTTCATAGCACAAGCGGAATCTTTAGACTTGGCTAATTCTACTTCTCAAAGCTGGCCACATCAAACGGCTACTGTGACGATCGGATCATCACGTTTACAACAACAATACTCGTGGCTTAGCGATCATGCACTTGCAACAGTACCAGAACCGTTGAAAAGAGATATTGAGACGAGAGCTGTAGAGCGATTTTTTGTTAATTGGACGTTACATCCCAGCAATCACGGAGGATTTCCAGGTAAGCTTATCATGCTGGGCTAGCGGGAAACTCTCGGTCTACTATTTCTATTAATCATAATATATGTAGGCTATATGCATGAACTTCCTATGCTTTTTCTAAGCGTAAAGCAAGATTCTGTCCTATGGCTTGCGGTCCGCGCGGTGGCTTTTGCAGATATAAGAAATGAGAGCGTTGGAAATGTACCATTTCACACCAAGTCACGACAACATTACGGCGCTGCGTTGAATCGCATGAGAACAGTATTAAACGACCAACAGAATCTTGGAGACGATAAGATTCTTTTTTCCATGCTATTAATTGACAACTTTGAGGTATTTTATTATCCAACTATCTGTGGAATCGTACTAACAAACATGGGATTATGCAATAGTTGATGTACCTGGGTCGAAATGATCCTTTCAGTCCCCATGGCGAGGCCATCAGGCATATAATACGCTCTAGAGACGATGGACAGTTGTATAGCCCGAGCCGCTTTTCTCTTTGGCGTTTGACTCACTATCGACTTCAATTTTGGCAAACCTTGTTCTGTGAACACCCTGATGCTCAGCAAATTGCATGGGTGAGTAAATTAAACATGGAGCATCCAGATTTGCGCATCTGTTCTTACGTTCTACATATGAACATTCTTACTGCGCTGTCAAAATCCCTCATACATACAAATGAGAATGATGAAACGATGCGACGAGAGAAGCTAGGCCGAATAAACCAACTAGCTAAAGAGATGCAAGATCTTATTTCGGCTATCGAGCAATGGATGTCGGAAATGTCTGAGCCGTGGAAAGCTAAAAAATACGACTTTCAGAATATTTTAGTTTCTGGAGATGTTGATGAAGTTTATAGCTATCCAATTCCGCGTCTTCAATATTCGCAGATTCTTGGCTACGACGACATTTGGCTGGTATGAGACACATTCAACGCACAGTACATACAATGGCACTAACTATAATTTAAGGCCTATATCTGGAATTTCCATGCGTCAAGCCAGATTGTCTTGCGAGAGTCACTAGTGGAAACCATTGAGCATGCTTCTGCACTACAAGGCAAGGATGAGCTCGATGAGAATGACGAGTCAGTTACGCTGAAGCAGCGAGAACAAGTCGACAATTTAGCCGCTACAATTCTGGAATCATTTCCTCAGCTTCTGGGGTTTACGTACAAGTATAAAAAGGCTGGACAGCCGCAAATTTCTTTACAGGGAAGGATGGTTGGACGCCTTTTTGCCCTTTTCTCTATGTGGGTAGTGCAAAGGGCCAAATTTACATCGGCCCAGCAAAAGCAGATTGCGTCCGATGTAGTGGCCTGGATTAATAACCATCATGGGTTGGACTAGTAGAAGAAATAGAAAAATGAATATATGGGTAGCAAGAGAAGGAAGCGATGAAAGTAGACTACTACTCGCCAATGTCATGAAAAAGAGTCTCTGTAAGGGGCATTGTCCGGTAAGCATCCAATTCAAGTACTCCGTGTTGGCGAACACTTTGCCTGATGGTTAGGTTAGCGCTCGCTATTAATAATAAGCGCTAGACTGCTTTGCACGAATTACTGTGCTAGTATCTGAACCTTCGCGCGTTATAGTTAATCTAACCGAATTAGGCCACTTTCCTAACGCTCAAATTTTACGTTAAATCTCAAGTGGTTAGCTCAGTATAATATAGTGAATAAGCTACTGTATTATAGTGAGTGTGCAGTATAATATAGCAGGTATTTTTAAATCAATACCATGCGTTAACAAATACAGCGCCTTCCTCTTTTAATGCCAACCTAAGCTTTCTGTAATTTAGCAAGTCCATAACTCAATTATATTGTGCAATATATTATATTTTATAATGCTGATAATTTATTATTAGAGGTAAATAAGCAGTGTTGTACGGTAGTAAATACTCAAATCTCAAATACCTAGGCTAGACTAGTAGCGGAGCCAGAGACGGTGTTAAGATTTTGAGCTTCCGTCGGCGGCGTATAGGGCGGCTCCTGTGGTGTGTTAGTGCTGTGGCAGTTATATCCTTGGCGGCATTACCACACCTAAGTCTAACTACCATATAGGATAACAGAACTTACACCTGCTTAGAACTCTTTACGAACGCGAAAAAAAAAGGGAACTAGAAGATATTGTTAAAATATCTACTGTTAAGCAGTCTTTGAGATATCAGATTAATCAAGTGATGGTAATAAAAGACTCAATAATTATACTTGTTTATTTCTGCCCTGGTATATACGTTCATAGATGCGCCAAGATCTCCCCATTTAATAAAAGATCTCCCCCCTCGTTTTCTCAGGCATGGATTGACAGTTTCTTTTTGCTTCTTAATTTGTTCCTTTACCTTCAATTTTAAGGCGCGACCGCCAAAATTGATAATATTCTTCGTGCATAGCCAATTTTGATTTAGGTGTTTACTCTATACACCTACATATGCACATTACCACACACTACCTATGTGCTAAATTCGTAGGAGCTAATTCACCACATTAAAGACGGCACTGGAGGGCAATCACTTTTCAAGTTGGCGTGCATGTTATCTTTTTTTTGAGAATTAAAAAAATTCTTTTTTATTTTGTGTAAACTATATCGGCCTAAATAGTCTTAAGGAAAGTAGGTGGGTAGTAAAGATAACTTGGTGAGAGCTGTCTTATTGCCCAAATAGAAAAGAACCAAATTCCCCTTTTCAACACACTATCTCACATTTTTCAATCCAAATCCATGGCTGACAAATTAAGCTATGCTTATCTTATAAGACTAAAAGACTCGTAAATAAGATAGCTGCATGCCTTAGACTTATGCAGACAAATTTATTTGTAAATAACTTTCTGTGATCCAAAGGCGCTGCACGACTGGTTGCCACTGCCGTTGTCCTCGCTGTTGTTGTTTCCCTATATTTTGTGGTCAGTTAGGATACTTGATATACGGACCACGTATAATGCACTTAAAAGTAGTCGCAGACGCAGTTGAGATTGAAGTTGTTTTAGGACATACCTGCTGATTGACGTTTTGGTTGTTGTTGTTGCAGCAAACAGTAATAGCGTTGCATGTATCGCTGATGTTGGAGCACTCCCAGTAGCTTGAGCCCAAAGCATCGGTTTCAGCGCTGCAGCAGTAGGGTGCGGCACCATTGCCACAAGAGTTGGACTGGTAGTTGTTGTTGGTACCCACGTTCTGGGGGGGAGGGGGGGGAGGGGGAGGCTGGTGAGATGGGCCGCTGTAGCCACCGGGAGCTGCAATGGCACCAGAGGCGGCGGTAAGAAGAAGAGCGATGGCAGTAGTGAATTGCATTTTGATTGACGGAAGTGGTTTTAATGTAAAATGAAGAGTAAGAAGTGTTGCTGTGATGATTGCTTTGCTGAGAGACTGTCTGAGATTGGCAAGAAAAATTTCGAACAAGGCAGAAAGGGCCTCTTTATACTTTTTCTTCTAGGACATTTTGCGTGATCTCGGATAATCGTTCCATGCTATTCAATAATGCGGTGAGGAAGCAATACGAAGTGGCGACGAACCGAGACTGCATGAAGAATTAAAATTCATATTCATAACACTATTGAACTTAGTTCGTATAGTTTTGACACTATTTTCAGAAAAATAAAGTTATATGCGATAAATATGTATGCTCCATGCGAGTTCGTTTCTATAATTGGCCAAAGGCGACAAATTAGAAGCCGGGGGGCTGTGCCATAGCAGATCTTGACTTGGTGTTAAGGTTTGGGGGATTTCGGACTCTAACAAATCTAAACGAATAATATATTGGTCTAATGTTATCTAGGCACTGTATCCAGACACTGGCATGTATAGTAATACAATATTATGTCCAGTCAACAGAATTCTATGTTTGCTGCACTTTATTGAGGCTTGTGAAATTGATCTATGTGTCTGAGGACTGAAGGTTTAGAACTTGCATTAGGTTGAACTTTCGGAGGTGTTGGGGCTATGGTACAGGAACGAATTTCCAATGTTGAGTAGTATCTGAAAGGGTAATTCAACAGGTGTACAGCAGTAACTAACAACTATCCAGACCATTCAACAATTTGTAATATTAACTGACCTCTGTTGGGGACTATTAACTTTGTATTATGCATGAAGTGGGACAGAGTTAGTCAACTTGAAGTAACTCATTATGGTCACATGTTTTGCTGCAGTAAATACCCCTTTAGGCTTTTGATCATCTCTTTCTTTGTAACGTGTAACTTATCTTCATTTCAGCAAAATATAAGAAAGAGTTCCTGAAAATAAAGCATTTTGTATAAATAGGCCATATTCCCTCTGTTACTTCTCAAGCTTCTCAGTACAATCAGACAAACCCTTTCACCCAATACATCTTTACCAATCTTTGAGCCTCAACCATGTATGCCTCTGTGATTTTTTATACACTTGCTGCTCTCCATGGCATCATGGCATCTCCAGTCCAAGAGACTGAAGTTGAACCTCGAGCCATTGCGCCTCGTGCACCCAGCTTAGCAGATATTCCGTTTCCAAAGATGCCAGCCCGCAACCCAAACAGTAATGCAATGGGCAGTGAGTTTTGTACGATTCCTTAACTATACTAGATCTAACTTGGACTCTAGAGCCAAGCGGAAGTGGAAGCGACTGTGGTACGAACACCCAAACAAACGCTTGTTCTGCAGGAAACCCATACTGCTGCAGCAGCGACGGGAGCGGCGGTAAGTGATGAGAAACATTTCCATCTGAGATCAACTCTGAAATCTTGTAGGCCACGTTTGCTCGAACACAACTGCGTGCGATCAGACTATTATTTGCTGCAACAATAATGCCGGAGTAGGTTAATTGGCCATTTGTTTTTTTACCATTGTAGTCATCTGACTAGTATATCTAGTTCCAAATTTGCATTGGCGACCTTGATTTCAACATGCCAATCACTATCAACATCTATGAATGAGATGCTCATTATGTCAATGAGGGTTTTGAATAAGTTGGTGGAAAATAAAGGGTATAACCTGAGTTAGCTGATTAGTATTTTGGGTATCCGGCCTAGATTCAGAATACATGAAATTATAAAACCTAGGTGAAAAATGGAAAGTGACTGTTAGCGTATGCTTACAGGTTGAGTTGTATCATAGGAATGAAAGGAAATCAATGGGAGAAACAGAAAATTGGCATTGAGAAGAAAGAAAAACAAAAACTCGAGCAAGATTGCAGCAACATCAAGCTTGGTTATTGAAGACGATCCTGTTGAAAGAGTAAGCCGACGAGCCGGCGGGAATCTTTTGCTTGGCAGGGTCCAGAACTCTATTAAATGGATAAACCAATAATAAGGGTAAGGTTTGCGGAGATCAAAGCTTGTTTCAGCTCCGGTCAGATATTAGTACACCGGGGTTAGGGGAAAAAGCCGCACATCAATTTACTTTCGCTGCAGTATTAATAAAGTGGCGTTATTTAGACTTTCGGCAGTGCTACAAAATGTAATCTGTAGGCTATGTTGCTGTAACGTTGATTGGACGGTGCCTGAGCCAAGCACGGGAGAACGGGTTTCGGCACATTGCCGACATTAAAATACGGGGTAGTTTCCATCTCTACCAGCAATTAAAATTAAACTAATATTTAGAAGACCAGTTGTTCCATTGCTATAGGCTAGCAGCGTGGTAATGGACTCGGAAAGTAGAGTTAGTCGAGGCACTGTTATACGGTAGCATGGTTATAAATAAGTAATAGTTTATGCAGCTGAGGATATCAAAATAAAACGAAGTTAAAATTTTTATAAGTAATTTAGTAAGTTTCTTTTCACGTGAGGAGAGTTAGCAAGGAGGTTTCAAAGACAAATTCTGGGCTTTAGAACAAGCACAGTGTTACGAACCGATCTCTTATGATCATAACATCGGTACGTACCCCGGAGAAACTACGGCACGACTAACCAATCCAATCACAGGAGGAGCGACGAGCCAGAGCGCTCCTTGGTATTGGAGCGACACACGCGAGCGCTCCTTAGTATACTGGAGCGATGGGCAACAGCGCTCCCTAAGAAGACGACTTACTATATAAGGACGTCTATTACATTCATTAGTATAGCTTAGATAGTCAGTCGTTAACAATATAATAGTATTAGATACGAGTAACATCTTATCCCTAACTAAGTGATATATTCAGACGCTTAATTGTATACCCTATCTTATCTGCTAGCATAGATATACGCCTGTCCCTGGGAATCTGCCTACCCTATAACGATATAAAAGGAACATGGGAACGATACGTTATACACAGGGTGTTGCTAATTATTTTTCAAGTTTTATTACTTACCTTATTACATATAATACTATTCAATTTAAATATCTAATAAAGAACTTAGAAGATAATTTTATTATAAAATACAATTACTGATATATTGTGATTTAGCGAGGTCTGTTATAATTATTTATTTAAAAGCTGGTTTCTTTTATAAGTTTCTAAAAATCTTTACAACTCTTCAGGCCTAGTAAATAAGTAAAAAAATATATTTTACTAGCTTATTTTTTTTTAAAAAAACTTCTATTAAAAAGAGTTAAACTATTTTATATTTAATAAAATAGCCCTGAGTTCTGGGCTTATTATATTTATAAATAAGCTTATTATTATATTTAAATTTCTTATAGTACTTTATAAAATTACCGTGGCCTAGATTATTTTATTAAGAGCCTATGAAAAAATAATTTTAGTAATTATAGCTTAAGAGGGTTTAGGTAAGTGTTTACACACTATTATTTATTATATAAGAGTTAGTTAATATTCTAGTCTAGCACCTGAAGTATTTTTATTTAAATCCTAGCTTATCTTTTAATATGGGTTATTATAGTGATCTTGGTCTGTGTTATTAGAAGCTTTAATTCTTTTTTTACTAATATATCCGGTACTTTATTCCCGTGTATGTCTTTGTAACCAGGTACCTAGGCGACTTTAGTAATGATGGTTGGGAGCGAGGTCTGTTATAAATATATATATGCTATTTTAAGAAAGGCTAGTAATGTTTTATATTTACCTGGAATAGCTGTAGAAATTTGAGTGTTATTGATAGATGAGTTATTGATTGGGAATATCTTTGGCTCCAACTTGAGTTTAAGGATTTCCAAATCTAGTCTAGAGATAAGATGTATGCGGAAAAAAGCACCTGTAAGAGATGGTTTTAAAGGCTTTAATTTAGAATTATTAGTATTGATGAGTTGTGCGCGGAGATTTGTGCTTTAATAATGTCTTTTAATTATCTATTCTAATATCTGGCTGGATTGAATATAATAGGGTGATTGAATATTTTAATAGCTAATATGGAGTAGTAAATTAATTTGAGTATCAAGCTGGGATGGCATTTAACTTAGCACTACTTTTAATTAGATAGGAAGCATTGCTTAATGTAGATATTGAAGATCCTAGTATTGGTTTTTCTTATTTTTTTCTTCGAGATGATTTATTATGCGATAAGTAGTATTTTCGGGTTACCTCTTGAGTGTTATTAGTAGTTATTAGTATTAAAGTTGGCTTAATATGTGCCCTATTTGGAAATTGTACTATTAGAATAAGGTATATGTCAAAATCTTTTTTCAAGAGCTGTCATAAATCACGGTTAATTGACTCACGATTGATTATGCTTGCTTTATTACTTACTGAATAGAAAATCGTCATGTTGCCATCGTTCAACTATCAGACCCAGTTCAAAAGCTTCCAAAGTCCTGTGGCTTCGATTTACGAGATTGCAATTCAGTTCTTTTTGAAAACTTGTATATACTAATAATTTGTTTGGCATATTTAATATGGAAAGAGTAGAGGTATAGATAGGTATCAGCGGTGAGCTAATGGTTTAACATATAGCTTTTGGGTTGCCCATTCCTCTACCGGAGCTTCTTAGAGTGCCTGCAAACCACCTAAAACTCCTATAGAGTTTCGGAGGTAAGTCGCTATAATCTTATGATTCTTCTGAATAATAAAGACCCCATTATACTTAATATATAACTATTGAAAAATACACTTGTGTGTTTATACAATTATATCGCCCCCCCTCCCCCGAAACTTATCATAATCCTCAAAGGCCTAGATAAAGTGGCATTATCGGCGATGTTGTTCTACCTTAGCTTGTCATAAAGACTATCAACCTCAAAAGTGCCCATTTCAACTTTAAAAAGGGTGCACAAGCCAAGATCCGGCGGTAGTGAGATGAGCTAAATGAGGTGGAATATCATGTTCAAGTATACCTGGATGAAAAGGGCAATTGTGCCAAAGAATGGTGCTATCTATCAGTCGTATCCAATGCTATAAAAACTTGGAATGGTCATCAAGACCTCTTCATTGTCTTCTTTCACCTTGGTCACATTTTATCCGAAGATGAATTTTTAGAGATCTCAAAGGATATTACAACTGGCTTTAAGGAAACGCTAATCAGTAGAGTAACTACTTATATTATAACATAATAAATGTTATAAGTCAATTTTTTTATAATATATATTTTAAAAAGATCTTACTTTGTTTTTAAGTTATACTTTTATTATTTATAAATAGGTTAAATTTTGTTAATATTACTTACGCTTGTTTAAGGGCCGAATAAGTTGTTTCCAAATAAATATTTGTTATATGATAGATTAATAACATTGCATACCATTGAGAGTTCCATAGAGTTTTGAATCATTAGTAGTTGTAATCTCGTAATTTGTCTAGATAAGAAAGGCTATAATATGGTCGATATGATTATTCTTATAGCTATATAGTCCACCGACAAGCTGGGTATCATTTTCTATAGCTTAGGAAAAGTGGTTGTGTCGGCAACGTTGACCTGCCCGAACCTATCATGCGGACCATCGAGGCCAGTAATGCCTCATACAAGAGGCGCGCATATGGCATCAAACTTCTTATATCCCACACCCGTGACAAACGTCTGCATCCACGGGCACTGCGTCTTGCCATGGGCCAGCTCCCAGTAGAGATTCGCATGTGCGTCACCGTCAATGCGGTATTTGGGCGACCCGTCTGGCTTTCGTTCATCGGCATAATAGAATCTTCACGTCATTTATCTTCCTGGAACAAATTACCACAGCGAATTGTATGGCTTATTTATATCCACGGTTTTTGTAAGCATCTGTGGCGGCCTAGATCATGTGAGCGGCGCCTGACTTGCCGATGCCTTGGGAGAGAAACCTTGATAGGATGGAGACATTCAAAACATTGCCAGTATAGATGAATGTGCGAGCGGCTGAAACTGGAAGCTGTGCAAAGCCCGAGATAGCCTGTTGTGCGGCAACAAAGACACTATAAATATTGATGGTCATGTCGCGACTTAAATCGGCCAAAGAGAGGGCGAAGGGATCGTCTGCGGGATTGAAGCTCACAGCGCTGACTACAACGCGTCAGTTAACAAACCCGGTACTGAGAGGATGAGGGCATACCATTGTAGACGACGACGCTAGGGATACCGAATGCTTCCTTAACTTTGGCAAATGCATTGACCATATCATCGATTTTAGAAAAGTCACTCGAGATGTTTAGTTGGTTGTCAGTACTGTCGACCTCCTTCAGGGACCGGGCGGCGAGGCCGACCTTGTAACCCTTGGAGGCAAAGAGACGGGCGACAGCCTGGCCAACATTGGGGCCGGCACCTAGAATGAGGACAACAGGAGCTTTAGCGGTCATTATATGATGATGGGTCAACCCAGGATGAGCTTCCCAGGATGAGCTTCCCAGAATAATGTTGCTTGCGACTATGTTATGCTTGTGAGTGTCTCGAAACATGAGAAGCTAGGCGCAGTCTCTGCTATATATGGCTAATTGCAGTGGTCAGTAACTCGTAAATTCACCTCCATTAGACTATGGCGTGCTATGGTGGCTTGCAATACAGCATAAACGCACGAACATCCTCCCATCCCGGGTAATATGGCTACCGGAGCAAAACATTGTTCACGGATGTCCGTGAAAGTAAACACGGAGATTTTCAAGGAAAACCTGGATAGAATATTTATAAGCACAATCAATTTATAATCTGCATTCCGAATTCATAATATTAGAAGTTATCTTGAGATTGATTCCGTGGAATATTACGACTGAAGTCATACATTACTAGGCGGGGAGGGAGACTTTAAATGGACTTCACTGTGTTTAAGAAATGGAGCAGTCATAGTGGAGACAATACAATTCGTGCTATCGTTCATTGCACAAATTCTTGATGTGATTATAATCTCTTTGTAACTCGCTCAATATGAGCCAAGTCCCCTGATTGTTCACATAATTTCCGAAAGAAAGCACCGTCACCTCGCTTATGGAGAAGCTCTGCGACCGATCCCTGTTCTACAACTCGACCGGAATCCAAGACAACTGCACGGTCATAATCTGCAATAGTCAGCAGTCGGTGAGCAATAGTAATTACGGTAGTTCCGGTCGCAATGATAGATCGCAGTCCTATCTGGATTAAGGCATCCGTGGCGTGATCAATGGATGCCGTGGCTTCGTCCAAGACCAAGACCCGAGATTGACGGAGAAGTGCTCGTGCAATACAGACCAACTGACGCTGACCCATTGATAAGGCTACAGCCTGATGGTTTAGGTCCCCAGATGACATAGATTGGAAGAACTGCAGCCTTTGGAGAACGTCGCGAAGATCATCATCGGAATAATGGTGGAGCGGATCCAGGTTATCGCGTAAGCTGCCCTTAAAAAGAGTGGGATTCTATGGTACCACAGTCACCACTCGTCGTAAAAGATCCAGATTTACTGAAACAATGTTTATATCGTCAATAGTGATGCATCCTGCGTCAGCTTCAACTGCTCGAATAAGAGCCAGTGCCAATGTACTCTCACTGCCCGCCCCTGTGCGTCTAACTACCGCCACCCTTTGCCCAGCATAAATATTGAAACTCAAGTCGACCAGCACAGGGTCAAGTTTTGGAGAATATTTTATAGTATATCCTTGGAAACGCACATGGCTTTGAATAGGCCACTGCAGTGATAAATCGTATGGTGATGGCTCGAGTGGCTCGCTTGGTTCTTGGCTTATTTCTGTGTACTCTATAATATACACTACTGAATTGAAGCTCTGCTGAACAATCGCATATAGTTGGACAAACCAAAGCCTATTGTTGCTAAAAGTGGCAGCGTATGTGAGTACCAGGCTAGTAATTCCTGGGGTTACAGTTCCTCTATCCAGACCCCAAAGCAGGAAGGAGCCTGTTAGCTATGAAATCAGAGCGCT
This sequence comes from Trichoderma evansii, assembly GCF_050947405.1. Classification (NCBI taxonomy): domain Eukaryota; kingdom Fungi; phylum Ascomycota; class Sordariomycetes; order Hypocreales; family Hypocreaceae; genus Trichoderma; species Trichoderma evansii. The sequence goes on along the minus strand of NW_028145191.1, from coordinate 69,314 downwards.
TAAACAAGCGATGCGCAGTGTCAACCATTCTTTAGCTGCCTAAAGTAGGATGTAAGGCTGGTTTAGCTATCAATAAGGATCTGGTTTTCTTTTATATATCGCTTGACATGCCTATAAGCACAGACACTGACATAGCCGGTAAGCGCCTCTCTGAAAATGCTAGTATAGCGGAGATCTTTGAACAGACTCAAACCTTTTTAAATCTCGTGCGCTATTAATGTATATGACGGTGATGATATAATAGGCGAAGCAAATAATAGCTGCTATAGGTAGAAAAACAGGTATTATGGCAGAGATCAATATCATAAACGTAGCAAGTGAATAAAATATATAAAAAGTGCTCGTTGAACGAGAAGCAACCTCTTGATCAACTGCTTCCACATCTCTAGAAAAACGATTGACGATTTGGCAAACGGAATCTTCTCAAAAAATATTAGGCGGGCATGGAGAATAGAGTTTAACAGACCATCAAGCATTCAAGCTGAGGCTTTGAGAGCTCCGGAGAACGTCATGAGGTTATGAACAAATGAAACAAGAACGTATGCTAAGCAGATTAAACTATATACTGCAAGATAGTAAACGGAGTTCACAGAGTTGGGATTTCCTTGAGATTTTGATGAAGTTTCCCTTAAATTGTCAAACTCATAAGCCCATGTCTTGATCCAGAAATTCGTTCCTAGAAAGGTAATTTGCTGAAGTGCAAATGCAGAGAACACAGCTGACCAGAATAACCAACTCCCCATAGAGGTAAGATAGGCTTTGATAACAGAAAATGGCATAGCTCCAGTTCCTTTATCTTCGTGGTACGCCGCTTCAGTTTTGGTCTCCAAAGACGCATGCACATCTTCAGCCCAGCTATCCGATGCTTCTGCTTCAGATACTTCGGACTTCTAAGAAAACCGCAAAGTCACATTGAGGAAGAACAAGTTGAAAATGATGTGTCGCAAGAATACATGTTCTGCCTTCCATCAAGGGGCCTTTGATTGCGTGAAAAAGTATATGTCTTCCAGTACGCGAGTCCAGAGCACTGAGACAATCATCCAAAAGAAGGAATGGAGCATGAATATACAGCACCCTTGCTAATGCGATTCTTTGTTTTTGGCCGCCAGATAAGCGGCTACCGCATTCCCCCGCAATGGCAAGATCACCGTCTTCAAACTCTGCAAGATCTCGACTCAGAGCCACTGCATCAAGAACCATTTTATAGCGGCAACTTTGGAATCGTAGCCCGAACAAGATATTAGCTCGAATAGTCTGGTTCAAAATCCAAGGCTCTTGTGGACAGTATGCTGCATTGCTGATCAAAGAATCATCGTTCACCGGCTGCCGCGCCAGAGGTAGATGTACATGGCCTCGTAGAAGTTTTATCTCCCCTAACAATGCCAACAGCAGCGGCGACCTGCCGGATCCACTAGGTCCGCAAATTGCATTGAGGCCATTCTTATGGAATTGGATTTGGAGATTTGATAAACGAAATGCGTGTGTGGACGAAATTCCGGTGACTTGAATATTTTCAACGCCATTGGTGTCTAAGTTGCCTTCAGCCGGCCATTCAAAGGTAGCATCTTCGAAGCCAATCATCAGTCCATCACCTCCCGCAAGCTGTTCATCTCAACTTGTCCCTTTCTCCTTCAGGAATTTTTCAATACGGCTGACAGAGACATGTGCCTGGAGGATGAACGATATCATAGACGATATTCTATCAAGTGGGATGCGTAGAACTGCGAATATCACCAAGGCAGGAAAAGCAGTCTTGGTTTCTAACGTATTATTTTCCACAATAGTGTAGAGGAATAAAGTCACGATCGTAGTGACGAAAGGCAAGGAATAGAAGACGGTCATAGATACTGACCACCAAAAAAAGCAGACACGAAGTTCTAAGAGCTCCATTTTCCGCAAGCGATCAACCTTTTTACAGAATTTTTATTCCCATGCACAGAGTTTGATGACGCGGATATTATTAATAAGTTCATTACTCGCTTGCATACGAGCATCAGCTGCGCTCAACACTTTCACCTGAGCTGCTACTTGGCGTTTCAATACCAAGATGTTTAATAGTAGGAGAGCAATCATCAGGATTACACCTAGAATGCCACTAATCCCAAGCATGCAATACAGCACTATAGATGCAATCGTAATCTGGAGAGGGAAATTAACCCATACGAGATGCATATGTGCGCCAACTTCGCTGACGCTGGAGGCATCCACTGCTATTAAATTAAGAATGTTCCATCTGTAGCAAGAGTCTCCCGAGAAGGATTTTCTTGCTCTATCTTTAGAGGCCTTGTGGTTCTTCTATCCAGTATTTTGGTGAAAGTCTCGTCGATCAGAATAGCCCGTAGCCTTACACTGATCTTACGACCTATCCATTCGCACTGACAGTCTGCGATGCCTGAAATTACTCCGGCGACCAGTAACCCCCTAACATAAAGCCAGGCGTCGTTTTGAGATATGATATCTGGTGATACTATATAATCAAGAATGAATCGAAGGAGAATAGCCGGGCAAAAACTCACCAGGCTAAACAGGGTTACCCTAGTTAAGCATATCATGCTTAGTCATTTGATACAGCCTCCAGATAAGTTTAAGGGTGGCAGGTGCGCGATTGTGGAACAGCTGGCCTGCGACTCTGACCGTGTCGCCCCAGTTGAGATCATATAGGTCAGATGTGCTTAGATGATCCCTAAACGCCTTCCAAATAACAATGTTCATCCAGGAAAAAGTTCAACGAGACATTAGACTTGCTGAATTCTCTTTCCCTAGTTTACCAGGTTCATGCAATCTTCCCAAAATTGGCCCTGCGATTACGTTCGGCGCTGTGATATGGAGCAGAAGAACGACTGTAAATAGGATACCAATAAGTGTGGTAGTAAGAGTCCAGGCCTTGTCTACCGGATTTGTGTGAGTCGATAGTATAGTGAAGATGAGACATAGCCAATAGAGTGCATAAAGCACAACAGAGTGAGATCGGATTCGGTTCTTGGATCTTGGTTTCAAAGGCAAGCCCCATTGTGGTATGCACCATAAGCAAAGGTAGTACACAGAAGAGAAGAGAAGTCCAACAGGAAAGCTTTCCGATGACAATCCCGGGTGCGCAATGAAGAAAAGAAGTATGGCTGTGATTGCCGCAGGTAGCGAACCTTCAAGCCAGTTGAGCCACCGGCCATGAGCAGCAATCAATGACGTGGCGGTCAGGTCGATTTGGTGATCATTAGAATCCAAATTTGCTATCGGCACAAATTCATCTAATTGTCGACGAAGACTTTGCCGATGTTGGAATACAGACAGCAGCAGTAGCGCGAGTGATATAAATGCAGTCACAAATAGGACAAAATTTTCCAGATATTGTTGCCGAACACAGTGTGAGAACCCGCCATTTGCCCAGAATGGTACTGGACAAGTTAGGATTGAAGAAACCATAGTTTGGTCTATTTTCTAAGATGATCGTTGAAGAAAATGAAGAACCAAAGGCCTTTGCAGATTTGCAGCCAGCAGAGTATCTTAAATATTGGTAATGAAGGTTGCCTAGCAGCTCCCCAGGTACTCCCAAGGATAAAACCAGCTGCCTGGAGCAAGGCCGATAAAACATTTACCCTCCTTATATTTTCCCTTTTATCTCTAATCTCCTACTACATAGCATGTAAAGTTTCTTAATCCAGCTTCTTATACCCTGGTTATCTCAACCTTATGGTAAGGTCATTATTCGTTTAGTGTCATCAAACAGATACTTACATTAGTATCATTCTCTGTTTTCTTTACCTTAGGTAGTTATTGATATTACCCTACAACTTTCGCACCTTAATGAATGCTATCAGGTAAGAGGCAGCCCCCCAAGATTGCGGTTATTACTCTATTTTAACATTACCTTTGTATCTACGTCTCATGTTATAGAGTGTTGGTCGATTGCAAAATGGCACAAAATAACCAGTCCATTATAGCGAATTAATGGGGAGGAGCCACACCACCGTTCCTATTTAGGCAACGATTCCGTGGATTATGACTACATTGGGTAATCCAACTCCTGGGTAAACTGAATGTTCAAACCTCAGGAGATTACAGTGGACAAGAGTTTGGGGCTGTGCAAAAGTGCATTTGTATGTACCTTCTTTGACAGATTGATTTCAGATAGCTTTGATCAAGCTGTATTCTTGAGGATATGCTAATAGCCGCGACAGCAGACTAAACAATTGCTCGATTACTCATCTTTATCCCATAAAAAACAAACTCAGAAAGATATGTACACGAAGGCCGTAGATAGTCCGCGTGATCGCGTCTGAGCCGGAGAGAACAAAAAAAGGTAATAGTGAAAATTATGCTCAGGAATTCAATTAGGCTCTGATAGTTTCTTCCAAGGCTGGTTCCCTAGGTCCGTCGTATTAATCGTATATTTGATGACTTCTACGTATTGATGCAATTACATGTATTGTTATTCCTCACTAGAATATAAGTTACCACTGATCAAGATATTTTTATCCCGCGGCCCCTCTTCCTTATGTCAGCCTTTGCGCTTACAAACGTAACTATATTAATCTGACTATTTGATTAAGGCCCACCCCTCTGTACATACTCGGGGTTAAGTGAGGATAACTGATAAAATTTCCTTCGGTATGTATCCAATGGAGGGAGAATGATGTTGGGACTGTGTTTGAAGTGTAGCGCCGCAAGGCCGACTAAATTCTATAATTCAGCACATGTATATATAGCCAGCTACTGCGTCCAACTCATTGCTCTTAATATTACTGAATGATAACTTGTGTTAAAGACAAGAACCTACATTCAAACTATAAGCCAAAAGGCTATTGATATATTAGACACGCAATATACCATGTCGTCTCTCCAGCCATGCCCCGAGGAGCTAAGCTCTAGACTGTTCTCTGTCGTCATTATTGGCGGAGGCACGGCTGGTCTTGTTCTTGCCGCTCGTCTCTCCGAAGATCCAAGTACCTCTGTGCTCGTGCTTGAAGCCGGTGAAAATAGGCTCAGCGTAAGTCTTTCTGTCGATATAGCGAGATTCAAGCATAAAACCCACTAAAAATGTCACCAGGATCCCAATATTGACACGCCCGCGTTCATGGTGAAAGTATATGAGAAGTAAGCTACTTTCTTTTGTTAGAAAACATATGCTTAGTTATTTTCTCGATGCATATAATGCCTACAATAGTAGACTAAACCATAACCAACCAGTTCCAACTACGACTGGTGCATCAAGAGCAGCCCCCAGCCGAACCTAAATAACCGTATCATTGCCCAGCCCCGCGGGCGAGTACTTGGTGGCTCATCCGCTATCAATTTCATGATGGCAACGCACCCGAGCGCGTCCGATATCGATGCATGGGGGCAGCTTGGCAACGCTGGATGGGACTGGGCAAGCCTTGAGCCATATTACCAGCGGTCTGAAACCCTGCAAGTGACATCGGAGAATATAGCAGCGGCAAATATTCTAGACCCGAAGCTCTATGGTACTGACGGCCCCGTTCAAATTAGTTTGCCATATGGTAGTGAGAACGAAAATACAGTGGATACGGCATGGCTTCAGACTATGAAAGCTTTAGATTTAAGTGCCAAAGATGACCCACGGAGTGGCGCGACACTCGGCGTGTATACTGTTTTGAAACTCATCGATAAGACGAAGGGGTGGACGCGAAGCTATGCGGCGAGAGCCTATTATGAACCAGTACGATCAAGAAAGAATTTGGTAGTATGCACCGGCATACGTGTCAGCAAGATTGTGTTTGAGGAAAAACCTATAGAGAATGATGGTCCAGGGTTTGTTGCAAAGGGTGTAGAGTTCGAGTCAGATGGGAAGAAGCATATGGTGAGGGCAGGCAGGGACGTGATACTCTCTGCGGGAGCTTTACTAAGCCCTCAGATCCTTGAACTGTCTGGAGTCGGTGATCCTGCTGTCTTGGGAAAGGCTGGAGTGGAAACAAAGATGGAAAATCTAAATGTTGGAGAGAATCTGCAGGTGAGAGGAGCAAAGCTTGCATGGCTTTATCGTATCCACTGCTAACATGAAACTCATATTGCAGGATCATCCACTTACCTGTCTTGCTTTTGAAGCCATCAGAGATGTCTCTACAGGAGAGGCACTTAGGAACCCAGAAGTCCTTGCATATTCTATCGCAGAGTTCCAAGCTGGCCGCGGAGGGCCTCTTGCAACTGGTGTTCACGGGACATCCTTTATCACGCGCGATTCTATGTTCAATAACGCCGCTTCAGCACCGCTTCTCGTTAATCAGGCCAAAATAAGCCACTCACTACCTCGACCTTCTCAAATACACATTCAAAAGTGTGCTTTGCAGTCTGCTACGGAAGCAGACGTTCAAATTAACTTTGCAGTCTGCTACGGAAGCAGACGTTCAAATTAACTTTGCAGTCTGCTACGGAAGCAGACGTTCAAATTAACTTTGCAGCAATGGGAATTGATCCTTACTGTGGAGAATCCCTTCGTCGTGCCTTTGCTCATACAGATAGAGGTAACTACCTCGGTCTTAGTGGTGCGTTAAACCATCCGTTTTCACGAGGCTCGGTCCATATCAAAACTTCAGATCCAAATGACCTTCCTACAGTTGATCCAAATTATTTTGCAGATCCTTTGGGCTTTGAGATGATGGTAGACACTGTCATATTTATGCAAACAATAGCCGAGACATCGCCGTTTGCAGATTTCATCAGCGACAGAGAAAATGGACATGGGAAGAAATTTATGCCTGTGTTTGGTATTGAACAACGCCTGGATCGCCAGAGGGCAGAGAAGCTAGTTCAGGAGTCTGCAATCTCCTCCTGGCATCCTATCGGAACATGTGCTATGCTTCCCAAGGAAGATGGCGGTGTAGTAGATCCCCGACTGCGTGTTTATGGAATAGAGAATCTGCGAGTAGTAGATGCAAGCATCATGCCGCTCCATGTCAGGGGAAATATCTGCAGCTCAGTGTATGCAATTGCAGAGAAAGCAGCTGATCTAATCAAGGAAGATTGGCTCGCAAAGAATTAAAAGGGAAAAAAGGTGTACATATTACAGCTCAGGTGCCACCCTTCTATATAAGTTAATATACTATAAAAATCATTGGTTCAATACAACGTTGCAACAAAGGCTAACCGGAAGTATAATAAAAAAAATTGAAAAGTAACAATATATATAAAGTTTCATTTTTTAAAGCAACTATTTTTTATTCTTAATTTATTAATCTATTACAGTTTCGGTAATTCCTAACTCTATAAGCCTGTCATAGTTACCTTATATATTAGGTTATTTATTTCTTTAATTTGTGAACAATATAGGCAAATCGATTAACCCCTTTCTTGAAATCGGACAGCTGTTTCTGGCTTAGAGACATTACTGTTGGACCAATCTTGGCAAGAAACCACGTTTTGTTCCTCTTAGCCGCAGCAGCACCTGTGAAACACAACCAAGTATAAATTTCTCTCTCCAACTCTCCATCATCATTTTTGGGAAAGACTGTTATACAAGATCGCAGCTTTTCTAATAGTAACTGATTTTCGTCGGATGCAAAAGGTATACCACATTTAAGAGAATTTAGGTGGATATTTGCTGCATACCAACATGCGGCATGGAAAGAGTTCTCTTGTTCAAGATCTCCTATGGTAAAATTACCACTTAGGAGTGGGGGCGGTTTCCAACGATGTTCCGGTATCGTTTGGCAATCGAAAGCCAAGATGGTTTCGTGAACTTCATTAAGTAGTAATAGCAACGGTTTACTTATTCCAATTGAGGTTAGTATCCTGTCCGGTCGTTGCAAAATGGCTGAAAGGAGAGTAATTGGTGCTTCAGGGAATTGACATCCCTTCGTGGTTCCAAAGATCGGTTCTGAGGAACTGATGATGGCATCGCCGATACCTATCCTAAATAGAGATGTTACCAACTAGGAGCTATAAAAATATTAGCAAACTTACAGTGTAATCATATGTGACAAGAATCCGCCAAAACCAAGCTTTCTTAAACCACCATTCGCATTTACCATTTGCAACAGGCCCTTTTTATGGATCTTTGCCTCTGTTATGTGACAATTCATGCTCTTCATTATATTAGCTTTGGACTATTACCTCATACGTAAAATACACTTGCCTCATAATGCCACAAATACATGGCTGTGGCAATGGAGGTGTCAGATACATTTCGTGACTGCGAAATATTTTCCAGAAGTAGTTTTATCGCTTGTTGCCGATGATAGTGGGTTATAGGGTTACCACTCTCTCCTCGGATTACTTCTAGGTGGGATGATGCAGCAAAGAGAATGCCGTGGAACATACACGGATCTGAGAATGAGGCTTGCATCCATTGATTGCTTGAAAATTGGTGGGTGCGATCAAAATTGCTTCTAACAGTCCTCGGGAAACACAGGTCATAATCAATGAAACGATGAGTTACTCCTGTGGTGAAGCGCAATATTCTCTAGAAAAGACTTACAGTGGTTGACTAGGAATGGCATGTACCACTGAGATTGAACAGGATAGCACTGCGTGGTAGAGTCTAACGTTAGCTGAATAGGCGAAGGCCCGCTGAGAATGTTTATTCCATTTGATAGGCATTCTAATTGTAAGCGAAGGGTCCGGATTTCGTGCTGAGATCGATTCTCTTCGTAATTGCAGCTGATGAACTTTCTGTTCTTGTCAGTATGCTTCAAATACAAATTGAAGGAGGTGCCCCACTTTCGACACGTTGTGCAACTCGGAAATACCTTGTCGCATTTCTTCTTTCTCACTTTACAATTGCCACATGCCTTTAGCGCACAGCTCTCACCAACAGCTAACATTGCCATCGCGTCTATTGCTCAATGAGAACATCAAAGAGCTGTATCGCGTGGTTTGGGGCTCTTTTGCCAGTAAATATTCTCCAAAGCCACTTCGATGTCGAATTAAGAAGGGTTTATTTGCGGAGACTGTTCCGGAATATTGATAGAAATCCTCAAGTTGAACGCGACTTTCGACTCAGCCCAGCGGAGTCCTGATAAGCTCCGATAAATTGGTCATCTTGAAGAGTTATTGGAACTAAAATCTGACACTAATTGTTATTGAACTAAAAAAAACTCAAATACTATAATAACGCTAAACAAACGGGAAAAAGAAGAGAAAGCGAAACTACCTATGTATGTTTCGGACCTAGATTGCTGCTAATAAGTCCGCCTTTGCAGTACACAGCCTGCTTAGGCGCACCTGAAGCTATGGGCAGAACTTGTATCTCCTCCCAAATACTGGGCGATCTGAGGATAAGGACATATAATTCGAGCGCCACCTTTGGGCCCTGCTATTTCCGCATCTAAATGAAGAGGCGCCCTCTCTTCTTCCACCCAGTTTACAAGCGCCGCTAGAGGATCCGTGGGCACTGCCCCAAGAGATGGAGTTCCTGCACAATGATCCACACCAGGAGCCAGGAACAACCGAAAGAATTCGTTCACCTTTGCAGAGCCGCCCATTAGTCGCTCAACTCTGTTCCGGTATTCGATTGTTCCTTTAGGGAAGATGAGTTGATCGGAGAGGCCATGCCACATTAACAATTTCCCTCCCGACCTCTGAAATCTTGAAAGATCAGGGTTGTCAGTTCCGATGATGGCGTCATATTCTGAATTTGACAGAGCAAAGAGCCGATCCAACGTAGAATAATCGATTGTACTCAGGTCGTAATGAGGATCTTTGGCAATCCAGTATCTAATCCAAGCATCGTTGACGAAGAATGGAAAAGCACTTCGCTTTCCGCCCGTTATAGTAGTATTTGCTAGGCTATCCAATGCAGCACCAGCATTCAAGCCATACCACCTTGCCTCTCCATTTGGCCCAAAGGGGCCTTGGAGCACTTTCTGAACAACTCTTGCGGCCGCTTCGGTAATAGTGTCGTTTACTCCATCGCATAGAACCTTTTGTCCCACTAGGCCGTATGGATCAAAGTGACAAATATCCGGATTGTTGATGACACCATCCAAAATACCGTCCAATCCATCGCATTCCGCAATCGCAGCATCGGTAAACCTTTTCAGCTCGCAGGGCGATGGATATGAATTTTCCATCTTCATAACCACTTGCGGCCATTGTTCTGCAATAACATAAGTTGTCCAGTACATTGCGGGGGCACCTGCTAAAATCCCATCAAAAAGGTCCGGGTATCTCTGTGCCGCAGCCATTGCTTGTCGGCCGCCCGTTGAACATCCGTTCCAATATGAGTATTTGGGTTTCTTGCCGTAAAATTGTTCTGTTATCTCCTTTCCAACTAGAGCCATATCATGGATTGAGCGATAAGAGAAGTTAATCAGTGCATCTCGGTTCACAGTACCATCTTGCCGTAATGCCCATGCTTCGGGTGTTGAGGGATCGAAGCCTACACCTGCATCTGTAGATGCAGAGGAGTAGCCCTGCTTTATAGTAGGGCCAAGGCTAAGATCCAGTTCGCCAGCCGCATAGCCGACTCCGCCGTTGGCTTGAAACCTCCCATTCCAATTCTCAAGGGGCATCCAGACTTTAATAAGGACTTTGTCGTGCGCACCCGGATGTGTAAGGACCACATCTACGGCGCAAATGTTCAGGCCGGAGACTGGACTTGGAAGCAGCCCAGGGACGGCGGGGACAGTATGATTCCATAACTCTGTCCCATTGATAGATATTATCTCGGCACCGGGAACATGCAGAGACTTAAATCCAGTACATGATTGATTCGGATGCTGAGGAACCTCATTATTGCCCGCAGCACCGACTATGATGGTCGAAGCAAGAAAACATAAAGAGAGAATGGTCATTGTTACTACCAGACAGTTCTTAACTATCAATAGCAGCGCATTGAGTTGATCGTCTTGAGTTGGAGGAACTGAGGCATATAGGCAGTATTTATAGTGGCTCTTGCAAACACTCTTTATCCAGAGAGCTATCTGAAAAACGTCCTACTTCATACCGTGAAATTCTAGATGAAATCTACCCTGGCCTGGCGGACTATTTCCGATCCCGGTCAAAGCATCTGTGCAATGGTAGTTACAGCCAGGCTTTATAATCCAGAGTGTAATGCACTAAAATTTGGCATGTTCATAAAGATCTCTTAGTAGTATACTGATGCATCTGCTGAATGTATACCTGGTCTGTTTACTCAATTGACCTGTTATCACGACCGTTGACGGAGCGAGGCTATGTAGTGGATGCTGACTGTAGGGATCGGCCCCACTCCGCATACCAAGACAACGTTAACCCTATTATAATAGAGCTAAAATAAGCGTGTATGTTATGGTTTTCGTTAGCAGCGTATACCACCGAACGGATAACCCGATTTAGAGACACTTAGAAACAAATGAACCAGTTCTCATTTCTCGTTGTAGAATTTATAATGAAACTCTTTGTCAATTTCTTAAACTTGATATACTATTAAACATCTGGCCGTGAAGAAAATCTTCCAAAAGCAACTAGAGGTAAGAACCCAAGACTTTAACTTAACAGTAATTCGCCAAATAGCCCCCAATATTACAATTTATAGCACTAAATTTGCTCAGGGAGGACTTGTGAAGATACGTGGATAAATAAAAAATATTAATATATTCCTTCAGTTTATCTTATTCTTATTTCCCTACAATTTTACAGCGCAGCTCTAAATTGTCTCGCTTGTGGTTACATCGCCAAGGTACAATTGCAAGTTGGTGGCTGTACTACTCTATTAGTGCTGATAAATTAGGTAATAGAATACTTGTTTAGGCTTCATATTAGTAGCAGTGTTAGTTAAGCTAGGGGTAGTAATTATAGCGTTCTTATCCTATGAATTAAAATGAGTACCATAGAACTAGTTTATAGAAGTCCTTGGATAGTAATTACCTACTATGAAAAATTCGATTGATAATTAGAATTCTAGTAGTGATCAATAGCAGCCATTTCGATGCATTAAGTCTAGACCATTACTACCTAGGTACTTTAAGCAACCCACAGTGATTCTCTTCTGTCGGCCATATAGATGCTTTAACAACAGCTTTTTTTACCTATCCGCTGTCATCTTTAGGCTTAATATTTAAGCTGTTAGCCCTGAAAGCCCTCCCTGTCATATATTTTGCTAGGATCATTATGCTCTGTCTACACCAGTTCTTTGACGTTGGATTCCATAGTGCTCAAAGTCATTTAATGCATCCATAATAAATTGTCGCCCTTGCTCGTTACAAGACTCAAAAGAGAGCACCAATGCCAGTATAAATCCGCGATAGCTAAAGAGTGGCTTTAACTGACGTGCATACTTGATGCATCTTCCTATTCTGAGGCTCATTTCCGTAACTTCGATTGCAATATCAGGACGCTGGGTGCCATGGATTGCCAAAGCATGTTTAACAGCATAGCCTATGGCAATTCGCGCCATTGCATATAATGCAAATAGCATTGCTATCAAAGGCTCTGTAAACTTATAGCAGGTGAGAAATGGCGATGTGCAATCGGGCTGCTCAGTAAGGTTGTCGTGGTTGCGCATAGAAGTATAGCATAGCTCATCAAGCCGCTGAATAAGATTCATCTCTTCAGTTGCTGTCTTTGCTACAATGAGCGCAATACCAGAGGCTTCGCAATCATTATTTTGCTGCAAATTCTCTAGTTGTCTAAATAATGATGGCCAATTGCTGGTCCTCAGTGCAAGGCGGTAAATATCAGCCTTGGCCTCATTTTCGACTATACCAGAGTCTAATGCACTTTGAATGACGCGCTGCCATTCAGGCTTATTATATATATTGGGTTAGTTGCTTATTAAGGAGTCCATATACTAGCGATATATTAGTAAAAGATGGTTTATTTCAAATCTTGAAGATCTCTTCCTTACCATAGTACCAATATTACCTAATTCAAGAGAAAGGCCTAGCTCATCATCAAGCTCAGGTGGTCCACAAGCTGTCATAATGGCATATATTCCTCGTAAATGCACATTTAAAAATTCACAGAGCTGTAGTAAGTATAGAATATTATATTTAATTAGATACGACAAAAGACCCTTCCTCCAATGATGCTACTTAATTCGTTCTACGACGAAGCTACACCTTCGCCCTGCGGCGTTTAGTATTTATAGAAACGGTAGCGGCCACACGAGCTTCTCGCTCCAGGGTGATGCAGCTGATAGCATTACTGCATTTCTGGTAAATGGATCTATTCCAGAGGACGGTACTATATATCAGTCCCAGTATTGATATATCGGCCACAGCAGTAGGTATTCCTACCAGTTGATTAGCCAGCTACTCTGTAAAATTGAACTTAAAAGTATCATATCTCTAAATTTTATTATTACTTTTTCTTCTTAAAACTAACTTGACTATAACATAGACTACATTACTTTTCGTAAGTATAGTAAACGCCCATTGACCAAGGCAAAAAAAGAACTTTTTCGCCGTATACAGGGTAATAGGGTGGATTTAGTCCCCTACTCTCTTTAGCACTCTAATATGTAATCTGCGTCTGCTGACAGGCTCTTAAGTCGGCATACGTTTGATGAAAACATCATGGCTAGGTGGCACGCTGCCGTTATCTCTGTCCCCGATGTGATTTAGCTGGCGTATTCCTGCCTACTAACTTTCGCAACAACACGGCCAGAAAGCCGCCATCGGCCTTAGCTTCCCGCGGGTCGATCCGCTTGCCGTCGCGAAGAGTATAATTTCGAAATGCTGAAAAGTTCCTCCATACTTTGATGGGTTGCCCGGTCCTAGCATTGTCGATATAGTCGACAATGTTAACAAGTACCGTCCGTAGGGCGCGTGTACATTCCTTTTCCGTAGTGTACACTGGTAGATGCACTGCCCGGCACATGCCTTGGTAAATGTGTAGACGCTGGACCTTGACCCTCTCTATCTGTGACAACGAGGGGTTATACGATTCTTGCTGCGAAGAATAGTGGAACTTTATTTCATCGATGATCGCTTTCGTTCGTTGTCGGGTGTACTCGGCCGTATGCGGTGCCACGCCTTGGGATGACATATATCGGGAGAACTCATTCTCAAATGGGGCACCTTGGTCTGGTTCAAAATCTTGGGAATGCGCGAAGAACGAAGAAGGTGGGGGTTGAGCAGAGGGCGGAGGGTCGCTCTCTATGTCTGATGGCGGCGAGGTCTGGCGGCTAGCATTACACGCATCGGCCAAGCCCGTCGCGTATCGAACTGCTCTGGGCGTAAACGGCTCTTGGATGGTGGGGTCGACATCTGTAAAACTATCATTGCGAGTCAACATCGAGCTGTCATTATCCCCATCGTCTGATGAAATTCTGGCAATGTTGCCGCCCTTGTGAATTGCGTCTTTCATCCCCAAGTGCAAGGCTAATGCATTCGCATCAATGTTTTTGGTGTGCGTACGTGGTGATCTGCGGAGTATTAAGGAGTGGATAGCGAAGCGCTGCAGTTCCCTTTTTTTTTTGCTATAGGGTATTAGTATCGCCTACGGGGTACATGTGAAATGCACTCTGCACAGATCCCATGTTGACCAATTCTATTTGAGCAATTGGATCGGTGCATACATTTACTAAGAAGTGCTATCTTGGTATATGTTTTTGTGGAATAGTAAAATAACGCCATGGTTGAAAGAAATATCAGCGGCGATGAATGCGACACCTTCCTGGAGTCGGAAGGGAGAATCTTTTAATTCCGTATCACAATCTTTTAATATAGTCCTGATAGAACCCTGCAACGCGATTTAATAAGTTCCATATGTGAATGATTGATGTGGTACCACGCCCTTCTGTAGACCACCAAAACAACTTGCATACATGTACCTAGCTGGCAGCACACAGTGCGAAAGACCCCATCTATTGTTGCGGAGCCGCTGGGATCTCAACACGGCTCCGACCCCTGCTACCAATTGACATTCGAGTATGCTCGCCAAACATTATGACGAATGACGGAACGTTGGACTTTGTCCAAATACTCGGTTGAATTGTCTTGAATCTCAGATTTAAATTGGATGAAGACACATTGACACGCCCTGCGTGCAGGATCTTTGCTCTTAGAATAATTATGTAGCATCTCCACATAGGTGACGTTCACAAAATGATGGTAATGGCTAATAGAAGATTCGTTCGCACTATATTGCTCTCTTTGATATACAAAAATAAGCGTTTTGCCGTAATTATGGAAAACGTCCTTTCGCCGCTAATTTAGAGATTGCTCCAGGCTCTGTTGTTCTTCCCTTTAACCAAAACTGAACTGCTCGGTCGTGGATCTATCGCTAACCCATTCAAAGGGTTCGCACATAGTTGTCTCCCTCATACGTCTGGGATGGGAGACAATCCGCATAGAGAGCTCCAATGCCAGCAAAGCTCGAATATCCATGTCCGCCATATGCTCGTCGAGAAATCTCTAAGCTTTGGGCGGCTATACTAGTAGCAAACACTTTTAACCCACACGAATTTGCGTGTAACTCCGCAAACAGATCCTTGGTATTTTGCGATTCGTTCTCGTTCTTGGGTCCGTTGTGACCGTGAAGCGCTGCTGTTGCTTTGCGGTACAGCGCCATCATGGCCTGCCCAGTGAAATTCAGCGCTAGGCATTCAGCAAGCCGGGGAAATAGTCAGTGTTGCACCATGCTGTAGTCCAGGCCCTGAAGCTCTCTGCTTTGATCTGAGCCAGGATCAGGGTCCTGGAACTGGCATCGAACCGCGCAGTAGCGAATAGCAATAGTAAGACCACGCGCTAGGGTGCGTGCCGACTCGATGACAGGGGCTGCGCGGAGCAATGCGAGAGTACCGTAGACCAGAGCTGGGGATTCGGATGCCACCTATTGATTCGTCTCGGGATCAACGAGAGAAAATCTGATGACAGTGAGTTAGCATATTGATGGATAATAAAACACACTGTTTTATCACCTACCTGGCCAGAATATTCGCGTGTGGGACCCTTAATTTGTTCAACAGAAGGAAACCATTGTCAACGGTGCTTGTAATGTCAGTTATTCATTCATAGAGTTGTCCTGATTATTATAAGAATTTACTTGTACCCTACTTTTGGGCCGATATCGCCAACGTAGATTCCATCAAGGGTCTCATGTGTAACTAGATCTCTCACCTGACATAAGAATGGGTGTGGTCCGTAGTCCTTGTCGGCAATAATTAGGCGTGCCATGACTGTGGCATAGTTGGCCGTACGCCCTAGGGTTCCAACCCACCATTTGGCTGCTGTCAAACTCGGCGAGTGAAGAATGAAACCTCGGTCAGTTGGATCCCATGTGACTGTCGTTTCCAGTCCCCGAACATTAGAGCTATGGCCCAGCTCGGTCTGGGCGTAGCAGCCAATAATGTCCATTACTTCAGCCGATCGCAGAAATTGTTCGTGTTGCTCTGGCGTTCCTTGTTCGTAGAGGGCAGTCTGTTAGACTGCCATCTGAATGACAGATCCATCAGAAATCTCTCTAAGACATACTTACAATAAAACCTTTCCAATGAAGAGAGTGTGCAGGCGGCTCTCCGATAAGTTCAATGGCGATTTCGACTTTTTTTAGAATCTTAATGGAGCTTCTTCAGCAGCTGATGCAGTCGCTTCCCTCTAAAGACGGGCATTTTGAAGCGTTCTACGCGAGAATGGAAGTAGCTGTCGCTCTTGTCGAATGCCTTGTCCTTCTGAACTGCATCTAGTACCACGCGCCTCATTTCCAACTACTCTTTGGTGTATATCAACTCGGCCAAATGATCTGTATTGATTGTCGATTTGTGTCACTCAGATGACAGCAGGTCTGAGCCATGGGGCCCTGATGGCCGTAGTCCCACCAACAACACCTGAAATAACAAAATATAATCTCACTTAGCATTTTGTAACTGCATCGATACTAGCCGTGAAACCGAGCAAACGATTAGGCTGGAAAATTATAGCCTACAATTTGTGAGTTTCAATAATAATTATTTTGTAACATGTAACTCGACAGTATTGCGACACTGGAACTACAGCCTCTGCAAACTATCGGGATCTGGTTCAAAAAAAAAAAAAAAAAAAAAAAAAAAAAAAAAAGAAGAAGAGTTAGATGATGGTGGATGACAATGTGAAGATATATTGTGTTTAATAATAAAAGCAAATCTTGTAGTAGTAGTGTTCTTAGGACTATGAATTACATCCTTGGCTGCGTCTCTCGCTTTGCGCTCCCGGGAATCCCCTTACCTCGATGGCGAGAACGAACCTTTTCAGCTTGTTCGGCTCTGATTCCCCTAGCCTCAACTGCGGGATTATATCCCAGTCCCGTCGATTCAATCACATCGGCGTCAGACATCTTCCGATTCTCGCGTCCATCCGCGTGCTTCAGAATTGTCACCACGCAGGCGCCACCCAAACCGGCATTCTGCTGCAGGGCCACCTTTCCTGCTGGCACTGAGACGAGTCTGTTGTTAGCCCATCCTCTCAGCTGCCAAACAAGCTCTGCACACTGTGCAATACCCGTCGCTCCAAGCGGATGTCCTTTGGAACTGAGCCCACCGGAAGGATTGATGACGGCATGTCGGCTGCCATACGTGAGGAAGCCTTCCCGCACGTACTCATGTGCTCGACCGGGCGGACTGAGACCCAAGGCGTCGATGACCAGCATTTCGTTAGCAGAGAAGCAGTCGTGCAGTTCAACAACTTTCACGTCTGATATGGTCACCTGCGCTTGTGCCAGGGTTTGTGACGCTGCATACTTGGCCATTTCGTAACCGACAATGTTCTTGGCTGTCTGGTCGTATAATGAAGGGCTGTCGGTGGCCAGGCATTGGCCTGGCAGCTGAATGGCCTGTGGATTTAGATGAGGGCGTTCCTCGAGGAACGCCTGAGACACGACAACAGCTGCTGCCGCACCATCACTAGTCGGGCAACACTGCAATTTCGTTAGGACACCATGTATCGTTGTGAATCGAGAATTTGTTGCTTCGTGTATTTAATTTGGGATTGCGAATATGGGTTTTGCTGCGAATGTTCGTGGTTGATTCGAGCAATCTCGGCAAAGTCTTCTGCTGTAGCGCCGTTTGTCTGTATGTATTCTTCAGCGGCATTTCCAAACATTTGTGCCGCAAACGGCGCGCGCGTGTTTTTCGACTTGTCGAGTTTTTTGGACATTTCAATTGCAATACGAAGGGGATTTGTGCGGTCGTCAAACTTGGACGTTAAACTACCAGCGGACATCTTCTCGAGTCCAACGGCCAAGATGCAGTCGGCGTCTCCATTCAATACGAAATTGCGTGCCATCACCATGGCTGTCACGTTATAAATTGGGATTCTAGTCAGTCCGAACTGGTAGAATACTCGCTGGCCGCAGGTGCTGTCCCCATAACAGTAGGAAGCTTGTTTGAAGTTGCTGTTATTGCCTTATATTGCCACCCCATATAGATGAACGCGAGTTGCAGGGAAATATCATGAAAGGCTGAAGCAGCAACAATACCCCATTGTCCTTTAATGAAAAACAGTACTAAATAACCAATACTGAGAACAGTAAGCCGAATCTGCTGGAGAAAAAGTTGTAAAGTAGGTTCATAACTTGCGACTAAGAGCGAAGGCATATGTTCAGGCGGCCCCGCAATGGAAAGGAATATAAGGCCCGGAAAGGGCGCAAGAGCCACGCAAAAAACTCCGACATGAGTCGGAGCCGACTTGATCTCGAGCTATGGTTGCCACTTCGTCACTCACCCTCCACTTGCTACCTCTCGAAAGTCTTCACAATACGCAACAGCGGGGCGTAAGCCTTATAGAATTCCCCAGCCCTATAATATTGGGTATCTAATATTGGATATCATACTTTCATAGGGAGCACAAGACAATAAGTTCTAAATAAGCTTTACAGTAAGCAATAGCATTGCAAGCTTCGGCTAAATGGAGTCAAAGCTATACGGCTATATATTAAAGCCATATCTTCGACTATATAATTCCTCTTAATGCATTTCATAGCATAATAAACTAAGGGATGGCTTATCAAGCATCCTGGCAGGCGTATTTAGCATCCAAAAAAGTGGAGTTTTGCCTATTTCTAGTTAATATGCATATAACTGTGGAAAAAAGTTTAAAGTATATAAGTACTTCTGTAATCCTGAAGCATTCAATATTGGTGAGCATGGAGTGAAGGTCATATTGCTCCATTATGTAAGTCTGAACTCCAGATTTGGGAGCTACAAAGACATAGTAGACCAGGCCAAGACCGTGGTACATGGGCAGAACACAGAGGCTTCTTCTGTGTACAACGCTAGTATCTGACAGCTGCATCTTCATCTGCTGCATCGTGGTGGTTACGAGATTGTAGTGTGTAAGCTCAACGCCCTTGGGCAAGCCAGTTGTCCCAGACGAATAGACCAAAATCGCAGTACGATTAGCCATGGCAGGCGTGGAGAGCGCTTCCCACTCAAACTCGCTTCCCAGCTCTGGAGAAGCAATCAGTGAGGCCCAGGACTGAAGTTGATGTTCTGGATATTGATCTTCAACCAACTCCAAATGAGAGTCGGTGGGGTTGACGGACAGGCTCTCAAATGTAAATACTCTTAAGTGATCAAGTCCTAGGGAACTGACCGCCTCTATGACTAGGTCTGAGCAGGGTTTCGATACAAAATGAAATGAGGCTCGCAGTCTTTGATCTGGTAAGCCAGCTCACGAGGTGTGCAGGCTGGATTGCCACTAGTATAGATACCACCGGCCATTAGAACTCCTAGAATCAACACAGGACTCCAGAGGCTGTTTTTTCGAGACCAGCATTACTTGATCGCCCTGCTGCAGTCCTGCGTCAACTAAGCCGGCTGCAAACCGCTTTGACCATTCCCGAAGGCTATGGAGTGTAAAGTATTGCGCCTCAGGATGCTGACAGTCAATAATGATCCGCGTATTTGTTGGTAGGGTCGCTGAAGGCGATCCGAAGACGAAGGAAGGCACAGATATACTCGAGGGAGACAATGGCCATCGTGATTCGTAGGGCATTTTGGCGTTTCTGTTCAACGTTGTTGTTGAGAATAGCTCAAGGTCTGAAGTTTATAAAGAGCAATGCACTCTGGTGGGTGACAACTACCTAACAAATATGCCCTGCTGAGTTGACCTTTCAGAGAACCAATCCAGCACCTATATTCAGGACCATGCCACTGCAACAGGTGTATAGGACGCAAGACACTATCCAACAAAGTCCGCGACTCGCACCAACTAATTGAAAGAGCCCTTTTCATTCCTTCTTCAATAAAGCGTGAAAAGTGAAGTGTTGAGACTGCCGACCGGACCCGCCCAGACCAGCACGTCGGAGCCGCCACTACCTAGATTCTCCGGCCGACGGATCGGCATGGATGGGATCGTTTGGCACATCTCGTTTCAAATTAAAAGAAATTCAAGGGATATATGAAGCGCAAAGCACCTAAAACATTACATTGCCGCTCCTAAGATATTGACTTCCTATACCATTCATTAGACTTAATAACCATCGCCATGTCTAACCCCGAGAACTTTATCAGCGGCCTCTGGAAAGAAGGCATTTTCAGTATATTTATCCTGCGTGACCAATACTACCACGCTAACCAACAACAGGCAATAGAGTTGTTTTCTGCACTGGCGAATCGAGCGACATTTGCAGTTCCCAGGTCCGTGCCTTGGTGTACCTGGGGGCAAATGCGTGCATTATTGGCCGGAACAAGGAGAAGGCTGAACGAGTGGCCGCGGATATTGCCACTTCTAGACGCGGTGCAAAAGTCTTGGGATATGGCAATGTGGACGTTCGAGACCTCAGCAATCTAGAGGCTGCAGTCAAGAAGTGTGTAGCGGAACTAGGAGGTATCGACTTTGTTATGTGAGTAACCGCTCCCTTCCCAAGCAACACGATTTCCACTAACAGCTTGTAGAGCGGGTGCAGCTGGCATCTTTCTGGCACCCTTTCTAAAGTTATCTGCCAATGCTTTCAAAACCGTTATTGATATTGATCTAATGGGGTCCTGGAACACCATCAAGGCGACGGTACCATATCTCTTGGAATATGCTCGAAAGCATCCCGGATCCGGTACTGATTCCCTTGCTTTGCTTTGAAAGCTTTCCCTTGAAATCCTCAGCTGACCCATGGCTATAGGAGGACGGATTATCTTTCTTAGCGCAACGTTGCATTACACGTCAGCACCACTAAATACAAACGGAACTGTAGCGAAAGCAGGCGTCGATATATTATCTGCTCAAGTGGCTGTCGAGCTCGGGCCATACGGCATAACGTCCAATGTCATCTCGCCGGGCATCATCGAGGGCACCGAAGGCCAGAAAAGGCTGTTCGCAAAGGGGAGCCAGCGCACAATCGAACAG
The DNA here is from genome assembly GCF_050947405.1 of Trichoderma evansii. Taxonomy (NCBI): domain Eukaryota; kingdom Fungi; phylum Ascomycota; class Sordariomycetes; order Hypocreales; family Hypocreaceae; genus Trichoderma; species Trichoderma evansii. The sequence continues at coordinate 48,123 of NW_028145191.1, read as the reverse complement.
ATTCCGCTGGGCAGGTTTGGAACAGTGTTCATATTCTCCGAGGCCGGGTGCTACATGAACGGGACCGTCCAAGCCGGTAAGTGGGAAACAATATGATTGATCTCACATTCCAATTAGCTCTTGAATCTCGCATGCTAATCGGTGCTTCTTTTCTTCTTCTCTAGTGGACGGTGGTGCCTGGCGAATTGGCGGTAATAATTTGAGTCCTGGGTGGAATATCCTGCCTGTGTGCTTTTGGAGAATATCGCAAAGGGGACGACAAAACCGGAAAACCTGAAGCTGTGAGCAAAGCTAATGAGAGGCAAAAGAAGCTCAATTCTACTAGAGACATAGCCCTTAGTGACTGCGGAGCTTCTCTGTAGGGGGTTGGTATCCGTTCTGTGGCGTACATAGTACATAGAAATTTGTGCCGTGTTTGTATCGAATCTTACGAAGTGCTTTCAGCTTGATAGTTGCGCCACAACTCTTATGAAAACGATTTAAGGCAAGTTGATTAGGCTACCTTTCACGACGCCCTTGAATAAATCTTGCCTATAACATATGATATTATCCTATTTATCCACGAGAGCCGTTCTTCTCGGCGATGGCCGACCTTGCTGGCTTTTGGTGCTGCTAGCATGCATGTCCAATCGCCTGTTGGCCATGCCGTTTTGCTTTGGTGGTTTAGTCTCATGCTTCGAGTCCGTCATACCAACAATCGAGAATAATGTCGCTATACTTGTAGACTAAATTCTGAAGTGCCGGGCGAGCAAGACATTTTCCAGAGACTGTCCTGTCGAGAGTAAAGAGGCAGACAAACAGATGCCGTATTGATACCATCCAAGCCTCCGGTAAAATTGTTAGAGGTGAAGCTCTGGTTGTGTCCTTCGAGTCCTCTGACGTTGATGGTTTCTTGAGTGACATGACATAGTTGATCGTATGCTCAATTGCCTTCTGCAGTGCCCACACCACCAATCCCGTATTGGCATGGTATGAGATGAGAGGGAGTTTGTTTTCTGAGATTTCGTTGAGTTGGAAGTCGCCGCTGGCGGAGGCATCATTTATTGCTTTTGCGATGGATGCTAACTGGATGACTGCGCATCTCTCGTAATTCATGGCCCTTTCAAGCAACGTGTCTCTCTTTTCCGCCGCTGCCGCCGCCACCGTTGTATAATGGGCCTTTCTGATCAATTCGACATCGTGAAGCACGCACATGTTCCAAAAGATAATGAAGAAAGCCACATGAGGCTCACATCAGATACCGTCACTTCAGATATGATACAGCGGCTATTAAACCCAAGGTAGGACATGAAAGCTTACCAGAAAACTGTTTGGATGACGTCGATAAGTTAGAGAAGCCGGATATGCACCGTGTCATCCACTCACCGTGACTTGCATCGAATGTGTCCACCATTGTCGTCAGAGTCTCGATCGTCGCCTCAATATAGCCTTGGGTTGCCCCCCTCGGAGATCCTTCAAGCAATTCCCTTAGCAGTGTCGTCTGTCTAAATAGTGCAAACAGGGTTGCTTGTGAAGACTGGCATATTTCGGGTGTATGGTCATCAATAGCAACCATACTCATGGTGATCCAATCAAATGGACTGAAAACTAAGAGGTACTCCTAGTGAGTTGTAGCTTTATAATGGAAACATGGGCTTACAAACCTGGAGTGGTAACCTGAATATCATCCAGAACGCTACCACGGACGGGGATCGAAACAAAAGAGGATATTGTATCACGTACGTAGCCGAACCACTGGACTATGGGCATCGAAGACTCCAGCATAGAGTAATACGCTGATTTAGGATCGATCTGAGAGCAGAAGGATTCCACAAGCCCCAGTAGATCTTTGAGCTGGTGGAGAGCATCATCGAGAAACTGGGCAGTATCATCAACAAAATCCACTTTGTCGGGAGCTTCTTGTGGCCGTGCTATCATGTGAAACAAAAAAACCGTGTGTATGTGGAGGAAAGAACGTATATCCCTGGCGTCCAGCAAGAGAGAGTGGGCCTTGAACCAGGCGGAATAGAAGGCGTCTCTGTTTGGAGCAGTATTATTGCTTCTTGAGAGAGAGTTGTGCAGAGGTTCTAACCCCAAGGCACCCAACCAACTCTGTTGGGAGTTCTCGTCATCGGAAATCGCTTGTAGTGCAAAGGCGTGTAAGACAGCCGTTAGCGCCGTCTCGTCTTGCTTGCGCCTCTTTTTGTCCAGCTTGTTTCCGTACAATGTACCAAAATTATCGGCGGCACCGATCAGGGTCAGCCGCCGGTATGGTTGAGCTACCCTTTCTGAGACACAGTTCTCATCATTGAACCCCTGGTTCGCATACAACGGGGGTGTATTTCCCTTCGTCATTGAAGCCCCAGAGCACTCGAGGCCCAGCAATCCATCTGAGTCCTGAGCTTGCTGGGAAGGGCTGGTTGTACTTTCTTTGTTTTCTTGCTCGAGAATATAGCTGTGTTTCCCGGCAAACTGGTTGCATCGATATGCCAGGTGCCTATTGGCAAGTCCCATCATCATCGAGTCGTAGATCCTACACAAGGTCTTGATGCAATGCTGTGCCAACACCTTGGAATTCAACAGCCTGGCTGGGCTCCCATGCCAGGCGCCTAAGAGTGTAGTCTGACTGGGCTGCTGCGGCTCCATGTATGCTTGACGAGGCCGTGATTCAACCAATCTCGGACAAAATGATGAGGTGTTAGTTGCATTGAGCTCCAAGGCCCTAGCCGATGATTTATCAGCGAGGTCCATCCAATCATCTGTGCTACTGGCCAAAACAACGTCATAATCGAAAGCATCTTCGTTGAGATCGAATTCGGCCCAACGTGAGTGATCAAGGCTCATATCTATATTTATCCCCGTGTCTGTAAGGGGAAGAGATTGCATCCATGGCATCCCCGTGCTTGACGTCCCCGTTGAGGATGTGAGCACGGGGCTCTCGGCTTGCTCCTGCGTCACTGACGAGAGTCGACGAGTGGCTGAGGATGTCAACTTCTTAGCTTGCCATGCCGCTGCCCGTGCAGTAGCAAATTCTAAGGTACATTTGTTGCCCAGATGGTTACAGTTCTGACAGGCCGTACCCATACCCGGCTCGAGGCTAGCTTCGAAGGCACATCGTTTCTTAGTACGTCGATAAGGGTCACATGATGTGTTCTGGCGACGAGCTGTCGACGTGGGCATGCTGAGTAACAAGTTTACGGGGCCAGTGCCGGTGCATAGACAGAGAGATGGACAAATATTGAGATACAGACAAGATTTTAAATTCGTTGTCGTTGGCTGCTGTTATCATGTCTGGTGTGATGATGGTGTGTAGTTGGACGGGACAAATGACGAACGAAAAGGACGCCAAATTAGCCCCCTAACACATCCCCATATTGGAATAGGCGAACCCCGTATTCTCGAAAAGCCTCTTAGTACACCCGCACGGTAGCTTGATGTAATAAGTAGAGACCGGCAACCAAAGGCATGATGCAATGACGTTAGGTACGCACCCATCGAAGTGGGGCTGAATGTATACATATATGGCGTACGGAGTTAAAACTTTTCTATATTTACGATCATTGCCAGCGCCTCTTTTAATGCTAAATCGAACTCAAGTAAACTTCATAGTAAATTACTGCATACAATTACTTCGCTTATCTACTATCTCTTACTAACAAGCTGGGAAGCCTTGGCATCATAGGATTCATTTCAAGGCTGGTAAAGATCTGGAACAAATCCAGCTAATGTAGTTGTCGCCCTCATCTGATTGAAGTTTTCTTTTGAGGCTACCTCGTTTCCCCGCACTCTCGATCGTTTGATTCTTCGATCCATGAGTCAGTCTGTTTGGCAGTGGCACGGTTCGCCTTTTCGTAAAATGGGAACACGATGGAGGAGTACCTCCAAGGTTTATACACGCCCGATTTCAGAAAGACTAGCGGCAGACTAAAGGCCGCTCCGACTTCTAGGCTGACAGGGATCGGCTCCGACAAAACCTTGGGGGCATATTACGTACTAGACCCGATATCTAGTATGGTAGTAGCCTTCCCCATAGCATACACACAGGTATAGTCGGAGCCGGTACCTTGATATTAACTGCTGAGACGTAAGGAAGAAATAAGAATGCCGTCTTCGAGCATTTAAGAAAGACAGATAGATATCTAAAGTATAAGCCGGGAAACTACTGAAAGAATTTCGCAGAATGACGCTGTCCACTTACAATCAGAAAGTGGTCATCATAACTGATGCAACCACAATCTCTGCGAGGAACGCTGCTGCTCTTTTGACTGAACGCGGGACTAGACTGGTCGTAAATTACCCCCCTGGTTCAACATATGTATGCCCTGCATGGCCTTAGCGAACACCTCCACGAAAGAACTCCATAAGCCATAAGCTTTGCTGACGCAGCCATGTAGAACTCCGAAGGTCCTACCACCGCGGTTAGGACGCATAAAGAATCTCACAATGGAGAAAAAATTGTCGAGGCAGCAATCTAGCACTATGGGACAGTCCATGCCTTGATCACCAATTATTCATTTCAAAGCCTAGGCCCGTTGAATGACATCCAGAACTCAACCGCCTGGGACTTTGTTCTAAACTCTGTCTTGAAAGGGGCGTACAAGGCTGCCAAAGCTGTTTGGCCCTGTTTTCGAAAACAAGGATACGGCCGGATTGTTTTTACGGGTTCTGAAGTCGAGGGATCTTCAACATTTGAAGATGGTATGCCAGAATTAAATGCAAGGCAGTGTGTCTAATACCTAACAAGCACTAGTTTGCCGATTCGCCCTGTTTGGGTTTGCACAGACTCTTGCACGAGAAGGCACCAAGTATGATATCAAAGTCAACACAATTTTTCCATCGGGTACGGGCTATTCTTCCCCGTCGATCAGATCATGTGCGCTAAAGCTGGATTTATGCCGCTAGACTCTTACTTCGTCACTGGCCAACCACATCGCCTGGATGGTCTTGCCAACAGTCCTGATATTTCAGCACTTGCCGTCTTCTTGGCTGACGAGGATAAAGGAGGTACATCCGGGTCGATTTTTACCGCTAACACCTCTGGTGTCGCTAAGCTTTGTTGGGAACGATCAAAAGGCATCTTCCTGAATCCAGATGTGAACTTCAATACAACCGCATTAGCCGCCAACTGGCACGATGTAGATAACTTCTCAGAAAAGGACTATCCGACCTAAGCCATGGACTTTGGGAAACTATTGCCAAAGATGAAGGCTCTGCCTGGCAACAAGGATATCCCATTCACAAGTTTCCAAGGAAAGGTAGTCATCGTTACCGGGGGCGCATCTGGGTAAGCTCAACCCTGTCCAAAGCCGCACCTAGTGGTACATGGTACATGCTGATACTTGCGTCCATTTAGACTTAGCCGGTGCTACTCGCTAGCTTTCGCCAGATTAGGTGCATTCGTTGTGGTGAATGATCTGGCTGACCCTGATGATGTTGTCCAACAAATCCTTCACGAGGGAGGTGATGCTATCGGCGGAAAATCCTCCGTTGATAATGGATCACACATCGTTCAAAAAGCCCTGGACAAAAACGGACACGTCGACATTCTTATCAACAACGCAGGATTTGTCCGGGACAAGTCTTTCGTGAAGATGGATGACGACCTTTGGGACTCGATTTTGAACGTCCACCTCAATGGAGCATATCAGATGACAAAAACCGTATGGCCACATTTTGTGCAGCGACAACGTGGAACCATCATCAATACGACAAGCACCAGCGGCATATACGGCAATTTCGGTCAATCCAACTACTCCACCGCCGTACGTACGACCCCATTCACGTTTATTACTTATCCTATCATCACTAATCATGTCACAGAAGCTCGGGATCTTAGGTCTGTCAGAGGCGACTGCTCAAACGGGGCAGGAGTACAATATCAAGGTAAATACTATTGCGCCAGTGGCTAGCACTGGCGCCTTGGCTGTGGCTCTTGCCGGCTCAAACGACAAGAACAAAAAACCAGTCTTCAAGCCTGAATACATTGTGCCCATCGTCCTGCTGTTGAGCTCGATGTTATTACACGGGTTTATATTCGCCGCTGTGCTACGATGAACCGTTTTTGACGAAATATATTATCACTATTAACCCAGTGGGGATCAGCGCATGATATATGATCACCAAGTGATATTAATCCCATCTAATCACAATCAGCTCAACTAGTAACTATCAGTGTGAAAGCTTACACACAGACATCGCGAGAGGGAAGAATTAGACAATAAAATCAGATGATAAACATCATCTTGTGCTTCAACGGGCAATGGCTCGGCCAACCAACGTCGCGATGCAGCAACTACTGATGTTGCTCAGCCTCTTGGATCAGAGGGGGAATCAAAAGATCAGCAGAATGTATCGACGGAATCGGGGCAGATGATGTATAAATTAGACAGCTTTTCTTAAAGATTAAGACAAAGATAAGACACAAAGACAAACCGACTTCAGTAAAAAGCGATTAAAAGAAAAGAATCGTGGACAAATATAATAACATGAATATTCAACCGCTCGTGACAGCACTGGCTATAATAGTCCTCGTGTAAGTGTTGAGGGTTTCTCATCGAAATGGCACACTACTGACATGATTCAATGCAGGACTGCCTCAGACACAGAGCATATTATTCTACGAGATGCCTGCAAAGATACCTGCACTGGTCGCGACTTCGGCATCTCTATCTTTTCCAGCCTTGGCTTTCATCCTGGTCCGATGGCTGTGATTGAACTCGCCGACTTTTCTATGATTAACGCTGCATCCGGGGCCAGCAACACAGATGTGTGCGGCGACTACAAGGACAGAGACGACCTCCGCTGCTTCTGCATAACTAATCATTCGTCTACGTTGCGTAAGTACTTTACTTCCGCTATACGCTTGGCTTATGGCAAGCAGCTTCATTTGCCGCTTAATCTGCAACATTATTACCCAGCATGCCGTATTTAATGAGACCCATCGGAGTTGTAACTCTCGTCCCTGGCGTCGCAGCTCATGTAACTGCAAGTTAGAAATCTATAGGTAGGTAGTCCATAGTACACCCAGCTTGGGTATATACTGACTCACGAGAATGTAACTTCAACTACTGTACGACGAATGAGATACAACCCCGCCGCGACCGCGCGACGCTCATACCATTATTCTTTCGGAGTAAAAAAGAAGGCCAAGAGGAATGTAATATTAGTCATCAAGCTATTTCCGCAGCGGAGGCCGAACTACGCTCCATAATCTCCGCAGTGATGTGGTTGCCTACCGCTCGTCGATCGTATTAGAAATCAGACCATCCTATCGCCTAAATAGAGATGCTTAGAGCATACTCGACTCTGATAGCATTATTGCGAGCGTATTTTTACTACCACTCGTTCCTTTTCACGACGTAACATTGGATAAACCGTTTTTTATATGCTCAGTCATGGGGGGGCCGAAACTATTCATGTGAGTAACGCTAGTCCCCATCCCGTCACTAGTCACTCGTTGACCTTGGAACAGCACTGGAGCCACTGGCTACATTGGCGGAAGTGTGCTGAACAAACTCGTCGAGACTCATCCCAATTTCCAGATAACGGCGCTTATGAGAAATGCAACCAGCGATTTCATCTCCAGGTATCCCAACGTCAGCGTTGTCCAAGGTACCTTCGATGATTTTCAAGTTATAGAAAATGCGGCCCAAGACGCCGACATCGTCATCCGTGAGTCTCCTACTCCATTACTCTGCGTCTCACCCGCTGAGGAAGCATCTAGATACCGGCGACATTGACCATCCTGGCTGCGCGAAAGCAATCCTGTCAGGGCTAGCTAAGAAAACATCCAAAAGCTTCCTTCTTCATCTGACTGGTACGGCTTGCATCTCAGACATGAATGAGCAGTCTTGGGAAGGCAAAGTCAATGCGCGCGTCTGGGATGACATTAAGGACATAGACGAGATCTACAACCTCCCCGAGACCGTGTGGCATCACGCCATTGATCAGTGGATTGCGGATGCCAGTAACGACAAGGTGAAGACAGTGACCATTTGCCCCCCAGATCTGTATGGTCAGAGCACTACAGTCGGTGGTAGGACGACGTACATGGTGCCCGAATATGTAGCTGCAATTATTAAACATAATGAGGCATTCTATCTAGGTGAGGGACAGAACATGCGAGCTGTCACGCACATCGATGACCTTACGGAGCTTTTCGTCCTCGTTCTGGAAAAGTATTTGGATGGAGATGAAGATCTACAGTTTGGTAGAGAGGTACGTAAAACACAGTCACTCCCAAGCTTGAGATATCACCAACCTTTGACTCAACCTACATGCGCAGGGCTTCTATTTTGCCACCACAGATGAGGTGGCCTGGAAATCGGCCTCAGAAGCCATAAACAAGATCGGCCAGGAGCAGGGCTGGTTGCCTGAGGGCACACGAACAGTGTCTTGGACCAAGGAACAGCTAGCTTCAGTGCTCCCTGACCAGTCCGCGTTGGTCTTATATATATGGGGCTCCAACAGCAGGGCCAAGTCGACGAGGGCAAAGAAGCTAGGATGGAAGCCGCACGGACCCAGTTTCTGGCAGGCCTTGCCACAGGATTGCCAAATAGCTGCAAACAGGCAACCGTTTTCCGCCCTAGGTATATTGTAAAGTTAGAGCCGTCTTTAAGCTCTACTTTATACGTTTATCATAAAGATGAGGAATGTTAATTAACTACAAGTAAATGTCAATAGCGCCAACTATTAAGCTTCATCAGCCCATAATCAATAGCTAATATATTGAACCTGTTAAAATATGCAGTAAATAGCAAAATAACTAATTACTGACAGAGAATCAAAATTGGAATGCCCTTATCCTCTTACCTAGGTACTTGTGATTTAGGCACTTAGGTATATGACTTATAAGGTTAATCTAGCGTATCTGCTAATACAGTCATAGATTCTAAGTTTATCCTTTAAAAATACTACCCTATATTAGTATCTAGGGAACCGGATTGTAATCATACTACTTCATATTAATTATTCTTGCTATCCTATTGCAATTTAAGCCTTGAGGCCTAGCCAGTTGAGTAAGAAGTGACAAGAGACATGGCATCTATCCATGCTGTTAATAATACTAAACAAAGAACACTACTTTTTTCACTTACCTCATCCAGCATGGCATCGATTTTTCTGGATATTTTCAATTCTCCTAGTATATTTAGGTTGCCTTGTGTTCACATGGTTCAAGTATCTCTTATAGGGTAGGCACCGCATCAGCGAGCCCCTTGTACGCGCCACAAATGGGAGACAGATTCTTGTCAGAAGTTGTAAGATTAAAATTAAAAATGCCATAATGCTCAACATTTCATAACCTATGTTCTGCTCTAAGTTAAAAAATGGTAGATTACAATAGTTCTAAAAAAAGGTTTGGAGTAGGTAATCTTAAGGGCTTAAGGGTCTTAACCAACCTTGCAACTTCTAATATGGACTAGCCTAGTGGAGTTTGTTCAGTGCAAGGTTATTTTTGCGGAGTATTGCTAATGCAATATGGGAGGCATTACTGAATCCAATTCTACTCACTACGCCATAATTATCAAAGAGCAACAAACGCACCATAGCGTTAAACAGCAACGCAGATTCCTGTCCTTGCACTACCCAAGCTCCTCTCAAGACGGTCGCCCCTAAAGTATAGACTCGCTCCCATAGTCTAAAAGTTTAATGCAGTGCAGTGCAGTAGCAGCCTATACGCAGATCTCTCGGGCTATCCGGTGGAGCATGGCGATGATCCGACAACTGTGGAGGAGACCCCCCTGTTAAGCAACCCCATTCCCGCCATTTTAGCTTTTATTCATGGTCCCAGGCAAGCCAGCTCTCAGCGACAGCTGATCTTGAGAGAGGAAGACCAGAATTACTGCAAGGTAACGTACCGATATATGATGCTTGGGCTGTTGGCATGGATCGGGTTATTCAGTGACTCGCTGAGATTAATGTTGGGGGAGGCGATGTCAGTCTGTTAAAAGTATGAGCAACTGCATTGTATATAGAAGGCGACTGAGTTAAGGACGCCTGGAGGGTTGTAAAGGAGGAAGGTATGAAAGAAAATCTTCTAAGGGTACGTCGAGTTGGCGTCGGATTTAGTATACTTGTCACACCACTGGGCAGCTTCCATTATCTCTTTTACCGTGGCAGAAGAATTTACGACCAGTGCTCAAGGGGCCGTATACAAATCTATAGTACATACGAAGTACTATATAGCATTACTATAATAACCCATCGGAAGTAAGAGCGGATACAGACAATGCTCAAGCGGATCTACAACCTTGGCAAGTAAGCAAAGATAAGCTGAGTATAGGCGGACTATTGTTTGGGATTAGCAGAAAAAAAAATGCTAAGGCTCATATCCATGCATGTGACGTCGTATCCCGAAGCAAGATCGACGCTAAGTCAGACTAGTGGCCTTCCGACCACCCCCCCCTTCCGACCACCCACATCCGTAAAAATCTGGATCAACTAGAAGGGAGAAAAACAACACAACAGCATCGCGAGAGTGTTTTTTTATTATTATTTTTTTATTCTAGCTGCCAAGAGTAGCAGAGGTCTTGGAAATCATTTAAAGCTCTAGAATTTGACGCTGCTTGAGGTTATAGTTATTTTTCAAGCCAATTCCTTGTGTTTATTATCTCCTTAATCCTGATAAATCGACTATTCAGGTTTTCATCTACTTTCTATTTCTTTTTCAGCTTAAGACTATCAACTTGATGCTGTAGAATTCGAATCTTTACTTCAGCTGCTGCTAGCTTTATATTCTGACGGTCTAGATGACTTCCAATCTTCCGAAATAGCAGCCGGGCAGTCGGATCAGTAAGGCTGATTAAATTAAGGACTGTTCGAATTTGCTATAATCGTCTAGGGGTATTAAAAACGATAGAATTTGAATACCTCTTAACTCTAGCTGCCTGCAACGGCGTTCTAGGTGTTGTTTTTTAACTTTCTTGCTCAGGAAGGACAAATTTGCTCATCAGCGGCTTTGCCATATTAACCGGCCACAGGCCTAACCCTAACCAGCCTGCTCTGATATTTCATTCCGTCAGGCCAAGCTTCCTGGCTTCGTAATAGCAACGTAGGAAAACCATCTTGCCATATAGCGTAGAGTCCTCGAGGTCAAGGTACTTGGCAAGGGCTTGACGATAATACACTTTAATCAGCGAGAAAATCGAGATATCAAGAGGTTAAAGGACATAAGAGGTGTGTGGCGGCAGGAAGAGCAAATAGATATCATTTTTATAACATTCGTAAAGGAAGTCATCTATACAGTGACTTCCGTGACCGTTAATAATAAGCAGTCGCTTTAATGGCTTCTTTAGCTTTGTCTGAGGGATAAAGATCTCTTACAGCCACTTAAGGGCAATAGCATCACTAGTCCACCCTTTCTCTAACGCCTCGAACACCCAGTCTGCGAGGAAATCAACTTCTAATAGAAACCACTAATTCTGCACACTCAAGCCCTTAAAAATAACCAGCGGCATAAGGGCCTGACCTGTTACTGAGATACACTCTACAATTATAGTCTAACATCGCGAGCCAGGTTATTTTTTCATCACAGCCTTGTAGTCAGCGCTCCCGAGCACTAGCCCGTTACTTCCACGACCTTCTAAGAGCCCAGTCTCGTCTATATTAAAACAGAGGTCTAGGGAGATCTCTAGGATAAGAGGGAGAAAAAAAAACCGAAAGAAATCCTTTATTATCTTAGTAATAGCTCCATTTAAACAGCAAGAATCCAAAAGCTTGCCTCTAACAGTCCTAACTTCAGGATTTATATGTAAAAAGCCTTCCATTTACGCTTTTCCAAGTAATATATCATCGCCGCCGGCTTTAATAACCCGGCCTGCGAACTCCCTGACCTGCTGATGTAAAGGCGCGAGGCCTAGGGCCTCTTAGGTCAAGATCCACTGGACAAGATAGGTTTCCTGCTGCCTGGAAAGGCGTTAAGTGTACTCTTGTACATCATATTTATTAAGGGTGCCGTTTAAACGGTCATGAAGTGTAGTCTTTGGGATTCCCCAGCGCTGTGCAGCCTTCCTTTGCGAAATACCGCTCTCCACATCTTTAATCGCTTTAAAGATATCCTTTTCTGAATAAGAAGGCATTATTTTATAAAATAATAAGCTGGCTAATAATAAAAAAAATTACTGCGTAAAAAAACACGATTTGAAAATGTGATGTTAATGTAGGAAGTGGGTTGAAAAGGCGGTCGGAAGGGGGGGGGTGGTCGGAAGGGCACTAGTCTGACTTAATGTAGAGACCTTGAAGGATGAGCCTCAATCCAGTTAAAGAAAGGCTCTAAGCTTCTCTTCCCGATAAAATATCCCCTGGACCCTGGACGAGGAAAAGGAGAATAGGTATCCGCCCCCCCCGGCAATTGGCCCTCTTGGCAGTCATAGAGACTCAGCCTCGAGATCCAACAACAATCTTTAACGACGGTCTGAGGCTCTACAGTACATACAGCCCCGACCCTGCCCAATTAACCCCATTCTTGGGCCCATTCTTGGACTGAACTAAAGGACAAATTCTTGGAGTCTCTTCCGCCTCGTAAACCCTAGAGCCTACTATCACGCAGCACCCTTAGTGAATAGCGGCACAAATAACCACCAGGCTCGGGTATACGGCATTACCCTAGTTTTGTTTCTATTAAAGGAATAGGAGCTACTGTAGCCATAATGCAGTATTATCTGACAGATGTAAACAGACAAGACGGCTGATTAGTCTGCTAACTTGTTAAAATTCATCCTGGCTCCCGGGTTATAAAAGAGGCTTTGGTACCTAATGCCCAAGACAACCTTCACCCTCACTCACTGATATTACAAATACAACTGGGCATTCATTCGCTCGTTCTAAGCAACCAACACGGCTAAACCGTACCAGGCGAGACAAAATGAAAACCAATACTGCTCTCCTCGCTTTCAGCGCTGCTGCCGTCACTGTCTCCGGGACTGAGACCTCGAACCCTTGTGTTCAGGACGGCACCCTTATCCCCGCTGCGTCGTGCCACGCCTTGATGGCCACGCAGACACCGACGTCTACCTCCTCCTACCCCTGTGTTCAAGACGGAACTCTTATCCCCGGTGCATCGTGCCACGCCCAGATGGCTACGCAGACCACGCTCACCACCGGCACCGGCACCGGCACCGGCACCAGCAGCTCTGGCTCTGGTTCTGGTCCTGGTTCTGATTCTGGCTCTGGCTCTGAGTCTGGGTCTGGGTCTGGGTCTGGGTCTGGAAATGGGTCTGGAAACAGCCCTGGAAGCAGTACCACCACTGGTCCCAGGTCCACCCCTACCTCCGGTGCTGTTACCTATAAGATCAGTGCCGGCTTCGCTGCTATCGGTCTTCTCGTCGCCTACCTTCTCTAGCTTGAGTTTCCTAGGGTTAAGGTTTATATATTATTACTAAAGGTTTACGGCTAATAGTATTTTCAGATTATTATCAATAATTTAAAGACTACTAATAATGAACTGCTATGGCAGGTCCCTACAAGTAGTAAGGCTAAGGGCGGGAAAATAGCTATCGAGCCTTGTATGTATTGTATGGTATTTTCATTTTAGATTTTTTTTTTCAATAAAAGGCAAGCATCCTCTTTAAACAATTCAGATACATGTATATTGGTTTACCGGTGATCACAGAGCGTAAGCTCTATGTAAATTTCGCCAAGGCTCTAACCAGAAAATATGTATATCCTCTAGCAGGCTCTTTAACTTCCTTTCTATTCCCTTTAACATCCTAAGCTTCTATATTTCTGCTAAGATAGTTAATTGTATCGCAAGTAATATACCTTGCTCCAATAGCTTTGCAGTTTCTCGCTATACTTGGTTCTAAACAAGGCTCTGACTTATAAGGGTTTAGCTTGGTGCAGGATTTTGTCAGTTGAATAGACCTGGTGGAAAGACTATGATGCCGATGCAAATGTCCATGATGTATTATCGTTTCCAATGGGTTGAATGTTCAATAATGGTACAACTTAAACAAGCCCCCATTATTTATTGCCAATTTCTCCGAAACCCATTGCAATGGTGGTCCGGCACTTATGCAAAAGTCTTCGTGCTCCGGACGGGCATATCCTCCTACATTACAATATTCGACCTCTACTGTGGGCTTTGTTCTAAAAACTACAATCTTTGTAGTACTGAATTTGGTGGTATTTTTATGAACTACCGATGAATCTATAAAAGGTTGATGCTGGATAGCACAGGATGTTTACCCGAACTGAAGTAAGTATAATGGCGACAGGACGATAGCCGAGCTGGCCACTATTTTCTATTTGAAGAGCTGCGTGGTCGAAACTTATCAGTCGAACTATTAGAATTCCTAAGCCAGTGTATATAGGCTTGGCAAGGTCCAAGAGAGACCGATATGCTTACTTCTGCCCTTCTTAGCTCTAACCCTAGTATGAAACGTCACTGAAATTTTCACTGGTGCTACACATTTGACTGGGTTAGTGTACACATGTTAGATTGTCAAGATCAAGATGTGCCTGTATTAACTGATAGAGACTTTTACCACCAAATGCTCCATTACAAACGCTCTCTCCACCATTGCTCACCTCCATCTTGTTTGCTTACATGTGCGTCGCTAGGTGGTCTTTGAGGGTTCCGAGAGACGGCGCATATGAATCGAATATACTTTTGATGCTAAGCCCTGTTGTTGTCGATGTTATCAACTCTCTCGATTGCCTCTGCGCGTAGCAGTGTTGGACATTTAAGAGATGCGATGGAGAAATTGCACAGCCCCTATGAGCATTGATTTTGGATTCCTCCAATGGCTGCTGATCTTCTAGGAGGCATAATACAAGACCCGTCTCTTGAAGTTATTCGAAACACTGAATCCGTTAAATTTTATCACAATTGTGCCGAGTGCCATGCTTAGAAATACACTCGAGCTTGAAGGGCTGGCCATGTATATGCTTGGCTGACGAGCCCTTTTGGAGCCATGTCAGCTGGACTCCATAACGCAAAGGTAGCATACCTAGAGAATTTTCACTGTTCAGTCGTTATTAATGACTAAACCTGGGTACTTGTAGAAGTTTTACGAAATTTTAGGCATTTTGTAGATGGGTAGGTGAGTAGATAGGCATTTAGTAGCCATTATTTCTCCGAAGAGTACTAATTTAAATAGAGATGCTATTGCTCCATTAATGTTCATAGCGCTAAGCGCACGCCACTTTACTTCGTATAATTAAGCTAGGTATTTCAGCGCGTTAGTTTATTACCTATTTATATAGGTACCTATCCGTACTGTATAAAGTTTTACTATCTTATAAAGTACATACTGACAGGCGCTTATTCTTGGCAGATAGATAGCCTTTTCAAGTATACTCCGCACACTTAAATCGCTGACTGGCCGTGCCGTGTTTAACCACAAAATATTACAGTAGTCTGCCGCTAGCCACAATGATTTCTCCGCAACTCCGCAGCCCGACAATTAGTTGATTGCATGGCTGCTATTGCACCATGTAGGTAGCTTAGCTGCTCGCGTCCTTGTGTTGCAGCATTTTCATCTCTCAACATTCTACACTTGGGGTACCAAGCAATTTAGTTCAAGTCCAAGTATTCGACGTGTTAACAGTTCACAATGCCTTTCTCTGCTGGAGAAGGCCAACTGTTCCGGCAGAATGAAGAGGAATTCGACTTCAATATAGAGTTTGAGCAGGTGTTTTTATCTATTATACCGTCTGCTTTGTTTCTAGTAGTGTCATTATGGATGACGGTCTCCCAGGCACGAAAACCTGCTGTGGTAAATGCACCAATTTTCCGCTTCATCAAAGTTGTATGTTCTTTTGCCATGTATTCGAACGCAGAACTACCGCGTGCTAACTACGTCGCCGTAGGGCGCTATCGCAACCTATACTATACTTCAACTCACGCTTCTCGTTCTGGCTGCGATTGGCCACTTCCATGCAACACGCATATTCATAGCTGCATCGGTCCTAAAATTGTTGTCAGGCGTCTTCATGGTATCGCTCAGTGCCGTTGAACACAGCAGATCCCCAAGGCCTTCTGTGCTATTAACCGGCTACTTATTCCTGTCTCTTCTGCTAGATGTGACCCAGGCAAGAACACTTTATTTATTATCGGCCATCTCAGCCGAGCGCACCTATAGCAATCTCTTTACTGCCGCTGTGTCTCTGAAAGCCGTAGTGCTTGTTTTGGAATCACAACAAAAGTCTAAATGGATAATCTGGAATGAGAAGGAGCATAGCCCAGAGGAAACTAGCGGCATTTTCTCTCTTGGTGTCTTCTTCTGGATGAACAGGTTATTTTTGGCTGGATACAAGAAAGTTCTGTTCATCGGCGATCTTTACTCTCTTGATAGCTCCTTGGACCCCAAAACACTCCGTGAAAAGTTCTATCTGAATTTAAACTATTCTAAAATGAAAGGTGACAAATTCGGTCTTACGAAAGTTCTCATACGCACACTTCAAGGACCTCTGCTTCTTCCTGTAATTCCACGTTTGGGACTACTTGGATTTACTTTTGCTCAGCCTTTTTTTATTGAAAGCCTGTTAAATTACCTCTCTGAGGATGAACTTGACCCGAACATTGGATACGGTTTCATCGGTGCCAGTTTATTCATTTATGGAGGAATTGCCCTTTGCTGGGCCTTCCACCGGTATGATCACATTTGCGAAGAGATTTTAACGATATACACTGCTGACATATAACTGCAGATATTACCATCATCGAATGCGAACTATGTTGAGGTCGATATTAGTCACTGAGACCTTTATAACAGCTACAAAGGCTCGTATCGGGACGGGCGACGACACTGCCGCGCTGACTCTAATGAGCACAGATATTGAGCGAATAAGGGTTGGCTTTAGACAGCTGCATGATATATGGGCAAGCGTGATCCAAGTCGCACTATCTGCATGGATGTTGAATAATCGACTTGGAGCGGTCTTTGTCGCACCTATTGGAGTAGTTATTCTTTGCTTCATCGGCCTGGTGATCCTCATGAACTTCATCGGGAACGCGCAGAGAGACTGGATGGCATTAGTCCAGAAACGAGTTGGCCTGACGGCTACCGTCATCGCTAGTATGAAGAACCTGAAGATATCTGGCATCTCTTCTTCTGTTAGCGATTTTGTACAGAAGCTCCGCGTTGAGGAGTTAGTCGCTGGAGTTCGGTTCCGCAAGATTTTCATTGGAGCGGCTCTCTTAGGGTTTATTCCGCTGCTGATCAGTCCTGCCCTTGCCTTCGCATTCACTCAAAATCTACTAAATGCCTCCAGGGTATTTACAAGCCTCTCCTTCCTTACGCTTCTGACGTTACCGCTATCGCAAGTCTTCCAATCGATCCCTGAGGTCATCTCAGCACTGGCCTGCATAGGTCGAATTCAGGCCTTCTTAGAGTGCGAGACTCGTGATGATTTCCGCCAAGTTTTTACTGATATCAGGCGGAGTTCAGGGGAAGCCCCAGTGGACAATGTACATTCATCTGATTTGGAAGTGGTCATCCAGAATGGAAATTTTGGTTGGGAAGCAGATAAGTTTGTCTTGCGAGATGTTAACATCCAGATACCCAAGTCTTCACTTACTCTTGTCGTCGGACCCGTTGGCTCTGGGAAATCTACGCTCTGCAAGGCACTACTCGGAGAGATTCCTTTCCACAGAGGTCAACTGATTTTGAACACAAGGGTTCCATGCGTTGGATTTTGCGACCAAACTGCATTCCTGTGGAACGGGTCAATTAAAGATAATATCGTGGGGTTTTCTCCGGTCAATAGCGAGAGATATGCCGAAGTCATTGATGCTACAGCTCTAGCCTTTGATTTCGCCAGTCTTCCACAAGGAGACCAAACAAATGTTGGTTCGGATGGCATCTCTCTATCTGGAGGCCAGAAACAACGCGTTTCTCTTGCACGAGCCCTGTATTTGCAAACTAATTTGCTTATTCTCGACGACGTTTTCAGCGGCTTAGATGCGGATACAGAGAAGCAGGTCTTTCGAAAGGTTTTTGGGGCAGATGGATTACTCACACGAAGACGCTCTACAGTCTTGCTATGTACCCATAGCATTCGACATTTGCCCTCGGCAGACTATGTTATAGCACTTGGAGACGGTACCATTATCGAACAAGGAACCTTTAAGGAACTAATGGCTAATCAGGGCTATCTCCAACGTCTGGGTTTAAAGAATTCTTCTGACGACGATACCACCTCAGAAATATCGACCTCAAAGGAAAGCGTGCAGGAAGTGAAGCCGCAAGTAAGCCAAGCGAACACGGCCAAGGTAACTGCCGCACCCGAGATGGATACATTGCGGCAAGTTGGGGATAGCACAGTATACAAGCATTACATGAAGAGCATGGGATGGTTCCTGGCAACATACGCTTTGTTCTTTGCTTTACTCTGGGGTTTCTTCTTAAATTTCTCCACAATATGTAAGCTGTCTTTCCATTTTTTGTATTTGAACGTTAGATATTTTGTGAGACCCGGTTTAATGAAACTAAAGCCACGCTACAGGGCTCACATACTGGGTCGACGATATTAACGCAGAACATCCGGTGCACTCTTATGCCTACTGGGCTGGATTATATGCTTTACTTCAGGTTTGCGCCTTGATATCGCTGTTTCTGCTCGGCGCCTCGATCTGGATCGTCTCAATCAAAAAGGCTGGTGCCAATCTACATCAGGATATCTTGCGAACACTATTTCGAGCACCACTACGCTTCTTTACTGCCACTGATACCGGCATTACTACGAACTTGTTCTCGCAAGATTTGAACCTTATAGACACAGAACTTCCAGATGCAGTAGTTAGCACTCTGTTTTCAGTAAGTCTATCATGATGGAACTTTCATAAGATTTAGATTCAGCAGCTGACACCGTTTGTAGAGCACTCAAGTTGTGGGACAAATGGCTGTTATGCTTACTTCCTCTCGCTACCTGGCCATCAGTTTCCCATTTCTCATCGCTCTGCTATACATGGTGCAGAGATTTTACCTGCGTACCTCACGGCAATTACGGCTGCTTGACCTAGAAGCTAAGAGCCCCCTGTAGTGAGTCCATGAAAAGTCTCTCGCCGTAAGCTACCATGCTCTTCACTAATCTATGATTAGTACGCATTTTCTTGACACCGTCAGAGGTATCACAACTCTGCGGGCATTCGGTGAGTACAAATCGGTTAACATCTTCCTCACTTAACCATGGCGTTATTGCTAATACGAGACACACAGATTTTATTCCTGATGATATCCACAAAAATGTTCGTCTACTCACTTCTAGTCAAAGACCATCATATCTACTTCTCATGATCCAGGAATGGCTGAATCTCGTTCTCAACGTGGTAGTCATGTTGCTAGCAGTAGCCATGACGACTCTCGCTGTTCGCCTTCACTCTAATTCTGCCTTCGCTGGTGCTGCTCTATACAGTCTTCTCAGCTTTGGAGAAAATCTTGCCGGCATTGTACTTTTTTGGACTAGTCTTGAAACTTCTCTAGGGGCGATTGCCAGACTCAAGACCTTCAACGAGACTGTCAAGCCGGAAGACAGGGATGAAGAGACCACTGTTCCACCTCAACAGTGGCCTCAGCGTGGTGTGGTGGAGTTAAAGGGCGTATCTGCCAATTATGCGTAAGGGTCATATGCCGGCTACGTTACTATTGCAATGCTAATTCTCCGACCAGCCCTGAAGGTCAAGATAGTGCCGCAACCAGTCTTGCCCTCCGCAATATTCATCTGATAATCGACTCGGGAGAGAAAATTGCGATCTGCGGTCGTACCGGCAGCGGTAAATCCAGTCTCATCGCCCTACTTCTCAAGATTCTTGATCCCATCTCAATAACGGCGGAGAACATCTGGATTGATGATCTGCCGCTCCACCGTCTAGACCGATCTGTGCTACGCCAGCGTATTATCGCAGTGCCCCAAGAAGCAGTCTTTCTACCCGACGGATCTACTTTCCAGGCCAATCTCGATGTATCTGATGAGGCAACCCGCGAAGAATGCGAGGCTGTACTTGCTGCTGTCGGCCTATGGAAATTTATTCAGGAACGTGGCGGCCTGGACGCAGGGATGAGCGCATCGACTTTCAGCGCTGGACAGCGGCAGCTCATGTCACTTGGACGTGCTCTGCTCAGACGCTTAGTTCGAAAACAAAAATTCGGGACCAGTATAAAACATGGGGGCATACTGCTACTGGATGAAGTGAGCTCCAGCGTAGATAAAGAGACAGAACGCGTTATGCAGGAGATTATCAAGACTGAGTTTAAAAATTATACAGTAATTGCTGTAAGTCACCGACTGGATATGATTATGGACTTTGATAGGGTGGTGGTCATGGATACGGGAGAAATTGTTGAGGTGGGAAATCCGGTGGTGTTGGCACGAGAGACGGGGAGTAGATTTGGAGATTTAGTGAGAGCGGGGAACAAACAGGTAAACGATCCATGAGAAGTCGCTATAGTGCTGAGCAATGGACATAGATGGAGTATTCATCCTCCTTAGAGTTTGACCTTATCTAGAATACCTCACATAATTGGCAATTTATTCAGGAGCATACGTTTTTTTTCTTTCAATAATACATCATAATTAACTTTTGTGCTATTTTTTTTTTTTTTTTTTTTGCTGCAATATTTATTTCGGTGGTTAAACTAGAGCAATAGATTTCGAATTCGGTCTTCAAGCCGCCCCCGTGTGCGACCAGATACCAATCCATTAAGTAATTATGTTTCTGTTTATCCTTAAAGGTCCAGCTGGTAAAAGCGTGGGGTATGTCAAGAAAACAGAGTACCTTGGTGGAATTTGTGGTTCGATTCACTAGCATAGTCTCAGGGCATGTGGCTGACGGTGCATTCCCTGCAACTTTATCTTTTGTTTGGCTGACAGTGCATGTTTTGCATTAAAAATGCTTACCGCTGACATTTCATTAGGGCTTATTATTCCGCTGGCATTATGAGTTTAGAACCTTGCGATCCCCTGTTATAGCGTGTTATACAGTCTCCGGTCTATAGGAGCTCATAATCGACAAGCACAAAGAGTAAATGCCTCTTTCGATAACCGTAGTTTATTTCAACCGATTATAACGCATAACGCAGCAAAACTAGGACACTGGTCAGGTAGACAAGAGCAGGTAGCTGCGCCATAAGCTCAATTCCATTAATTCGCGTCCATGCTAAGCTAGGTTAACAGCTTGTTATATCCAAGCGCCGGACTCTATTAGGTCTCCGTGTCTTAACTTCTATGCTAGTAATATATAGAAAATAAGCCAGGTGCGCTGGAATTCAGGACATTTTGAGAGGGCGTCAACACGTCATTGTCTGTAGTATAAGGGTTCGGCAAGTGTCCGAAGTCATGAAACATGTCAGGAGCTTCTGGGAGGGCGCAAGTTTTGAGGGGGCGTCGAGACGCTATCGCCTGTAGTATGAGAGTCTGTGTTTGTCTGAAAACATGGAAAGGCAAAACATTGGATTTAAGGCTTCCAACGGGGTTACATTGCGCGGTTGGTTTTACACCCTGGATACCGTTGGATCTACTAGGCTAACCTGGGTTATGAAAATGGCGTTGTGCACTAATAGAAATAACTCTATGTCGTGTTCTTTGTTCCGGAGCTCTCAATCTGCATTCTTGTCTACACCCGCTGCGGCTTTGATGATTGTAATAATTTGGTTGGCTAGCCCAGAGAAGAGATTGTACAGAACTAGTTACTCTAATGCTATTACCCAAGCCTCGATTTAGCAGCAGATGAGCCTAGAGAAGACTGGAGCTTGGAAGACTTCCTCTAGTGGTAGACATGCGGTTAGTTGTTGCAGCTGTTGATCGACGAGGGAAGGCAATCCTTAACCAAGGGTCCTACGTAAGTGGATAGGATAATGTACTCGAAGAACAATGTTCATTTTAACCTAGGCACTTGAGTGACACATCATAGTATAGAAACTCTTCTGGCTTAGTTCTCTCATCCTTCATTAGGCCCCCTTGGCTTTTCCTGCGCTAAGCTCGGAGATAACAGGTCTCCTTCTCGGATCTATTTTTGTTGCTGCCTGCATTAGCATCGCAAACTTATTCCTGGTGCTCCTAAATACTCACCAGTATATACTACTATGTAGCATTACACAAGCTATTTGTTTGCTGCTGAATTATAAAGCTTTTGGATTCTATATGTCAGTATTTTTCTTGTCCATAAATAGGTAGCTTGTTCGCTCAGTATTCAAATTTGAGTATACATTATTATCTAATAATTTTGCTTGACGAAGGCTTTCTTTACCAATCAACATAAATGGTCCGGCAACTTCGCAAGAGCTTTTGTTGCTAATTGAACACGTTCAGCTTAACTCTTTGCATTATGACGCTTCAAGTGCTTACGTTAGTGAGCACTGTAATATGTCTCTTGGGGCAAAGCTCTATTGCCTGTGGAGAGAATGCTGAGAGAATTCAAGAGGTCAAGGAGAGAATATCACAAGTAATTGCGCCACAGTCCTATCAGCCTGAGACTAGAGCAACAGAATCTTTCAGATTCTTCAATGATGCTACTTCCAGTAAGTTTCTATGATATAATTCTACCTCCGTCAGATCCGAATATCTTACAATTGAATAGAGCATTTCGCGAAAAGTCTTCCGGGCTTTGACTACGATCTCGGAGAAATTTATTCAGGTCTAATTCCTATCAATAAAAACGACCCTTCACGTTCAATGTTCTTTATTTTCCAACCGACTATCAATGAGCCAGTTGACGAGATCACAATATGGTTTAATGGTGGCCCTGGCTGTAGTTCCTTGGAAGGTTTCTTCTAGGAGAATGGTAACTCCCTATTTCGAAGTAATTTCAATTAGTTTGCTAACTCTGGCAAGGGCGATTCATCTGGCCGGTGGGAGGGTTCAGCGCAATAGAAAACCCGTACTCTTGGGTTAATCTGGCAAATATGCTATGGTAAGCAATAAGAAACCGGAATACATTTAGTATTGCCATTAATAATCTATAATAGGGTGGAGTATCCTGTTGGCGTGGGATTCTCAGAAGGCGAAGTAACCGCTACAACTCAACAAGAGACTGCACAAGATTTCCTTGGTTTCTTTAAGAATTTCCAAAAAACCTTTGGCATCTCTAAGTTCAATACTTACGTCACTGGGGAATCATACGCAGGCCGTTTTGTGCCATATGTTTCCGCCGCTATGATCGACGCAAAGGATGACACATATTACAATCTTAAGGGAGCAATGATATATGATCCAATTATTGGAGAATATTATTGGCAGCATTGTGCTGTGCCAATTGTACCCTTCGTCGAAGATCATGCCAATTTTTACAACTTCAATGAAACCTTTATGGCTCATCTTAAGACGGCACACGAGTACTGCGGTTATGCAAACTACACCAGTCATTTCTTGACATACCCCCCGCCAGGCAACCAACCGGCGCTATACGCCGGCGCCAACAATGTAAGCCTACCTTTCTTGAATACTAGAACTAATAGTATGAGCTGGGATGGTGATATAAATTGCGACCTTTTTGAAATTGTATCTAAAGAAGCATACCGCACGAATCCTTGCTTCAACGTCATGATGATCAGTCAGATGTGTCCGCTCCCGTATGATCCGCTTGGAGTGCCAACGGAACTTCCGTTCACGTGGCCGAACTCAGGTGGTATATACTTCAATCGCACAGATGTCAAGGAATCTTTGCATGCACCCATGAATAGGACCTGGGGAGGCACTTGTGGATATCGGCCCTTCAAAGGTCATGGTGGTCCCTATGGTGTCGGCGACACAAGCCTTGATTCAATCCAACATGTCCTCCCCAGAGTCATTGAGGCAACGAATCGAGTGCTTATCGCGAATGGTGACTACGACCAGGAGATTCTCACATGGGGCACCATGTTGGCGATACAGAACATGACCTGGAATGGAAAGTTGGGGTTCCAGAACAAGCCGAGCACGCCAATTGATATCAAACTGCCAGATCTTCAATATGCGCAGCTATTTCTAGATACTTACTTGAAATACGAAAATGACGGATTCGATGGGCCTGGTGGACAAGGGATCATGGGTATCCAGCACTATGAAAGGGGACTGCTGTAGGCCGAAACATATCAGTGTGGGCATATGCAGCCGCAATACCAACCAAGAAGCTCTTACAGACATCTACAGTGGTTGCTTGGAAGGATTGACAAGCTTTAAGAAAGCTTACTCAGCTTATATGTCACGAGCATATGCCTTACATCTTCAAATGCAAACGTCTAGATCCGGAGTCGTGCTGGACCTATACTTAAGCTTTTCCTCTACTTTCTTCAGATATATTGCTATCTGTATTATTTCTGATAACTGTCTTCTATTATAGTTTCATTCTAGTAATGGTAAACAACTTTTTGAATTTTTAATTAAAAAAAAAAACTCCTATTCTGCTTGATTCGCCGAAGGAAAGGAACGGGCACTAAGACTTGGTGGCTCGTTTTACCATTCGAGCAATACGCCTCCGTTAACCCCGCTAATGCTGGAGACGCAATTTAGAAACCTTGGAAGTATTTACCTTCGGATATAGTTAAACATATGCCACCAGGCGCATTTGCCCTTGACTAACTAATTTGGGTGATGAATTGCAGTGGAGGCAAATAACCGACGCTGGATGCTAGGTGCTTTACACACTGCATTGCTCCCTATACAAGCGCAGTGTAAAGAGAAATTGGTATAATATCGGCTTATAGTGTAGCATTTTTGGGTATAAGCTTAATAATTTTATTTTATTATTTTCATATTGCTTTTAATGATTCTTAAGTTCTTGAATCTATAGCAGAGATGGGTGGCAGGTATGAGAATATATTACAACTCAGCTCTTATCGTCGCGATAATTGATCTACTTGGTAGACTATCTCGGATAAAACACAAACCGGCCTACCAATCAGAGATGGATCATCTAATTATTTTAATGATCCAATAATCCCAAGCGGCCAGGTCATCAGAATCTTGATAATCTATTCGAGTTAACTGGATATGTAAATTCACTTCTCTACATTCATTAGATAGCTTACATTATCAACTGTTAACATAGCAACTGGGTCGGAATTTAGGCCCCTCTACTATCTACGTGATGCTGCACTATCCAATACCGACCTAACCTCTTCACTAACATAAACCAGATAGCTCACTCGCTAGAACTAGAGCGACCAAAGGCTTGTCTCTTGGGAACAAGTTTATACTAACGTATAGATATCTGTTCGCCACATCCGTTGGATTATTAGAAGCTAACGACTTGGTTGTCTGTTCCTGTGGGAGAAACTTTTAATGTACCCACTTGCTTAACCATCGGTACTCAATGTACAGTGTTGTCGCGAATACCTAATCACAACGTGAACACTAAGAGCCCCTAAAACCCCAAAAGTAATCATTGCATGCTACATGCGTCTGGTAATTTCGCGATGCATTTGCTTCCACAAGGGGGTTACTTCATTTGACTAGGAGGGAATGCGGCATATAGGGTAGCGTAAGCGTAACCGACGATTACTGGTACAAGATGGTGAAAAGAACGGTCGAAATGGGGATTGGATTCCCAACTCATAGCTTTCACGATCGCATTTCTTCGCATCTCGCTTCCATTCACGATGCTTGCAATTGCCCTTCTTTGGAATAGTTTTTTATATCTTGTTCCTGATTAGCTACGTGATGATTGGAGTGGCTTAGTCACCTTGTGCCTAGGTTTAACCAGATCTCAGCCAAACACCAAGGAGGTACATCTCGCTCAACTTAGCATAGTAAATCGTCACCAGCAGATTCGAAGCCCCCCAGCTGCAAGGAAATTTAGGATAGGGGATAATAGCAAAATAGAACCAATGCCCCGTTTGGACAAGGGACCGAAATTCGAGTTTATCATGTCAACACCCTCACACAATGCATTGGAGCAAAAAGAGACAAAAAAATAATAATACGGAAACATGTCATGAAACCTTTTGCCAAGAAGGGATATCGAACTAGGGCGGTTGTAATAGAAGGCCAAGCGCTGGCCAGCTATCTCTCCAATAGACGACAAACCAATACGAATGTATCAGCAAACACAGCTGATCTCCTCCCTGAACGACCACCCTCGCCTTTGGATGCCTCAGTTTTGCTTGGAGCCACACGAACAAATCCGTTTGCTAGATATCCGATTAGAATGGATATGAAAGACCATGAGTTGATACATCATGGCAAGTGAAATTGTTTCTTAGCAATTCTGCACACTCTTTCACCGCTGCTGCCAAGTCGCTGCATTTTAGGTAGGGCTGATCTGATGATGCGATTTAGTTTGGTCTCCAAGTCAGGTCAATTTTCAGCCATTCCGGGATTACTGGTTCTCGCTTGGCCTGCTAGATACGGTAGCTATGCACATGGTATTGTCCAATGCAGCAATACATTTAAACGAACTCCGTGGTAATCGAAGCGAGGATATCATTATCCTGACGCATAATGCGGCTGCTATGGAATCTGTAAGCAGACGGATAAGAGACAACAAAATCAACACTTCAGACGAGCTTATGGAAGCAATTCTCGGTGTATGTAAAATTCAAACTCGATATTGATCAATGGTACTAATATAAAAAGTTGATGTGCCACGATGTGTGTTATAGCCTGCAGATCTTATGTACAATATCCTTCTGGCTCCACATACAGCATCTCACTTCCTAGTACGAACGATGCTCTCTACATATGGCAGGGTTTCAAAAGATAATAAGGATGCGCGGCGGTTTAGCCTCAATTCAGTCAAGCTAAAATATCAGGCTCAGCCTATACTAGATCGAATACAACATCTCAGTCGACCAAGATATCATCCCATTGCACCCGCCGCCATTTCATCTTTTCAAGACTCCATACTTGATACTGCCGAGATCGGCGGGCCTACAGCATTCAAACAAAGCAATGCAGCTCTGCGGGATACCTTCCCTGGTCTCTCTCGAACTGTCTATATTTTATCAGAACTGAGCCTTATAACGGTGGCATTGAAGATGGAATGCAGTGAAAGAATAGTATGGAATGATTCTAACTGGGTGGGCTTCGGCGTTTATCCCACCATTTTCAAATTGCTATCCATTCAGGCAAGATCGGAAGAAGACGAGCTAAAATCCCTTATCCAAGGAGTGTGTAGACTTGGTGGCATTTTATTCCTTAGTGAAATCAGACGCAAATTTGGCGTGGCACCAATTGTGACTGAGGTCCAATCTGTCAAGCTCCGGAGAATATTTGCTACCAATAACCTGATCTGGCATAGATCTGGAGACGTTGCGCCTCTCGGCGCTAATTATAGCCGGCTGTGCCATTTCTACGAAAGCAGAGCGCGCCTGGGTGATGGAGGCGATGGCAGCGTCACATCTCTCTTTGAGATATCGTCAATGGGATGATATTATTAATGTTGTATCTCAACTATGGTGGATTGACGATGTGTTTTTTTCGAAGTCTACAGAATTGAAAATGGAATATTTAGGAGCACTAAATGCACTATAATATGTCGGTCAAACGATGAATGAAATATATCTAAGTTTACTTCACTCTAAGAAGCATTAGTCTACCAAGGATATTTAGTGTCATCAAATGATTGAAATGTGCCAGAAGTTGTCTGTCTTGTCGCATGATCAATCTGTAGATAATAGCGGATATAAGCTCTGAAAGATTCAAATCTCGAAATGCTTGGGGGGAAAGCGTACCTTAGATAGCATCCCATTTATACTATCTTCTAGAGTGACCGGCGCTTCTTCCATGCCGTTTGACTTGGCACCCTCATTTCCCATATCTGTTTGAACCCGCCTATATTCTTATAAACAATTATTCCAGTTGCATATAGTAGAGGAAAGACTTGCCCTGGGCTGATGACAAAAGCGGTGATTTCAGGATTCTCGAAGTGAATTTTGCGAACCAAGTAGTTGAGTGTAGCTTTGGAAATACCATATGCTGTAGCAGGAAGAGGCAAGTTTCCCAACTCACCAATACTTCCGATCCCAATTGAGAGAGCCACGAAAATTGGACCGGATGAACCTATAAGCAACGGATACGTAGCTTGAAATAGATTGAGCGCTCCGATGGTGTTGACCTCGAAATGTTCTTTTATTTCTTCGACAGGAGTTACGCTCGCGAGTCCATAGTACTTGGAAATTCTAGCACTTGCAATGACAATGTCGATTTTGTTGATTCCATGTTTATCTTTAAGTTTTTCGACAGCGTTTTTAGCTGAAGATGGATCAGCGCTCACGATAGCCACTACAACGACTCTGCTTCCAGATGCGGCTGGTAGCGAGGTAAGAGATCTAGCTGAGGCATCATCAGGATTTCTAACTCCAGCAACAACCGTCGTGTCTGGCCGTTGAATGAGTGCTTCAAGTAGTCCTCTCCCAAGTCCTGGTGAAAAGGCATCAGTCATATTATCGTAGAAATTTCTTTAAGAATCATCAGTATAATGCGAACCTCGATTTGCTCCGGTTATAAGATATGTCTTTGGATGCGTTTTCAAATATTAAAGTGAAATTGCAGTGGCTAAATTATAGATATAGAAGCAATTGGATGGTTAGATTTTAGCGAAAGCCTAAATAATTTGCAAGAGATGGTTGGGAGATATGAATTTCAAGATACCTAACATTTGAATTTATATAATATTTCGTGAGCTTCCAGAACCATTACTAATAAGATTTCCAAATCATGTAATGATTATGATGCTTCATAGACAGGTGAAGGAGTAAACGAATGGCCCGCTCGGAAGTATGCAGACAGGGATGCTATTTTCCTATTTCGGCTTTAGCGTACTCGATACTGATGCAGGGAGAACGAGTAGTGTCAGTTAGCTCGCATTGCTAATATTCAAGCTAGCAAATAGTTATACTACAGCAAATGTGTCAAGCCACAACATCAGATATTGAGAAATTCGCGCAAATTTCCCACCTTAACATTTCCAGGCGAATAGCTATATTACTCATTCTACTGCGATTTATAATACAAATTAGTAAAATACAGCCTGGTGTTAAAATCTGACTCTTATAGTTACACCCATTACTTATTTATATAGAGTTATCGTAACGTCCTAGTCTATGCTAAAGTATATGCTAACTCCCAAGTGATAGGCCTAAGTCGAGTTTACATTTGTAGGGAGATAAGTTAAATATTAAGAGCATACTCAGTTATATAGTCAATAACTGGGTTATAGTTAACAAGTAATCTCACATGCGGTTCAGAACCTCACACTTTCTCGACATGAATCTCCAGCACACTGTCATTTCGATCCTTAGTTTTTAGCATCATGGGGGACGTTTTGCTTGCGCCAAAAAGCTCGTCCATCTTCTCCAGACTCAACCCCTTGGTTTCTGGAATGAAGAAATACGCGAATATAGTCATGAGAACACAAAACGATCCGAACATAAAGAACATACCCTTAGGGGTGAAAAAACATTAGCAGAGTTCGCGAAGCATAGTGATGAAGCTTACGTATCCGGTAGCACCTATTGTGGCTTGTATAGTTAGAACGGCTGCAGCATCGTTAGCTGGTTAAAATATGCTGTAGTAGACTTAACGCACTCCTTGCAATGACAAAGTTAAAAAGCCACTGTGTTGCAGCGCCCAGGGACACGTTCAACGCGCGCAAACGTGCAGTAGGGATCTCCGACGTAAGGACCCATGGACACGGACCCCAGCCCAGTTGATAAATTCCTCCCCAAATGTATATACATACAATGGCGACATATCCAAAGGGAGAGATTGGTCTCCCCGTGACCGGGGGCTCCACCCTGGTATAAATACCGATGATGAACATCGTAATTGCTTGAGCAGCCCCTGTCCAGATGAGACTATCTCGTCTTCCAACCGAATCAGCAACAAAAACAAGGAACACGACCACTCCCAAGACCTTCAAGATACCGTAAATACCCGTGGCAAACAATGAAACTTTGGTGCCTGTCATGCCCAAGTTGCTGAAAACCTGGGGCGCGTAGTAATTCTATCACGTTGTCAGAGGACATGGGCCGTTCCAAATAGTTTCGTACCCACCACAGCATTGACGCCAGTGAGCTGCTGCCAGATCATAACCATGACCACAATGAGAGCGCGCTTGCGATTACTAGGTTCCGTGAGCAGTTCTTTGACCAGGGCTTTGGTAGATGATCCACCGACAAGCTGCCGCTCTGCCGTTAACTGCTTGGTCATTTCTTGCACTTCTGATATAATGTAATCTGAATCTGCTGGTAGTCTGAACGCGTGTGTGTTAACCAAGCTGCCGGGAATTGACACATCGGGAAATATAGTCTACCTTCGAAGCTGAACGAGAATAGATGTGGCACATTCCCAGTCGTCTTTTCTAGCACACCATCTTGGACTTGAATATCGGTCAGCATTATAATTTGCGGCAGGCAATATGAAGCCCGGGAGTTACCTCTCGGGGCAATTGAACATGCCAAATAGCATGAAACTGAAAGATGTAAGCGCTAGCAATTTGACGGCAAGATCTACTACATACAAAGCTGGTAGTGCTTGAAGAGCCAATGGTACAATATACACCGAGGGCGAGGATAGATGCAAGACACTGCCGTAATTCACCCAGAATGCCAGCATTATACCAGCAACAAGGAAGAGCTGATAGCACGCTATACTGATGTTAACAAATTCAATATCACGTTAGTGAAGTATTTACCTATGAGTCCTCCCCTAATGGCACGTGGAGCACATTCGGAAATGTAGAGAGGCACCAGTGAAGATGCTGCCCCGACGCCTAGACCAGCAACGAAGCGGCCAACGTACATCACACCAAGATCACCTTGGATAGCGGAGCACGTCTGTAGGACTACCCCCACCA
Organism: Trichoderma evansii; assembly: GCF_050947405.1. NCBI lineage: Eukaryota > Fungi > Ascomycota > Sordariomycetes > Hypocreales > Hypocreaceae > Trichoderma > Trichoderma evansii. The sequence goes on along the minus strand of NW_028145191.1, from coordinate 17,432 downwards.
TTGTCGTTATTCCGGTGCCAATCAAGCACAATCGGCGTCCGAATCTTTCAGTTAGCCAACTGACGAGCAAACAAGCTAAGAAGGCCCCTGCTTGAAGTGTTGAGACGATATTTTGACTCTGATTGGCCTTCGCAGCGTCAGACAAGTCCGCGTAGCCAAACTTCTGTTGTGTGCCGTCCATGGCTAAGACGCCGCCAATGGCGCCTGTTTCCCAGCCGAAAAGCATGGCACCAAAGCATGAGGAGATGACGATTGTATAGATTGGCCAGCCGTAAATCTCAGAGGGATCTTCCTGCATAGCGTCGTTACGCACAACAGTGCGCAAAATCTTCATGCCGAGAGCCATGCTGAGAAAAGGAGTAAGGAAACAATGGCCACTTAGGTTTGACTCGGGTGTTTGAGGATTAAAAACTCAATAGAAACCAACAATGTGAGGAGTGCGAGAAAGCAAAGTTAGAGAGGAGGGAAATCTACTCTTATCGTATTTATAGGAAGCCGAGCGGTATTGCCTCTGTCACCGGCTCACTAATGCGCAGATAGTACACTCATAGTAGTGTCAGTGGCCATAGCCGATATCCGACAGAACGCAGTTTCTCGGCTGACACAGTGAGGGTCTCCCTCAAATAGTGACGGGAAGGGGGCGTGGAGATGTGGGGTAGAGTATGTGTTCGGGAACAGCGTTATTCTCTAATCTTGAGACCCCAAAGGAAAACAATTATGACGGATCACGCCCTTAAATGGTTCTCAATAATGTTGCGTAGGGCACGGATTTGCGCTTCGGGAACCAAAGCCCGTCCTATGATTGGCTCTCTTTCCATTCAAAGCCAAGCTTACCAAATTTTACTGCCTATACTTCACTAGTTCACCTGAAGGCCAGTCTTTGTGCCGCCTCTTTTCTGTTATTCTTTTCTTAATGTATTAGAATTGAGGCCACCCTGCTCATTTCATTCTCATCTACCGAAGTAGAAGTATGTAATCAATACAGTGGCAGCCCAGCTCCGAAATCTGAATTAATATCTACATCTATAACACCCGGAAAGAACGGCCGGAAGAAATACTCCGCAACTTCAGGCGGCAATATGCATTCGTTCTCTTGCTGTATCGTCCCAGGATTTGGTCTTATACCCTCAGCTCCATGGATCCATTCAGGATTTGTCTGATCTTGGCCAACGGAAAATCCATTCGTGTCGTGGCACTGATCACTCGGCCAACTAGTATGTGGCTCTGTACATTCCACACCGGGTATAGCATTAACATTCCCGAGCGTCCAAGTAGATTTTTGAGCCAAAGCTGTCCCATCTAGCTCTCTTGTACGATCATGCCCTGTTGAATAGTGGGAAGTGCCTTGACGCTGCCAAATACGTTTAAGCATGTCGCTGTACCTGTGACAAAGACTCAGCTCGTCCGTCGTGGTTTGTTCTAGCTTCGTGATGAAACGTCTTGCTGCCAGAGAATTCTCCTGTTCCTGATCGGTCGACTGAAATACCCCAGCGCGTTGAGCTTTATATAGGAATACCGCAGCGTATACCCCGTACCTACCAGTTCCGATTCTTAGCGATGATCTGTACAGACACATAGTCAGAGGCCCAACTTACAAATGATATCGTGTCGGCAGGTATCGTAACATATTTTGAGAACTCTGCTCCTCGAATAGAGCAAGTATCTTTCGCGCAGAATTGACGGCTTCGTAGATGTAAGGCCCGTCTGGCGAGGTCATAAGGCCTTGCGAGAAAAGTGATGGCTTGAAACGCCCGCTTGGAGGTCTCCCTTCAACCGCGTGGCTTTGTTTGCCAAGAGTTCTTGTAAGAACGGCCTGGAAGGAGAAGGCGTTGACGTATAAGCAAACATACTCGAAAAAGAGAAACAAGGTTGTTCTGATGTTTGGTGACATTTTCATATCCCGCCAACAGACGTGCCACGTGGAAGTGGACCGTTGGAAATCATCCAGATATCTAGCATAATCCCCATCATTGACTAGAGCGAGGGTTCTTCTTGCTGAAGAGTACAGAACGCCATGAGCGTTATACATTATCTGCGTAAGTTCGAGATGTGCTTGCAGGATCAGGGCGAAGTCTCCGCCTTCAGATCCTGGTAGTGGTTTGAGACTCGGGAAGTCCTGAGCAGTGAGAGTCGATGAAAGTGAGGGGCCTCTTGACCAAAACGACTGGCCCATGCGGACAGATATTTGCCGGTCTGCAAGATATACGACTAGAAGTAGGTAGAAGAAGAAGTTTAGCATACGCAGGCAACACCAATAGTGGAAACAGGGTAAAGCACGCACATGTCCAAATAAGACGCTTCTCTTCCTCTTCTTCTTTATTGTGAGAGTGGCGATCCTCAACCTTTTGAAAGGCGGCGCGGTCCAGCCGAAGCAGATAGGCCTGCCTTACAGCAAGACCTACAATAGACCATGCTGATTGATCATCGCCGAGCAAGCTGACAGAGGACGCCGACTCCTCTTGTTTTGATCGATATGGCAGCCATTCTGCAAGCAACAACAGAGCTTGAACAGTTCTTGGGGTCTGTGCCCAACGGTGTGCAAGCAGTACCTCGAGCAAAAGACGTTCAATATGATCCCAGCAATACCGATGAGTTAGTAGATGACGATTGGAGTCTCGGGATGCTATAGCAAGGATCACAGTCAGTAGAAAATAGTCGTGTCTTTGTATTTTCGACATAGATTGGGATCCTAGCATATAAGACGGTGCAATCGGACAATATGCGTGGTATTTTCGCACAAATCTGTATATTTTCAGTCCTACCTCGCTTCAGACACGCACAATTGAAGGTTTCAACATACACATGTAATAATTCAGGAACAACAGCGGGGTGCAACAAGCCCCTTTGTACCAATTCATAATCATCAAGAAGCGTGATGGACGATGAAGTATTCTCGGTCACAGCCGCATTGATACTAGTATGCATCGACGCCACTGAACCTAGCGCTGAACGAGGCTGTGAGATACTAGCCTCAGAGAATTGAGCATTAGGAGTTGCCCATGACTGTTGACTTGATCTACACCCATGAGGGCTATCTTGAACTTGCGACAGGATTTGCAACGCATCCGAGGGATTTCGAAGCTCCATGTGTAGGTCGTCGACGTCATCATCATGCAATCTTGAGCGATTCGACTCGTCGTTGGAGCCCGGGCAATAGTCAGAAGGGCTAGTGAGGTCTGAGCCTGGCACTGCTGGCAACGGATCGGAAGCATTGACACTGCTGTAGCTTTCAGTTGGGCGCTCTGCACCCGTAGCCGAAGACATAGTAGTGGGCGGGGTTTTGTGCTTTTGACCGCGCACTCCAGACGCCCCACGACGAGAACGGACGAGGATGCACTCGCTGTTGGACCGATGGCAAGACTCGCATGGAGGCTGCTTGGGTTCGCCGATGCTATCGCTATCGATCGCAAATGTTGGCATTCGAGGCCCTCGGCATGCATGGGTCTATCTGCACTCACAGGTTGCATTTAGTTTTCCGTCGCCGGCATCTCAAGCACGCGCGTGATATTCGCTTTCCTCTTCCCTGTGTCATTTTAATGGTATGCTTCCAAAGCTACATCGGCTATTGGAGAGTGTTTCTATGATGCTCGGCTGTGGATGCGGAGCTGACGGTTATTTATACTGGTCAGCGATCCTGCCAAGGGACCTACCTGTATGTTCTTTCCTTGTTAGGACATTATGGGGCTAGACGCCTTCCACCTTCTGTAGGCTGAACCAATCACTAATCTCAAAGCCTAGGCGCCCCCAGTCTAGATCAGTTTCTGGGGAAATGGGAACACGATGCTCAGTTTAAAATGAAAGAGAACAGTACCTCATGATTCAAGGAGCTGGTGACTAAATTTACTGTGCTAAGTCCTCGAAATCTCTTCTGATGACAAGAATCAGGTACAGCGGAAGAGCAACGTCACACGGTGAAGCGTTCCACACTCTAGGCTACCCGCTTTTCACCCCTGCCCCGTTTGGAAATGCTTCTGGTGTCACTCACAATCAAGCAGGCTAAGACATCGGCGGGACAGAACAGTCGCAACCCTACTGTGTGAAAGAAATCCCAATCGAGTATAACGCGACCGTAGCCATACCTCACAATCATGAATATTCCTCATTACATTCACGAGTATTAAATGCATGTCGAAAAGGCCAACAGGATTGGGCCGTCTATAGCATTACTTATATAAGTGCAGAAGACGTTTGCGGAAGCAAATCAATCACACAACTTGACTAGAGTACACAAAACATTTATATGCTTAGAGCCGAAAGCATGGCGTCAATATTGGTATTGCAGCACAATTTTGGTGCGATCGTTGATGATCAGACCTAAGAGTAAATTCATATCATTATGTGTCCCACACTGTTCCTATTCGTCTCGATTTCCAAGGGCATGGTGCTCATGGCAGCCCTTGACGAACGTCAGTATGCTCGTTAAGCCCCCAAGCCTGACTACTATCATCGTGGACTGTAGCACGCCTCATATCTCGTCGGAACTTGGCCGCAAAATCGCCCCCCATAGCTCGGTGCATCGTGCACGTATTGTCCCATATAACAATATCTCCAACATTCTGCCAGTCCACAGTTACACGGTACTTAGATTGAGTAGCGTGGTTGAAGAGCTCTTCGTACAATGACTTGGATTCTTCTGAGCTTAGTCCTTCAATATGATGGATGTGTGTCGCGAGATACATGTTGATGCGACCTGATCGTTCGTGTTTTTGGATCAATTTATGCCGTCCCATAGGATAATCTGCTGGGTCAATGTTTGCGAAATGCTCTGGAGCTGCCAACTTCTTTGAATGAAGGATGGAATGGCAGGCCACATGATCGGCCTTGAGCAACTCCTGCTTTTTGTCTTCACCCAGATCATCCCAAGCCTTTCGAGTGTCACAAAACTCAGTGCTTCCACCAGTGTCAGGCGGTGGCAGCTCGTGAGCCAGAAGTAAGGAATATCCGGCACGGCGAGGGTTGAAGCTGGAGTCGACATGGAAGAAACTGTTGCCCCTATTGGCTTGAGCGCGAGGGCTTAACGGGTCCACGATAGAGCCATCCAGCTCCACATTCCCAACGTCAAAAAGCTCATCGTACTTAAGGCGATTCTTCCGACCAGCCTTAATGTATGGTCGAACATCGTCCAGTTCGCCGAATCTGCGAGCTAATTCAAGGTGCGTTTCATCAGTCAGGCCCGTAGCTCGAATGACAACCACTCCGAACTAATGATCAGAATTGATTAGTTTGGAGAGACTTTAGCTACTCTCGTTATATATTTACCTTGATTGCCAATTTTTGTATGGTTGAGAATTGCTCGTCAGTAGCTCCGTTGCTGAGATCCCAGACTCCTAGGTCGACTCCGAAGCCAGGAATGAGCTCACGAACTTGCGGTGGTGAATTTGGCGGGTGAATAGCTTCGGCGACCGACGTAACAGTGATAGGCATGATCATCCAAAGCGCAAATTGTTGAATTTCCACTCAAAAAATGTGATTGTGTTTTTCTCTTTCTCTTTGTTATATTGTGACTTAAGTATCCAGAAAAAATTGTCCAGTATTTGTTGGGTGTTCATACTCCATCACACCAGGATTCCTACCCTATTCTGATGCTGGCTACGCTGGCTCCACCCTTCCATAGTCTCCGGCACAAGAACCCAGCACGTAGTTGCCCTACTGTCGGCTATGAATGTACATAGTAGATGAGAGCCGAGACTCCATACAGTAACCGCCTCTTGTTTATGCACTGTTCGGCCGCCACGGAGGCTGATCCCTTAAACTTCCACCCATTGGAAACCCATATACGGAGAGACGGTACGATTGCTATGCCTTACGTATATGCTAGCTGTGTGCATCAGCTTTGAGCTAGTTAACATAACGCATTATTATGCATTGATCTACGCCGACGGTTTCCGTCAACTTGGTAAAGATAGCGCCCATATAACGGATAGCACTTAGTCGCACGTTTGAACCTGGTTTGAATCCGAGTTCGTCGACCTGACCCATGATACTCTACATATTATATTGTGTAGGTATGTAATATAATTCAAAACTCATCTGCATGGGCCAATCCTTCTCATACGTAATTGTCTTGAGTCACATCACTAGGGTTCCAAAATGTGCTAGGTTGTCCACAGTCGTATTCATTGTTCACGATGTTGGCTCAGCAAGCTCATCATAACTATCTGAATTCATCATCAGTGCATACAATTCATGAAATTTAGCTGCTGATATATCTGTGTGGTATCATACTTAAGGGAGTCCTTGTCTAACATCGGTATGCTCATTTAAGCCCCAGGCATGAGTGCTCGAGTCATGCACCGTCACGCGACGCATATCCCTCCGGTATCTACCCTCGAAGGCACCTCCAAGAGCTCTGTGCATTGTACAAGTATTATCCCAAATCAAAAGATCCCCCTCATCCTCCCAATCAATCTCAATGACATACTTGTCTTGAGTACAGTGTTGGAAGAGCTTGTCAAAGAACTCCTGGCTGTCCTGGCGTCCTTCAATATGATGGATGTGGGCTGCAAGATAAAGATTCATCCGTCCTGACAACTCATGTTGTTGGAGAAGATGATGGCGTCCCATGGCGTGCTTCAAGGGATCCACATCCGCAAAGTGCTGTGGCGCAGCCAGCTTCTTTGAATGGACTATAGAGTGGGCAGCGATATAGTCATTTCCAACGAGATCCTTTTTAGTCACTGCATCCAGCTCATCATAAGCAGTACGTGTATCTGCAAGAGCAATTCCCCCACCATTTCCAAGGGGTGGGAGTTCATGAATCAAGAGCAGAGAGTAGCCAGCACGGCGGGGGTTAAAGCTAGAATCGACATGAAATAAGCAGTTGCCCTTAGAGTCTGTTAGTGCCGGATGGCCATAATAACACTACTGTCATCTGAGAGCTGCTCTTACTTTGTTTGCCTGACCTCGCGGGCTGTCAGGATCCACTAAAGAGCCGTCTTCTTCAACATTACTGACGTCAAAAAGCTCAACATACTTGCAGCGGTTTTTACGGCCAGCTTTGATATAGGGAGTCACATCGTCTAGTTCGCCAAACTTCCGGCCAAGGGCAATGTGAGTTTCATCTTTCAAGCCAGTTTTGCGGATCATGACTACTCCGTACTTCAATATGCATCAGCACTCGTGTTTCTCGTCCGGTCCGTCGGGGTCAGTGTGGCCCACCTTGGTTACCGCATCTTGCAGCACTCGAAATTCCTGATCACTAACCCCCGTTGTGAAATCAAGACCTCGAATTTCGGCACCAAAGCCATTTTTGATCTCTGAGAGCTGGTACTGGAGACTCCCTAGATTGGTGGTAGTTATTGAGGCTGCCATGTTGAGTGCAAATAGGTGCTCTTGGGTTAGAGGGTAAATAGAGGTAGCGTCGTTATGTCCCACGGCCGAAGTTGTTATATTGCGAATGTGTATGTGAATTAACTGGAGAGTAGATTACGTTACATCGAAACGCTCTCCTACTGCCTTATTATCATTATTTCGTTCCTGAACACGAAAGCTTTGGAAGGTCGCTACCATCATCGGCATTTTGACAAATATAGCATTCCGGTTGTTCTCGCCCCTCTGTGGCCATTTCCGATTTCATGGGGGTCCGGTCGGCTACAGATGTATACCCGAAGGCTTGCTATCTAGCGAAATAGGCGGTTACCACTATCAACCTTTCACGGACATCGTGCGCTCATCCTGCCAAGCATGGCAATGTCGGTAATGGAGCTTGTGATATCAAAAGAATCCTGTCGGCTATCGATGGTTCCATTGGCTATGGTGCGATTTAACAGATTCGCGATTCACAGAGTCGCCGAGAACGTATCCAATCTACTAGCTGGGTCTAACCAACTTCACCATGGGTTAGAAATTGAGAGCAGTTCACGCTTTTGATACACTAAACTCCAATCGAGACCCCATCGGCTATCGGTAATAGAATCGGCTATAGTAGCCTGTAGCAATCCTTGTTGAATTGTGGGTATTTTTTATTGGGTTTAATACCTTCGGCCTTAGATTAGTAAATGTTAGATAGTGCTCATCCCAAATTAGTTTGTGTTACAACAACCCGAATTAATGAATTAATTTATTCATAGATTAATAACCGTAGCTTGACTAACATCCTTCTGTAAAACCCTACAATATGTTAGTTAACTAATAGTTTATATATATCAGGTTTCGCCATTTACAATATATAGATAATAAAGGAAATTAAAATGTTATTGCCTATTTCCTTTTATATAATTTATATAATTTATATATCTATATATAAATAAATATTATTTATACTATTATTCGGATATATATGTAAACTAACTAACACAGTATTCTGTGTTATTTAACACAGTGCTTAAGTATTATCCACTAGCTTTGCCTAAATTAATAAAAAAAAAATGATACCTTTTCTATTATCTCTCTATAGCTTATCAATTGATAATAACTACTTATTATTAATAAAATATATTAACAGTTAACCTCTATATATAATTCAGCTGTGCCTTTCCTTGCTATTATAGTATCGCCTTGGGTATTGAACTTTCCGTGCAAAAGCAACTTGCTGATGAGCTTGATTTATTTAACAAACCAGTGAACTAAGGGAGTATAACGAAGGATTTGTCTAAGCTTCCCTGGTTTGCTATATTCAACATTTTCTTGAGCAGGGGGTGCTGTATTGCGCAGATATAGGGCAATGAAGGTATAGAGTCCTGCAATGAGCCATTCGGGGACAGCTTCGAGACAAAGCTGAATCGTCTCGTTTCCATTTCCAAGAGGGGAAAACTTTTGATCCTTGTCAAAGATTGAAAGCAATGAGTATGCAGCGCGTACAGCTAGCAACAGCATAGATGCTCAGGCTGGTCTGATGAGTGTTCGGGGGCACAGCCTTCTTGGATTGGCCATAGAGTAGGACGGCTGCACTGGCTATACAGGCAAAGGTTGCGACAGAGGCAGATTCCTACTTCGAGCGCAATTGTAGCATCCAAACTGCCTCCAGAGAGGTTTGCAGGCTTAAAAGACTGAACTCCTCCCACGATTGTGACAACAGTCGATACTATTGTGCACAGCTCAAATGTAACTAATGCACGCTTTATTTGATTTGGAGTAGCTTTGATATCGATGAAGGCATTATGTTGCGTTAGAAGACGCGTCGATGCCAGCAGCAATGGACCTAGTCCGATTGTGTTACAGATGGCCGCGCCCATTACGAGGCTCTTATTGCCGCCACTGCTCTTCGAATTCTCCAACGCTAACTGAAAAGCATCTCCGACGATTCGTAATATTACGAATAGGCTGAGGGCTAACCATGGGAAGCGGGTGGCAAAGGATTTGCGCGTAAGAGCGTAGACCGTCTGCGGAAAGATAATTGCGTATATTACAATCGATGTGATAGCGATGGCCCCTCGGTAGTTGACCATGCTGGGCTTCGTGGTTCGAATATCTAGCTGTGGTGTGCTTGGCGACACTGAAATGCAGTCGGAAACGAGGCTTGCTTCATACCGAAAAGAGTGTTCCAGGTCTGCTTGAGTTTTATACTGCAAAGACAGGAGTTCATTGAGTCTTACGCTTGGGGGGTTATAATAGAAACGAAATATTTGAAGGGATTAGTCCGAAAATGGAAATTCATTCGAGCAGCTTTTCTGAATGACTGCATATGGAAAAAACCTAATGGGGCAGCTCTTTCAAGGATGTCTGAACGCACCTAGAGGCCTTATTTCGAAAGCAATTACCACAATGGACTTAGTCGATAATTTCATACTGTCCGAGGGCCAGTGCTGACGACACGTCGGAGTATATAAGCACCGAAGAGACGAATCCTACTACGTTCGGCCCCATTCTAATCTGGGAAGCGACATTTCCAGATGCTTGGGATAGTGGAAAACAGTCTTTAGTTTTGAGTAGGTCTGTGGCTTGTGTGTCGTAATGCTTTGGGATCGTACTCAATCGTGGAACACCTTGCATCGCATCTGGTGGCAGATAGATCTTGATTAAGATATAAAATACGGCAGAAATCTCCATCTGAAAAACCATTGAACACGCAATTCTAGCCATTCAACTACATCTCACGCTGAACGACCTCTTCTCTACTTTTTATCCAGATCAATATGCATTGGAAGCTCCATCTCCCTTCTCTGCTCGTCTTCCCGACCCTCGGCAATGCTTCGCCTTATCCATCTAAGGATGAAATCACGGCCATTTTCTCCCATTTAACGGGAACTAATTCTTCATACTCTTCATTCTTCTCTCATGTCTCACCAGCTGTGAACTGGACCATTCAGGGTACCCATCCTGCTGCGGGTCAATACACCAATCGTACTCTTCTCGAAGCTACCTTCGCCAGAATCAATGCCATAGGCTCTAAAGAGAGACCATTGGCACTCACTTTGACCAATATCGTCGGTGGAGGAGTTGAAGAATGGAGTGTACAGGAGTTAGAAGTTTTAGGCTATTGCAAGAACGGTTAGTTTTTACCTATTCTCATTGAGACTGAAAGTATGTAGACTGTAAGTTTACTGAATCTTCTCAGGGTTGAAATTTGATAATCGCTATGCTTGGGCGACTCGATGGAATACAAATGCAACTATTGTAGAGGCTCGAGCGTATTTGGACTCGATGTTAGTTTCGCAGGCGTTGCAACAGAATGAGCTGGGGATCCTCTTTACGTACAACAACCCTAGAAATGTTCTTGTTCCATTTGTCGAGCTTTCTGAAGCTATCGCCCTCGAGGCTACGGGGTTGTCATGAGGATAAAAGTGCTCTCCTTTGCTAGTCTCTATATAGTAGCTCTATACCAGCACGGCACTTTGTTTAATGATTGGCTTACAATCTTACTACTTTACTTTCTATTTTATACCTAATAGATTATGTTATATAAAATTATAGTATCGACTATTTAAAAGCACGCTCTTTGAGTATATTTCGCTACAAGTTATACTATAACCTAATAAAAATAGGCATATTAAAAAAAAGTATTATAAATTACTTAATTAATAATTACTCCAGTGTGATTTATAAACTTCATATAGAAAAGTTAGTTTAATAGTATTATTATATTAAAATATACTAAGAAAATTAATGGTTTTAATCAAATATGTATTAATTCTTTATTAATATTTAAAGAAAATTTTAACTGCCCAGATATACCAATAGCAAATAATTATCCGGCATGACCTTGACCTACAAAAACTGATGTAAAGAAAGGAATATCCGCATCAGTGGATAGAATATGCGTATATTATCATTTTGCATAGCGATGATAATCACATACTAGCCATTCTGCAGGATTCTCTTGGCACGACTATATATCAACCTACCTGAAGACAGGTTTTCTTCGAATGAGGCTCGAAAGACTCTTCAAATCTTCCAACAGCAACGTCAAGGGTCTGACGAAGATGAGAAGATAAAGATATTAGCCCATGCCTACAAAAAAAAAAAAACTATGGAGAGAATAAACGGATAGCAATCAAATGCGAAATTGTTGGTAATCAAGGCATTATCATGGATTACATGTGCAAAGACAGAGCTTACAAGATCGATACTTTTGCATGCCGCCGTGACAACGGCAGGGTTGTCTAGCATAGGCTATGATGATATGCTGGTATGATATCTTATTAACAAGTTCGGGATTAGTCATAATCGGCGAGTACAGTGGATGAAATTCGGATAGTTTATGGCACGGTCCAGGAATAACTCGACCGGACAGTTTCCGGATGCAAAATGAATATCACCAAAACTTGTCTTATTTATTTCTCGTTACAACTATCGTTACAACTATTTAGTGGGGGCCCAAGTGAGATAGATGTGGAATTCGAGGATCGGCTTCAAGAATACCCGCTTTACCCATATGCAGCAAGGAACTGGGAGTTGTATGCCCGCGAGACGTCAACTTTGTTTCGAGATTTCTACAGTGCGATAACCTAGTAGAAGCCATGAGCCAAGTAATGCTGGCTCTTGGACCCCCCTAGTACTCATCATCTTTGAGGAATAAATGAGACAGGCAACGAACGCCAAAACATGTCCAAGGTTTATATGTGGCAACACATTTTGGACTCAGTGAGGTCCTTGAAATGTTACTCACTGCGCAAATACCAAACTAACCTGATACTTGGCACCGCACACCATTGCGGTACGTTGGGAATAATGGAATGTTTGATGTGGTCACTATTTTGTAAAAGGACCGAAGGGTGGATCTAGATTCTAGAGATAAACCTAGTTGATATTGAATCAAAGGACGCATACATAGATAGACGTCATTATTGTGGGCTGCCGAGAGGCATGAGGCGGTTATGAAGCTGTTAATCCAGAAAGGTGCTAATGTTGACTGTCGCGACAATAATGGCAACGCAGCACTATGTCGGGCTGCGGAGAACACCGTCCTACCAGTTATGGAGCTGAGAATTGGGCGAGGCGCTTGCGTAAACCTTGCTACAATAGTTATGATGGCTGTACACCGCTAATCGTGGGCTGCCGGGCGGGGCCGTCAAGCTGCTAATTGAGAATGGCGCCTATGTAAAGTCTCCTTGTGATACTGGTGATACGCCACTGTCTGGAGCTGCTGAGTATGGAAATAGCAAAATTGCGAAGCTATTGCTCGAAATTGTCGCCTATATTGATTCTTTTAATGACGAAGGCCGGATTCTGCTATTGCGGGCAGCAGAGAATGGGATGGAGGTCGTAGTTAAGCTACTGGTCGAGCATAGGATGGATACCACTTCGTTGAGCTTTAGAGAGAAGGAAAGAAGGACTCAGCTTTATCTTCTTAAACAATACCAAGGACACCACTTTAGTTTAGTTGAATCAATGCATTCCGAATTGATATTCGAGCCAAGTGCAGCAACAAGTGGACTCTCAGCTGATGACGAGTCTTGCCAGTCAAACAAGTTTGGGCCTGTGGGGCCGCTACATGCAATTAATTACTATAATGCTGATCGATTCAGCTCCAGGCCAATATTAAAGTGGGTAGCACATTTAGCGATCAGGTCCGAGACTGGCCCCCCTCTATAGGCGCTACTGGAAATATTGGACTTTAATCCTTTTTTCACCTTCCGGGTCGAGAGAATGTGAATGAGATTAATGGCTCTAAAACGTGCCATGTCGGACACAATGTACGAGTGGCTGAGAAGGCACCATGGCTTGGATTTTCAGATGCTCAAATCTTCAGCTGCTTTGCGCCTTCGCAAGTTGTCGAGAGCCTCCATGCTGTTCATCGTGCTGAGTCTGTCGATCATCATTTTAATGTCGTATCCAAAGGCACACATTGGCCCTCACACCCTCGAACATCTACGAGGCAACCGGACTTTGGAGATAGAACAGCATTCAGGTAATCAGCCTTTGGAAACCGAGCAACATCCAAGCATTCAGACTTTAGAAACCGAGCAGCATCCGAGCAATCAAACCGTCCAAGTCGAACACGCCAGCAGCTGGACTCTGTCTCCTCTTCCTGAGAGCACTACTGAGCTGGATACTGTGCATCTTGATGTTGTGACAGAAGGTCTCAAACCAACACTCACACCTGAGTCTGTTATTGCAGAGATTGCCGAGCCGACTCCTGCACCTGAACCAACAAGGCCTGTGGACCCTATTGATAACCATAGCTCTAAACCTGACGCGCCACAAGAACAGCAAAGAGACCGCCGCTTCGCTTTAGTAATACCTGCTACTTCGCCGAGTCCGGATCTGTGCAAGACGATAGTGACGGCGCTCGCTCTTGGCTATCCAAGTCCGATAATCATCAACTGGGGAGTAGACTATCATGCAATAACAAAATGGGACGGCGGCCAAAATCTTCCTAAAATCCCGGGATTTGTGAACTATCTCGATGCGGCAATGCATCCAGAAGCCCATCCCGACGAGAAGCTAGAGGAAGATGACCTTGTGCTTATGGTTGATGCCTACGACGTCTGGTTCCAACTGCCTGCCGATATTCTTCTGAGAAGATACCATGAGATCAACAAGAGAGCCAATATCAGACTGCAACAACAGTGGGGCAGAGATGAGCCTGTTCCTATGCGACAGACCATAATTGCAGCGTCTGGAAAGAACTGCCACCCGCAACCGAACTCGGGCTCCAACATGCACTGCGAAAGATTGCCTGATAGCCCATTGAGAGCAGACCTATACGGTCCAGACACGGAAAAGGATGCAGCCAAGCACCGGGATCATCGACCAAAGTATATCAACGGAGGTGTTTACATCGGCCCAGCAGGTGACATGAGGCGACTGTTTCGCCGTGCCGCACAGAAAATGGACGCAGGTCTTAGCCAAGGCGTCCACTTGTTCAGCGAACAAGGCATTCCTGGAGAAGTGCTGGGCGAGCAAGAGGTCTGGAGACAATGGCTGCGAGCAAAGAAAGAAGCAATCCATGACAATGACGCAAAGTTTCTAATGGATCGAGACTTTGAGTATCACTTTGGACTCGACTATAATCAAGAGCTGTCCATCCAGACCTTTTGGACAGATACTAACGGTGGACTATTTGACGGAGCCTTTGTTTTACTGAACAACCAGTCCGTCATTGATGCACACTCCGAGGCACTGGGCATATCCCCTGTGCGACTCAAAGGTGTTCCAGAGGATGTCAAGTTGGCAAGAAATCCGCTCGCCGAGGTGATTGAATCACCAGACTGGGGAGAGATGGAGCTGTATGCCGACTTTTTCACTGAATCTATTCCTGCCATTGTCCACCACAACGGATTCAAAGAGAGACGAACCTCTTGGTGGGACAAACCTTGGTTCCACCAGCATTTGCGGAAACTCCTCGCCATCCACATGGCACCTAGGAAACCTGAAGCACCATTGGCGACGGTAGAGACTGGGGACGGTGGCGTGAAATACTGGGCTGCGACAGCGGAGAAGTTGGATAGACGGCCACGACTAATGGGCGAGTCGGCCCAGGCTCCTTTAAAAAAGATCGGGTTCCAAGACGTTTGTCAGTATTTGGATGATTCACTTCGTCAACCGGGCGATCACTGGTGGGATGAAGTGTTTCGCGATGCAAGGGGGCCATTCAGTTGAGTGGTTGTACTTGCCCCACTGATCTTTTTAAAGGCGCTTTCGAAAATTAATGTATATATCTATATGAATGAGGTAGAGCTCGTGTATATTATCTAGCCGGCTGTTTCTCTCATCTATAGTCACCATCGTGTATTATTAACAAGGGAACATATTGCGAAACAAGGCAAACTTGACAACTCTTTACGCCGTACAATAATATTGCGACAAGAACCATCGAGCAAACTTTGGAATGCCATTTTGAATTTTGGTCTTAGGATTGTATCCTAGTAGCTTGTTGGCTTTTGAGACGTCCGCAAACGTGATTGACATATCACCTGGTTGTGCCTCGCGCCTGTCAAGAATTGCGGTTCGCCCTACGCTCTTCTCAATCAAACCAATCAATTCGCGCAGCTCAATGGTCTGCGATTCTCCAAGGTTAAACACCTCGTACTGAGAGCCCTCGTAGTCGATGGCGGCGCAAACACCTTGTATGATGTCGTCTACATAGGTGTAGTCTCGACGAGTGGTCCCGTCGCCAAAGACAGGAATCGGCTTGCCGTCACAAATGAGCTTGGCAAATTTGAAAATTGCAAGGTCAGGGCGCTGGCGAGGGCCATAGACAGTGAAAAATCTCAGGCAAATGCAGCGAATCCCGTAAAGATGGGAATAGGTATGACAAAGTAGTTCGGCGGCTGCCTTAGATGCTGCGTACGGCGAAATTGGCTGAGACGTCTTGTGGTCCTCAGAAAAGGGAACCGTTGAGTTGAGTCCATATACGCTTGACGATGATCCAAACAGAAATTTTCGCACACCGAAATCCCTGGCACAATCAAGCAAATTCAAAGTACCGGTGACATTAGTGTCGATGTATGAAGCTGGGTGCTGAAGCGACGGCCGTACGCCAGCCCGCGAAGCGAGGTGCACAATAGCAGAGATGTTGTTGTCAGCGAAGATTGCGCGCAGAGAAATGGGTTCCCGTATATCAACCTCGTACAATCTGAAGTTGGGGTTGTGAAGATGTGCGGCAATGTTTTCGCGTTTAATCTCGGGAGAGTAAAAGTCGTCAAAGTTGTCCACAACGATAACCTTCCAGCAGCCTTTTGCTAAGAGGGCTTCGACTAGGTTTGACCCGATGAAGCCTGCACCGCCGGTGACTAGTATTTCTCTTCTAGGCTTGACCTGTGAGGTCGTAGAACGAGTAATGACTGTCATGATCAGCGCCAAATAAAGTGGTAAGAATTATGCGTGGATATTCTGTGTTTTGTGTTCCTGTTTCTTTCTGTTATTTTGCTTTCTTCTCTTCTTTCCAAAGGTCAAACTCTGTGTTGTCTGCCGCGTCTCAGTGTCATTCCGATGAGCACAGTTTCCGATTTGAGATGGCAGCTGCCAGAAATGATATCCAGGCAGGTTGGAGGGCTGATTTGAGTCAATTGACAAGGTTTTTCGTCTTTTGGGTGAGCCAATGCTTCAGTGTCTACTAAGAAGACCCTGCACAGTACCAAAAGAGCACCAATGGGCAGCGTAAAAGGAGACAACCAGGGTGACCCACGGAGCTGAGCTGAGTTGCTGGGGGCCAGCCAAACTAGTTGACGCTAATACAAGAAATTAGTAAGGTAAAGTGACGCTATTGACTGTTACCGACCCTAGCCTATACTGATGACAGGCATGGCTAGTCGGCACTATTGCCGCCGCCAGGAACAGGCACGAGTCTATTTTACAGTTAGCTCCGATCGGCCTTCATGCGAAGGGCAAGGGGGGATGTGGCGGCTGTGGATGTCGCTATTCTTTTAAACTCGCTGCCGTTATTGTCGGCTGCTGTCCTTTGTAAGCGGCAACAGAAAGACAATAGATGTCTTTTTTAGACTGCCGCCCTTTTGCAAAGATTGCTTTCGCTGTACAGTATAATGCGTCTAAGTACTATACGCTAACTTCCTACACTTTATTTCTTTTATTGAACAGGCTTGAACTTGAACCATTCTAAACTAGCTCGTACCAATGCGGTGCTAATTGCCGATCTTGGGCCTCATTCTGTCCATATCCACGGCCAATGTTTCAACAATATACTGATGAGTAATGTTTCCAGAACAGTACACAACTCAAACCTTGCTTCCTCTCACATACACTACTGTATCATGGCCGAGCGAGCGCTTTGGCCCGAATACCTGAGGTTTCGCGGACGGTGCAGATGGGGCTTCAGATACAACCAGGTCGTCAATCTGCCTGCGTATTAATGCCGCCATAAAATAATAAAATAAATTTAAAATATATTTAATTAATAAATAAAATAATTAATAAAATAATAAAATTATTTATTATAAATTATTTTATAAATTTAAAAAAATAATTAAAATTAAAAAAATATAATTTAAATAAATTATAATTTATTAATTTAAATAAAAATAAAAAATTTTTATTTTAAAATTTATATTTATTTTAAAATTTATATATAAAAAATATATAAAAATAAATTA